>NC_133618.1:472858868-473481368 GCF_048593235.1 Sminthopsis crassicaudata
GTCAGTGATTTCCAAAATTTGTAACTGCAAGGCTGTACCAGAATGTGGCAAATGGGCTTAAAAGTGTACCTCACTAAAGGTTCAGGGCTGATCTCTATTAGCCTGTCTAGTGGGGTCAGTTGCCGGCCAGCTAATAAATGATGCTTTAAATTGAATAATCTGGTCAGAGTTGTCTATCTCGTATCAATCCATTTCACAATGACCCCCTTTTCTTTCTATTTTTTGTGAGATGAAGGGCATGACAAACTTATTCCTAACCTTCTTAGAGTTTCTTCTCTTCATTAGAAAATTTAAAAAAAAAATCTTTGTAACAAATATACCTAGTCAAGCAAACTAAATTCCTTCAATGCCTCTGTTGTTGGCTTAATTTTGAATACAATGAGATTCAATCAATAGACACCTTTTTTTCACCAATAACATTGCTACTTTATTCCACTCAATAGCCCCTACTTCTTCATATTTATATAATGCTTTAAAATTTGTAAAATATTTTTATATCTATTCATTGGATCTTTCCTGCAATCTTGTGAAATAAACATAGCAATAATAATCATTCCCATTCTTGAAATGAGAGTTAGAAAAGTTCTGACCTTTAAATCCAGTTTTCTTTTTATTATATTATACTTTCTGACAAAGTCACAGAATCATAGAATGTCAGATTTAAAAGGGACCTCAGAGATCATTTAGTCTAATCCATACCTGAAAGAAAATTCTTTGTACAACAGTCTTGCCAAATGGTCAGTAGCAGCTATTGATGGAGAACTCACTGTATTATCAGGCAACATATGGCTTTTCTGGGAAATTCTTGTTATTAAGAATTCTTCCCTTATGTTGACCTAAAATTTTTCTCTGTATCTTTCCTCTATGCTCCTAGTTCTTTTCTCTGGGATTAAGCTCATCCTTCTTCTACCCATTATGACTACTTTTGTCCTCTGGGCCCATACTATTAGATTTGAAACTCATTGAGTTTTCTCTTCTTACTTCATTAAGTAATAATTATTATTTATTTTGTTGCTACTATAGTTTTTCTATTCACACTCTTACTGGGCTAAGGAACTTCCTTGGGTCTGATGATTAAGAAACGATGTTAATTCCCTTCACTGAGTATGATTTTAATTTAGTGGATATGGGAGGTGGGCAGAGTTTATTTTGTATACTCTTGTTATTTGGTGTTTTAAAATTAGTTAAATTTGGCTGTGTGGAAAGAAGAGAAAGAAATCTTGGTTAGACACTTTCTAGCTTTGTCATGGACTACCAAAGCTTGCCATTTCAATACATGCTCTAACCACCAGGGGGAGTTTGTGAGTGAATTGGAGACACTCAAGCCTTAAGCCTGACTGACTGCTTCAGGCTCTGATAGACTTGTGTTGCTGTGGTACTGTCGCTATGGTAACTATCCATGCATGAAACTCCTTGCTTTTCCCCTTCCCTAAGGGGCTAGATTTGTGTAGGTAGCCTGCTACCCAAAACCTCTTAGATTGAAGTAAGGGTGATGTTTTTCTTCCACAGTACTCTGCTTTATTGATCATTGTCTTTTTTTTTTTTTTTTTTTGGCAAAGGAAATTGATCGAGGGTTTAAATTAAGATTCAGATACTTCTACAACTTAACAGATAATACCAGCACTTGTCCTCTTCCCACAGTTCTGCCCCCAGCTCAACTCTTCTAAGTAAAAAGGGGAAATTCTTCCTCTTTCCTTATCTCAATCTACTTAATAAATAAACACAGCAAACATCTTGAGATTTATTGGCCACAAGCTTTATCACAGGTTAAGGTTTTAAGATTGAAAATAAATATTTTGTAGTCAAAGGATATGAACAGACAATTTTCAGATGATGAAATTAAAACCATCTATAGTCATATGAAAAAATGCTCTCACTATTTATTAGAGAAATGCAAAGTAAGATAATTGAAGTACCACTTCTCACTTCTCAGATTGGCTAAGATGACAGGAAAAGGTAATGATAAATGTTGAAAGGAAGGTGGGAAAACTGGGACACATACATTGTTGGTGGAGTTGTGAAGGAATCCAATCATTCTAAAGAGCAATCTGGAACTATGCCCCAAGGGCTATCAAACAGTGTATACCCTTCAATCTAGCACTGTCTCTACTGGGTCTGTATCCCAAAGAGATCATAAAAAAGGGGAAAGACTCAAATATACAAAAATGTTTATAGCAGCCCTTTTTTATAGTGGCAAAGAACTGGAAACTGGGTAGATGCCTATCAGTTGGCGAATAGCTGAACAAGTTATGGTATATAAATGCAATAGAATATTATTGTTCTGAGAAGATTTTAGAAAGCCTGGAGAAACTTACATAAATTGATGCTAAGTGAAGTGAGTAGAACTAAGAGAACATTGTACATAGCAACAAGATTACGTGATGATCAACTGTGATGGACTTGTCTCTTTCTAACAAGGAGGTGATTCAGGGCAATTTAACAGTCTTGTGATGGAGAGAGGACTGTGGGGACTGAATGTAAATCACAACATAGTATTTTCACCTTTGTTGTTGTGTTCTTGCTTTTTGTTTTTCTCATTTTTTTCCCTTTTTGATCTGATTTTTCTTGTGCAGCATGATAAATATAGAAATATATTTAGAAGAATTGCACATGTTTAACCTATATTGGATTATTTGCTGTCAAGGAGAGGAGGAAGGGAAAAAGGGGAGGAGAAAAATTTGGAGCGCAAGGTTTTGCAGGGGTGAATGTTGAAAACTATCTTTGCATATATTTTGAAAAATAAAAAGCTATTATTATAAACAAAAGAAAATGAATATTTCTGAAAAGAATAGTTTCCTAGCTTCTGGCTACCATTCAAACAGCTTAAAGGGCAATGCTCTTCCTTTTGGTTGGAGAGAGGAAAAAGGGCATTGTAGTTGGGGTTTTCTTCCTATGTATCATTGGCCATATAGCTTTCTGTTTTCACCCATTTGTGATTGTGCTGTCCTCTACTCACATTAATTTTCATTTGCTTACTGAAACTGCTTAGCCCTGATTAGGCAGTTTCTAGCTTTAGCAAATAGTACTAAAGTGTGGTTGGCTACAATTCCTCTTATGATGTTTCCTATATTTATCTATAATGATTTCTTTATTTCCAGAAAGTTATTCAATCTCAAAGTCAAGGGGAAGAACTCTAGGAAATTGGTGAATATTAACTAAACTCTTTTGATCAGCAGGTTGGTTTCCTCTTCATCCCTGTGAATCACTGCCCATGTAAGAGAGGCTAAAAGTTGACTTACAGTAATAATAGAAATAAAACTAGAGTGAAAAAAAGTTTTTTGATTTCTACTGTTTTTATCTTTTGGATACTGTGGAAATGTGCTTATTTATGACATGTATATATAGAAGGTCTCTGACTTATGAACATTTATTTCTTAAAAATGATCATAGATGCACATGTGCAAAAATGTTTGTGACAGCCCTTTTTGTAGTGGCCAGAAACTGGAAACTGAGTGGATGCCCCTCAATTGGAGAATGGTTGAATAAATTATGGTATATGAATGTTATGGAATATTATTGTTCTATAAAAAAATGATCAGCAGGATGATTTCAGAAAGGTCTGGAGAGACTTACATGAACTGATGCTGAGTGAAATGAGCAGAACCAGGAGATCATTATACACTTCAACAAAAATACTATACGACGATCAGTTCTGGTGGACGTGGCTATCTTCAACCATGAGATGATTCAAACCATTCCACTTGTTTAGTGATGAAGGTCCACCCAGAGAGAGGACTGTGGGAACTGAGTGTGGACCACAACATAGCATTCTCAATCTCTCTGATGTTATTTGCTTGCATTTTGTTTTCTTTTGCAATTTTTTTCTTTCTTCTTAATCTGGTTTTTCTTGTGCAGCAAGATAACTGTATAAATATGTATACATTGGATTTATTATATATTGGATTTAATATATATTTTAACGTATGTAATGTATTGGACTACCTGCCATCTTGGGAAGGGGTTGGGGGGAAGGAAGGGAAAATTTAGAACAAAAAGTTTTGCAAGGGTCAATGTTGAAAAATTACCCATGCATATGTTTTGCAAATAAAAAGCTTTAATAAAAAAATGATCATGGATGGTCATAGGAGCTCATCTTTCAATATACAGCTCTCACCTGGCACTTCTATCCCCCTTTTTCTCTTCTTATCAAGGTGTTTTCTAAGACCCATCCCATTTAGTTCCTTACTTTATCTCAGGACTGTTCAAAAGGGCTTTTGTGGACCTTGCATGGCCCTTCCTCACTTAAATCCAATTTACTTGCAAGTCATGGCATCATCTTGATATCATGGTCCTCTTCAAGAATGAAGGACAAATAATAATATCTTGTGGCATAAGATAAATACTGTCCTTATTCTACCCTCACTTTCCTACTTTGGCCAGTAGCTTTCCCAGATCTAATACTGTTGTCATCATTAGCCAAATATTATTCAGTTCTTTAACTCATGCATACCTCAGGATTTCTTGAGATTGGTCAATGAATTTTATTTAGCTCTCTTCCTACAAAAATGTTTATTTTCAATGTAATTACATATGTCTTTATCTTTTCTTTTTCTTAGGTCTATCCAACTTTTTATTGACAGCAGAAATTCTTAGACAATCTCAGCAGAACTATGTGTGAGATTTTTAACCAGTTCATGGGGACCTGAAACAAAGCAAGAGGAGGTAGCGGTAGAAAGAGATTAAGAAAGATGAGTCTACCAATAGTCTTTGTATATACTAAATGCTCAGTGGAAAAGGAATTGAAGAGGTGTTGTGATTCTCCTTTTTTAAATAAAACTTTTTATTTTCAAAACACATACATAGTTTTTAACATTCATCCTTGAAAAACCTTGTGTTACCATTTTTTCCTATCCTTCCCCCATCCTCCTCTAGATGGCAAGTAATCCAATATATGTTAAACATGTGCAATTCTTCTACACATATTTCCATAATTATCATGCTGCATAAGAAAAATCAGATCAAAAAGGAAAAAAGAGAAAGAAAAATGCAAGCAAACAATAAAAAGGTGAAAATACTATGCTGTTACATGTAATTTTTATTGCATCATGATATGAAAAAGAATATTTACTATTGCTCCCTTTTTGCTTTTGATTTTGAGGATTTTGAGGGATATATGGGGGAGAACTCTGAACTTGAAACAAGGAGCTAAGTCAGTGGAATTGAGAAGACAATGGTTATCTAGTTTAGCATGGTTCAGTATGGTTGCTTTAATCTTACAACAAATAATGATTTCCTACTGATATAATGATTGGTTTGTACTCAGTGTGGAGCATATAATCAGGGACTGAGAGCCACAGAAAAGAAGCTTTCAGAGGGCAGAGAAGACAGGAGGAGCTCAAGCTCTTAGAATAGGACAGGATAGACATTTTTTTTGATCTTCAGTCAGGCCACTGATGGCAGGCTCTCCTCCTGCACTTCTCCACTGAAACCAAGACTCTGGAAGGCCTCTAAGAAAACTAGCTGAGCCCCAAGTGAAGGAGGTAGGACTTTGAAAGAGATAATAAAGAATTTGGACCTGAACACCTGGCTGTTCTTGTGGTGAAACAAAGGTTGCTCCCAAGACTTCCAGAGATCCTAAGAAAACCAAAACAGAGAACATTACAGTTTTATATCCTAATACATGGTCAATTTTTTGTGTAAGTTCCATGTATCTCCAATATTTCTGACTCTATTCAATTTTCTCCAAAGGTCTATCATATCTAACTTTTCTAAAATTCTATTTACCTTCTTAACTTTTTTTAAAATTTATTTTGTGGTTTGATTTATCTAGTTCTGATAGAACAAAGTTGAGATCTCCCACAGAATAGTTTTTCTGTTTAATTCTTCTTGCAGCAATCTTAACTTCTCTAGGAATTTGGATGCTATATCACTTGGTGCATATATGTTTAGTGTTGCTATTACTTCATTATCTATGGTACCCTTTAGCAAAATGTAGTTTCCTTCCTTATCTCTTTTAATTAGATCTATTTTTGCTTTTAATTGATCTGAGATCAAGAATGCTGGTTTTTTTTTTTTTTTTTTTTTTTTTCCCTGAGGCTGGGGTTAAGTGACTTGCCCAGGGTCACAAAGCTAGGATTTGAACTCAGGTCCTTCTGAATTCAGGGCTGGTGCTCTATCCACTGTGCCACCTAGCTGCCCCTTTTTAAAAAATTTCAACTGAAGCATAATAGATTCTGCCTCAGCTTTTTACCTTTATTCTGTACATATTCAGTCTGCTTTAAATGTGTTTCTTGTAAACAACTTATTGTAGGATTCTGGCTTTTGATCCAGTCTGCTATCTGCTTGTTTTTTGGGAGAGTTCATCCCATTCATATTTACAGTTAAAATAATTTTAAAATAATTAACTCTGTTTCCCACAATCGGATTTTCTCCAAGTTACACTTTTCTATTTCCTTTCCTCCTTTGCCTCCTCCCCAGGGTCTTACTTGTGACTATCACTTCCTTTAAATAGCCCTTCCCTTTTACAGCTCCTCCACCCTTTCTTATGCTTTTCCCCTTCTACTTTTGTTATTACTTCAATTACCCTCCCCCTTTCTTTTCTTCTTTTCTCTCCTACTTCCTTAAAGAGTGAGACAAGTTTTTCTATGAAATTAAATATGTCTGACATTCTTTCTCTAGCCAAATTCAATGAGATTAAGGTTCACACAATCAATGTTCATTCCTCTCCCTTATCTCCCTCAATTATAATAAGTCTTTTTTGCCTCTTTATTTTATCTCTCTTTTCTATCTCTAGTTTCTTTTTCATATCATCACAATAAAGTCAAATTATACCTACACCCGCTAAGCCTACCCCTAAAAGAGATACAGTTCTCAAGAGTTAAACATATCATCTTCCCATATAGGGATGTAAATTTTTTAACTTTGAAAAGAAACATAGTTTTTTCTTTTCCTTTTTACCTTTTTATGCTTCTCTTAAGTTCTGTATTTGAAGATCAAATTTTCTGTTCAGCTTTGGTCTTTTCATCAAAAATAAATGAAATTCACCTATTTCATTGAATGCTCATCTTTTCCCCTGAAAGATAAAACTTAATTTTGTTGGATAGTTGATTCTTGGCTGCAATCCAAGTTCCTTTGCCCTTCAAAATATGATATTCCAAGTTCTTTGATCCTTTAAAGTAGAAACTTCTAGATTCTGGGTCATTCTAATTATGTCTCCTTAATATTTGAATTGTTTCTTTTTGGCTGCTTGCAATATTTTCTCCTTGATCTGATCATTCTGAAATTTAGCTATGATATTCCTTGGAGTTTTCATTTTAGGGTCTCTTTCAGGAGGTGATCAGTGAGTTCTTTCAATGGCTATTTTATCCTTTGTTTCTAGCACATCAGTTTTCCTTGATGATTTCCTAAAAGATGTTGTCTAGGCTCTTTTTTTTTAATCATGATTTTCAAGTAGTTCAATAATTCTTAGATTGTCTCTCATGGACTATTTTCTAGTTCAGTTGTTTTTCCAATGAGATATTTTATATTTTATTTTATTTATTATTATTATTTTGTTTTGTTTTGTTTTGTTTGACTGATTCTTGATGTCTCATTGAGTCATTAACTTCCACTTGTTCAATTCTAATTTTTAGTGAATTATTTTCTTCAGTTAGCTTTTTAAAAATTTCCTTTTGTATTTGACCAATTGAACTTTTAAATGAGATATTTTGTTCATTGGATTTATTTTCTATTTCACAAATTCTGTTTTTCAAGGAGTTGTTTTCTTTTTCCATTTCATCAAATTTATTTTGTAAGGTGTTATATGCTTTTCCATTTCACTAAATCTATTTTTAAGGAGTTTTCTTAAGATAATTTCTGTGTTTCCTTTTCTAAACTCTCCTGAAAAGTTCTTATTTCCTTTCTCCATTTTTCTTCTAACTCTTTTTTACTTTTTTGAATTCTTCCAAAACAGCCTTGTGAGATGGAAACCAATTCATATAACAATTGGGGCTTTATCTGGAGATGTTTTGCCTTTAGTGAACTCAGGGTTTTAGGTCTGTTTTTCTCTGTCTTCATAAAATCTATCTATGGTCATATCTCTTTTTGCTTTTTTGCTCATTTTTAAAAGTTGAGGTCTGCTCTAAAGCAAAGGATAGATTGTTCCAAGCTTCCTCTACAGGAAACAGCAGCTTCATGATGCTCTGGAGAAGGGGCTGCTGGCTTTCTTCTCATTCTGGCTAGACCTGGCCAAGTCCCACATTATTCTGGGGTTTAGGGGCTCACTATTTGCCTTTTGTGGTTGTTTGCATGCTCACAGCTAGTTTGCTGATCCACTGGCTTTGGAACCAGAACAGAGTGGTGACATCTGCTCTAAGAGCCTTTTTTGGCTAAGAGCTTCCTGGTAGATTCCTCCAATGTGCATGGTGACCACTTTGCTCTGTGTCCCTGAACTGTGCCTGTGCTTGTCTGCTTTACCCCTTTCCTCCCTCCCATTGAAACAGATCTTTTCTGCAGTTCTTCCAAAATGTATTCTGCTGAAAATTTGTTACAAAATATTTGTGGGTCCTGTTTCTCCAAAACAGTTTAGAGGCTTTGATCTGGTGTTGATCTGAGAGAAGCCTGGAAGAGCTCAAAGACATGTCTATTCTCTGTCATCTTGGCTCTGCCCCCTATGATTCTCTTAATTAATAAAAATAAGGATGTAGATAATATAAGGGGCTTGCATTGAATGTGGGAGTACATTAGAACATATATGAATATATATATATATATATACATATATATATATATTTGTTTTGTTTTGATTTTTCTCTTCTATCTAGAAAAAAAACAAAAAAACAGCTAAAGTATTTTGCTTCTTTGAGTATCAAAGTTATCCAGGCTTTAGACAGGGAGATTTATTTTAAGGATGGAGAGCAATAATTTTAGATATATCTGCTGGAATGTCAGACAAAGGGTGCTAGTTCTATCCTTGCCTTTTCAGTCTTATCAAGTGAAAGTCCAAGTCCATAATCCATATAGCGTTAATTGCTAATATTGAAATTGATGTTTAAAGGAATTTGCTTTCCCAGATCCAAATATTGGGCTAATCAATAGAAGTTTGTTGAAGGAGAAGCAAGCAAAATGGTTTAAAAGATGAATTTTACTCAAACTTTTATGCTGGCTAGATGTATTACAGGTCTGACTCATAAAAGAGCTGAAGTCTTGAAGCTCAGGGCTAATGTGACAAAAGATAAGAGGATAAATCAAATCTATAATTCATTATAGAAACCTGGGTTGAAGTTGAAGCTCAGTAAAGCTCCATAGTGGGTCTCTCAGTAGTGAAAGTAGCTCAGTTGAGTATGTAACCCAGAAGATAACAGTAGTTCAGAAGAGAAAAACAGCCCGGCATATGGTATCAGTAGTCCAGAAAATGACAGAAGCAGAAGGCAGTAGTTTAAGAGCCAATGAATTATTCCAGCTATGATGCAGCTCCAGGAGTGTGAGTAGTCTGGGCTATATGTATTCCCTTTGCCTGTTTCTTCTCCCACAAATGGCATAGGAATTTGTGGTAGTGTTTCTTTGTATAATGGAACAGGATAATCTGTATAATTAAATGTTTTTACTTTGAGCTAGTGTGTTCTTTGATTTGGTCTGATAAAAATGAAGCATTATTTGAGGGTTTATAAACTATGCATTTACTTTACCTAGATGCTGGCCAAAATGTACTTTCAGTCTGGGTATAACTTTTCATGGTAGACATTGACAGCAGGGTGGTCCAACCACATATGTTTTGATTATGACAATGAGAACAGGTTGCTTCCTTTTTTCAGTTGTTGTGATGAATGTGTTCATGAGGTACTTGTATATTCTCTCAAAAAGAAAAAAACTTAAAACAGACTACATTTCTATGAAGTAAAATTATTTGTTCTGATATTCCTCTTTTGGGAGAGAGGTCCTTGTAAGGAAATATAGCACTAACACCCTGGGAAGTTACTTCTCTTCATACACTTTTATTCCAATATGGAATTTCTTCTCTTTTACTCCGATCTTAGTAATGTCATCTGAGACCCTGAGAAATGTCCTGGGTAGTGTCTTATTTATTCACTCTGGCTCCCTCTTTCCACCAAAAATGAACAAACAATCTTACCCATCCAACTCTCTGGGTAGTATTGTAAACCAGTAACAATTATAAACTAAGCCAGGAATAGGTTTTCAATATTTTTACCTATAAGATAGAAAAGAGATTAAAAATTTACATAATCTACAAAGGTTTACAGTATGTCACATCAATACCAAGGAAGGCATTAGGGATACTATCCCAGAATCCTTTCAGTTGATCTTAAACAACTGATCTAAACTTCATGGTTTTCATCTTTGGCAACTTTTGAATGCTAATCTTGGCAGCAAGTATGGTGGCTGTCTTGATTCAGGATCTCTGAGACAGGTGTGCTCTCTCTTGGCTAGTTTTCCCCCTTCTTCTCTAGCAGCTCTTGGCTCTGCCTAATTTGTGGGCATAAACCAGGTAAACCTGACTCATCCTCATGATCATGCATTTACAAACCATTCCTCCCAAGTGACAAATCTGTCATTTCTCATGCTTCTTCCAAATGGATACAGGTTACATATTTATAATTATTAAAGGTTTACAATACCAAATGTATATTATAGCTATCACCCTACAATTTCTCCTGGAAAGATTTTTCTCTATAGATCCCAGGATAATTTCTGAGTATGGAAAGAATATATTTTCAAATGATTGTTTGTTGTTTTTGTTATCTTTTAACAGCTGTTGCTGTTTGTTACTCTCTTTTTTTTTTCCACTGAGAATTTCTTCATTCATGTGTGCAAATCATATTAGAGCACATACCAATTAATATGCTTAGTTTTCCATGCGTAGTTGCCTATTTGCTTGGACAAAAGTGACTTTTATGGGACAAGGCTCTAGAGCTTTAGAGGCAGAAACTGGACTTCACTGATTGTGAACTGAATTAGGATTAAATGTTATTCTGTATAAAGCCCAACCTTTTAATTAGTCACCATGTCCTTTCCAGAATCAGTTAGAAGAGACAAAGAAATAATCTAAATTTTATCTGAGCAAAAATCTCTTCTAAAATACCTGTAATAAATTACCTATTCTTCTGTTGAAGACTTTTAGTGAGAGAGAAAACACTATCTCTTAAAATGGTTCAGTCTAAATTATATTGTATCTTTGTTTCTAGTTCTGTAGTCTGGAGCCAGACAAAGATAATCCCTCTTCCACATATGGCTTTTCAAAAACTTGGACAATTATCATATTACCTCTAAACCTCATCTCCACAGGTTGTTCAGCTAATTTTCACATGGCATAATTTTGAAGCTCCTCACTATCTTAGTTATTCCACTTTGGATTCTTTCCAGATTTTCAGTGTACTTAAAATGTGGTATACAGTTGTGGTACAATTAAAGTGAGTAAGATATAGTGGAAATAATACCTTCTGTATTTTGGACACCATGCCTGTCTTAACATAATGGAGTATTGTGATAGCTTTAATAGCATAATTTCATAGCATTGCTAGATTGAACTTCTGGTACTCAATAACACTGTTTTTTTTTGTTTTTTTTTTTGCCTTGCCATTCCTTCCTTAGCATCTACCTGAGAAGTTGAGCTTTTGAACCTATGCATAGGATTTTACACTTACCACATTACATGTCATCTGATTCAATATGGCTTGTCCATTGATCTAGTTTATTAACATCTTTTTGGATACTGCTTTCTAATATTTTGCCTGCCAGGTTATAGACTTTGGTGAGTATTCTTAGGAAAAGAGCATCCTATTCTTAGTGTATCATCAGACATAGAATGAAAAAAAAGATTAAAGAATTAAAAAGTGCTGGAGGCCTTGCTATATTGAAATTGTATCTGTTGGTAGACATTTAACCTACCCCATAGTGGCATCCTAGTGTCAAGCAGCTGTGTGTGTTAAAAAAAAACACCATCTGAATGCTCTAGAGGGCTTTTTATAACATGAGTTAGAACCACCTAGAAAGTCTGATTGGCCCAATTCCACAAAGAGTGTTCCAATAGGTTTTAAAGCCTTCTGTCTCATTTCTCTCTGCATTTGTTTTTCGCTTAATAAATAATAAATAGAGGCATTACACCACAACCAGTTTGTGTGCTTGTTTACCAAGATATTCATGTTTGAACAAATTGCTATTTTTAAAAAATAATAATGTTGAACATGTGCTTTCAAATGTGGTACAATAGAAACACAAAATTGTTTTTAATTTCTGTCTTTAGTTTTTGTTGGTACTGCAGTTTTCTCTAGTTCAGTTTTCCAATGTTCATGTTTGAACATTTATTACACCACTCCCAGCATCTAGCCTATTGGTGAGGTCTGCCTGCTAAGGCTTTGCCTCCTATATGAATACATGTTGTTGTTTTAAATTCCTAAATTGTTGCCTTTCCCTAGAGGTTTAAAAACACATACACATTTCTTATTTCCCTATGGTTTTTTCTTTTTAGTTAATATTGTTTTGTCTTATCAGTCATTAAGATATTTGCAGAAATTACTCCTAATAGCTTTTCTCATTTTCAACATTTGCAAGATCTGCCTTTCCAATGATGTTTCCCAAATTGTTCTTGTTTAATATAACAAGGGTATGGATAGTTCACCTGGACATTTTATTTCTAAGAATACTTACTTGGGTAAATTATGGTATATGAATGTTAGGGAATATTATTGTTCTGTAAGAAATGACCAACAGGATGAATACAGAGAGGCTTGGAGAGACTTACATCAACTGATGCTGAGTGAAATGAGCAGAACCAGGAGACCATTATACACTTCAACAATGATACTGTATGAGGATGTAGTCTGATGGAAGTGGATATCTTCAACATAGAGAAGAGCTAATCCAATTCCAATTGATCAATGATGGACAGAATCAGCTACACCCAGAGAAGGAACACTGGGAAATGAGTGTAAACTGTTTGCATTTTTGTTTTTCTCTCCAGATTATTTTTACCTTCTGAATCCAATTCGTCCTTTACAACAACAACAACCACCACAACAAAATTCGGTTCTGCACATATATATTGTACCTAGGATATACTATAACATATTTAATAGATATGGGAATGTCTGCCATCTAGGGGAGGGGGTGGAGGGAAGGAGGGGAAAAATTCGGAATAGAAGGGAGTACAAAGGATAATGTTGTAAAAAATTACCTATGTATATGTACTTTCAAAAAAAGTTATAATTATAAAATTAATTTAAAAAAGAATATAAATTAAAAAAAGAAAAAAGAATACTTTGCTGAGGTGCTTGCTCCCTCTTTTTAGGACCACAAAACATGTTATTTGTTGTATTTTAATTTTTTTCTTGATGTGACTTTGGAAATTCAATTTAATTCAACAAATGTTTATTATGTGCCTAGTATATGCAAGTCATTTTATTAAGTGCTACCAGAAAAAAAAAAAGAAAAAATTTCACAGCCTCAAAGAAATAGTCTAATAATAGGTATGTGACATATATAGAAACAAGTATGATATAAAATAAAATATAGCATGGGGAAAGGAAAAATTTAGATTAAATTACATTAGAAAATTTCAAGATGGAAGAGATCTGCTTTCACAGAATCATAAAATCTTGGATTTGGAAGGGAACTCAGAAGACATCTTATTCAGCCCAAATCTCCTTCTATAGCATCCTTAATAAGTGGCCTCTCAGATTCCACTTAAAGATCTTGAGTAAAAATGGACCCATCATCTCCTGATGCAGCTCATTCCACTTTCAGATTACTATTTGTCAGATATTTTTCTTTATATTCAATCAAAGTCTTCTCTGAAACTTTCACCACCTGCTCTTAATTCTATTCTTTGGAACAAAGCAGAACAAATCAAATCTCTGCTAAACAGTCTTTCATCTACTTGAAGTAAATTATCATATCCTTTTAAAGTTTCTCCTTCCGAGTATACTTTCTTCTCAGCAGTTCATGGAACCTATACAAAAATTGATCATATACTAAGGCATAAAAACCTCAAAATCAAATGCAGTAAGGCAGAAATAGTAAATGCATCCTTTTCAGACCATAATGCAATCAAAATTACATTTAATAAAAAGCCAGGGGAAAATAGACCAAAAAATAATTGGAAACTAAATAATCTTATACTAAAGAATGATTGGGTAAAACAGCAAATCATAGACATAATTAATAACTTCACCCAAGAGAATGACAATAATGAGACATCATACCAAAATGTGTGGGATACAGCCAAAGCAGTAATAAGGGGAAGTTTTATATCTCTACAGGCCTACTTGCATAAAATAGAGAAAGAGAGGGCCAACGAATTGGGGTTACAACTCAAATTGCTAGAAAAGGAACAAATTAAAAACCCCCAGACAAACACAAAACTTGAAATTCAAAAAATAAAAGGTGAGATTAATAAAATTGAAAGTAAAAAAAAAAAAATAAAAAATAAAGTTTCTCCTTCCATACTAAACTTCCTTTATTTTCTTCAGGCACTATTCATGTGTCTGATATGGTCTTCAAAACTGTGGCTAGCCTTGTCACCTACTGGGTGTTCCAGTTTGTCAGTCTCCTTCCTAAAAACTTATATCCAGTGCTGAACATGGTAAAATAAGTATGATCTGACAAATTCAGAATATGATGGACTGTTACAGCACTCTTTCAGGACAGTTTGCTTCTATTAATTCAACCTCAGATTAGTTTGTTTAGCTGCCATTGTTACATCTTAGATTCTCATGCTACTTGTAAATTTATTGGGTTAGTCAGATAGGTGCCATATCAGAAATGCTATCCAAGACTGTCTAACAAAGGTTTTAGTATCAAAATTTACCTAATATCAGAAGATAATCCCTTTAGCCAATTGGGAAGTACTGATCATTTTCCAAAGACAGTTCAGAAAACTCTAGAGTTCTAAAATAGTGGCCAGCTTCTATCTTCCAGTGGGAGAAATCTGCACTTTTATTTCATTAAATTTCTCAAGCTCAAACAATCACTGTGTTAGCAGTGCGGTCCAGTGCACCTTGGAATTGTCCCTTGTAAGTGGCACTAATTGAGCTAACTTAACACATAGTCCAGTGTTTCATTGCCTTTTTCCCCTAGTTTGCAGTCTACTGAAGCCTTTAAATATTTTCCCACATGATCTGGAATCTATAAATTCATCCATTCTCTACCAGTGCTGATTGTTTTTTAGAATCCAAGAGTAAGAGTCTATATTTATCTTTATTGTATTTTACTTTGTTAGATTTAGTATATCTTTCTAGCTTAGTATTTTTGGATTTTTAGTTCTGTCATCCAACAAGTTAGCTAATACTCTAGATTTTGTATCACTTGTATATTTGGTCAGGAAAGTCTTTATGAAGGAATAGTGTTTCAGTTGGCTCTTGAAAAATGAGAAGGAAACTGTTGATATCTCTTTAGACGAGTCAAGGAAGCTTCAGAAAATAGTAATGTTGCTACATAATTTGTATCTTTATTTGTATCAAAGAAAAACTCTACATTAAGGAGGAGTAGACTTAGTGGAACACAGTAATACTTTATAGATTGGGGTCAATGGTAACAAAAACTAAAATGGATAGTTTCTAGGTCATATTGAGCAAATATAAATGCCCACCTGGTAGGTAAAGTACAAAATGCATGCCAAGGTACATGCTTATTACTAATTGGACTATATGTATTCCCTACTTCCTCTCCTAAAGCCTCCTGAAATATTTTTGAGACCTTCTTTCCCATTTTCATTATGAAAACAATAAGAACAATTCTCTAAGGTCCCTTTCAATATAGGAATGTGATGATTCTATTATTAGATGAACAATTGGTCAACAAGCCTTCATCTCATTTGTGCTTACTATGTGTCAATCACAGTGCTAAGTATTGGGCATAAAAAGAAAAAGCTAGAATAGCTCCTGTTCCCAAGTGGTTTACATTCTAAAAAGAGTCACCACATATATGAATCATAACGAATAAGATGAATACAGGCTTAGATTAATGTGAGAAGAATGACATTTGCTGTATTCTAAATATTTTGAGGTAGTTTCATCAAAGGAAACTAACATTTTGATAGAAGAAAAAGTATTCTAGACTTAGTATCAAACACAGAATTGCTAAATAAACATAATTAACAGGTTTTTCAGCACATCTTAAAATTGAAGTTTTATTCAACTCCCCATAATTGGTAGAGAATTGCCAGTCTTCCCTTTCTACTGAAACATCTACAATTGTACAGGGCTGGTAACTTCAGTATCTTTGCAGATTCTAGAGTATGATGCCTATTTAATGCACAAGTTAAGTCAGCATCTATTCAATATTTTTTTGTATTTTCTCAGGGTTTCCTTTTTTATTATTTACATAGATTCATCTTTGACTTAGAAACCCTAATAATTATGTTAGTGATAAATTCTTTCTCTTTGATGATTGACTAATGCAACTTTACCCAAAGGTCATTTTTTGAATAAAGTGGTTATTCCCCCTAAACAATCCATAGTTATATAAAAGCATCAGTTCTATTTTTTCTCTATTTTTGAATATAAAGAATGATCCTGGTTTTTCCATAACCCCTCCCTTCCTACTCTCCACTAAGAAATACAGACTATTTATTTTGGGGCTTTATATCTTTCTTACAATTGGACCATGTTGGCTTTCTTATGTTATCTTTGGCTAGAGTCTTTGACTTTATTATGATCCTGGCACATTCAGAAACATATTCTGTTAAGCATGTAACCATTACTTGAAGAGCCTGGTTGGTACCAGCACCACTCAAGAGGTGATGCCTGAGGGATCATTTCCTGTGTCTCTGAGTAGAGGTACAAGTAGTAAAATTTCTGCCTTAGGGCTTGGTGGCAAAATTCTGCCTTTCCTCTAACATTTTGTAACTGGGATATAAAACAAGAATTACAAAAAAGAAAACCTTAGAAAACTATTCAGTATTGAAATAAGGCTTCTTCTTTAACCTTATCCCCCATAGGCAAACTCCATGCTCTGGTGGTGGTGGTTAAAATCATCAACTCAATTCATGCTGGAAGTCTTGGTGGAACCAGAAATCAGTGAGTGACAATTTTTTTAGTTTTGTTTTTTTTTCAAAGGTAATATATTTGCCACAATGTATTGGAAAATCTGCTCATTTGGTAATTCTTTTTCTCCATAGGTTTGCATCATTCTTAATTTTCTCTACAGTTTTCTTTCTAACCCATTTTTGGATCCCCCTGTGTTGATGAATTTGCTGGTATTCTTTTTTCATAATGTTATTTCAGAATTTTCTGGGACGCTCTGTTTCTGGGCACGCATTCAGAACTAGATTCATGATCAGAATTAATAATAATCATTTTTGTCATTTTAGGGAGGAGACTGCTTAATATGATTTTTCTTGCTATGAAGAACTATAATAGCTTATAATTTCATCATCTAGACAACTTAACATTTATTCACTGACACCTTTAGTCAAAAACTTTAAATTTCTCATAAAACATAATCAGGATTCATATATACATTTTATGCATTTTTATCTTTGATCTACAAAGTTCTTTCTCTCTGGAGTACATAGAACTTAATATAATTGGTATCACAGTGATGTGTGAAAAGTAAAGCAGAAGTTAATGGGAGAAGATAGTAAAAAAGGGAATCTATCTTAGTGAAGCTTGCTAAAACACAAAAACATAGTTACAGAAAGGGAAGAATATGGCCCAGTATATTCACCTTTCTTTTTACTGTCAAGAAGGAAGACATGGTAGATGATAGCAGGAAGGCTGTTTATTGAAAAGGTATTATCAGCAAAAGTTTGTCTTTATAGATGATACAAAAAGAAGCAACTATCAGGCTGAAGAGGTGACAATAGGAATTGAACCACAAATTTCCTTGAGGTATAGGCCCACACTCCGTAGTTTAAAAAAAAAACACAAAAAAAACAAAACAAAAAAAAACTAGGACTGAATTTCAGAGGTATTCTTTAGTACAGTATTCTTCTCTCTTACACAGATCTGCTGAGGAAGGCCTTTAAAATAAATGTTAAAGTTTACAATTATTTCATCTAGAGGGAAAGCAGCAATAAAAATATGGTCCTTCATCTAGGCTAAAAGAATTATGTTATTCTTAGTCTTAACTTTAATCTCCACAGTTCTTTTTAATAGTTTTTATTTGTCTAAATGCATACAATCTTAGATTTCAAAACTAGAGGTGTTTTTTGTTTGTTTTTTTAACAAAATTTCTTTTTAAATAGGTATATAAGTAAATTTGGATTAGTTTACCATTTTTTTTTTTCCTGATAGTTCCTGTTTGGACTAGCTTACAAATGTCATTGTTTTCTTTAATCTTCTGTGATATGTTTTATAGGTTCATACACACACATATATTCCTGTTTACTTATATAATTTACTTTTCTGACAGCTTTTTCTTGTGCTTTTAATGGCAAAATCTTCCTGGGACTCATTCGTATTCCTTTTGGGTTTATTCATTAAAAAAAAAACAACAAAAAAAAACTATTGGACTAGTGTGTTTTTCTTCAATCTCTAATTTAAAAAGATGCCTTCTGGGGAAGCAACTGAAGTTCCAGCTTTTAGTAGTTTCAACCACAATATTAATGCCTGGTACTGACTATATTCAAGAAAGGAAAAGTGTTAGGAACTGGGTACTTAGGTAGTGCTCTTCTGATCCTTAGCAAATTTGAGAGCTGTTCATATAGTTTCATTGACTGTAAATATCATGTACTTTAAAAATATTTTAACAAAAATTATGCATAACTGAAATATGAACAAATATATTTTAATCAAATATATGTGTTAAATTAGATAATTATAGATATGGAGAAATTGAAAATATCTAGGTTTTAGATATTATATTACCTATCATCTATCCACCTGGGGGAGATAGGACAGAAGATAGAAGAAAATAAAGGAAAGGTAGCTTTTAAGTAGTGTCCCAGAGGGAGCCTTCCAAAGGACCATTTGAATGGGTGTCTTTGGTGGACAAGCCAGATCTGTTTTTAAATATTGAAGTAATATCTGACAATTAGAAACACTAGGGAAAAACACTCAAAATGAGAAAAACTAAAGAAAACTTGACATATCTGGGAACACTCAGCTCTCTAAGTCAGGAGAACAAACTAATTATGAGTTTTTAAGATATGTTTGTGTGTGTTTTAGTTTGTTTATTGGCTAAGATCTTATTTGTTTATCAGCATAGGCCTATATGGCCTCTTGGGATTCTTCTTACTATTTGTGTTAATTTCCTTATTTCTATATTGGCCATCTTCAGAGTTTTATTCTTTGTAAACAAGATAACCAAATACAGAATTGTTTGTAGCCAGGTCAAGGAGAGTCTGCAAGCCAGATTTCCCCCGATCATCTCTTTTTTGGAAATTTTTTTTGCCACCCCTCAGCTTTTATTTGCCAATGACTTCACATGGGTGATGTCTTGACTTGTGAGTGAATTGGATATAAGAAGAGAAGAGTGTGCAGAGTTATAGCCTCACTCCTTTTTCCAGAATCATTAAAGAACAGTGACAAGACAAAGGTTAAGATGACTGGCAATGATCCAGGATGCAGTGGGTGACCTTCCCATCCTTGGGAGCGACTAGAGCAGCTGCACATGTAATCTGGGCCAAACCCAGACCCAGGTCTGGCCCAACTCTCTCTGGAACAAATCTTAGGCATTATGAGGATCTGTCTACACTTGCTTCCTTCACTTCCTTTCTTCTCTTTCATTTTTAACCCTTTCCAATCCCACTTCTAATATTATCACTCAACTAAAACTGCTCCATTTAAAGTTAGGGGAGTGTATCCCTTAATATAAACAAACAAATATTCATACAATATAGTGCTAATCACATATATACAAATGTGCATCATATATATAATAACAAATATGTACATATATGTTATATATATATCCTATAGTTTTTTCCCTGAGCTTTAGTGTACTTATTGGACATTTCAAGATAGTTATCTTAGAAATATATCAAACTCAACATGTCTAAAACTAAACTCATATTTCCCCTAAAATCTTTTTTTTTCTATTCTCCTAGGTTCATTACCTCAGCATTAACCTATATTCTTAATTTCCCCTCATCTCACATATCCTATAAGTTACCAAACGGTGCCATTTCTACTTTTATAACATTTCTCCCATGCACTTCTTCTCTAGACTAACATGGCAACCACCTCAATTCAGGCCTTTATCACCTTTACCCTGGATTATTACAGCAGCCTCTAATTGACTTTTCTGTCTCATGTCTCTCACTATGCCAGTCTAATCTATACTCTGCTGCTAAAATACAGATCTGATTATGTGAATCTCCTACTCATTCAACTCCACTTTTTGCCTTTTTTTCCAATTAGGATCAAATATAAACCTCTTCATTTAGCTTTTAAAGCTCTATGCATTCTGGCCCCAATTTATCTTTTCATCCTCATTGGATATTTATTCTCAGTCCTTGATTCGGTCCAACTGGCCTTCTCTCTCTGTTCCTCACATCCTGTTTCTCATATGTATGCTTTTGCATTGGGTATTCTACATATCTGGATTGCCTGCCTTCCCTATCTTCACAAAACCCTTTTCTTTAAGAGGCAGCTTAGGTATTATCTTCAGCATAAAACTTTTCCTGATTTTCCCAATACCTGGAGCTCACCCTCCTATGCTACCTTGTATTTAACTACTTTGTATGTATTTGTATTTATTAATTTTATATTTGTGATGTTTTTGTTTACATATGTATATTTGTCTTCCTCATTAGATTATAAGCTCCTTATGGGTAAGAATTGTTTCATTCTTTATACTTTTATTTCCAGTGCCTAGCATATAGTAAGTGTTTATAAAATGCTTATTTATTTGATTGGTTGCTTAGACAGTGAGTTAAGCCTTAATTATTATATGTCTGCATGCATTTTGCTACATGGAGAGTGAATCAGGAGAGTCTGGCCAACTAGATGAAGTGACAGGAAAGTGATCCTTTTTTTGGTTCCTCATATCTTTCTGTGGAAGATATGAATATATCCATTGGTACCTACTGAGAAAACATTTCCCAGGCTTGGGTTCTTGTTTATTCATTCACTCATTTTCATCTTATTTAGAATTTGTGATTAAGACTCAACTTCTAGGGATGTAATGACCTGATTGACTCTAGACTGTTTATAATGGAATCACTCCTTTGTGTTATAAAAGGGAAATGTTGAGTCACAAATTTTGGGGGGGGAGTGGGAGAACTGTGGCAGATGGAGGACCCAGGTTGGATGATTGGAGAAAAACTATTCATTCACCCAGCCTCTACTCTGGGAGAAGCCAATGGCAATTTTTGAGAGGTAGAAAAAGAGAAAGACCTGCTATAGATGCATGTATTATCACTTAGTCAGCCCAAAAGGTGACAGTTAGAAGTTATAGCAGTGCTTCTTTGTTAGGATTCTTACAAGGTGCTAAGTCACTGGAATGAATAGAGACAATTGATGTGATCCTACAAGGAGATGTTATGGGCCAGAACTTGAAACAAGATACTGAGTGGAATTGAGGAGACAATGGTTAAATCTAATTTAGCATTGATTTAATCCCACAACAAATAATGGTTTCCTAGTGATGAAATGATTGGTCTATACTCAGTGTACACCATATAAGCAAGAAATCTCAGGGCCGAGCACACAGAAGCCCACAATCCCACTCTCGGAGGAGGAGTCTGATTCATTCCCACATCTACCTTCGTGCTGGCTGGAGACATTGGGAGGATGAGAGGCTGGAGGCTGAAGGACAAACCTTTGGATTTGGAGACATTCTGACAAGAGCTCTCAGGAGTCAAGAAGAGAGATAGGCCTCTACTAAAGCTAACCAGGCCCCAGGAAAAGATTCAGGATTTTGAAGGACACAATATAGGATCTGGACTTTTAACTCCTGGATACATTTTGGGATTATTGAACTGAACTGAAACTAAGGCTGCCTCCAGAAGCTTCCTAAGAAATCTGCTCCAAGAGAACAATTGTAATTTAGAGAAAAAGAACATTACGCTTCTTAATCCTGGGGTTTCAGGAGAGAAGGGAACCATTTCACTCAAGTCTTTTGGATAGAGGAGAAAAGATCTCTCAGACAACGCTAAGGTCAAGGAAATACCAGGTAGTTGTTAGTATCAGAAAATGAGACTAACTATATGTCCTTGGAGTTAGAAGAGCATTAAATGATAGCCCAGTTAGTATGAGCACAGGCTTGGGTATAGCCCTCTGCTATCACTCTAAGTTAATTGGACAACCCAACCCCAAAGGGAAGGGTACCATCTCTCTAGAAACTCTAAGTTTGTTTCTCCTCCACAGTGACCAAATCCTTAGGGTAATGCTTATAAAGGAGGATCTAGACTCATGCCCTTAGAGATATATTTCTCTACCAACTCCTCACATATCTCTAGTCTAGAGGGACAAATTTGGGTTCAAAGAAAGCAATAAATAGAAATGAGAGAAGTTAAGACAGGTTAAGATATATCAAAAGATACATAAATGCAAATGAGACTTGTGGTGGAGAGATCAGTATTGGTTTAAAGGGGATAAGATGGATTCAAAACCTATGGTAGAAATTAATTTGACAGTATCTGGTAAGTGACCAGAAATAGAGGAGAAAGAAGAATAAATGATAATCCCAGATTAGAAAGGTTTATGAATCTTAACCATAGACTAGTCCAAATACTTGACTATACTACTATTATATATTATATATTATATAGACAAAAGATAGCCTCACAGAATGAAGTATAATTCTTTAGCATTTACATCTTGTAAAGTTCTTAGGTAGAGTCTAATGATTTTTAATTTTATTCTTATTAATGAAAAGTAGAAAAGATAGGATGATGTATATAAATAATACTTAAAACAAAAAAGGAAAGTGGGTGTCCAAAGTAGGCTAAGTGATAATACATAATTGTTGAAGAAATTATCATATTATATATATGCTGGAATATTATTGCAATATATGATGTGACAAATATAAAGAATTCAAAGAAAATTAGAAAGATTTTTATGAACTGATGCAGAGAAAAGTAAGAATAATTTACATGATGACCATAATATTGTGAAGGAACTTAGCATAGAACTGGGATCAATGCATTGCCCAAGCATAATTTCTAGATTGGTGGTAAAGCAGTGCTTCTGGTCTCCAGGAAAAGAGTAATTGAGTTATCTATGTAGAATGAAATATATTTTCAGATATGGCCAATGTGTCAATTTGTTTTGCTTGAGTCTATATGAAATAGTAAATCTCTACTTCATACCATTTGTTAAAAGAGATGTATTTTTATGATATATACATGTAATATGTCATATATATTTTATATGATATATAAAGGACAACTAGATGGTAAAGTGAATAGAGGAAGACCTGAGTTCAAATCTAGTCTCAGACACTTAATAGCTGTATGATCCTGGGCAAGTCATTTTAACCCTCTTTGGCTCAGTTTCCTCATCAGTAAAATGAGCTGGAAAAGGAAATGGCATTCCAGTATCTCTGCCAAGAAAACCTCAAAAAGAGTCATATAGAATCAGACATAACTGAAATGGCTAAATAACAACAAAACATAAAATATTTTACATACATACACATACACACAATGCATACAACACACACACAATGAATTTTACACATTACTTTCTAAACTGCCCTGATTGTTTAAATTTTCTTCTGTTTTCTGTATTCAAAAAAAAAAAAAAAAAAAAAAGAAAAAAAAGAATGACTTTTTTGTCATCACTTCTCCTAATCCAAGATCTGAGTACCACAGTTCCATATTTGTTGCTTACCCTTGGTATTCCCTGGGCTTCCAAGGTCTTCATTCTGGAATTTTATGATGACTTTTGAGCTCTCTGACTACCCTTTATGCAATTTTGAGGTAGAAAATGCCTCCTATTAGATTTCTTAATTATTATTTGGTCTGATGCAAGTTTCAAGCTTCTGTTGGAATAAATGCATAGGAACCAATTAGGTGGTTTCCATTCAAGCAGCAATGTTGGCTTGAAATTCTTGATTTTTATTTTATTATATTTTTTTATTAAAAAGATTCTGTTGGCAGAATTATTGGAAAATAATAGTGATATAAAAAGTAGAGAATCAATGGAAACATCTTTTCTTTCTTTCTTTCTTTCTTTTTTTTTTTAAAGAAGGTAGGTTGA
Organism: Sminthopsis crassicaudata; assembly: GCF_048593235.1. Taxonomy (NCBI): domain Eukaryota; kingdom Metazoa; phylum Chordata; class Mammalia; order Dasyuromorphia; family Dasyuridae; genus Sminthopsis; species Sminthopsis crassicaudata. The sequence continues at coordinate 472,882,892 of NC_133618.1, forward strand.
AATAGATTTGTGATAGAAAGTGCCATCCACATCCAGAGAGAGAAGTATGAAAACTGAATGTGAATCAAAGCATAGTATTTCTACCTTTTTGTTGTTATATTGTTGTTGTTAGTTTCCTTGGTTTTTTTTTCTTTTCTCATGTTTTTTCCTTTTTTTCTGATTTTTTTTTGTTGTTGTTCAATATGATGAATATGTAAATATGTTTAGAAGAATTGCACATGTTTAACGTGTTGGATTTGTTGTCTTGGGGAGGGAGAAAAATTTGGAATAAAAGGTTTTGCAAAGTTGATTGTTGAAAACTATCTTTGCATGTGTTTGGAAAAATAAAATACTATTAAAATGAAAAAAAAAAAAGATAAGTAAGTTGAGCTTATAATAAAAAATGACTTGGCCTTGACTTGCTGTGTGACCTTCAACAGGTTTCTTAAATCTTGTCATCTCATTTTTAACATGACAATAATAATACCTGGACTGCCTATGTTATAGCATTATTGTGAAGAAGGAGCTGTAAAACCTTAAGGTGCATTATAAGTTGTTATTGTTATTATTTTTAGTAAGATTATTCACCAAAGAATGTTTTATTTTTGCATATGTTTCTAACAGTTTAGTTTTTTAAATTTTGAATTTGGAATTTAATTTCTCTTAATTAAGTAGATAATTTAAAGAAAGATCAGCCTAAAATTAGAGAACCTTGTGAAGGAAATTACATTTTTAGAAATTTTCTTTGTAATTGACTCTAAAAATGCTCATCATTGATTTTATGATAGGATGTTTCCATAGTGATTATGATACCATTCTTCATCTCCTCCAAGGAGAAACACAGGTAGAGGTGAGAAATAGATGTTAAAAAAGAGAGACAAAGATAGAAATAACATGTTCCTAGGTCTATACTAAAATAATTTCCAGCTTAGTAGAATCAGACTGAGCTTTGGTTCCTTTGGCATAAATCTTTGAGGGTTCAGGGTTATTGCAATGCCTCACTGAAATATTATAGGCATGGATACATATGAATAAAATGCAAAGGTGATTATAGGAAAATACAGGATGTGATAAGTGCCATAAGAAAGGTTCACAGAGGGTGAGAACACTTCTGGCTAAGAGGATCATGAAAGGTTTTATGAAGAAGGTAGCATGGGATGGGGCTTCAAGAATAAATTGGATAATCAGCAGGCAGCAATAGATATACATGTGGGGAGCATTCTAGTAATAGAAGCAAAGCAAAGGAAATAGGAAAGTGCAAATGTGTATTTAGAGTATAAGTAGTAGTTCAGTTTGGCTAGAGTATATTGAATGTATACAAAAATGTAATGGAGGGCGGGAAGTAAGGATATATTGTGAAAGATCCTGAACACCAGGTTGAGAAGTTATAATTAAATTTTATAATCATTGGGAATCTATTGAAATTGATTAGGTGATGTCATGAAAGAGTATTGATCTTAAAAACAGAAGACTGGTCAAGTCTTAGCACTGCAACTTGCTATATGTAATCTTATTTAAGATGCTTCACCTTTCCATGCCTATAAAATATGTCTATAAAATGGTGATAAGAGCATTGCTGTGATGAAATATTTAATTCTAATTGGTACCTACTAGACAGGTTTTTTTTGAAGACAGTACTTTGCCTTAAAGTACCTTGTAAATGGAAGCTATTGTTATTATTAGGGCTATGCTTTAGGCTCATCTAAATTTTCAGACGAAAAATTAAAGCCACCTACAGTCATTTTAAAAAATGCTCCAATTCATTACTGATTAAAGAAATGCAAATTAAGAGAATTCTGAGATACCAATTCACACCTATCAGATTGGCAAGATGACAAGGAAAGATGATGATAAATGTTGGAGGGGTTGTGGAAAAACTAGGACATGTGGTAGAGTTATGAAATAATCCAGCCACTCTGGATAGCAATTTGGAACTATTTCCAAAGATCTATCAAACTGAACATATCTCTTTGTCCAACATGATCACTACTGGGTCTGTAGCCCAAAGAAATAATAAAAGAGGAAGAAAGATCCACCTGTACAAAAATGTTTGTAGCAGCTCTTTTTGTGATGACAAGGAAATGGAAATTGAATGGATGCCCATCAATTGTGGAATGAAGAAATAAGTTATGTTATATTAATGTAATGTTATATTAATGTAATTGCTCTGTAAGAAATGATGAGCAGGGTGATTTCAGAAAAACCTGGAAAGACTTATATGAACTGATGCTGAGTGAAGTTAGCATAATCTGGAGAACATTGTATACAGTAACAGCAAGATTATGTGATGATCGATTATGATATACTTTGCTATTCTCAGCAATAGTGATCCAAGACAATTCCAATAGACTTGGGATGGAAAATGTCATCTGCATCTGGAGAGAGAACTATGGAGACTGAATGTTCATCAAAGCATAATAGTTTCACCTTTTTTATTTGTTTTTTCTTTCTTTTGTTTTTTTTCCCTTTTGATCTAATTTTCCTTGCATAACATGACAAATATGGAAATATGTTTAAAAGAATTATACATGAATAACTTATATCAGATGCTTCTTGTCTTGGGAATGGGAGGAGATAAAAGATGGAGGGAGAAAAAATTTGGAATTCAAAATCTTACAAAAATGAATGTTGAAAACTATCTTTACATATATCTGGAAGAATAAAATACAATTGAGGAGGAAAAGAGAAAGAACCACTGGGGGAAAAAAAAGAAAGATTAGTCTAGCAATGGCACATAGTGATATATAGATATAGATATAGAGGGAAGAAAGACTTTGTAGGGAAATTAACTGAGAGATTATTGTAACAGTTCATGAAACAGTTAATGAGGTCCAGAACTAGTTAAGTCGCTATGGAAATGGAAAGGAAGAGATGAATGGGAGACATATATTGGAAATACAGATGACAGAACTTTTTAACATATCAATTGTGAGGAGAGAGACTATAGTCAAAGATTTGCTAGATTTAATTCCTATTACTTCCCACCTATCCTCTCTTTCCAATCAAAATGGCCCACCAGCTACTCCCTATAGATTACATTCCATTATAATCCTTTGTTCTTTGCCTTTGTTCCAATGGGTCTAAGCTTTTCATCTTCTTCTGTTTCTTAGTACCCCTAATTCTCTTCAGAACACAGCTCAGGTATTAGTACCTACTTAAGTACATAAAGACTTTCATTAACTTCCTTATGGTATACTCTCTCTATCATCCATGGACCCGGGAAAATTTGAAGAAAGGTCTTTGTTGGAATACACAGGAGCTGTTGGAATACATGGGAGCCACTTGACAATGGCTGCTAGAGATCCAACCCAGACCAGCAGAATGGATCTCCTCTTGTGAGAGGATGATACAAGGAGACTGAGAGGCAGTTGCTGTTCTCTCACCTTTCTGACTGAGAGGCTGTTGCATTATCTGACTTCTCTCCTCTTCCCTCTGCCTTTAATTTATTTCATTCCCAGTCCGCAACACCTGTGTTAGCAAATGCTGCCCTGCAACTCCTTCAGATGCTATGATCCACAGCTATGGAGGCTCTTGGAGAATCAATCTGTCCCTTAACAGGTCTTGGTGGAACAAATTTTGAGATTCTGCACAAGAAACAGGTTCCTTTCTTCCTTCCCTCAAGTCACAATGATTCCTTTGTGATAGGAATACAGCAAACAGAACTACTACACAGGATAAAAAGTATAAGATCTTTTAAGTTCTGCAGCAGAAATGAGCTTTGGGATTAATCCACACAACAGAGGACAAATATATTACATCATATTCTAGAACCTGAGGCTGACTGAGTCTATTAATGAATCCTACTTGCAAGTTAGGTGATCTGGAGAAGGGAAACTTTGTCCTTTTTGCATTATTTTAACCATGGGAGGGGAGAATAAAAGCTTCTTCCCCCAAGAGAAATGTTCCCATCCATACAGAATTTCTTTGCAGGTTAAAAGAGGTAAGAAAGAAAGAAAAATAGATAAGTTAATAGTGACCATCTTCCCTCAACTAAAGGAGAAGTTACCCATTTTCTTTTTCATTTTATTCCAAGTATGATAAACTACTGTGATCAAATATTTAATTTCTAATTGGTACCAAGAAAAGAGACATGACTAAGTGAATTACCCCTAGGAATAGGGACTGGAACCAAAATATAATTAATGTAAATTTTATTTTTTAATATTTTACCAATATTTCATTCTCTCCATCATGATTCAAGAAAACATGAAGTCACAAGTAACTTTTGCAATGAATGTCAGAGGTTTCATCATGATAAGTGAAGTAGTTGGGTGTTTTCTGGCTTTAATATTCTCGTTATCTGCAGTAGTTATTATAGCCTGTTAGGAGGACCACATGCATAACAGGGGGAAATAGATTGTTAGAATACCTCCTGGCAGGTAACACAGATATTGGCTGGATTTTTGCTTATGTAAACAGACCAGTACTTCAAATGAATACTTCATACATAGGTCACATGTGTACTTATATGATTATCTTACAGTTATGAACACTCTTTCTCTCTTGAAATTAGTTTATATTTTATATCTAGCTATATAGTTCTCTGTAGTCATTTACTTATTGTACATGTTACATCCCTCATATAAACTTTCAGAGGGCAGGGACAGTCAGTTTTTTATTCATTTCCCTGGTGCCTGAAATATTGCTTTGCACATAGTAGACACTTAATAAATCTTTCGTGATTGAAGGAAATTGAATATCATCCTTAGAAGAGTGAAAGAGAAGAGAGGTGAAAGGTACAGAGAAATTTTAAGTTAAAGAGAATTATAAGAGCTGTTCTTGGATGACATCGGTCTCATTAAATAGCAGGGTCTAGTACTGAGGATGAGGGAGACAAACTTTTCTATATTGTCAGGCTTGAGAATGCAGCAAAGAATATGAAACAATTGTCTGAATATATTTTTTTCTTCTTTTTGAACTTAAACTCAATAGATACACTAGATAGAAAGCAGAACATGAAATTCTAACTTGATAGCATTATTGAAAGATAGGAGATACAGAAAATACTGACACTGTTAACTTTGCTCTAAAAACAAAACATTATCAACACAACTTTTAAAGATTTTAAGAGTAGGGTTTAGTATTGTTTGAAATCTAGAAAGCAAAGAATATCCTGATTTGAATAAATATCTCAGATTTAATTTGACTACTAGTATGTATTTATTATCTATTACTCTTCTGTTTCAGTACATTATGTGATTTTAATACTTCAGCAAATCTGACCAGGCTAAGGAGTCTGAAACACAATAAATAATACAGTGGAAGCCCACTGAAAGTGATTCATTATACCACTGATTCAAATACACACCTTCTGGGCAAGGAGGTCCAACTTACTAAAAGAGCAAGCCAGAATTTGATATTCCACACAGGCATGGGCATAGAGTAGCATGGTGTGCATGGAATGTCCTGAAATCCAAAATTATACATCACTTTTTTTTTCTCCCCAGAAGCTCAGGCTTTAGGGGGAACCTGATAGCTGTCCTCAAATAATTAAAGGGCTGTCCTGTGGAGGAGGGATTAGACATTCTGCTGTGCCCCAGAGGGCAGAACAAGGAACAATGGGTAGAGATTGCAAAAAAGGAAAATTTAGGTTTGAAGGAAAAAGAAACTTCTTGAAAATTAAAGCTATTGAAATATGGAATAAGCTGTCTCCTTTTGAAAACAGTGACATATTTTCTCATTTGAGACTTTCAAGCTGAGACTAGATGGTCACTTTGTAAAGGACATTCTGATTCTTCTTCCTCTTAGACAAGATGGTTTCTGACTATCACATTTAAGGGTACAATGCCCATTGGAGAGTCCATGATTCTTTGTGATTTAGGGTAACTTCCTAGGAATCTGATGCATTTTTTCTATCAAAAATGGAATTTTCTTTAATTTATTTTTTTCTATGTTTTTTTAGTAAAATGTTGAAAAGCTGATAATTTTCATGAATTTATTTGTCTTCTATTACTTCAGTGAATGTATTATTATAATGATTTTTTTCAGAGTTTGTTATAAATAGTAAATAAACTAGGAGGCCTGGATAATTCAGCGGAGGCATTGTATAGGATTCAAACCTGGGAATGTTTGGCTTCCATTGGTACCTCTGAGTCAAGATTCTTAGATCCTCTACTTTTGCATTTGGGTTCCTCTCTTGCATGAAAAAAGGCAATTTGTTAGACAATAACAAGTCTGATGCTATGTAACTAAGGTATAGTGAGGATTATTTTAGAGAGGATCTGTCTGAAATCCAAATTCTAGAGAATTTAAGAATATTGCACAACTGCTATTTTATTTAAAGATTCTTAAGGGCAAGATATCTTCTATCATTTTATTTCTTCTGGTTACATTCATAATGGAAACTTTAATCATCACTTTGCAAAATCACTGTTAGAGCTTATCATTCTCTTATTATTATTAGTTCTGTTTTTCCAGCTACCTTTTAGAATCTACTCCTGAATATTCTGCTGGACTCTCAGACTCAACATGTAGGGGGTAGCTAGGTGGCGCAGTGGATAGAGCACCAGCCTTGAATTCAGGAGGACCTGAGTTCAAATCTGGTCTCAAACACTTAACATTTCCTAGCTGTGTGATCCTGGGCAAGTCACTTAACCCCAGCCTCAGGAAAAACAAAACAAAACAAAACAAAACAAAACAAAACAAAACAAAACAAAAAAAACCAAAACAGATTCAACATGTACAAACTCAGCTCATAATCTTACATCTTATACCTGCAACTCTTGCAAACTTTTTAATTTCTGTTGAAATCTCTTCCCTCTCACTTAGGCTTGAACATAGCATAGTGGTCCTAATGACCACTGCCATACCCTAGTCCAATTGGCTATCAACTCCACTCAATTCTAGTTTGATAATACCTCTCCTATGTGTTCTACTTCTCTTCACTCACACAGCTACTATCTAAGTTCATGTCCTCTTTATTTTATCTAGACTGTTGTAATAAATTCCTGTGTTTTCCTTTTCTCATTTTCTCTCCTCTTTAATATGTTCTTGTACAACTGCCTGAATAATTGTCTTATGTATGGTTCTGAATATAGTATTTCTGTTTTAAAAAAAATTCAATGGGCTTGGATTTCCGGCCAAGATGGCAGCAAAGAGGTGCACAGCTGCTTGAGCTCCACGATTTCTCTTGGAATTTACTTCATGACAAGCCTTGGAATTAATGCTTGACCGGAACCCCCCACTCCCACACACAAATAATCACCAACAGAAGACATCCTTGAAATTCGCCAGAAAAGGTCTGTGCTCGGGAAGGGGATGAACATGCTGGGCACAGGCTGAGGGCAAGCATCGAGAGAGAGGAGGCAGCTCACACTGCTCAGACCAGAGGGGGAGGGGTGTGATGTTTGCCATTTCTGTGGAAAGACCTTTACCCCAGTGTGGATATTCCATCTTGGCAGCAAGCCAGGATCAGCAGAGAAGGCGTAAACACAGGAGATAAAGAATAAGACCTCAGAAAGCTAGTTTCTCTCAGACCTGGCCACCCCCACTCCAACCTGGAGTGACTCAGTGCGTTCTTAGAGACTCAGAGCTCAGACGCAGCGCAGCCATCACTGTCCTGTTAGTGCCTTGCTGCTGTCTTCTGCAGTCTGTAGAGGAGCCCAGTAATACCATCCAGCCCCCCCCCAAAAAAAAAAAAAACAGACCAATTGTTTCTCTTGTCAGTTTGTTTTCTTTGATTCCCACTCTGACAAAATGAACAAAAAATTTAAAAGGGCTCTAACCATTGACAGGTTCTGTATGGAGAGGGAGCAGACTTCAAACCCTGAGGAGACTAAAAGCAGACTATCTCCAGAGGAATCCCCTGATATGATCTGCTTCTCAATACACAAGGCTCTCATAGAGGAAATCAAAAAGACTCCCAAAAGAGAGCTAGAAGAGAAATGGGAAAAGGAAAGGGAAGCTTGGCAAGAGAGCCTGGAGAAGTCATCCAGAGTGGATAAAGAGATCAAATCATTGAGAAATAAAATTAGTGAGTTGGAAAAAGAAAACAGCTCTCTAAAAAATAAAATTGATGAAATGGAAAAAAAATTCCATAGAAGGAAAAAAACTCACTTAAAAACTCAATTGGACAATTACAAAAAGATATAAAAAAATTGAGTGAAGAACATACATCATTAAAAATTAGAATCGAGCAAGTAGCAATGAATGACTCAAAGAGAAACCAAGAAGTAGTCAAGCAAAACCAGAAAAATGAAACAATTGAAAAGAATGTCAAGTACCTTATTGGGAAGACAACAGACCTGGAAAACAGATCCAGGAGAGGCAATTTGAGAAAAATCAGACTCCCTGAAAAATGTGAGGAAAAAAAGAGCCTGGACACTATTTTCCAGGATATTATCAAAGAGAACTGCTCAGACATTTTAGAAACAGAGGGTAAAATAGACATTGAAAAAATTCATTGATCACCTACTGAAAGGGACCCTAAAATCAAAACACCAAGAAATATAGTGGCCAAGTTCAAGAACCATCAGATGAAGGAAAAAATATTGGAAGCTGCTAGAAAAAAGCAATTCAGATATGAAGGAGCCACAATAAGGATAACCCAGGATCTTGCAGCGTCCACATTAAAGGAATGAAAGGCCTGGACTATGATATTCCGAAAAGCTAAGGAACTTGGTATGCAGCCAAGAATAACTTACCCAGTAAAAATGAGCATTCTTTTCCAGGGAAGAAGATGGACATTTAACGAAATAAATGAATTCCATCTATTCTTGATGAAAAAACCAGATCTACACAAAATATTTGATTTTGAAATATAGAACTCAAGAGATTTCTAAAAAGGTAAAAAGAAATCTTGAGAATTATATTTCCACCATAAAGATATGTAAAGAACACATGTATAATTTGTCCTAGAAACTAAAGGTGGAAAGGAAATTATATCACAAAAAAGGGTAAAGTGGTGGTACTACATCTCATGAAGAGGCAAAGGTAACCTATTATATCTGAGAGAAAGAAAGGAGGGGGATGAACATAGTGTGTATCAATAGACATATTTGAGGGCAAACTTTTTCCACTTCATTGAAAAGTGGGAGGGAAGAAGTAAGCTAAGGGGAAGGGAAGGAGAAAAGCATAAGCAGGGGTTAATAGTATGGCAAGCAATATAGAATTACTCATTCTAACCATAAATGTGAATGGGGTAAACTCCCCCATAAAGAGGAAGCAGTTAGCAGACTGGATTAAAAGCCAGAATCCTACTATATGTTGTTTACAGGAAACATACCTGAAACAGGGTGATACATTCAGAATGAAGGTAAAAGGGTGGAGCAGAATCTACTATGCTTCAAGTAAAGCCAAAAAAGCAGGGGTAACCATCCTCATCTTAGATCAAGCAAAAACAAAAATTGATCTAATTAAAAGAGATAAGGAAGGGCATTATATCTTGCTAAAGGGTAGCATAGATAATGAAGCAGTATCAATATCAACATAAAGGGTAGCATAGATAATGAAGCAGTATCAACATATATGCACCAAGTAGTGCAGCATCTAAATTCTTAAAAGAGAAATTAGGAGAGCTGTAAGAAGAAATAGAAAGCAAAACTATAATAGTGGGAGATTTCAACCTTGCACTCTCAGAATTAGATAAATCAAACCACAAAATAAATAAGAAAGAAGTCAAAGAGTTAAATAGAATACTAGAAAAGCTTGATATGATAGATCTTTGGTGAAAGCTAAATGGAGACAGAAAGGAGTACACTTTCTTCTCAGCAGTTCATGGAACCTATACAAAAATTGATCATATACTAAGGCATAAAAACCTCAAAATCAAATGCAGTAAGGCAGAAATAGTAAATGCATCCTTTTCAGACCATAATGCAATGAAAATTACATTTAATAAAAAGCCAGGGGAAAATAGACCAAAAAATAATTGGAAACTAAATAATCTCATACTAAAGAATGACTGGGTGAAACAGCAAATCATAGACATAATTCATAACGTCACCCAAGAAAATGACAATAATGAGACATCATACCAAAATGTGTGAGATACCGCCAAAGCAGTAATAAGGGAAAGTTTTATATCTCTAGAGGCCTACTTGCATAAAATAGAGAAAGAGAAGGTCAACGAATTGGGCTTACAACTAAAAATGCTAGAAAAGGAACAAATTAACCCCCCCCCAGACAAACACAAAACTTGAAATTCTAAAAATAAAAGGTGAGATTAATAAAACTGAAAGTAAAAAAACTATTGAATTAATTAATAAAACTAAGAGTTGGTTCTATGAAAAAACCAACAAAATAGACAAACCCTTAGTAAATCTGATTAAAAAAAGAAAAGAGAGGGGCAGCTAGGTGGCGCAGTGGATAGAGCACCAGCCCTGAATTCAGGAGGATCCGAGTTCAAATCTGGTCTCAGACACTTAACACTCCTAGCTGTGTGACCCTGGGCAAGTTACTTAACCCCATCCTCAAGGGGGGGGGGGGAAAGGTAAAAAAAAGGAAAGAGGAAAAGCAAATGGTTAGTCTTAAAAATGAAAAGGGAGAACTCACCACTAATGAAGAGGAAATTAGAACAATAGTTAGCAGCTACTTTGCCCAACTTTATGCCAATAAATTTGATAACTTAAATGAAATGGAAGAATTATCTTCAAAAATATAGCTTGCCCTGATTAACAGAGGAAGAAGTAAATAGTCTAAATAGTCCCATTTCAGAAAAAGAAATAGAACAAGTTATTAACCAACTCCCTAAGAAAAAATCCCCAAGACCAGATAGATTTACATGTGAATTCTACCAAACATTTAAAGAACAACTAACTCCAATGCTATATAAACTATTTGAAAAAATAGGGATTGAAGGGGTCCTAACAAATTCCTTTTATGACACAGACATGGTACTGATACCTAAATCAGGTAGGCTGAAAAACAGAGAAAGAAAATTATAGATCAATCTCCCTAATGAATATTGATGCTAAAATCTTAAATAAAATATTAGCAAAAAGACTACAGAAAATTAACCCCAGGATAATACACTATGACCAAGTGGGATTTATACCAGGAATGCAGGACTGGTTCAATATTAGGAAAACTATTAGCATAATCGACTATATCAATAACCAAATTAACAAAAACCATATGATCATCTCAATAGATACAGAAAAAGCATTTGATAAAATCCAAATCCATTCCTACTAAAAACACTTGAGAGTATAGGAATAAATGGACTATTCCTTAAAATAATAAGGAGCATATATTTAAAACCGTCAGTAAACATCATATGTAATGGCGATAAACTGGAACCTTTCCCAGTAAGATCAGGAGTGAAACAAGGTTGGCCACTATCACCATTACTATTCAATATTGTACTAGAAATGCTAGCCTTGGCAATAAGAACCAAGAAAGAGATTCAAGGAATTAGAATAGGTAATGAGGAAATCAAACTATCACTCTTTGCAGATGATATGATGGTATACTTAGAGAACCCCAAAGACTCTGCTAAAAAGCTATTTGAAATAATTCTTAACTTTAGCAAAGTTGCAGGATACAAAATAAATCCACATAAATCCTCAGCATTTTTATACATTACCAACACAATCCAACAGCAAGAGATACAAAGAGAAATTCCATTCAAAATAACTGTTGATAGTATAAAATATTTGGGAATATATCTACCAAAGGAAAGTCAGGAATTATATGAGCAAAATTACAAAACACTTGCCACAAAAATAAAGTCAGATTTAAATAATTGGAAAAATATTAAGTGCTCTTGGATAGGCCAATGAATATAATCAAGATGACAATACTCCCTGAACTAATCTATTTATTTAGTGCTATACCAATCAGACTCCCAAGAAACTATTTTAATGACCTAGAAAAAATAACAAAATTCACATGGAAGAACAAAAGGTTGAGAATTCCAAGGGAATTAATGAGAAAAAAATCAAATGAAGGTGGCCTAGTTGTACTGATCTAGAACTATATTATAAAGCAGCAGTCACCAAAACCATTTAGTATTGGCTAAGAAATAGACTAGTTGATCAGTGGAATAGATTAGGTTCACAGGGCAAGATAGTGAATAAAAATAGCAATCTAGTGTTTGATAAACCCAAAGATCCCAACTTTTGTGATAAGAATTCATTGTTTGACAAAAACAGCTGGGAAAACTGGAAATTAGTATGGGAGAAACTAGGCATGGACCCACATTTAATACCACATACTAAGATAAGATCAAAATGGGTCCATGGGGGGCAGCTAGGTGACGCAGTGGATAGAGTACCAGCCTTGAATTCAGGAGGACCAGAGTTCAAATCTGGTCTCAGACACTTAACACTTCCTAGCTGTGTGACCCTGGGCAAGTCACTTAGCTCCAGCCTCAGAAAAGAAAAAAATATGTATCCATGATTTAGGTATAAAGAACGAGATCATAAATAAATTAGAGGAACATAGGGTAGTTTACCTCTCAGATTTGTGGAGAAGGAAGGAATTTGTGACCAAAGGAGAAGTAGAGATCATTATCGATCACAAAATAGAAAATTTTGATTACATCAAATTAAAAAGCTTTTGTACAAGCAAAACTAATGCAAACAAGATTAGAAGGGAAGTAACAAATTGGGAAAACATTTTTACAGTTAAAGGTTTTGATAAAGGCCTCATCTCCAAAATATACCGAGAATTGACTCTAATTTATAAAAAATCAAGCCATTCTCCAATCGATAAATGGTCTAAGGATATGAACAGACAATTTTCAGATGATGAAATTGAAACGATTTCCACTCATATGAAAGAGTGTTCCAAATCACTATTGATCAGAGAAATGCAAATTAAGACAACTCTGAGATACCACTATACACCTGTCAGATTGGCTAAGATGACAGGAACAAATAACGATGAATGTTGGAGGGGCTGTGGGAAAACTGGGACACTGATGCATTGTTGTTGGAATTGTGAAAGAATCCAACCATTCTGGAGAACAATCTGGAATTATGCCCCAAAAGTTATCAAATTGTGCATACCCTTTGATCCAGCAGCGCTACTACTGGGCTTATATCCCAAGGAAATACTAAGGAAGGGAAAGGGACTTGTATGTGCCAAAATGTTATTTCCCTTTATTCCCTCTATTTATCCTTAATTGTTCTCCATGCCAAACTAGGCAAACTGTTGCCTGATTTCATGTGCAGTTTTCTACCTCTATGCATCTACATATGGTCAATTAAATATGTTTGGAATACACTTCCTCTTCATCTCCTTCAATTGAAATGAGGCAGTATTGTGCAGCATAAAGAATGCTGGATTTGGTAGTAATTTGTGAAACCCAGGGAAAGTAGGTTGACCTTACTAAGCCTCTATTTTCTCATTTGTAAAATGGAGATTGAATTAGATGTCCTCTAAGATCTCTTCCAACTTTAAAACTATGTTCCTATGATCCAAAGAAATCCTTTTTTTCTATTAGGTTGCCAAATTAGATGCCATTTTTTCCTTCTTTACTTTCATGAGCTGCATGGATCTATCCCTCAGATTTTCTTAAGTCCTTTATGTGGATGTCTCCTTTGTCTATATCATATTTATTTGTGTACCATTAATATCCAGCAATTAAACTCCTTGAAGGCAGCAACTGTTTAGTAAACCCAGTACCTAGCATAATATTTTGAATTTAGTAGATGATTTTAGAAAAGTAAATACTTATTGACATCTTTTATTTTTATATCACCTAATTTCCCCAGTATCCCTCCCTCTTACTTCTTTCAAGAGTATCCCTTTTATAAAAAAGAAATATTTAAAAAGAACAAAAAAGGGAATAAGAAAAAACAATTAGCAAAACCAATAAATATATAAAAATTTTTAATTTGAAAATACACATGAAATTTTTCACACTTGTGGACATCCTACCTCTGCAAAGGAAAAGGGGATGGTGTCTTCTCATATCTCTTCTTTGGGGCCATGTTTGCTCTTTATAACTTTGCAACAATTCACTTTCAGTTGTTTTGCGATTGTTCTTTCTATTTACGTTGACATAGTAATTGCACATATTATTTTCTTGGTTCTATTTATTTTACCTATATCAATTCATATTTTTTTGTGTTTTTCTCTGTATTGAAAATATTTGCTGTGTCTTATAGCACAGTAATATTTCATTCGTGTACAACAATTTGTTTAGCACTTCCCCAGTTGATGGGTATTTATTTTGTATCTTGTTCATAGCTACCATGAAAAAGTGCTGCTACCTCTTTTGGGCATATACCTTAGCAGTGACCTCTCTAAAGCAATTTACTCTGTTGATCACTTTTTCTTCCTTTATATTCACATTTTTCTAGGTTTTTGGGCTACCTCTCTTCTAGTTCTTCTATCTGTTCCTTCTCAGTTTCCTATGCTGGATCCTCAAACATCACATCCTCTTATTATAGGATGTCCCATAAGATGCTCTCCTAAGCTCTCTTCTCCATCTACACTACTTTACTTGATTATTTCATCGGTTCCCATGGAGTTTACCCTTTATTTTTAGTTAAAACTTTTTATTTTCAAAATATATGCATGGATAATTTCTAATATTCACCCCTACAAAACTCTGTTCTAAAATTTTTCCTTCCCTTCTCCTCACTCTCTCCCCTAGATAGCAAGTATTCCAATATATGTTAAACATATGCAATTCTTCTATACATATTGTCACAATTATTATGCTGCACAAGAAAAATCAGATCAAAAAGGAAAAAAAATGAGAAAGAAAATAAAATGCAAGTAAACAACAACAAACAGGGTGAAACTATTATGTTATGATCCGCACTCGGTTCCCAAAGTTGTCTCTGAGTCCAGATGGCTCTCTTTCATCACAAGACCATTGAATTATCTCATTGTTGAAGAGAGCAACGTACATCAGAATTGATTATAGTATAATCTTGCTATTGATATGTATACTGATCTCCTGATTCTGCTCACTTCATTTAGCATCAGTTCATGTAAGTCTCTCCAGGCCTCTCTGAAATTATACTGCTGATGGTTTCTTATAGAACAATAATATTCCATAATATTCATATACCATAACTTATTCAGACACTCTCCAATTGATGGGCATCTACCAGTTTCCAATTTCTTGCCACTACAAAAAGGGCTGTCACAAACATTTCTGCTTATGTGGGTCCCTTTTCTTCTTTAAGATCTCTTTGGGATATAAGCCCAGTAGAAACATTGCTGGGTCAAAGGGTATGCACAGTGTAATAGCCCTTTGAGCATAATTCCAAATTGCTCTCCAGAATGGTTAGATCCATTTACAACTCCACCAACAACGTATCCCACATCCTCTCCAACATTCCTCATTATCTTTTCCTCTCATCTTAGCCAATCTGAGAAATCTACCCAACTTTTAAAAAACTTGATTAGTTTTTGACATTTACTATGATAAGATTTTGATTTCTACGTTTTTCTCTCTCCTTTCTCTTCCCCCTGCCCAAGAGAGCAATCAATCTGATGTAGATTATATGTGTACAATCATATTAAACATATTTTTACATTAGTCATGTTGTGAAAAAAGAATCAGAACAAAAAAAGTGGAAATAGCATGGTTTAATCTGCATTCAGACTCCATAGTTGGTTGAATGTGAACAGCATTTTCCATCATGTGTCTTTTAGAATTGTCTTAGATCATTGATTGCTGAGAAGAGCAAAGTCTATCAAAATTGATCATCACACAGTTTAACTGGTAAAGGTCCATTGATTTCTACTTTGCAGCATCTCTACAATATACCTCGTTGTTACCTCTGATAGTTCACCATTCTTGTAGTTCACACATTATTGTAATAGCCTGCTGGTGGGGATGCTTGCCTAAAGTCTCTCTCCCCACTCCAATTCTTCCTCCATTCATCCATCAATGTGGTTTTCCTAAAGCACAGATCAGACCATGTCAGCCCTTACTCAGACTCCATTGGTTTCCCCTTGCCTCTAGGATCAAATACAGAATGCGGTTTGTAATTCAAAGTTTTTCATAACTAAGCCTCCTCCTACATTTCCATTCGTTTTAGACCTTACTCCCTACCACTTTGGCTTAGTTTCAGTGACACAACCTCCTTGGTGAACTACCAAGAACACACTTTATCTCTTGCTTCCATGCATTTTCCTTGGCTGCCATACTTAGAATGCTCTCCCTCCTCATCTCTGCATACTAATTTCCTTGATCCCCTTTAAATTCCAACTAAAATCCCATCTTCTACAGAAACCCCTCCCCAACCTCTGTTAAACCTAGTGCCTTCCTTTCCCCAACTTTTTGTATATATCATTTGTTTGTATGAATTTGTTTACTTGTTGCTTTTCCCCCCTATGAACTCCTTGGGAGAGGACCTGTCTTTTGCTTTTGTTTGTTTATATCTATCCCCAGTGCTTCACATGCAACCTAGAAATTAATATTGATTGACATATTGGCAGTGAAATCTCTTTATCAAAGGTTATGGATATTTTAGTCACTTTATTAGCGCAGTGTCAAATTGCTTTCTGAAATGATTATTCCAATTCATAACTCCACCAACAATATATTAGTGTGTCTATCTTAAAACCCCTTCAACACTGATTATTCCTTTTTCGTCACTTTTTCCAATTTGCTAGATGTGAGGTGAAATTCTCAGAGTTGTTTTGATTTAAATTTATTATTCATATTATTAAGGATCTGAAACAAATAGGTACTTAAAATGTTTCTTTTCTTTGAAATCTATCAATATGGGCATTTCCTCCATTACTGTAGGTCAAAACCTTTCCAGACCTCAGTATAGGACTTCCTAATTTGCTATGTATGACCAATATTTATGGGAAGAGGGTTCATGAGAAGACATATTTGTGTGTTGTTGTTGGAGCTATGAATCAGTACAACTATTTTGGAAAGCAATTTGGTATTGTGCAAATAAAGCAAACAAAATGTTTATAACTAGGCCATAGTATAAAAAATGTTTTACTAAATTACAAAGACCTTATTTATCATGGGACCATAGTTTTAGAGATGGGAAGGATCCAAGAGGGACATCAAGTCAGTCCCTCTTATTTTGTAGAAGAAAAATTGAGGTCCAGAAACATCAAATGATTTGCTGAGGATCACAAAAGTAGTGTTTCAGCTGGGATTCAAACCCAGGCTTCTTGATTCCATGCCCACCACCTTCTGCACTGCATCCTACTCATTAACTTAAAAACAGTGTATAGCAAAGGATTGTAAATGAGAAAGAAGACAGTTCAGGTAAAAAATGAAGGGGTTAATATCACATATCTATGAATGTTGCTAATGTGGTGTTTCATTTTATTTTTTCAATATTTCTTTTCCCTTTGCTGATTGCTATGGGATTTGTAAACAGAATCTTCCTTTTCTCCCCCCTTCTAATTGTCCCATTCATTAAGTAATGTTAAAATTCTGTGTTTGAAACATTAGAATTCCTCACCATGGAAGTAATTGTTGCACCACAAATGCTGCATTATGCTGGTTAAGAATGTATTGGTCAGGCTGAGAGTAGTTGATTATGTAGGAGATATTTTATGTTTACATAAAAATACTTTGGTAATCAGCAATGCTAGAAATGGAACTATGCAAAAATTTGCAGAGGTTAGGATTTTGTGCTTTGATATCCCCTCTATCAATGTGGTCTTTAATTTTGTATTTCCAAACTTTTTCACAATTTAAGCTAAGTCTGTAATAATTTCCTTTTTGTTTATGGTTTGTATGTTTGTTAAAAATCCATCTTTTATGTAATTTGAAATTTAACTTTTTATGTGTTATTCAAGAAAACATAGGAAGGACCTAAGCAGTAGATTTTTAGAGTCTCACAACCCCAGAACTAGAAGAAATGTAATTCTTCCAATTCTTTCATGGTCCTTTGCCCATATAAACAGGCAGACAGTGCAAGCTTTTAGAGTACTCATTAAGTCTAGTTGGTTTTTTAAGGTTCTTTACAATCTATAGTATTCTTACCTTTTTGATCTTCTTACACTTTATTTCCCTGAATGTACTTTGTGATCTCACTGTTTCTCACACACCGTCTGTCCCTGTGCCTTTGCACTAATTGTTCCCCATTCCTGGAATGTTTTCCCTCTATATCTATTTTGTTTTCCCTCTATATCTATTTCTTTTCACATCCCTGGCTTCTTTCCAAAATCTGTTCTCATGGCCACATTCTGCAGGAAGTCTTCTTGTTCTCCATAGCCATTTGAGCTGTCCTTTCTAAGGTTGTTTTCCTTCTAATCTTTATGTACCTTGTACATACCTATTTACTTTCATACTGTATCCCCTATTAAAATGTAGAATCCTTGAAGCTAAAGATTGTTTTTGTACTTTTCCCTAGCTTTGGATCCTTACCACTAAGTCTACAGCCTGGAAGATAGTAAGCACTTAAGAAATGCTTATTGATTTTTTTTTTTTTTTTGATATCTAGAAGCATATAAACATTTGTGCCTTGTGTAATTTTATTACAGGAAAATTATGTCCATTTTTAGTGATTTATAAATTCATATAAATCAGATAGAATCATATGTGAATAAAGATTTATTTCCAAAGTTGAGGAGAATGGAAGGATGTAATTATTAGTTTTCCAAATGGATAATGTGTGCTGCTGTTTCAGCCCAATTCAATTTAATTAAGAAAAAATATTATTAAGCACCCATTAGACACAAGGCATTATGTTAGGTACTAGTAATTAAAAGATGAAAAATGGACACTGTATTTGTCCTCAGAGAGCCTACAATCGAAATAAGGAAATTGCATAGGTATAATAAATTTCATATGTGAAAACAGATTCTTTACCTAGGAATGACTGGGCTCTGGAATAGAAAATTAAGAAATCAAGGATTAGAGAACTAGTCCCCAGATAAATTTGATCTATTGATATATAAGAAGACTATGTCTAAGGAGTACAAATTCTAATAGTTTTTTTTTTTCCAAATGAAAATTCCCCCCCCCCCCTTTTCCTTCGTTAGCTTTATACTTTATGCCTTTAGACATTTTAGTTTAATTTATTTTAAGGTAACCCTATTTCTATCTTCCCCCCACCTCCATTTCTCCACTAGCCCTTTTCTTAGATTTGAGTTTCACTTATTACATTTTTTTCATCTAGTTATTTAGTTTTTTCCTCTTACTTTTCCCCTTTTATTTATGTAGACAAGGAAAATCCACCATTCTCTCTTTCCTTTCAACTTGTTGGGTTTGTTACTTTTAAGGATTTCATTTTTTGTATCTTTTTCTAAAAAAGAATTTCTTTCCTTCTACTTCATTATTTTCCTTCCCTTTTTCTCTGTTCTAGACTTTTCTTCTTTGATTCATGGCCCTTGTACTAATTTAGTCCTTTTTTAGTCTCTATATCATTTAGGAAATTAAAATCCCTAAAATCTAGTTTGGTTTCCCTCTTTTTTTTATTGCTTTGTAGATCTTGTCCCTAGTCTTCTTTTTTCTGTTATGCTTTCTGTTAAACCAGTTCACTAGGTAATAGAGAGGATATTGTTCCATCATGGGAAATTTCCTGTTTTCCTGATTGTAAAGTTTATATTAAACTTACTTTCTTCCATGGCCAATTGCCTCCTCTTTCCCCTCCTGGCTCATCCTTACATTTGCCACAAAATATTAAATTTAGTCACTAAAATTTGAAATTTACACTGTAGGATTGTTTTTTTGTTTTGTTTTGTTTTTCAAGAGGGGAGGATTTTTTTCAATTAGCATTTTGTTTTCTGTGGTCAGAAATTCTGGATAGTTTTCTTATATCATTTTTTGCATTGTGGTATTAGGATTTTAAACTTGTGTTCTTCTGGGAAGCTAATAATCGTTACATTGTCTCTATGCATCCTATCTTTCAGATCAATTTTTATTTATATATTTTCACTTAATATTATCCCTTTTTATCTTCTATTTCTAGATTATCCTTTCTTTCCATGTATTTGCATTTTTCAAGCAGTTATTCTCTCTTAGTTTCTTCTGCTGAGTCTTTCCTCTATAGATTTAAGTTTTTCTTTTTTACTTATTATTTATTCTGTGTAGGCCATAAATTTTGCTTTCATAATTCTTTTAAACTATTTAAATATATCTTCTTGTTATTTCTTGCTCTTTAGGGAATCCATTGGTTATTTTACTTCATCAGATGTTGATTAATATTCTTTGTCTTCTAATACTTATTCCCCAGTTTTCAAACTCTTTAATCCTGTCTGAAGACCATGCTCTAATTTTTATTAATATCTTTTCTGTTAGTTTATTTATGCTCAAAGTCTTTAACTGAGTTTTCTTCACCCAGAGATCTTTGGTAATATTATTCTTTCCCCTACCCTTATATTCCCTCTGTCACTCACTTTCTAATTCCCCTTTGATCACTGTTTCTCTGGGGGTTGATCCTTAAAGCCTGGTCTCAGCCTGGTTGGGCAATTCAGGTTTCATCAACCTTAGTTTCTGACCCTCCTGACTTATGAGGAAAGGGAACTAGGCCCAGTTGGAGATTGGGCTCTTTGCCTCAAGCTTAATGTAGCCACCCATATTCACCTCTATGTGTTACCCTGCTGCTTTTCCAGTCAATGTAGCTATATGCTTTTTGGTTTTCCTTTGCACAAGGGGAAGGTGAGAGTGGAATTGAATTCTATTGTAAGCTCATGGTCAGTTTAAGGAACTCTTAAAAGTCTGGTAAGTGATAGGGAAATGGATCCTGAATGGATGTTGTTACAGGTTAAAGATTAATCTTTACTGCTATTAGTTCATTGTATTATTACCTTATTAAAATTCTTGATATAGTATACTATACATATATGTAGTTTCAGGACACAACCTATTCTATTAATTTATAAATAAGAAATAGTCAGGAAATACAATCCAAACCAGTTTAGTTCAGTAGACACTCAATGAATTCCTGCTTCAAAAGAGATCATACACAGATTTAAAGTATATATGCATACATGCATACATACATGTCTTTGTATATGTGATGCCTGCAACTTTATATATATATATATATACATATATATATCATAATGGTATGTCATATATTTATGTTTTATATTTCACATATAAAATAAAAATATGCTGTGTTATATATGCTATAATGATTATATATCTTATTTCATATATAAGCTAACATACTTACATCTGGAAGAAGGAGGGAGAGCCAGAGATAGAGACAGATACAAAGATAGGGACAGTTACAGAGACACAGAGAAATATGAGCATTATATATATACATACACACATGTATATATGTGTATATAGCATGTATAATACATACAATTATATATAATATATGTATTACATATGGTCTAACTATAGAATATATTTCTATTTTATATATAACATGCATATGGAAATTTTATGTAATATATAAGCATTACATATATGTGTGGTATGTGTATCTATGTATACATATGTGTACATAACTCTGTGTGTGTATACATATACATGTACTTATTTCTCTTTCTCATATTTTTTTCTCTATATATATATCTCCACTGAGTCTGTGGACTCTTAGGCTGTAAGTGCATTTGATAATCAAGGGCCCAATCCTATTACTGATTGGCACAGAAACTTTGATTTGTTCCATTTTTCATCTGGGATAGCTTGCCCTCCTTAGGCAGTTGATGGCCTCCAGTTCCCTAGGGATCATCATATTGGGATCATTCTTAGTGTGGACTTCAGTCACTCTACAGAGACTCAGAACTCCTGTGCTTAAGCAATCTACCAACCTTAGATTCCTTAGTTATCAGGGACTACATTTGTGTACCACTGTAGTCAGTCTGGATCTGGGCAGTACTCACTTTTACTAGAATTCAATGACCCCAAGAAAAGACTGAAAAAGAAATAGCATCGATTATTTGTATTTATAGAGTGGATACTTATCATAGGATTTTAGTTTTAAAGTCCAATGGAACCTAACCTTTCTACTCAACTTTGATCCTTTGGATTGTTTCATCATGATCCTGTGCCTGGTACTCCCTCAGTCCTGGTGTTTGCACCTTTCTTTTCTTCTTTACCTTATCTTCTCTATTAGCCTATAAATTCTTTGAGGGCAGAAACCCTCATCCTTTTTCATATTTATATGCTCAGCCCCTAGCATAATGCCTAAAACATAGTAGATGCTTAATAAATGTTTATTAACTGTCTGCCCTAAGGGATCATCTCATACAATTCTCATTTTGTAGATGAGAAAACCAAGGCCTAAAGAGGTCTTGATTTTCAGGAGGTCACTTAAGTCATATAATTAGTACAGTTAGAATTTGAACCCAAGATCTTGATTCCAATTTCAGTTCTCTAAGATACAAAGTTGATGCCTTTTTTGAGAATATTATGCCAGATCACATGACATTTAGTGTTTCTCTCAATCCCATGATGTAAAGGGCTGAAACTCTGAATAGGTGCACTGGAATCAGACAACTGAGCTCTTAAAGCTAATTACCTATTGGACAATAACTATTAGCATATGTTTGGAAAAGTGATCCTTCTCACTATTCTGTGCTACAGATAATCTTAGGAGGGATTAGAGGGTGGAATGAGACAACTCAGACTCACTTTGCTTCAAAACCAAGAGAAGGGAGATTGGTGACGAGCTTGTGGCAGTTTGTCTGTCTCCTTCACTTCTTCCCCTAAAAACCAAGGACTTTTGCTTATCCTGACTCTGGCTGATCCTGAGGTCTCTAGGAGGTAGTCCAGAATTTACACCATGACATTAAAATTCCATGGGAGAAAATGACTTTAATAAAAAAAAATTTGCTATTTACTTAAAATGAAACTTGAGTCTAACCCCAAATTAGGCCCTACTAAGGATATTAAAAGAAGTAAAAGAGTTTAGGGTTTGCAATAATGGATCTTATATTCTAGTCTAAGAGATAATGTGGAACATGAAACTACTAGGCAACAATACCAGAAATTGTACAATTAATTGCTGAGTTATATGCCAACATAAGCAGGAAAGTCTTAATGGAGGAGTTGGAGTTTGAATTGTGTCTTAAAGTTGGAGTTGGATTTTAAGAGATCGAGGGGTAAGTATTTTAGAGCTATGAGAGTTGGTGATAAAGACACTAGGAGTAGGATGCATGATTCCTTTTTTCAACAAATATTGTAGTCCTTCTATGTGTTTGAGGCCTTAATGCTAATTGTCATGGAAGAGACAAAGATGAATTTGAAGTGACTTCTGACCTTGAGAACTTAGAACCTAAGATGTCCTGTTCTGCAAGGCCTTATATGATAATCAGCATCAGAATGGTACAGAAAGGCAGACAGAGGGATATGGTCTTGTACATTCAGTACATTGTTGGTAAAGCTTATTGTAAGAAAAATAAGTTTATTTTGTAAGGAAGAGGGTTTCTAGTGAGTAATTGCCATATTTGGATCCTCGGTGGCAAAAGGAATAAAACAATTGGAGTTAGGACAACCTGAACTGATTCCTGTCTTAAATACTTCCTAGCTTTGTGACTAAGAGGAGTCTCTTAAGCTCACTGTGAATCAATTTCCTTATCTATAAAAAATAATAGCATTTATCTTACAGCATTGTTGTGAGAATCAAAAGAATCAACATCTATAAAGGCTTTGCAAACTTTATGCTAACTACTGTTATTATTTTTATTATCAGTTCAGGGATTCTTGACCTTTGTGTGTATCATGGACATCTTTGACAATTTGGTAATGCCTGTAGATTCCTCCTCAGAATAATTAAATACATACAACAAAATGTATTACAAAGAAAACCAATTACAGTGAAGTAGAATTAGCAAAATATTTAGAAAATTGTGTTCACAGACTCCAAATTAAGAATCCTTTTTGCTGGTTATGCAATATAAATTCCTTCCCCATTATTTCTATTATTCTTGTTGTCTCTAGTTATAATTATAGACGATAATATCCTTTTTTAATTCCTGCTGTTATGATTTATTCAGCAAATAATGATCTGTTAGTTAAAACAAAGAAGAACACTCTGTTCCCTATATTTTCCATCTCATTTCCCTTCAGTATTCTTCCAGTTTACATTTGCTAAGTAGCTTTTTGGCAGCCTTTGCTGCAAAGATTTACATGGCATCTGCTTCAGCTTTCGAAGACTTTTATGTAATATGATTTTTAAATGATTTGTCAGCAGGACTCCTTAATTTGACTTTGAGAATCAAAAAGGAATACCAAGGGGTGCAAGGGGAAATATGCATTTGTTCTATAGTAAAGTATCAGTTAATCTATTCAACACTTGTCAGATTTTACTTTTACATGTATTTGTAAATTTTTTCACTATTTTGGTATTTTAACATGGCTTTGTGATTTCACTGATTTAGTGCTTCCTGAACCAATGCACGACAAAAAAAATCCTACAATTCTTGACCATGTTACCATATACTGCATTTGCTATAGATAATCCACTCACCATAATAAATCCTTCCTTTCATATCTTTTAAATTACCAGGGATACCAGTGTACCTCTTATACTTTCTATATTTGTCTTACATTTTTACTACATATTGTCCAGTCTATCTTCTTTTTCAGCAATGTATTTCCTTCATGATTTTTCTTATGTCACTTTGCTTACTATAAACATTCTGTTGCCTAATTATGTCTATCATATATATATATATATATATATATATATATATATATATATATATATATATATATATATATATATATATATATATATATATATATATATATGTTATCCATGATTTTAATTCATCTGACATCATACTGTTATAAGATGTATAGTGATCTGCCATCATCAAGAGGCTTTTTTTCTAATATATTTTATTGTGATTTTTTTTCAATGAATAAGCATCTATCTTTCTCCTTCCCATTTTTCTCTCCCCCACTGGAAAAAAAAAAAAAAAAGAAAATCAAAATCTTCCAATAAATACACATAGTCAAAACAAATTCTTATATTGGATGTTTCCAAAATGTGTGTCTTACTCTGAATATATCTAGATGATCACCTCTCTTTCAGGAGATGAGCAGCATTCTGAATCATCAGTCCTCAGAAATCATAGTTCATTATTATATTGATCAGAGTGTTTAAGTCTTTCAAAACTGTTTTTTACAATTTTATTGTTATAGTATATATATATTGTTCTTTTTATTATCATTTCATTGTGCATCAGTTCAAAGTGTGGCATAAGACATCTGCCATTCTTATAATAAAACTTTCTACTTATCCTGCTCCTCTGTCCAGTTCTATGAAAGGATTCCCTGTCTTCCTATCCCTTTTTTCCAAAAAGCTTCCTTTCACTCCTCCCTTTTTTTCCTTCTACTTTTAAGATCTCTAAAACATTACAAAATTCACTCCCAGGCCTTGTATCTTATTTGTTTCCTTTTATGAATCCTGCTGATATTACTGTTCTTAGGGTTTGTTCCATTAGAATGAAGATATTTGATCTTTGTGTTTACATTTACCTTTTAATTTCAATGTTCTTTTTTAAAATATGAAATATATCTCATTTTTTCTTTTTTTTCAATCTTTTGACTTTCTAATTTTAAGAGAATCTCTTACATAGGTAAGGTTTTGTATCTCTTGTGATGTTATTCTTTGTCCAAGTCTCTCATAGCTATTGTTTCTTTTCTAATTCATTTCTCTATTGCTCCCTTTTTATTTATAATATAATTTTAAACTCAGTTTTTGGTTCTTGCACAATTTCTTCTAGCACTTCTAATTGATCTTAGGGACATACTATGATTTTCCTTGAAGCTTTGCTTGTAGGTGTTTTGGGAGTCTACATTTGTGTCTTGGTCATCCCTAGCTTCATAATAACATTTTAATCTTAGTTTTTGAAGTCATTTTTTCTTTCAGTAATTTCCTCTGGCCAAATTAGGAGCTCTAAGGACTGAGATTCTGGCCCTTCTAGGAAGTTTCCCACTCCACTGTTGTCCTATATGAGGACTATGATTAAAATCTATTTTGGATGACTCTGGGATCAGGGCTCTTGGTGCTGAGCCTTTTTTTGGTACCTCTCAGAGACCCCACACTGTAGTCCTAGAATAGGAAATGAATCCAAGATTAGTTCTGAGCCTTCCCTTGCTGCTGGCAAGCTTAGGGTTCTGGGAACTAAGTTTTTGATTCTAGCCTAGCTCTGTTCCATAGCTTCTTCCTTGGACAAATTTGTGGTCTTGGTCTGAAAACTTGACCCACTGTTGTTCTTTCTTCAATTTTCCAATCACTACTCTGTCCAGAATCATCTTAGTGTGATAGGACACAGCTTCTTTCTGCCTACCTCGTGACTGGCTCTAGCTTCCAGATATAGCTTCCTAATTATATAAGGGCACAAAAAATCCCGACTCTTAGGACCCTTGGACCTTGGTGGAATTTTGAAGACTATGAGAATTCTTTACTATATCCTGTTCTGATAACAAACATGTTTCCCTATGAAGCTCATGAGGACTGTTCAGAGAAGCTAAGTGACTCTGTAGGCTTATTGCATATTGTATATGTGTATACAAAATAGATATTGTATATATACTGTAATGGCATATTAAACCTCTTGTTGATGTTCAGTGACTTACAAGTTCCTCCTTTTATACCAATACCAAACTTAAACTGAAAGTTCTGTTATTAGAACATTCTCTGAAATTTAGGACTGGTGTTGGAAGAACTGGACTAAACTATTTCTTCCCATTCCTTTGTTTTCATTAGTCTCTCAAGATACCTTTAAAAATTAATGATTTGTGATTTTTTAAAGGAAGGATATTTCTTCCATTGACAGTCTCCAAATGCCTCTACATTTAAGTCGATGGTTATTGAGAGTCAATGCTATGGCCAAAAAATTCATCACCTTAAAGCCAACTTGGTGATAAGTTTTTTTTTGAATTTGGCTAAGTTGCTTCTTTTACTTGAAGCCTTTTCAGGAGAGATACAACCTGCTGGAACTTGAAGTCTATAGTTATAGCTTACAATAATCCAGAGTCTGTTCCTTGTTGTGGTAAGCAATGAGAGTGCAGGACTTTAATGGAGTTATTTAATATGTGTGTATATAATATATACATAGATGCATGCATATAATATATATATTATCTATACACATATAAAGATATAATACACATATATCTTATTAAATGTTTTATTTTACTTAATTTATGTGATAAGCTAAAATAGTTAAAATTTCAGTGTTAGAGCAAAATGTTTAATTTTTAACAAATTACTTTTTACTTCAGGCAATGGTTAATAATCAGTATCTTCAGACAGCAATAGAAATTCATTAAATACTTGCTGTTAAATAAAATCTACATCCTTGTTTTTCCATTGTGTCTTTGGAATATCACAAGTTACATTCAATTTCCCTCTTTGTGCCTCAGTTTCTTCATCTATAAAAGAAAGGTATTGGATAAGATGATCATGGAAATTCTTTCTAGTATCTTCTATGATTTTTTTTTTCTTTTTAAGCAGGGGAGGGGAAAAGAATTATATTCAAAGAGTCATTTAGTAAATGTAGGATCATAGATCTAGAATTGAAAGGGACCTCAGAGACCATCTGATGCAATCCTTTAATTTTATATATGAAGACTTATAATATTTGATAGCAACCCCAAAAGCAAAAAAAATTAATTTGGAATGTCAGGTCACTGATATTCTTGAATGTGTTTTAAATAGTAATATTTGGAGAGCTGCCTTGAAAATGAAGGTTGCGAATTAGCCAAGTTATAATTTGAAGTAATTGAAAGCAAAAGCAAGTGGTTCGCTGTAGCAGCAAAAGTCATGAAAGGTCTTGTTACGTTAGCCAACTTTTTAATTCCCTTATAGAACACTCTGTCTTCTGTCTTTGTACCTTTACAAAGGATTTTTCCCATGTCTGGAATGATTTCTTGCCTCCTGATACAACTTTTATCTTCAGGATCTGCCTCTGTGATCTTTTCTGATCCTGTACTGTTTGTTTCCCAATATATATTGCCAGTTTTACCTCTGATAGCATCTTGTGCATAAGCCCCCATCTTCTCCTCATCACCTCATACCTGCTAATAGACCTCCCTGCCTTATTCTGGTCCATTCTTGGCACAGCTGTCAAATTAATCTTCCTGCCTCACAGGTCTGACTGGTCCTCAAACTTTTTAAATAGGGGCCAATTCACTGTCTCTCAGACTGATGGAGGGCCAGACTATAGTAAAAACAAAAGCTCATACTCTTTCTCCGCCCCTCAGCCCATTTGCCATAACCCGGGCTGCATAAATGTCCTCAGTGGGCCGCATCTGGCCCATGGGCCATAATTTGAGAACCACTAAGATTTTCTCCTCCACTCAGTAAATTCCAGTAAATCCCTATTAGATCCAGTATCAAATATGAAATCCTATTTGACTTTTAAGGTCTTTTACATACTCTCCCCTTTCTATGTTACTTTTCCCCACTAATTCAATGATCCAGTGACCCTGTCACAAGACACTTATGTCTCCACTCCAGGCATTTTCACTGGCACTCTCCTATGCCTGCAATTCTCTTCCTCTTCAGCTGTTTCCTGGTTTCCTTGACTTTGTTTGAAATCCCACCTTCCTACAAAACCCTTTTATCTTCTATCTCTCTTAAAGCTTGTCCCTTCTCTCTGTTGATTATCTCCACTTTTTCTGTATGTATCTTGTTTATATGTAATTACTTTCATGTTTTCTTTCCCATTAGACTATGGGATCTGCCTTTTCTTTGCATCCTTAGACTTAAAATAGCTCCTGGCACATTGTGGGTGATTAAAAAATGATGTTGACTTGGCTTCTTCCCTGTTCGTTCCATTACATTTTGCAGTTGCTGATTTTTCTAAATATTTTCTCAAACCAGTAGAATATAGGCTCTCTGAGGACAGGGGTATTTTCATTTCTGTTTTTGCACCCCTAAAACAGTGTCATTTTTATTTTTGTACCCCAAAACAGTACCTCAGAAAGAACATAATCAGAACTGAGAACATATTTTCTGAGTTGAAGGGATTCACTAGAATTATCACTGTAAGTGCCTATCAGCTAATGAATGCTTGATGACACAATGATTGAACTTAATTGATGAAATCATGAATTCAGAAGAAGGCTTTTACTTTGGGTGCTGAAGGCACATGGTTGGATTCTTTTTGAGGTTTGGAAAGGAACCCTGGTATCTCATGCATGGGTAACTGAGGCACCCATGAGAGAGACGCCTGGTAGTTGTGTGACTACAATGATGGCCGATTTCTTTCCAGCCTCTTGAATGTGCTGCTTCTCCTCCTTTATTTATTTATTTATTTTTGGTGTTGGTCAGCCTTTGAATGGCACTGCCTATAGAAAGGAGCCGCCGCAGTGCCCCCTGCCGGGGACTGGCAGCTCGGGGATGTCACCGTGAGGGTGATTGAGTGGGCCGAGTCTCTTGCTGACATCAAGCCAAGGGTGACGCCGGGCCCTGCCACTTCATTTTAGATCAGATCATTAAAATAACAGAAGGATATTTCAATACAAAACGAACTTCTCACTGATTTCCCTGCATTTTTTAGACACGATGGTTTGCTGTAGTTGAGTTTGCTGCAAAAAAGGGAATAAACATCATTTCAGCGCCTCTGCCTCCATCTTGTGCCACTTTATTAA
Source organism: Sminthopsis crassicaudata (assembly GCF_048593235.1). Classification (NCBI taxonomy): domain Eukaryota; kingdom Metazoa; phylum Chordata; class Mammalia; order Dasyuromorphia; family Dasyuridae; genus Sminthopsis; species Sminthopsis crassicaudata. The sequence continues at coordinate 472,912,272 of NC_133618.1, forward strand.
CCCCTTCTCCTCTTCTTGGGACCATTTGTTCCCAAGGGGAAAGCCACGGCCAGTCATAAGCTCAGAGCAGGGATTTATGTAGCAAAGGCTTCAGGGCTGTCTACGTGGAAAATGTATTTGAAAGATATGTCTGTTTTACAATAAAAAGGTCCATTCACTTGCATCTTCACAGTGGAATGGACCAGATGCTTCAGTGTAATTGCTTAAATGAAAGGGTCCTCTTGGCAGATTTCCTATGAGCCGTTATAAAGAAGGCAAATTCAAAGCACTAGATGGTGTTTGGGCATTTTGCTTTTGGCCAGGGATGATGGTGAGCATGTCAGTGAACAGCTATCCATTTAATTATGTTAATATATCAGGAGGGATGCGTTGCTTTGTCTGCAGCAAAGGTGGACCTACTGCAGCAGTCTCTCTTTGGCAGCCTCTAATTTAGAACTACAACACATTAGTTGGGGTTTGCATTTCCCGGCCAGGCAGACAGGCTTTGCCATTGACCTAAAACTTCTCTGTGTCTTTTTTATTCCTGGGTGAGAAGTCAGAGGCTACTGGTTCCTATATAGAGACCTTGAATTTTTTTCTTCAGTTGTTGCTTTTGTTCGTTAAATATTACTTAAACACTTTGTGCTGTTGAGGTTTATGCATCAAAAGTAAACAATTTAACCTTCTTTGCTATTATTAAGCTCTTTTCTCTTCCTAGCTTCCATTTTATCTTTATTTTTTTCTTTTTTAAACATAAAGTGACTTATTAGTGTCATTGTAGATCCTGAATAAATAAAGCTGCATATCCTCTTGTTACTATACACATGTCCCTGGTTGATGATGACACAATCTCCCATAAAGTTTATAAACTTTGGATAAACATGAAATTATATTGTTAACAGTTGTGGGTTGAGTCTATTATATATTGTCTCAAGTATAAAATCACAAACAGATTATAGCTTTCAATATAAAGTTTAGCAGTGCTAATACTGGTCTAGGAGTCAGGAGAACTGGTGACTACTTCTTTCCTACCTGTGCAAATCATTTCAATAATTCAATAAATATTTATTAAGTGAAGGAATGAATGAAAAAAAGAATTTATCAAGAGCTAATTGTGTGTCAAGCACTATTTTAGGGCTGGAGATACAAATGGAAGGGAGAAAGTCCTTGCACCCAAAGCACACAAAAAAGGGAGAGAGAAAACACATAGAAGAAAGCTTAAGTATGAGCTCTTGGAAAGATCTGGGAATCCAGAGGGTTCAAAAGTGGGAAGTATGGCAAGACCCGGGAGGCTTTAGGCTATAGAGTTAAGGCAGGTGGCAAAGCCTCCATGTTATGGTAAGGAACAGACCATCTCATCTAACCTGTGAGCAGTCCGACTGAGTTCTGAATGGTCCCATGTGAGAAACCAGTGAAAGGGGGAAGTGAAGGAGACAGCATGTCCCTGGTGGTGGTGGGAACCCTAGGACTCTACTGACTGGACTAGTGAAGAGGATGAGGGAGAAACAAAAAGAGGAAGGGTACCTCACAGAACAGTCTTTTGGGCTCCTCTTATCACCCCAGATAATTGCATGGTAACCCTGTACCTACAATGCACCAGACATTGGGTTAGGTTTGAGGAATATGAAGACAATAATGAAATTGTCCTTGCATTCAAGGAACTTTCAGCATACTGATAAGAAAGAACACGTACACAGTGTAAAATATACTGAAATTCTCACATTTTTCTAATCGATTTGGGTTCTAATGAATGTTGATTTTCCTATAACATTGCAAACTGCAGTCCATCCATGCCTTTCCACCCTGTGTAACTCTTGTTAATGCTTTCCCACAAGTTCAAACAATAGATGAATATTTATTAAGCTTTCAATATATTCTGGCCATTGGGCTGAGAACTGGAGATACAAAGATGGGCAAAAAAAGCAAAAATAAAAACAAATTGTGCCTCCTTTCAAAGATCTCATATTTTAACGGGGGAGGAGGGATTTCAAAGATCTTATATTTTATTGAGAGGTGGGGGGGAAGTGGTGATGGTATATAAACAACTAAGTATAGGTAAGAAAGGTACAGTATAAATGAGAAGCAATCTTAATGAGAAGGCACTATTAGTTGGAGTCATTAGGAAAGAACTCTTTCAGGAGGTGAGCTGAGTCTTGATAAAAGCCAAGAAGTAGAACTAAGGAGGGAGGGCGTTACAAATAGGGAGACAACTAATGAAAAGATTGGATGGATCAAGTTGTGAGGGGCTTTAAAAGCCAAACAGATGGTTTTATATTTGATACTGAAGGTAATAGAGAGCCACTGGATTTAATAAATAAGAGTGAGGTGGAGTGACATGGTCATATTTGTGCTTTAGAAAGATCACTTCAGCAGAAAAAAATGAGGCTTGGAGACTGGGCAGCTGACTATTGCAATAGTTATTGAAATATTATTGTAATTATTGATTGTTTATGTGAAATTATAAGGGCCTGATGTACCAGCTATAGGGTAGATATAAGTGGAAAAGGCATACATACAAGAGATGTTGTGAAGATAGAAATAATAAAAACTGGTAATAGATTGAATTTGTGGAGTGCAAATAAATCACTCAAGAGGACACCAAGGTTGCTTTATGGAATAACTGAATGATTCCCTTGAGAGTAATAGAGAATTTCAAAAGATGAAAGGCTTCTAGATACTAATTATGGGTACTGATACTGATATTAATAAATAGAGGCTGGTTTCGGTTCTGACCATGTTAAAATAGCTTTGGGACAACCAGTAGGCTACTGGTGATGCAAGATTGGAGGTCACGAGAGAGATTTGTTCTGTAACAACAGATTTGAGAATCCTGTACCTATAGGTGACAATTAAACCTGTGGAAGCTAATGAGATAACCAAATTAAGATAGTAGAAGGAGAGAAAAATTGAACCCAGGACAAATCCTTGGCGGACACTCATGTTTAGTGGGTATGAATTAGAAGAAACAAGAGAGACTTAAGAAAGAATTGAATTAAAAAATAGAAAAAATAATAATAAAAGAAAAAAAGAGGGGTCATACAGATAGATAGAGAACCAGGATATAGCAGTATTGTAATAACCTAGAGAGTATCTAGGACAAAAAGGTGGTTAATAGTGTCAGAGATTTCAGATAAATCAAGAAAGATGAGGATAGAGAAGAAGCTATTAGATTTGGCAGTTAAGAGATCATTGGTAACTTTGGAACAGATAAGTTCAGTTGAGTGATCCTTCTTCCTACATAGTGAAGGGGAGCATGTTTCTTGCTCTCTCTCCTAACATTTTGAGCATACCAGTGAAATACCTGGTTTATTTATTTATTTGATTTGATTTATTTACATTATTATTTTATATTATAATTTTTATATATAATACATATTATAAATTATATGTAATTTATATTATTACTTTATGATAAGCTCATCTTCTTTTTGATCATGGATGGTGAGATCAAATTCTTTCAGGTGATTATGAAACTTTTCTAAGAGGCTTTATAGTATTCTGGCTTGATGAAATCACCATGTTAGAAGAAGTATTGGGGGGGCAGCTAGGTGGCGCAATGGATAGAGCACCAGCCCTGAATTCAGGATCCGAGTTCAAATCTGGTTTCAGATACTTAACACTTCCTAGCTGTGTGACCCCGGGCAAGTCACTTAACCCCAGCCTCAAAAAAAAAAAAAAAAAAAAAAAAAAAAAAAAAAGAAGAAGAAGAAGAAGAACAAGGAAGACTTCATCATCCAAAAAGAATTAAATGTGGATTGGATTTATTCCAGGAGAATGGAAAACACCTTTGGCAAATATATTTTCCTGTTTTTATTCCTTGGCTGATATAATTGTGAGGTCATTGAATAAAGTTATCTCTCTGGTTATATATATCTTTCAAATAATCTTGAATAGTTATGATATATGGATGGGAGACAACTCTATTAGAGGAGAGTCTTAAGGAGCTATTGTATTCTACCAAATCAAAGGCCTTCTCTACTAAGGTTATTTTCCAAATAATCTATTTCGAGTTATCTATTTATATACTTGTCTTCCACATTAGAATGTAAATTCCTTGAGGGCAGGGACTGTCTTGATGTTTTCCTCTTTTTTTTTTCCCTCTAGCACTTAGTAAACACTTAATAAATGCTTGTGATTAACTATTATCAACAAATAAACATACTGGGATCTTGTATTGTCTATAACTTTCAATTAATTGTGTGATAGTAAAAATATGGTCTATTGTAAAATATCTTTTATGAAAGCCTGCCCATTTCCTTTTAATATCCTTATCAAGTATGCCCAAAAAGCATGTATAAATTATTCTATTAAAATTTTATGTAGACAGGAAACCAGGAGTATAAATTGGTAGATTTTGATATTCCTTTGGTCACCTTTTTTCAGTTTTAATAAAGCTTAAGATTTTTTCCCATAAATTTGGTGTCTTCCCTTCCTTCAGTTACCTCATGAAGCGATCTGTTGGTGCTCTCACAATTATATCACCTCCAGCCCAGCTCTCCTCTTTGTACACTTTGTCAAATCCAGCTGATTTTCCTATGTTTGTTCTCTTTCACTATTTATATCTCCATATGTTCATTCAGGATTATATTGTTGGAGTCTAGGCATGGGAACTTTGCTATCCTTGATGGCAAACAAGAGAAAAAGTTTATCATAAAAAAATCTGAAGTGGTGGTGAGAAAGGAAACATTCTAGGCTTGGAACAGTTTATACCAGGGCCCAGAGGCAGTAACTGAATACTGTTTATGGGGAATAGCAATAGGCAGACTTGGCTGGAGTGTCTTGTAAGGTAGAGGTGGTGGAATCTAGGGTGGAGTCAGGTTGTGAAGGCCTTTATCCCGGTTTCTTGGGCAGGGCAGTCACTTGGTCTGACTGTTCTTTTGGAATATTGATTTGGTAGCTCTGGGCAAATTGATCTGGGGAAGAGAATAATGGAGGCAGGTTCAGTAGGAGATATTATAATTATTCAGGCCAGAGTTAATGAAAGGCCCATAGTAGGGTGATGGTCATGGGAGGTTAGAGAAAGGAACAGATGCAAGAGATGTTGTAATGGGAGACCTGACCACAATAGTTGTGTGGGCTGAGGGGGAGCAAAGATCATTGCTGATGTTGTAAACCTGGATATCTGGGAGTATGGTGGCATCTTACTCAAAAATAGGGAATTTAGGAAATACAGTGTGTTCATTTTGGGTATGTGGAGTTTGAGATACTAATGGGATATCCAAAAGGAGATATACAGCAGGCAACTAGAGATGTGGAACTAAAGTTCAGGTGATTAATTAGGACTGGATATATAGATTTGGGAATTAAATACTAAGAGATGATAGTTGAATCTAAAAACAATGGATAAGATCATGAAAGGAGAGAGGATAGAGAGAAAAGAGAAGAGGGCCAGAGGGAACAAGGGATAAACTATCACAAGAACCCGAAAAGGATGCACTTGAGTTGTCCTCAGTTTCCTAATATATAGAGTATAGATGATAATCTTCATCCTGCCTCTCTCCACATGGCATTGTTGCAAGGCTCAAGTGAGTTGGTACCTCTAAAGTCACTGTGTAAGCTATATTTCTAAAGAAATGTATGCTGAGTTTTAATTATTGTTTTTGTATTTATTATGTAGAGGACGCGAAACAAAAGTATACTTAGAGACTGGTGAAATGCCAGAGTATGGATATTTGTAAAAAGATGTTCTAACTAATGCTAAATTGTTTGATCCGTTGTTTTTTTAAAGGCCCAGTTTATGTAACTATTGCAAGCTAATAAATTAATTTAGTTTAAATTCAATTAGAAAACTTTCAAATCACTCTTTCCTACAGTTTAGAAAGTTTGATATTAAATTTTAATAGACCAAGTTCTTGGCCCTATAGCAAAAAAAAAATTTCCATTAAAACATAAATTTGATAAATCTGATGATTAAATTTATTTTGGACAACATTCTTAATGGAATTGGGTTACCCTATTAGGACTCCATAAAAAATCTCAAAGGTCTAGAGACTGCCTCAATGACTCTGGTCAGCTCCTAAGCTAACTATACTTTGGACTAGGGCATCTCTCTCAAGTATTCCCTTTGTGTAAGCACTCACTACTGCTTCTCACACTCAGCATTTCTGCATCTCTTTCAGAGCAAAGTTGAAGGCCCAATCGTAAGATCTAAGGACCCTTATTTTATAGAGGAAGAAATTCAGGTGCAAAGAAATTGTGACTTGCCTGAGTTCATGGATGCTTTCTGCTTTGCTGCCACTTCTTGGATTATCTATCTCTAAAACTTTCAGTTTTTTCCCCTCCTCCTTCTCCTTTTCTTCCTTAGTCTGATTGACCTGTCAAAAGCAAGTCAGACAAGTTCATGAAGAAAAAAAGTGGAAATCTTAAGGGGATTAAGTATAGGTGTGTGCCCAGATGGAAAGAAAAGATGAGACCTCAAGTAGAAAATTGAACTGAGAAATTTGTCATAGTTGCAATTCTTCTCAAAAATGAGCTTGAGAAAAAAATGAAAGCTAAAGCAGAAAAAGAAAGTCCAAGTTCTTCAAAGTAGCCAGTCTCACCTTAGGATAATCTAAAACATTGTAGAATTTGCTATACCAATGATAAAAATGCCTGGAAGTACCCTGATTTTTATCTCACTTTCTGCTGAGATAATATGTGGAAGCATTTTCTCTTTAAAAAATAAAAAGGCAGGATTAAGGATGTTCACTGGGGAACATTTGCTGTGCCATGCATTTGGGAATAAACAATGCTATTTGAATTTGCCTAAACCATAATGTAATCACCGAAAATGCAATAGCAAGAAGCCAAACCCCAGGGAGCCTATTAGCAGTGTATCCTTCCTTATTCCTTTGAGAATGTTATTGCCACTTACCAAAGAGAAGATGGGAGAAGATATGCTGCCCATGTGACTAAAGCCTTGTACCTATAGAAATGAAAATTTTCTAATATGTCAAACATTTTCAGAATAAAATGCAAATATAACAATAGATTGGACATATTGGTCTATGATATAAACCTATTATCTTTGTCATTCTTAAAGTACCCATACATGAATATGTAAAATATTATCTTAGTTAAAGATCAGTATAAGTTTTTTGGTTTGTTTTAAAATAAGGTGCTAAATCATCTTACTAGAATTTTAATGGGGTCTCAACTGGCTAGGAACTCTTATAGTTCATGTAACTAAAAGTAATGTTTGTCACTGTTGGTTTAATCATATTTTAGACTATAAACTTTTACTGAATTGATATATTAGGTTTTCTATGTGAAAATGAATGAGGTGGACTTACTAGGAAATGAAAAGATAAGACAAACAGAATGAAAAGCACAGATTAAGAAAAGAAAGTGATCCCTCCTTTCTTCCCTATTTCCTGTTCCTCTTTACCAAACCTACTGTTATTCGTTGACGTTTATTAAGTGTTCTAAGCAGTTAACTCTGGGGGAGCATTTAAAATGTTTATGGCTTTTTTGACCATTCCCTTGGCCTGGCCTGGTGAAATATTTCTCTTTTAAGTAGCCTTTAACTTGTGTGATACTTAGTTTCTGATATGGCATTTAAAATAACTCACACAGATCTCATTTATGTAAAATAGTTGGATTTTTATTTGAATAAATTGCTCGTTCAGAGAAACCTCATCTTGAAAAAGGGAAGACATTTTAGATGAAATACCAAGAATTTGAGAATCCAACCTGTGTTTAGTACTTTTCATCTTAAAGCTCTTTACAAATATTAGCTGATTAATGTGGAGAAGTTAAGCTTTTCTTGACCAATAAAATTGGTAACATTTATGAAATTCACATTATTTTCAAAGGTCACCCAATAATTCATCAACTTATCACATATCCTCCTAGATTTATATCAAATTCAAATAAGCTTTGCTCTGAAATGTTTCTCCCTTGTCAGTTTTTTTGGCATATTATATCTTTTCATTCACATTTTCTCTAAGGGCTACTATAAGGTTATAATAATAGAGCACCTTGTTTTTGACTATATGTGATACTTAATATTTGAGCAGAGTATCTCAATTTATGTTTTTTAAAATGACCTAAAATATTTTAAAGTTATTAAATTACAGCCCAATTATTGCATTTGTAAAATTTACAAATATTTTATTTTCTTCTATTTTCTGCTTAGCAAGAAAATCAGGAATTATAGATGTTCCAGGTGAGGTGGTGACCCTTATTCCTCAAGCAGCACAGACTAGATTAATAACAGTTATTTTAAGACACAATAATAATACACCATTGAATGGAGTCATACAAAGTAAGTACAGTCCAAAGAGGTTAATTGGTAAATACATTTAGACAATGCCACCTTCCCTTTCTTCCTTCACCCTTCCTTTTACCTTTTCATCCTTTTTACCTACTTTTCCCCTCCCTGTACCAGTAATACATAGAGCTATTCCTTTTATTGGCTTTTCAAAAGGTTTGATTGGAGATGAACTGCAGAACCAGTTTGTAAAAGTATGTTGTGGTTCATTTATCAAGATTTCTTTGAGCAGCTGCTAAATTTAAAGTACCAAGGGATCATTGTTTGCTGTGAAGCTGCTTAGTTGTTTAATTTCAGACTTGTCACCATACCAGCCTTGCAGTTTGTTGTTTCAGAGCTACATTATGGAAAGGAAACCATGTTGTTAAAAGGAGGCTTGCAGATGGTTAAAAAGGGTTGGTTTACAACTATTTGTTTAAAAAGAATAAGATAGAACAGAATCCAAATCTCAAGAAAATGTATTTTGAAAAATCTATTTTTAGTGTCTGTCATCTTTCCTAAAATATGACAAACTTGGGAATGTTTAAAGAAATATTTAGTATTTTCCAAATGTTTGCTTTTCTTGAACAACAGCAACAAAGGGATTTTATGAAAAGATCTAATGATGGAGCCAGAATGTGTTTGTATTTCATAGATTATAATGCTTCATTGATGTACAAATATTGGGGAATGAGCTCTTCCACAAAAAATGGAAACTGCCATTTTAAAACAAATTTACCATTTTTATGGAAATCATTATAAAATATTTTTACAGACTTCCCTTTCTAAAATAAAGCATACTAAAATAATTCAGACTTTTCTTCATTCACTATAATATAGTTCAGCCATCATTTCTTGAGTGCCTGCTATGGGCTAGGCACTCTGCTAGGTGCTGGAGGGACAGACAAAAAATGAAATAAATAATACTTGCCTTCAAGTAGTTTACATTTTATTGGGGGATTATTATTCTATTTTTTTATTCTATTGCCTACAGATAGGGAGAGCCCAAATGGCAGAAAGGAAAGAAACAAGCATTTATTAAGCACTGTGCTATGTGCTTTACAAATACTATTTCATTTGATTATCATAATTGCAAGGAGGTTTACTGCTGAGGAAACTAAGTAGGTGTTAAGTGATTTGCCCAGAATCATATAACTACTAAATATCTTAAACAGTATTTGAACTCAACTCATTTTGATATCCATAGTACCCTTAGTTGATTCATAATAATAGCTAACTAATTTATAAAGTGCTTTAAAGTTTACAAAGCATTTTACAAATATCATCTCATTTTATCCTCATATTTTATCCACCCTAGGAAGTAGATACTAGTGAGTATGTCTGGTGCTGAATTTGAACTCAGGACTTCCTGACTCCAGGCCCACCCCTTTATTTGAAGAAAAAGTTGGGTAGAGTGGGATAAAATATACAAGAGGAATGGATTTACATGGATGGGTGTGAGACAGTAGAAAACTGTCTAGAGAAGGGAGCATAGGCCTATATAACCTAAAATTCAGAAAGGTAAAGGGCAAGAAAGGGACAGAAAGGTAGTACAATGGATAAAGGACTGCGCCTAAATTTTCCTGGATTCAAATCCAGCTTCAGATACTAGCTGTGTGACCCTAGGACCCTATTTTACTTCAAGAGCTAGAAAAAGAAACAGCAAATTATTCCAGCATCTTTGCCCCAAAAAACCCAGATGAGGTCACAAAAAGTTGGAAATGACAAAAACAAGTGAACTTCAGCATAAATACTATATTTTGCCTATGTACCAGGATGGCAATCTGTTTCTCTGATCACCATCCATTTCTTTTTTCTAACCAAATGTTCTGAAGTATCCATTTCCATTTCCATTTATGATCCCATTGAACTTCATCCAGATGCTTTCCAGTATTTGTCTTTTGACTTCTCCTTCATTCCAACATGACCATATTTTGTGTGTAGATAGATTTATGTGTGTTTTTGTCTGTCTCAGCTATATATCCAAGAGTGAAAACATTCACATCCCATCATATATGCACACACACACACACATATATATATATACACATATTTGTGGATCCACTTATAGACATACATATGCATATACACACATATGTATGTATGTATATGTAATATTCTCTCTAAAATGTAATGTTCTCAGTTGAGGTTTTCTTGGGGTCTCTGGGAGCAGTCTTCATTTCAGTTCAGTAATCACCACAAGTACAGCCAGGGGTTAAAGTCCAAATCCTTTATTATCTCTTTCAAAGTCTTGTCTCCGTTCCTGGGGCCCAGTTAGCTTTCTGGAGTACCTTTCAGTCTGGCCTTGGTTTTAGTGGGGGAAGTGCAGGAGTTCAGGGCAGCCACCAGGAAGATCGAAGATTGAATTGAATTTCTCCCCTTGGTTCTGAGAGCTTAAGCTCCTGCCACCCGTCCTTTGCCTTCTCTCCGAATTAATCCTGGCTGAGTCTCTTAGTTTATATGCTCTACACTGAGTACACACCAATCATTATATCACTAGGAAACCATTATTTATTATTGGATTAAATCAATGCTAAACTAGATTTAATTATTGTCTCCTCAATTCCTCTTAGTACCTTATTTCAAGTTCTGGCTTATAACATATATATATGTGTATGTATATATATATGTGTGTGTGTGTGTGTGTGTGTGTGTGTGATATACATGTATGTATGTATTATGTCTAAATATGTACAAGCACATATATTCACTTCCCCTTTGAGGATTAATTGATCCAGGGACTCAGACCATTGAAATAACTTCCTATTCACCTATGACATAAAAAGTTGATTATTCAGGGCTGCTCAGATTTGATGGATGTCTCACTGTCACATGAGTCAATGAACTCTTACCAGGTACACCACTGTAGCAAATACTGAGATGAGGGGTGTTTGACACAATTGAATCAATACTGGGTCTTTGTTGAATAGTCTTCCTTTACTATTGCTGAGTAAATTTCTTTTGTTAAATATTTTGTAATCTATGGTGGTCTTAATTTTATTCCATTCCCAAACTTGAACCACTATATCAGCTTTAGTGTTATCCCATCAAGTCTTAGTGATACTCAGGAGGTCAAATTTGCCTCCATTAGGGTGACTAGTTTAACTTGTTAATTAGTCATGTTTGTTAATTTGTGTTTAATATCTGAGTTCATGGAAAATGAATGGAGAATGGTTGGGTAAATTATGGTATATGAATGTTATGAAATATTATTGTTCTGTAAGAAATGACCAGCAGGAGGAATACAGAGAGGCTTGGAGAGACTTACATCAACTGATACTGAGTGAAATGAGCAGGACCAGGACATCATTATACACTTCAACAGCAATACTTTATGAGGATGTATTCTGATGGAAACGGATATCTTCGACAAAAAGAGGATCTAATTCAGTTCCAATTGATGGACAGAATCAGCTACATCCAGAGAAGGAAAACTGGGAGATGAGTGTAAACTGTTTGCATTTTTGTTTTTCTTCCCAGGTTATTTTTGCCTTCTGAATCCAATTCTTCCTGTGCAACAAGAAATTCGATTCTGCACACATATATTGTATCTAGGATATACTATAACACATTTAACATGGGACTGTCTGCCAAGTAGGGGAGGGGGTGGAGGGAGGGAAAGAAAAATTCAGAACAGAAATGAGTACAAGGGATAATGTTGCAAAAAATTACCCATGCATATGTAGTGTCAAGAAAAGGTTATAATTATAAAATGAATTTTTAAAAATGTAAAAAAAAATTAATATCTGAGTTAATAGTTTTAATATTAATTCATTTTCTGACAGTGGTACGATAGATAGAATACTGGACTTGGAGTCAAGAAGACTCATCTTCCTGAGTTAGATCTGTCTCAGACACTTACTAGCTGTGTGACCTAAGCAAATCATTTCCCCGTTTGCCTCAGTTCCTCATGAATTGGATAAGGAAATGGTAAAGCACTCCAATATCTTTGCCAAGAGAACCCCAAATGAGGTCACAACTAAAACAACAACTTCCTAACTTTTGTATGCTATAGACTTTTGAGTGTCTGTACTAAATACTTAGTATCTCAAATTTCCATGAAAGCATATTGAAATGAATAGCTCTCCCACAGCTTATTGCAGTTGCTTTCTAGTTGCCCTCCTTTTAGTCTTTTCCCTCTCCATTTCTATACAGCTACCAAATTCATGATTCTAAAACACAGATATGTTGATGCTCCCTTGTCTACTCAGAAATACCATGTTAACATCTCCTCCCCCTTAAATTTTTTTTTTAATATTTTCCTGTTAAACCTACAATAAAGTACAAAATCCTCAACGTGGCCTTCAAAGTCCTCCACAATCAAATTCCCACATTCTTTTCTAGTCTTATTTCATCTGAGTTCCCTTTATTTTTCCTCCTTTCCAATAAAATTGGCCTGATAACTATTTCCTCTCAATGATATTCTGTGTCCTGCCTCTGTGACTGCACAATTAATTCTTCAGCTCTGAAAGACACTATGGCATCTCCACTTTGTAGAATTTCCAGCTTCCTTCAGAGCTTGGCTCAGGTGTCATCATCTCCCATATAAGATCTTTTATGATAATCTCAGTGCTTAGCTCCTTTTTTGAAATTACTTTATAGGTAATGTGAACATGGTGTATACCCTGTGTATGCTAGCTCTCTGAGGACAAGCATTGTTTACTTTTTGTCTCTTTATCCTCAGTGTCTAAGCATGTCTTATACACAATAGGAACCTAATAAAAATTTGTCAAATCAAATTGAATATGTTGACTTAAAAAAAGTAAATATCAAGATAAAACCTAGATTCGGTCAAAATCTCATTTCTTATGGAATTCATTGAATAGAATTTCTGTTCTTTACAATTTATTAAATTAAGTATGCTTCCAATTTAAGAAATAGTTGCTAAATGTAAAGAATTTAGGGCTTTAAAGAATCTACATTTAGGAATATAAAGAAACTGACTTTTTTTTTCTGGTTTTGACATGTTCTAGAATTATTGATAATCTTAAATATTTATTTTGTAAACACTGATGACTTAGACAAACATCACCAGTAATATGATACACTTACAAACATAGATGATGGTCTTCTAGACATTGATGAAGATCTGCATTAGACAGCCAATCAAATCAAAAGAAATCATTAAATATCTACTCTATACAAGGGATTGTGCCAGGCATTACCAATACGAGTGCTGTTTTTAATAACAAGTTAACTTTTTACCAAAATGGTGGTAACCTCTCCTGTCCAAATTTTCTGTAACAAATAGTTCAGGCAACACTAGACAAATATACATAGTCAATGAAAAGTTTTTAAATTATCTTGGATAAAGTTAGAAGTATTATGTTTTATATAGAAACTAGTGAAAAAATATCTTGGTTATGCTTATTAATGGTCTAAGTATAACATTTTATCAGAAAGTAATTTCTCCTTCAGTTGTGATTTTTAAAGGTTTGTCTTTAAGTACTATTTTATTATATTTAGAGAACAATTTTATAATGACAAAGAAAATGTCATTCATTGCACAATAGGGTTTTTTTGGGTGTTATAAATTCTCCTGGAATATATTTTATCCACAAAAAAAAGCAATTTTTTTTCTTCCCTAAGAAACAGAATACTTATCCATCTTTGCTGATTTCTTTTTCAGGTATAACAATCTAAGAGACTAAAGATTTTTGACCAAATACTATTTTTAATCTAATTTTATAATTATAAAATCCTTCATTTTCCTCCCTCAGTTATAACTGGTCAGTAAGTATATTTTAAGTCACAGTCTTTGTCTTTAAAGAACTGGTAATATGTTTGAGAGAAAAAGAATCCACACTGACCCATTAAAAATTATAGTTATTTTAGATAACTAGAGCTACCTTTTGATAAAATACATTAGATTAGAATCATGAGGTTAAAACTTTTCTTAAATTATAATAATCTATGAATAATTGTGCATACTCTGCTTTTAGAATATAGCTGTGTGGGATGGATGGGGTGCAAGAGCCCCTTCCCAATCCAATTAACTAATTGGAGACATCATCAGGTACAAAGAGAAAACATTTATTTAACCCCTGCAGGGAGAGGCCCAAATCTGGGAGCCATCCCAGATTTAACTGTGCTTAAGATAAGATACCATGACTTTTTCTGTGATTGGTACTAGGCCTTATTTACTAATAGTCTCATTCAAAATCGACTATTAATATTGATCAATATTTGATAGATGGGTCATGAGATCCTGAGGTAGAATTTTGTTTTGTTAAAAATTTGAAGAAAAAAATAATGTAAAATCATGAATTATATTTTTAAAATGTGTACAATTTTCCCAAATTTGTACACATTTTTGGAAATATGCTCTTCACTTCCCAGGATAATGAATGGCATGAGCAGACAACAAATGTCCAGTCACAGTTAAAATTTTTTGAACAGTTGGAATGTTTGGTGAAACAAAGAAAAGATGAAGAAAGAGATATTTTATTAAAGATTGCCAAGATAATTTATCTTTTACATTTTTAAAATAGTTCAAGGATTTAATAGCATTTATATATCATGAATTGATATTAAAAAAAACCACATGATTTATATATTAAGACTAAATTTCTGCTCATTTATGAGATCTTAGATTGGTAACAGTAATAGCGTAAAATAAAGTTAATCAGTTGCAATTTCAAGGGTTTTAAAAATATAATAGTTCCCAAAATGCTAAATACCTAGGACAGCAAAAATGATGTTTAATTATTATCTAGTTTGTAAACAAAAAGATTAATAGTTCTTTTATATCCTTATTCTCATTTTGCCCAATAAACTTAAATTCCACTTACATATATAAAAAATCATTTGATGCTTTACTGCCCTTTTCTAGAGCATTTTTTATCCACACCATAAAAATCTAGTTTCCTGCCTTTGGACTTCTTCAGATCCCTTCCTTAAACACCTCTGAAATCTTCCTTCAGTCTTACCATATTCTCCAACTAGGATTCCATTTCCTTTTCTTCCCCTTCTCACTTAGAAACTTTTCAACTGTGCAAACTATGTTTAACACTTCTATTTCCTCACTGCCTCCTACAATCTGACTCTGTCCCCACTTCTACTTCTCCAAGGTTATTAGTGATCATGTAATCACTAGTGCTGTGCCCTTTTCCAGCCCTCACTCTCCCAGCCTCTAACATCTCACACAATGGTCATTTCCAGCTTGTGGATGACATCACCAAGAGAGGAAAGAAAGAAACACCCAAGAACTAGAGACTTGGAGGGTATCTCACTTAATGGGGCAAGATGTGGAAATGAAGCCAGAGAAGGATTATTTGAAAAAAACAAGAGGGAGAATGGGAGGCTTGTAATGTCACAAAAGCTAAGGAAGTAGGGAGTTATCATGGAATCTTAGAATTTTAGATTGGGAAGAGAACTACAATGTCCATTTAAGGCAATTTGCCCCTGAAGAGAGGCACTCATTCTTGCATACCCAACAAGTTACCCTTCAACCTCGGCTTTGAAAGCCTCCAAGGAAGTCTAAAGTCTAAATTTGCTCCTTTTAATTTCTGTCCTTCACTCGGGCTTCTACGTAGCCTCAGGGGAAAACACTCTTAATTCCTTCATCCTGGGGGTGGGGACTTTTATAATTCAGTAGTTTC
Source organism: Sminthopsis crassicaudata (assembly GCF_048593235.1). NCBI lineage: Eukaryota > Metazoa > Chordata > Mammalia > Dasyuromorphia > Dasyuridae > Sminthopsis > Sminthopsis crassicaudata. Next base: position 472,928,082 of record NC_133618.1, read on the forward strand.
TTTGTGCAGATCCCTCCAGTCTCTATTCTTAACTTTGACTTTTGTCCTGAGTTTCAAGACATTTTCACCTAGATGACTTATTTCAAATTCAATGACTAAGAAATGAGCTACAACACCAAATTCCGTCCTTTACTGTATCTGTCACATCCATCCCCTTCACCTGGCTTCCACTCCTACTGCTCAATCTTTTCTTTGTATTTTATATTTTCCTTTTCTTATCTTTGTTATCAAAGTGCTTTTCCTATCCTTGACTGCTGGGTGGAGCCTTCGTGTACAGAGCCTGTCCCCAGAGTCTGGAACCCTTGAGTTCAGATTTAGCTTCAGACCCTGCTAGCCGGTGATCCTCTAGCTGGTCAGGTCACGTGGCCCCGTCTGCCTCAGTTTCCTCACTTCCAACAGGGATCATGGTAGTAGGTACGAGTTGTTGAGATGACCAGAGGAGGTATTTGTAAAGTGCTTAGCACATTGGTTAAATGTTTGTTTCCTTCTTTTCTCCCTTCCTTTCTCCCTTCCCTCCTTTTTTTCTTTTCTTCTATAATATTCGGTAATCTACTGGGCAAAGATTGTCAGCTGGCTCCTCATTTCCCACAGAATAATTTGAAACTCCTTACCCTCCCATTCAAAATCCCCAGTTCTATTCCCCCTGGCCTGCTGTTGGTCACTTTTCAGTCGTGTCTGACTCTTCATGACCCCATTTAGGGCATAGGTACCAAAGTGATTTGCCATTTCCTTCTCCGGTTCATTTTATAGAAGAGGAAGCTCAGGCAAACAGGGTTTAGTGACTTGCCCAAGGTCACACAGCTAGGAAGTGTCTGAGGAAGAGAACTTTTTGAGTTCAGGCCCAGTACCTGGTCCACTGCACTACGTTGCTGTCCTCCAAATCTGACTCCAGCTTAATTTTTTAAAATTATTTAATTTTTTACTTTTCCTCAGTTAGATATTTTACAAATTACATGTGCACAATTATATTTTTAATATATATATTTAAAACTTTGAGTTCCAAATTCTCTCCCTTTTTTTCTTCCCCTCCCTCCACTGAGAAAGCAAATAATTTGATATAGACTATACACGTCAGTCATATAAAACATGTTTCCATGTTAGTCATTGGAATGTTCAGGTTAGCTTTCTGGAGGTCTCAGGACCAGAGACCTCAGCAGGTCTCAGCTGAATAATCACCACAAGAATAGTCAGGGATAAAGTCCAAAGTCTTTATTATCTCCTTCATAGTCTTTCTCCTTTGCCTGGGGCTGGGCTAGCTTTCTGGGGGACCTTCAGAGAAGCCTTGATCTTAGTAGAGCAATGCAGAAGGCAGGAGAACCACCAGAAACTGGTCAAGTCTTCTCCCTGTGGCTGTTTGTCCCCAGTTTATATGCTCTATTACAATTACATCATTACAGTATACTGAGTATAAACCAATCATTATATCACTATTTGTTGTAACCATTATTTGTTGTAAGATTAATTCAGTCATACTGAACTAGAGAAGCACCATGCTAAATTAGATAACCATTGTCTTATCAATTCCACTGAGTTAACACCTTGTTGTAAGACTCCTTGTTTCAAATAGATTTCTCCAAAAAAGACAGACTCCCCTTTTCCCCCATCCCCCCCAAAAAAACATTAAAAATAAAAGTATGCTTAAATTTGCATTCAGACTACATCAATTCTTTCTTTGGTGATTGGTAGCATATTTTGTAAGAACATCAAAATTGTTTTGGATCATTATATTGCTGAGAATATCTAACTCATTGATAATTGAACATCATACCATATTATTTATTTTTTTGTGTACAATGTTTCCTGGTTCTGCTTACTCATTTTGTATCAGTTCATGTAAGTCTTTCCAGGTTTTTCTGAGCATTCTATCATTTTTTTAATAGTACAATAGTATTCCATCACAGTCATATACTATAACTTGTTTGGCTGTTTCCCAATTTATGGGCATAATTTCCATTCTTTGCTATCACAAAAAGAGCTGAGACTATACACACACACACATATATATATACACAAGTACATACATACATACATATATATATAAAACATGCACACATACATCTATATTTAATTTAATTTTTTTTTTTTTAGCAGACTCGTCTCCCTTCTTCCTTTGTAAAAAATCTTTTTGGGATAACAGATCTTATAGTTGTATTGTTGGGTCAAAAGATACGCCCAGTTTTACAGCCCTTTTACCTTAGTTTCAGGTTGTTCTCTAGAATGGTTGAATCAAACTCACAATTCTACCAATAGTGAATTAGTGTCTCAATTTCCCCATTTGCCCTTCAACATTTGTCATTTTTCTTTTCTGTCATATTAACTGATTTGATAAGTGTGAGTACTTCAGTTGTTTAAATTTGGATTTCTCTAATCAATAGAAATTTTGAGGATTTTTTTCAAATAACTACAGATGTCTTTGATTACTTTGTCTAAAAACTTTCTGTTCATATCTTTTAATAGAGGAATAGCTCTTATTTTTATAATTTTGACTCGGTGTTCTATATATTTGATAAATGAGGCCTTTATTAGGAAAGCTAACCCTAAATAACCCTAAATATAACCCTAAATGCTGTAAACATTTTTTTCAATTATGATAAATGTATATTTTCCTTCATTCTGTTTTTTCCTTTTCTTTCCTTTCACTTTATCCATCTTCAAAAGTGTTTGTTTCCGATTATTGCTTCCCCAATCTGCCTTCCCTGCTATCAAACACCTCTCATTCTATTATTCCCTCTTTTCCTACTTTCCTATAGGGTAAGATAGATTTCTATATTCAACTGAATGTGTATTATTTCCACTTTGAGCCAATTCTGATGAGAATAATGTTCGAGTTCTTTTTTTCTCTTCTGTAAAAGCTTTTTCACACTTCTTTATTGTGAAATAATTTACCCCATTCTATCTTTTCCTTTTCTATCAGTACATTCCTCTTTCTCATCCCTTATTATTATTATTTTTAGATATCATCCTATCATAGCCAATTTACACTTGTGTTCTTAGGAGTTATAAGTATCTTCCAAAGGAGGAATATAAACAGTTTAATCTTATTGAATCCTTAATGATTTCTTTTTCCTGTTTATCTTTTTATGGTTATCTTGAGTCTATATTTGAAAGTCAAATTTTCTATTCAGCTCTGGTCTTCCAATTTAACTTGATGATTATTCTTCTGTTAAATCTTCTGCCTTTTACAGTCTGTTTCCCACCAAAACTGGACTACTGGCTTTTCTGCTGCCTATTTCTTCCTTATTATATATTTATAGATGCTTTTATATATGGCTGACATGGATCCCTTCCCTCAATATAATCCCTGCCATTCCACTCTCTCTCATTCTTCTCCTTTAGATCTTCCCGGTGTTCTGATCACATTCTAACTTATTTTGTTTGTATTGTAAGCTTACAATATTGTATTGTAAATACAGTTGTAAGCTAGATTGTAAGCTTTTTGGTGGCAGACTCCTTTTTTTTTATCTTTGAATTCCTGGCATATTTTGTTGTTCATATTAGGCAATTATAAAAGTTTGTTGAATGAAATATTTTTCATTATGAATTCAATAAACATAATTATTTAAACACAGAAATTAATTTAAAAACCATACTATTTGGGGTAAAATAATAAACTTCTATTGTTCCATTTTTCTCTAATAAGTAGTATACCTTAACAAGTTAGTTACAAAATAGCAGTGTTTCCATATACCTTTCTTTTTTCTTTACTATGCATTTTTCTCTATTTTCTTGCTATAATTGTTATTTATATAATTATAGCTAACACATATTTCTAGTTTTAAACTTATCATTTTTTTCTGCTGAATTATGCTTTGTTTTGCTAATTGTGCTTAACTGTTCTACTCACTTTAGGTTATAACATCAAACTTATAAGGATTTTGCCTACACACACACACACACAGAATTTTAAATTTAAAAAAATTGAATCTATTTACCAAGAATTTCCTTTGTTTCCTTTTGTCTTTTTTTTTTTTTTTTATTTCATATCTCCATAGCATCACCCCCTGTTGTGCCACAGTTCCCTTTTAATGTCCTGACCCAGTTTCCCTAATTGTCCTATGCAGTTATTCTGCCTCAGGTTATAACCATTCCCTCTTAATGTTTGATAGAATAAAGGTTTTATATCTTAGACCTTAAGCTATACTCATTCCCTCTTAAAGTTTGATGGGATAAAGGTCTTTATCCATTTTAGATATCATTAGAATATCAGGAGCCTCTCCAGTACCTGCCTCCATTATGTCATGCTCATCCTACATTCCTCCCCCCATTAGGTCATCCCCATCCAGGTACCTCCCCCATTAGGTCATTGTTCTTTTTTTTTTTTTTTAATTTTATTTATTTATAATTTTTTTTTCACAGTATATATGCATGAGTAAATTTTTTTTTATAATATTATCCCTTGTATTCATTTTTCCAAATTATCCCCTCCCTCCCTTTACTCCCTCCCCTTGAATGTCATCGTTCTTGTAACCCTATAAAAGAATCTTGTATCTGACATTCACTGCTGGATTCTTTGAGATGATAGTCTCATTCAGCCCTGAGACCAAACCATGAATCCATTTGGTCCCAGTACATCTTTCCCTTTTAAATAAATTATTGAATTGTTCTCTAATCTCTATCTTGCTCAATTTCTCCGGCATTACACCCCCAATGATTTCCTTCTTTACTTCAATAGATTTTTGCCAAAGCCATTTCCACTGTATGTATCTTTGCCTTCATTCCTTCCTATCTTCTCTAGCAGATAGGCCCTAGTATTATCCCCATTATCTCTCTAATATTCTGCTCTCCATTTCTACCTGCTCCTTCCTTGCTCTCTGCAACATGAACATGCCTTTCTCCATCTTTAAAATGCCCTCACTTGATCCTGTTATCCCTGCTAACTATTGCCCTATGTCTCTCCTCTCGTTTGTGGCTAAATTCATTGAGAAATACATCTATACTTGGTGCCTCCAGTTTCCTTTCATCTCACTTTCTTGTAAACCCTCTGCAATTTGACTTCTGATCTCACCATTCAATTGAAATGCCTTTCCAAAGTTACAAATCTCTCTCTCTCTCTCTCTCTCTCTCTTTTTTTTTTTTTTTAAACAAATATCTCTTAACTGCTATATTGAATGGCCTGTTCTCAGATCTGATTGTCTGTGGTATTTGCCACTGTTGACCTTAGGATGCTGAGTGCTTTCTCCCCTTTGGGTTTTTGTGATACTGCTCACTCCTGGTTCTTCTCATACATGTCTGACTGCTCCTTCTCAGGATTCTTTCCTGGATCTTCATTTATGTCATACCCATTAAATTATTTCGCCCTTCAAGGCTCTATCCTAGGCCATCTTTTCTGTTTTACCTTTACACAGATTACAAACACATACACACATGCCCCAAACACTTTTCTCAATTCTAGTCCCTTATTGCCAACTGTGCATTTCCAACGTGACTTGGAGGAAGCTCAGACTCAAAGTATTCAAAACAGAACTCATCATCGTACTTTCTAAACCTTTCTTCTTTCCAAACTTTGCTATTATTGTCAAGAGTTCCAATCTGGCTGCCTTTTTTTGTCACCTCCCTCCTACCTACCTTGTGTATTGAAACCATTCCCAGATCTTATTCTTCCTCTCTCCACAACATCTTTCATAGACCTACCTTTCCTATATTCCACTCACACTACTTTATCACTTTTAGTCTAGATTGTTGCTATCTTGATGTATAGATTTCTCTCTCCCAAGTCTTTCCCATTCAAGTTCCTCCTCCACTCTTCCATCTGCCAAAGTGATTATCATACCATGTCACTGCTTGCCCAGTAAACTCTAGTGGTTTCATCAAATATAAAGTCCTTTATTTGGCATTTAAGGTTCTTCATATCATGGGATTCTTCTGATCTTTTTACACTTTACTTCCTTTCATGCATTGTACAATATAGCTATATTGGCCTGTTTTGCTGTGCCTCCCATATTTATTCCATCTTCCTCTTCTGTATCTTTGTCTTGGCTTCCATACCTAGAATGCTCTCCCACCTCACTTCAGCCTTAGAATCCCTTTGTTATTGATGGTGTTTAGCCATTTTTCAGTTGTGTACAATTCTTTGTGAATCTATTTGCCATTTCCTTCTCCAACTTACTTTATAGATGAGAAAACTGAGGCAACAAGGGTTAAGTGAGTTGTCCAGAGCTACTTAGCCAGTAAGTGTCTGAGGTCAGATTTACAGGGGCCAGCACTCCAACCACTGGGCCACCTACCTGCCCTTAGAACTCCTAACTTCAGGTCAGAACCCATCATTTCCCTATCCCTCCAATTGTTAGAATCTTCCCCTCTAAATTTACATCCTTTATGTACCTTTCTCTTCCTCTCTAAATTTGTCTTTCATTTATTCCTTATGTAGCCTTATGTGTACCTGTTTTTTTAATACATCGTTTCCCCCCACTAGAATGAGGGCAGAGGCTATTTTTGCCTTTTTTTGTGTCCACAACACTTAGTACAGTGCCTGACCATAGTAAGTGTTTACTAAATGCTTTTTGAATGACTGATTATCTTTGATTCTTTCTTTTCCTTTAATATCTAATCAGTAACCAAGGCTGGTTAATTCTGCATTTGCATTTATCTGTTACTTACTTAGCTACACTACCAGGTCCTCCCACTTTCCTGTGTACCTGGCTCCAGTGATACTCTCATCTTGCTCTATCCTGTGTGCTGCTTGTTTATTGGTGTTCTTGGTTTACATGTATAATCATATCACTTTCTTGCCAATCTACCTTTCAGTGTGCTATGATTTTGGCATTTCAAATTAATGAGATCTTTGTATCTGTTTACTAAGTGCCCTTTGGTATCATGGGGCCCTGTAGATGTTTCCTAATGGTTACTTTGAATCTTTTTTCATTAGAATATAAGTTCCTTGAGAGTAAGGATTGTTTCATTCTTTGTTTTTGTATTCTCAACTCATAACACATAGTAAGCATTTAGTAAATGCTCATTGATTGAGTAATTTATTATATACCATATCTTCTTAGTTATGTTACCACTCTCATAGGAAAAATTACAATTCCTAGGGAAGTCTAACTCTTCAGACCTGTTAGTCTTACACAGAAGAAAATTTAGGGTTGATCTGAAATTACAACAAAATGCCATTAAACCAAAGACTTATTCAGAGCGGTGTGTAGTTTGATTCCCCATCAACTCAGTGTCCCATTAAAAATCCAGATATTGGAAAGAAATCTAATTAATAATTCAAAGTCTGTTTTCCCCCAGATTCCTGACATTTCAAATTAACGAGAGCTTTCAATTACCTCATTAAGATATTTGGGGTGATTTCTGTTATCATGTGATTGTCAAGCTGTCTTGCAACTGATTACATGAATCACTTGTTTTGCTATATTTAAGCATTATTAGGAATAACCTAAAATTTTAAATTTGTTGTTGTTTTGGATACATTAATTTACATAAACATTCATCTTTAATATTTATTCTTCTAGTTTTGAATCTCTTGCCCAATGATTTAGATTGCAGGGATTGCAGATTAATATTCTTGCTGATATGATGACATCATTTGTTTCCTTCTTTTAGTGAATTTGGCACCCTAGAAATCAGTGAAACAATTTAATTTAGGATAATTAGCTAAATGTTGAAGGTTAAATTCAATAATAACATTTCTTTTTTGCTTATATACCACTGTGTCACAACTCTTAGGAAAGCAGCCTTGTTTGTAATGGTGTTCTGCCTTTGGTGAATTAGTTCTTGAAGAAGAATAAAGAAGAATAGGGAATGAGAAGTAATTGTTTTCCCTCTTGACAACTCCAATCATCCCCTTATGTTGAAAATTTTAAATTGTAACTCTTCCTAGGTTGAAATTCCACTTAGCAGCATATTAAATTTTCTCTGTTCAAAACACTGTACCAACAATAATTAAAGTCCACTTTTCCTAACCCCAGAACAACTGATTTTTCTGGCATTGCTACTCAAGTTGTGGTCAATGAGGAACTGTTAATTTATTTTTCCTTGGGAAGCTTAGCAGAAAAATTAATGGATATGTTTTAAGATCACACTTTCAGACTTCTGAGTAGGTTCTACAATGGGCCTGATCAAGCCAGTTTGGGAAGAGGCAGAGTTCTTCTGTTCACCCCATTATTCATCCTTTAGATTTTTCTGTAGTTTCTGATCATATAAGTCCTTGGGGTTGTTTCCCCCCTAAATATTGTCTTCAGTAAAAGAAAATTCTCGTTCAAGAAATGATCCTCTCCCACTTTGGATTTTCATGCTCCTTTGGTAACAAACCCTGCATTTCTTCAGCATGTTTCCTGTTCTTTTATTGTGTGCTCGGTGCCATTCCCCAAATCTCATTCTAATTTTCCCTGGAGGGCAGCCTTCATTACTCGCTGTTGATGAGCATGGAGAAGGGAATGTAGTTGTTTTAGCTTTCTTGTTTTGTGCCATACTCTTAAAGTGAGCACTGTTAGCGGGTGATCATACAGCTGCTTAAGCCCATAGGCTGTTTTTTAACCGCATTACTTCTCTCAGGGGACTTCTGTGTTTATTTCGTACTCTGTCTGTACAGTGTTCCTCTTGATCTGGGAGTGTCTGACCCATTGGGGCTTTCAGAAAGCTTGAGATTGTCACTTTTTCCATTAAGTAATTTTTCTGTTTTAAATACAAAAGGACCAACTAAGTGCTTTAAACAAAATTATAGAAAAGCATTGACAGTTAAATTCATAGTAAAAATTTATGTTTTAAAAAAAAATTAGAAAAACCTTTTATATTTTAAAAGTGTAATTCACTTTTGCCTTACATTATTTTACTCTGTTAAACCATATAATTACATTGAATTTTGGAAGTAAAAAGGACCTTAGAAATTATTTTAATCCATTTATTTTACCGAAGGAGAAACTGAGACCTAGAGAGAGGAGCAGAGAAACTGAGACCTAGAGAGAGGAGCAATTTGCACATCATTACAAAAGTAATGGGGGGGAGGGGGGAACAAGACTAGAATTCAATTATACTGACTTCTAGTCTTTTTTTTTTCTAGTATATCTTGCTGTCTCTCTTATCCACAGTTCTCTTCCTTAAATAGTATAAAACTTCTGCTTTCCCCCTTTTAAAAAAGCTCATCTTATTCTGAAGTCCACTAACTTTTATGTTAATATGTCTGATAGAGGATATTTCCTTGCCATTGAGTGTTATCCATAGTATATTCCTGGTTATAATACCGGCCTAAATAAGAGATAGTCCCCCTAACTCCTATATACTTACTTCAGAAAAACATGGAAGTTCACATTAGATGGAATAATGATTTAAAAATTCAATGAGAAACTACAATAAATGACTCATTCCATCCAAGAACTTCAAAAGAGATTATCTGGAAGTATAGAGACATTAAAAAATGGGGGCTTCTCAGTATGACTATAGATAGACCAAAGACAATGTTGTCTGCATGGTACTGTGTCTTGAGGCAGAAAGAATGTAGGATTTCACCTTGAGAAAGCCTCGGGATGATAAGAAAATCCCAAAGTAGAGACCTTGGAGTACAAGTTGTTGTTAGAGGGGAACAGTGAAGATGTGATACAGTAGTAGTCATAACAAGAAACCCCATCTCACACTAAGATTCTTTTCATCTTGTTCCAAAAAGCCAGAGAGGGTTATTAAAAACTAGACCTCTTAATTTTAAATGTATAGGAAGGTCAAATCCCCTCAAAGGAGTCAATAAAAAGAATCAGGTAACTCATGGTAGGATGAAGTAGGGCCCAACATCCCACCCCAAAGCATTGCAGGGTGCAGAAGCTGGACCTAGCACAAAGCCTCATGTCAGGAACTAAATGAAGAAAGATAATAAACTCAAAGAAAACACTCAACAGTATAAGAATTATTGCAAATCTAAAGGTGTCCTTCTTGCCCCAAAAGATTATAATTCATAACAATATCAGGCAGAAACATGAAGGAAAATATAGACTTCCCACAAGAACTGCATGAGTAACAAAAGATAAAAATTAAAATAAATGCTTTTGAAAAAAGAATGTGGGGAAAATATATAGATTAGAGGATATAAAAGTAAACCTTACCCAAGAAATGGACTCCCTGAAAAGTAGAATAAAACAAATTAGAAATCAGTGACTCCATGAGGAGAAAGAAATATTAGAACAAAATCAAGAGATGAAAAAAAAAGGGAAAAACCTTATAAGATAGGAGTTTTTTAATACCAGATCTGGAAGACAAGTCAAGAAGAGATAATTGAATTCTCATTGGATTCCCTAAAAACTATGATTTTTGTTTAAAAGCCTGAGTACCATATTTCAAAAAATTATAAATGAAAATTACCTATCTTTATTAGAATCAGTGGGCAAAATAAAGATAAAAAGAATCCTATCCTATCACCTCATGAAAAGAATCCCAAAATAAAAACTTTCAGGAATATTCCACAGTGCTGACATCAAAGAAAAAAAATCTATAAGCATCTATAAAGAAACAGTTCAAGTACCATAGTTAGGACCTCACCAAGACCTGACAACTTTTACTAGGGATGAGAGAAGATCATGGAATACTTTAGATGAATTTTATACCTTACAAATCTGATTATAATTCTATGGAGAAAAATGTGTCTTTATTGAAATAGAGTGTTTTCAAGAATTTCTTATGAAAAGATCAGGCCTGAATAGGACTTTTCAAATGGAAACACAAGAGTCCAGAGAAACCTAGAAAAGTAACTATATTGGAACAATTGGAAGGAACTGCATGATGATCTAGTGTTAACATTATATTAATGGGAGAAGAAATACATATCCCTATAGAACTTTAATATATTCAAATGTTATTAAAGGAGTTAAATAGGAAAATAGAAGTCCTGGAGCAAACTAGGTATTAAGGCTTTTAGAAGGGGAAGTTAAGACATGTATTTTTAGAAATGGCTATTTTGTGGATTAATTTTGCTTGATTATACTTCTGTGTTATAAGATTTTTTAAAAAAAATTATATCCTTCAGTTAATGTGTGGGTGTGTGGGAATGCAAAGAACAAGAACAAGAAGAACAAGAACAAGAAAAGTAAGAACAGAAGGATTCTGGGAAGATGGCAGAGTAGATCAGTAAATTTCAAACTCCATATTTCTCCCACAAACAGAACAAATTTGCTCCTCAGGGCGAACATAGACTGGTGAAAAATCAAGATTTGAGGCAGAATAGAGGTCCTCTTGGGACAATCTGAAGCCCCTAAAGAATGTCCCAGGCTGGGGATTAACCCGTGTGAAGTGCAAATACCTCCCAACTAGTTCAACTAAGTGAGAGCTCTGGGGCTAGTTAGGTTTAGCTGAAGTCTCAGCAGGAATCACAGAAATTTTCAACTCCTGGACAATATGAGGAGTCCAGGGTCTGAGTCTGGGAAGACTGAGGGAGCCACTATTGATTAGAAACACCAAAGCCAATTGAGTTGTTGAGACAAGGCCCTGGGTGAAGGAGCCCGCACAGCCCGAGTACAGAAGCAGTGGGGCAGGGTCGCTGCTGGCTGCAGGCACTTGCAGGAAGGTGGAGCTCTTGGTTTGGGGTTCCAGGCCAGAGGGGCGAGCTGAAGTAAAACAGGAGGCACCATCTCCCCACCCCAAGATTAGAGGTGAGTACACTAATACTTCTTATTTAAAAAAAAAGAAGAATTGGCAAAGAAAAAAGAACCCAAACATAGAAACTTATTGAAGAAACAGGGAAGATTGAGAACTATCTTCAGAGGAGGATAGTGAAGTAAAAAAGCTTCTTCTACCCCAAAGAGTGAGTTAAACAGCTCCTGGCCCAGAGAGAATTTATAGAACTCAAAAAAAGAATTTAAAAATTAAATGAAAGACTTTGAGGAAAAATGAAAAAAAAAAATCTAAGAAAAACAAGATTATGATTTAAAAAAAAAAAAAAAAGTAGCCAAGTAGAAAGAGAGTCTTAAAGATGAAAATAACTCTGAAAATTAGAACTGAGCAAGGAGAAACTAATGAAGCTGTAAGAGATCAAGAAATAACAAAACATAAAGAATGAAAAAATAGAACAGAAGGTGAACTATCTTACAAGACAAACAGCAGATCTGCAGAATAGATCAAGAAGAGAAAATATAAAAATAATTGGACTACCTGAAGGCTGTGAACCATGACACAATAATGTAAGAAATAATCCAAGAAAATTGTTCTAGAGTGATAGAACATAAGTAGAAATAGAAAAAAAAAATCTACTGTTCACACTTCAAAGACAACCTTTGTGGAAAACATATGGGAATATTATTGCCAAATTTCAAAATTCCCAGATCAAAGAGAAAATCTTTCAAGAAACAAGAAAAAAATTCAAATATGCTAGAGCTATCATTGGAATTGTACAGGACATATCATCAACTATAATTAAAGAGTGCAGGTCCTGGAATCATATATACCTGCAATCAAAAAATCTAGTCCTGTGGCCAAAAATATCATATCCAGCAAAATTATATGTAATATTGACTAAAAAACCAAACAAAACAATGGACTTTGAACTTGCAGTTTTTCAGGATTTTCTTTCAACCAAATCTGAATTCAATAGAAAATTTAACATATTCTGTATTGAGGATTAATTTCAAGGAACTTAACATGAACAAATTGTTTATGTTTTTTTACATGGAAATATAAATATGCCATATGTTTAAGATTAGTTTCAGCAAATGGGTAGCTCAAAAGAAAGATGGGGGCAGAATTAAGGTAAAAATTGTAATTATGTTATACAAATGAGGTGCAGAGGAAGAATAAACACAGAGGCATTAGAGGGTGAAGGAGGGCTTTTGTAGTTCTGAACTTATTCATATGGGGAATGGGTTAAATAGGTAACACTATATGAATACCATGGGGCAATAGCACCCTCCAATGTCTACTAAGAAATAAAGGAGGAGGGATTGGTAGAGGGGGAAGCAAAGGGTAGGGGAATAAGAAAAGGGAGGGATCCATGAGTGAGAGGGAGGTTAATGATAGCAAGGCAAGGAGCAGAATTAAAGCAAAAAGTCAGCAGAGATAGGAAAGATATGTTTGTGTGTGTGTATATTAATGTCTATATATACTTAAATATATCCTTGCTTAATTATAGCCTGCTTGGGGAAGGGGGATGTAAGTGGGGAAAAAAGAATTTTTAAAAAGTGCCTAGCAGAGAACAAAAGAACAACCTATAAAGAAGTACAGAAAAGATGGTCACTCATGAATATAATTTCTTCTATTATTGTGTATCCTTTCTTGAATTAGTAATTTATTGTCATATATTTTGAATCCTTCCTGATGTTCTGCTAGGCACATGACAATGTTTTGTTTTGTATTGTTTTGTTTTCCTTTTCTATTTTTCTTTTCTTTTTTTTTTTTTTTCTTTTTCTTTTTTTTTTTTTTTTTTGCTGAGGCAGTTGGGTTTAAGTGATTTGCCCAGAATCACACAGCTAGGAAGTATTAAGTGTCTGAGGTCAAATTTGAACTCAGATGTTTCTGACTTCAGGGCTGATGCTCTATCCACTATGCCCTCTATCTGCCCTGTTTTTCTTTTTTTAAATTCTGTTGTTGTTGTTGTTGTTGTTTTTAATAAAATGAAACAAAGAACAAGAAGTAGAAGAAAAGAAAGAAAAAAGAGGATCATTAAAATATCTTTTAAAATTCAAAAAAGATATTCTTTATTACATAGAATGATTTTATGAGAGACATTAGGAGAAAAGATGCAGGGGGAAATATAGACTATGTAAAACCAAAGGAGAACAAAAATTCATTTTTAATAATATACAGGAGAACAGATGGAAGTTCAAAAGAAAGCACAGAAAAGCAAGAACAAATTTGAAAGTAATGTGTAGAATTTATTACTTTTTAAAAAGCATGAGCTATGAAATGGAGATTTGTGATTTTATAGAGAATCCTCTTATGTGTTCTGCTATATGTATGGAAATGCATGTTTTTGGTATTTCTCTTCAGAATAAAAAAAAATTAGAAATTTTTGCTCATGTGTTACTTTCTCTTTTTATAAAATCTATACTTTTAAAAAGTTTTTAAAGCTGTTTATAAAATATCACAACTGTGTGTAGTATATGTTCTTATACTCTATGGTAAAGTAGTCCAAGTCCTTAAAATTGTTTTATTATTTCTTAATTTAAATTATTTGTTTAACTTCTTGGTTACTGAAATTTCTTAACAAAATTTTATGAGATTCTTAGGCCCACAATTACTCAGGTTATATTCATCATTGCTTTTATGTTCTTTTTAAAAGTCACAAAACCCATCAGTTACTAACTAAATGGAAGCTTGAAAGTCATTGAATCCAATCTTTTTCATTCATTTTACAAGTGAGGAAACTGACACCCAGAGAAATAATTTGTCTAAGATCACAAAGGTACCAAGTATTAGAATGAGGTTATGAATCTAAATCTTTTGATTCTCAATCAAGTGATCTATCCAACATAACACACTCCCTCCTGTTTGCAGTATTTATAAAGAAAACACATTTTACTAGAATCACATTTTTTATATTAGTATTCTTTCTTTGAGGATTCAATTACCTTTCAGAATCTTTCATGCCTTTTATATTTTGGGGAAATGTGACCTGCATTATATGGGTAGCAGGAGAAAAAGAAAGGCTTTTCTAGGTTTTCCCACAAAGCCATTTTATCACCATTTTTTGTGGGCCTTCATGTTATTGATCACAGTGTCTAGCATACAGTAGATGTTCCACAGTAGATATACTATGATTATTTTTCATCTTATAATAATAAAAATTAAAATGTGCTCTGTATTAATGAGGAGTAATGCTGTAACAATGTGGGGAGGACATGTCATCATGAAATTTTAAAAGCCCCCTTCCAAAATCTGAGTTCGATAAGTGAAATATCTCTGGGGGCCGTAAGTCTGCCTTCATGAGACAATCATCTTCTATTATAGACATCAAAGTATACTGACCCCAGGAAACCAAGGGAGGAATATGTTGTATCCTAGAATACTTTGGAAAATATAAGCTACGCAAGGGCTAGAACAGAAGTAAACAGAACACATTTTTTAAGTAAATGACTACTCAAAAATATTTTTGTTGAATTGAAGCTATCCAATTAAAAGATGATTTTCCTATGTATAGGAAGAACCACACCAGCAGTTTTTTGCTTGATGCTTCATGCACAGTTCTTGCACATAGTGGGCACGTCTTGTATTTTCATTGACTAAGTGAGCAAATGAATGGAACTGACAAAGGAGGTCACAGCTGCAAATGGATTTATTTTTACCAGAGTAGAGCAGCACTTGCATGTTTCCCTAAGCATACAGGAATCTATGTCTATCTACTTCATACTTCACCAAATAGGTCACATTTGTTCTGCAGATGGTATCATTTTCTTTAAAGGATGATATGACTGAAAAGAGGTAGATAATTATTTCAGGGAATCAAAGGCCAGATTTTCATAGGAAAATCTGATGAAAAATTACTTTGTTTTTAAAGTTTTTCAACTTGATCTTTAAAAATTTCTTGTTTCTTACAGTGATCCTTCCCTTTTCATTTGATCAAGACATAAATCATAATGGAGAGGAAGGCAGAGAGAGGAGCAGAAACATGTCAGTTCAATTCTGTTCAAGGGATTTCAGATAGCATAGTAGAACTATGTTTAGGTTACCATTTGCTGTTCAGTCATTTGAGTCATATCCAACTCTTTGGCATTCTTGGCAAAGATACTGAAGTGATCTGTATTTTCCTTCTCCCACTCATTTTACAGATGAGGAACTGAGGCAATCAACATTAAATAATCCAGAGACTAGATTTGAACTCAGGAAGATGAATCTTCCTTACTCTAGGCAGGCACTCTATCCATTGCACCGTGTAAGTTCAATGTAAATGTCACCCATTTAGAAGGAAGGAAAGGAATGTGATGGTAATCATGGCTTTTAGGTAAAACTTGAGCAAAAGTATCATATCTTCCCTTATTCCTCAATAATGATTAGCATCTAAATTGGGCCCAATTCTATGATAGTTGTTGAAAGCTAGAAAGGGCATATGTATACTATGAATAATTGTGCCTTCAACTTAATATTGGTGTTATTTATCAACAGGGAATGAAAATATTATTAATCCCAACCTATTATTTCATTTGTGTAAGGAACTTCAGATATATGTCCTCTTCACTCATGCAGATTGGTAATTTATCTGCAATTTAGGAATTTGAGAAATAAAATAATTTGCCTATGGGCACATAACTAATATGTGAAAGAAAGAGGATTCAAACAGATTTTCCTGACTATAAAACTCTTTCTCCATCTATTGTACCACACTGCCTGTGTTTCTACAGTAAAGTTTGTGAAAAGACTGCTTCCCTTGAGGAAAGTACTCCATTGTGGAATGAACATTATTTCTATACAGGTAACACTTGTTTATAAAGACACCAAAGAAATTGATTTACATTCATTTTACATGAAAGATAGCTCACTAAAATGTAATTTGAGACCAAGCAAAAGTTGAAATCAAAAAAATACTGATATTAAATTACTGCAATTTTATTTTCTCAAAATTTCAGAAGGTAGCATTTTTTCTCCCCAAGAAGAAAATATTTTAAGATGTTTGTCAAATTTTTAATCCTAAGATACTTCTTGGCCCCCAAATCCATATTTTTAAATCTCAGTATTCTTGTGGGATGTTATATGTGGTTTAATTAATTGTGGTTGAAGCAAAAGGCAATAGAGAAACATATGGGGATAGGTCCAGAAAGGCTGTAGCATATTACTAACAGTAACTGATGTGCATAAAGTGATATCAATGACATCAACAAGGACATATATGGCTGTCAAAAGAAATAAACTAGAATAGAAGACGAACAGCCCAGTATTTAGGAAAATGTTAAAAGATCCAGTATAGTAATGAGAACCTCCATAGAAACTCTCCTGGCCCCACTTATTCTCTGTATTTTTCTACCTCTTCAACTGCACCCCTAAAATGCCTCCAACCTGATGTCTGTTTTCCAGATTGGTGAGCCCTTAGTCCAGACCAATATTTCATGAAAAAGTCTGGTCATGCTTAATTTCCTTATTTTCTGGATTTCATCTCCTTCTTACCACAGCCTTGCCCCTGTATGAGTATCCTTCACTCTCTCCCCTTGTTTCTGTCTTCCTTCTATTATAGTGCAAACTTTTTGAGGAAGTTGTCTTGTTTTTATTTGCTTTCTCAGAGCTTAGCACAGATCCTGGTAGATAGTAAGCACTTAAAAATGTGAGTTCACTCTATCTATTTGTCTCTGTGTCTATTCTTATAAAGGAGACTTGCCCAGGATAAAAAAAAAAAAAAAAAAAAAAAAAAAAGCATAGAAGGATTGTAATCTTCACTTGGGCATATTCATACCAATACAGATTCATATTCTTCCACTTTGTTCATTCTATACTATATTTAGATTATTCTACTTGCTATTCCCTGAATCTGTCATCCCATCTTCCTACCTGTCTACATGGCTGTAAAGCAAGACCTCTCTGCCACTTCTCAGAATCTTTATCTTCCTTCAAGGCCACCTTAAGGCCCTCTCTACCAGACACCTTTCCTCCCTATCCATTGGTATTTTCTTCATCAATTTAATTCAACAATCATTCACTAAATACCAGGCATTGTGCTAGATGCTGGGTATTTAAAAACCAAAATAGAAAGCATCTTCTCTTAAGAAAATATTCTACAGGGGGCAAAATAGCATAAGTAAATACTAAATATATACCAAGCAAATACAAAATAATCTGAGTAGGAGAGGGATAGCACTAATAACTGGGACAGATCAGTAAAAGCCTCCTCTGGGATGTTACTTTTGAAATAGCTTTGAAGGGAGCAAAGGATTTCAAGAGACCAAGGTGAGGCAGGAATGCATACGTGGCAGAATGGTTGTCTTTTTCTTAAGGGAACAGAAAATAGATCTGTTAGCTTGGATGTACAGTGCATGAGAGAGAGTAATGTGAAGTAGACTAGAAAGATATATTGGAACCAGAAAGACTTTAAATGCCAAACAGAAGAGTTTACATTTTATTTTAGAGACAATAAGGAGTCACTGAAGCCTCTCAAGAAGAGGAATGATATGATCAGTTTTGTACAAGAAAACAGATGGGGCAGATATCCCTCTTACCCTCACCTAAAGCTTTCAAATTACCTTCTGTATATTTTACTATCAATAGGTTATCCACACCTAAGCAAGTAAAGTACTGGAAGGTCATGGCTATTTTATATTTTACTTTATGTGTCTAGTTCTAGATATTGGTGCCAAGGGTGATAGATAGAATCAAGAATCATGGGGGATAAACATGTTTGCAGAAAGTTTGGTAAGAGCCTCAAGCTAAACTTCCTTAAAAACATTTATGGGTGACACTGAAATGAGGACAACAACAGACAAAAAGATGAAAAGTATGTATCATAATTTCCATAACAAACTCCTTCCTTCTTAAATGACAATGGATACTTAGACTTTTAGCGTCACAGTTTACAATGACCTGTATGGAAAAAGACAAATGACACTAAAGAAATAAAACATGTGAAAATCAACTAGAGTAGATCAAGTATACATACATACGTGATATATGCTGAATGCCATACAATTTTGAGGGTTTTGAGTAATCAATTATCAAGATAGTTGAAAGAAGAAAGGAAAATGAATGGGGGAATATCACGAAACTTACTGCCAAAAAGTGATTGAGATAATATCAATAATTATCAACCCAATTATCAATCATAGTTATCAACACATACCTACTTTCCTATCTCTAAAAAATCTTTCTTAGAGTAATTTAGTTATTTAATGAAGACAATTCTTAATAAAGGTATATGAGGAGAATAGGCAGACTTCCTCAAATGATATTTTATGACATATCACAGCTTTACAGTTACATAGGTAATTGAGAAAACATAATACAACTATCTACTGGGCTTATTATTTGTTGATAACAAACTTTTGATTCAGCAGAGCAAAAGTTAGCCTTAAATGTTTTTCCAAAGCATCTTCTTTTTTTTATTATTAATTTTATAATTATAACATTTTCGACAGTACATATGCATAGGTAACTTTTTACAACATTATCCGTTGTACTCCCTTCTGTTCCAAATATTTCCTCTCCTTCCCTCCACCCCCTCCCCTAGATGGCAGGCATTCCCATACATATTAAATATGTTATAGTACATCCTAAGTACAATATATATGTGCAGAACCGAATTTTGTTGTTGTTGTTGTTGAAAAGGAAGAATTGGATTCAGAAGGTAAAAATAACCTGGGGAGAAAAACAAAAAATGCTCACAGTTTACACTCATTTCCCAGTGTTCCTTTTCTGGGTGTAGCTGATTCTGTCCATCATTGATCAATTGGAATTGGATTAGCTCTTCTCTATGTTGAAGATATCCACTTCCATCAGAATACATCCTCGTACAGTATCGTTGTTGAAGTGTATAATGATCTCCTAGTTCTGCTCATTTCACTCAGCATCAGTTGATGTAAGTCTCTCCAAGCCTCTCTGTACTCATCCTACTGGTCATTTCTTACAGAACAATAATATTCCATAACCTTCATATACCATAATTTACCCAACCATTCTCCAATTGATGGACATCCATTCATTTTCCAGTTTCTAGCCACTACAAAAAGGGCTACCTTCATTTCCAAAGCATCTTCAATGCATATGGAAAAAGTCAAACAAAACTCCTTTTAAAAGGTACTAAAGACCTAATTTTCTTGGGTGATTCTTTGATTATTACTACAAAACAAGGAATAAAAAAAGAGACATTAGTTGTATGATTGCTAAAGGTTTATGTTACTGTCCTGAGGATTTCTAATACATAATCCATATGAAGGAAGATTCCCTGAAGTTGGTGAAAACCTCTAAATCCTCCTGTTTAAAGTTAGCATTATGTTGATTGTGTTACCTCCTAGACCATTGTAGAGACTGTTAAAAAGATGAGTAATCACAGAAAAATCAAGTGGATAAAAAAAAAAAAAACCTCTTGTTCAGATGGTGATATATAGTTGTATGGACAACTTATGCATAGTATAAATAAATAGCTAGCTAGCTAAATAGATAGATAGATATAGATATGCAGATATAAATATATCTTATGTACAGACATTACAGATACACAATGAACTGGACCTAAAATAGTACAGGAAGAGGGGAATAGGCTGCATTGTTTTTGGAAAATTGTGTAATATTTTTAATGACCCCAAGTTTCTCCTTTTTCAAATTTTATTACTGCTATTTAAATATTTTATAGATACCCTTTTTTATGCAATAATACATTTCCTATTTAGAAACCTCCTTTGTAACAAAGAACAATTACCAAAACTAACCAATATAGCAATCACATTTTACAGTCTATGCATCATCTAGCACTCATAGTCCTGCAACTCTCTAGTGAGTAGAAGGAAGTATGCTCCATCATCTGTCTTTGAAATAAAGAATGGTATTTGCATCTACATTCTGTTGTCTTTTAGTGTTGTTTTCCTTTATATTACTTTTGTCGTTTTATATAAATTTCCTCCTGGTTCTCTTATCTTCACTCTGTAGTAGTTCATTTTTCTTTCCATGTTTCTTTTGAATTCCTCATATTTGTTGCTTCTTATAAAGACCCTTGTTGGTGCAGTGATACTGTAGGCTTGTGACTCATGGAATTCTGTTGTCTCTCAAGAATTCAAATTATGAGGGCAAAGAGCAGTTGAATGGCTCATGATGAAGGTAAGCTACCAGACATTACTAGTGGAAAAGCAGGAAAAGTAGTATAAAGGATATTATCAATGAAGCATACAACTAGAAAAGGAGAGCCAGTTATGTGAAAAGGGTGAGGCTGACAGAAGGACAATGAACAAAATATTATGCAGGAGGAGTGGTATAAAAGAATATAGTAAAATATTTGTGTATCACTTGGGGCACAAATTGCCATCTTAGTGGATTCACATCTATTAAAAATCATGATTCCCTCACTTTCTTTCCTCATTTCCAAAAAAATATTTTTATCAGCTAGCCAGAGAACCCAGGTAGCTCAGAAGTGGGGAAGGCCAATTTTGTCTCTTTCTTAGCTGGAAGATGGAAAGAGACTTAAAAAATTCTTACCTTTCTAGAGAAGTAACAAATGTTGTGGTTCTTCATATATGTTTTTCAAAGGTGGTGATTTTTTTCTCTGGCATAGGAAAGCAAGTCTTCCTCTGAAGAAATTTGTAAAGCTGTCACTGAGCATACCACATTCACTAGATACTATAAATTGAATCTTCCATCCTCAGCTAATGTGGCCTTTGGCAATGAAGCCATTATAGTGCAGTTACCATAAAAGGCTATATTTTTGTAATCTGTTGCCTGCTCTCAGTGTGGGGTTTATTGGTACTTAGAACCCTGATTGCTAGATGCTAGAATAGGAAGGTTAACCTGGAATAATCCAGTTGCTTTACCTTAGAGCAACTGAAGAATTTTTTTTTGGCTTTCTTATTTATTAAATTATTTACTTTCTGTCACTATTTTATGAGAGGAAATATAGAAAAGGGTTATATTTTTAGTTTGGGATTTCACTGGAAAAAAAAAAAAAGAAAAAGAAAAACTTTCCCAGGTAGTTGTGAGGTCAAAGTCTTTAGGGCAAATGTTGTTAAGCCAAGATCCTTGAATTGGTTTAAAATTTTTTAATAACTATTTTCATATAGTGTATTTCTTTTGTAATCTTACACATTTTATGGAATAGATTTAAAAACATTATGCTGAGAAAGGATCTGTGGACTGCCAAATTAGTCCATAAACAGAAAAGGTTGAGAAATCTTGTCCTAGAAAAATGTGAATGGTGTAGGTGCCCTAATTACTCTCCTCGAGCTGTCTAGTAACTGTCAACATAATTAGATTGATAACAAAAATGTCAACAGAAGCACAGTCCAGTAATTTGTTGATTATTAGACAGTAGATGGTTGATGAGCTTTAGCTGGGATGACCAGGTGCACCTTCTTAAGAACCAACCAATTCAGTGAGCTTATTAAATATTCATTTAGAATTTATTCTTTGCCTTGCACTATGGAGGTGTGAAAGATGGCTAAGACATGGTCTATGTTGTCACAAGGCTTGTACTTAAGAAAAAAATATGATTCACATATAGCAGTTAAAGAACTCAGTGCTAAATGATATGATAAAGGAAAGAACTTCTTTTGGCCATAATAATCAGAAGAGGCTTCTTAGACAAGGTGAGAATTCAATTGGACCTTATCGAATGGGTAAGGTTTGAATAGAGGAGAGAAGATATTTTAGGCAAGTTGACTAATATCAATAAAAGCAAAGAAAAGGAAATCAGTGTAATGTATTGGAGTCAGTAAAGAGACTCATTTAACCGTAGCTAAAGCACACATTGAGAGTGCATGGGATGTCAGATGGGCTAGATTTTGCTAGGCTATGAAGGCCAGACAGGATTATGGGAGTATTGTACCAATGGGGTCAAACTCAAATTGAAACCAGCTGAGTTTGGTTGGCTACTCACAGCTCACTGCTCTAAACTTAATACCTTTAAATTAGCCTAATCTCCTAATTTTATAGATGAAAAAATGAGAGCCCACAGTATGAAATGGAAGAAATTTCAGCTCAAATCTTAGTTTAGATATTCTAGATGTATAATCATGAACTTCATGTTTTATATTTTCTTTGCTTCTTATTTTTATTGGTTATAAAATAAGGATAGAATAATGCTTCCCTCAACGAGTATTTTGCTGATCATTTAAAATGTTTGTAAAACCCAATGCAAACCTTGCACACTATAGAAATGTGAATTGTTAGTATTTCTTCAAGTTCACACATAAAAGTAGCACAACTGGGTTTCAAACTGAGGTACTTTGATTCCAGCTGCACTGTTTTTGCCACTGTATGGTACTATGTTGTCTAATTTTTCAAAGCATTTTCAAACATAAGAACCTGGAGCTAATACAATTATAGCTGATAAAGAGACATTGTAAGTAGTTATTAAATTGAAGAGAAACAATGAATGATAGTATTTTGTATAGATTATATTATAAAACCCAGTTAGGATTGGAAGTTGGGAGAAGCTAAGCAAAGCATTTGAAGAGAAAGTTTTTAGTAATCCAAATTTTAAATGAGGCTGGGTTGATGTTAGGGATAATATGTCTATTTTATGGTCTACTTTATATTTTGCACTGTATAGTAATTAACTCTCTTGGACCAAATGAATTGGTATAGTTGAGCAAAACACATCTAATAAGGATATTAGAATATAAACTCCTTCAAGGAAAGATCTAGATCTTATTCTGGGTATGCTTAAACAACATAATAAGGACCCAATTAGGGTAGACTGACTGGGGAAGAAGAATGAAGAATCTCTCAGACTTGGTGACAGAGTTGATATAGGATGTGACAGAGAAGGAAATGTCAGAAAAGACTCCAAGATTTTTTTAAAAATTGTGAACTTTAATCAACAAATGAACATTTGCATATACAAAAGATTGAAAAGAAAATTGCTTATGAAATGATGACTCTACCTACAGCTCAGTTTTTAAAAGTAAAAATTAAACTTATTATGGTAATATTACAATTCCTCCTTTTTTGAATTTCCTTCTGCTGTCTAATGTGATTTATAAAATGTTTTATTGATTTTTTAAATCATTATCATTTTCCTCCTAGACACATATGTTTTCTTCCATGATATCTCCTCTCTCTTGGGCCATTTGAATTGGTATTGTTGAGCAAAACACATTTGTGCTGTATTAGTCATGTTTGGAACTGTATGTCTTATTCTACAATGCATTATCTCACTATCAAGAGAAGATATATGAAAGAAAAATATGCTCATGTAGGTTATATGTCCCTTTTGTTTCTTGAAATGCAATTCACAAAAAAGTATAGTTACCTGGAATATGGTTCATCCTTCTCCAAGGAATAATTTCCTCATGAGGGATGCTGGCTGCCTGCTCCTTTCCTTTCCTATCTTTGAGAGTGGTACCAGACCAGATCAATGATCTAGAAGTATGCTTAATTTTAAGAGTTCAAAATAAAAGCCACTTCCTTGATTGCTCTTAAAAGGGGAGAGTATTAGCAATGTTGAACTAGTTAGCTTGGCTTCTTCCCACCTAACCCCGGTTACACAAAAGATCAGCCATCACAAAATAGTGAATGATGAGTAAATCCATTTATCTTAGTCAACAGCAAATATAAATTAGAGAAGTCATGTAGGTTAGAATATATCAGAAAATACTCAAAAGTGAATAAGTTTTTCTCATAGGAGTAAGCTAAGATTTCCACTTAAACCAAGACAGAAACTCAGATCTCACCTTAAGGGCAATTCTTTCTCCAAAGTTTCTAAGGAGGTTTGCTGGAAATCAGGAACATATTGAGAAATTGTAGGCTTTCCCTACATTTCTGTAGCCTACAAAGCCAAGTCTTTCTTCTCATATTTCCTCCAAAGAAAGTCTGGAACCATGTTTGTTTCTACCTGAAGAAGACAATTCTGTCCCTCATATATGTCTGAATTCAGTTCACAACACCATTTTCTCTGTCAATTAAAAGTCACCTCTCCCTCTATAAAATGCAGTAGAATACAAATTCCATCACCCATCTCTAAACAACAAAGTATTAATTTGCTATAGAAAAGTACAGAATTAATAGCAAATTGGAACAAAAAAGACAAAAATGGGAATGATGTAGTCATAATTAATCTATTGAAATAGAAAAATGGAAAATAGATAAAAGAACAGACATTGTCACAGACCATCATCATTTCCTAAATATAAATTCATTGGAATCAACCAGGGAATAGCTAAACAAATTATAGAAAATGAACTCAGAGATAACATTGGAATATTTGTATCTTGATGGAGAGTGAAACAAATAAAAACAATAGAGGAATACACATGATAACTAAAGTAATACAGACAAAAATAACACAGACAACTGATCTCTGATTAAATATGACTAATTTTAATCCTACAGAATAGAAAATGTACACATACTTTCTTCTATTTATAGAAGAATGGAGGACCACAGATGTGGGATGTTGTATGTGTTGTCAGAGGTAGTTTTGTCAATCAATTTAAATTCTTTTCTTAGTTCAAGATAATATTCAACTAGAATGGACTCTAGGAAATGACTATCTTTAAGAAGCAAAAGGCATCAATCAAACTTTTTTTAAAAAGAGTGTTGGGAGACACAGATATGGCAAATCAACATCACAAAAAATGAAATCAGTTCTGCTTTAAAGGAAAGAAAATTACAAGTTCCAAGATGACAGCCACTTTTAGTATGATTTTGTTATACTGAATACCAACTTCCAATACTTTATTGACTTTTTTTTTAATATCACTTGATTTTCGCTAGTATAATTCTATTTTTTCTTCTCAAAGAAAGCAGTCTCATATGATAATGAGTAGAAAAGAGAACCAAAAAACAATTCAGTCAAATCAATCAAGGTATTTTTAAAAGTCTGACATTTATATTCAATGGCCTATATCTCTAATTGTCACATTTCTTATTTGGGGCTAATCTTAATCCTTATACTTTCCCAGTATTTTGGAAAACTGGGATTCTTTCTGGGGTTCAGGCTTGACTCTACAGACTCTGACTACATGTCATAGCAGCTTTCTTAACCTGGAAGTTCACTATGTTCCTGTAGCCTGTGGTCCCTACCTCTGATTGGTCAGTTTCTCCCAGAACCTCCATTGTAAGGAAATTGCCCATGCTAGCTATGTCTTCATTCCTCTTTGGATTATTCTCCTACTACTACTACATACTTCCTCCTATATGGCTTCATGTGAGCACCTTCATTTCTCCTTTTTAATTTTCTTTTATATTTTTCCCTTTTATTTTTCCTTTTATATTTGTACTCCCAGTGCTCAGTACTGTACATGGCAAATGCTTGTTGACTTGATTTTTGATTCCCTTTTGTTGTTCTTTACATTCACATTGTTGTAACTTTGTATATTATATATTGTTTTCATGGTTCTAGTTTACTTAACTAGTTAATTTAGATTTAGCTATGATTTTTTTTGTATTTACAATATTCATAGGAAATGATCGCCAATTAAATTCATGTGCTACAACTTATTTGTTTCGTTTCAAATTGGATTGGCATATAATTTGTTTTCAATTCTTTACTGCCACAGAAAGTACTACTATAAATATTTTGGTATATTATGTGGTCAATTTTTCTTTTTCTTTTTTTTTTTTTTTTCATTTACTTCCTAGTACTACAAGCTCTAAGTTAAAGAAAGAAGATATTTTAATCATTTTCTTATCATAATTCCACATTGCTTTTCAGAATGGTTGGATCAATCCATAACTCCACCAATAGTGCATTAGCATGCCTATAATTCTATAATCTGTGGAAGTGACTTTCAAATCAGCTATTCATGTATAATCAGACTTCTTAGAGAAGAATTCAAAATCAATAACTATAAGAATAAAAATAAGAAGATCTAGTTTGCAATTGAGATACAATTTAAACATGACATAATTAACTGCTGATGAAGATTCTTATTTCTAAGGAAATTTAATCAATGTAAATTGATTACCACAATGAGCATACCAAAGAAACCTTAGAAACTGCATCATCCAGGAAACCCTCCATTTCTTTGCCAAATAGAGAATATGTTAATAAAAAAGAACTCTGGTTTAAAATAAGCCAATTTATAACATTTTATGGAAATGGTTTGTGAAAGATTATAAAACATTTTTTAACATGGTATAAAAATGCCTTCAGAAAAATATATATCTGAAAAAAGAAGGGGGTCTATTATGTATTGAGAATAAGACACAACTGGACTATTTATTATTCACATAATCTTATGAGATCTATAGAAAGTTCTTAGCAGGTTTGTTGATCCCCCTATGGAAGATTTATAAGAATTGCATGAGGTGCATAGGATGACATGGGATGCATGGTTGCAATCTTTCCCATTAGTAGGAATATTACATCAATCAAAGATACATGAATGCTTCAAAATATTTATCTGCCGATTCATTATGTCATTAAATTATAGAATGCCACAATCTCAGGAAATTCAAAATATTGGATGATCCAAAGGATAAAGGAGAGTCATATCATGGGTACAAATAAGTTATAGTATATTATCAACAACACCACGCATATAGTGAATGGCATAAAAGATATCATCAAGGGCATATTTGACACAAAATGAAGTGATCCATCATGTTGTAGTTAAGTCAAGACAAATTTACATTTATTAAGTATACACACACACACATATCACGTTTGCATATAGTTATTTGCATGTTGTCTCCATTATACTGTAAACTGCTGGAGAGAAGAAAGTTTTAGTTTAGTTTTGGGGGGTTTTTTGCCATTCTTTTATCTCCAGAACTTAGCATAGAGCCTAGTACATAATAAATACTTAATAAATGTTAAGTGCTATGAAGGTGAACCATATTATAAATGGCTTTAAATGACAAATAGGGGAGTTTATCTCTGATCCTAGAAGAAGATTATTGGAGCTTTTTAAAGTGGGAGGATGAGCAGATTAAACTTATATTTCATTTGACAGCTGTGTAGAAGATAGATTGGAGAAGGGGAGAGCCTGGATGAAGAAAGGTGATGTAGGAGATTATGATAAATTTAAGAGGTGATGAAGGCCTGAACTGGTGTTGTGGCTGCATGAGGAGAGATGAAGTGGGCAAATGTAATAAATCTTATGGAGGTAAAATTCAGAAAACTTGGATACTTATTGGATATGGGGTGGGAGGAGTAGAATGCAAAGATGGTCATCTTGAAATTGCAATCATGAGTGATAAAAAGAATTGTAGTGTACTTGATAAGGGCAACTAGGTGATGCACAGAAAATAATGTTTACCTCATCTTACTGAGTTCAAATCTGATTTCACACTCTAACTTTGTGATCCTGAGCAAGTCACTTAATCCTGTTTATTCAGTTTCCTCATCTGTAAAGTGAAATGGAGAAGAAAATAGTAAATCACTCCAGTATCTTTGCCAAGAAAATCCTAAATGGTATCACAAAGAGTCAGACATGACTGAAATGACTGGACAACAAGTATCCTTAAAAGAAATTTAAAAATTTGGAAGAGGAATAGATTTTAAGGGGGAAAAAAAAAAACAAAAAAAAACCAAGTTCTATTTTTGATTTGTTAAGCTTAAGATACTTAAGGGACATCCAGTTGGAAATGTTCAATAAAAAGTTAATGACATAGGACTGGAGTGTGGGAGAGAGGCCAAGGATGGATATATAGATTGAAGATTAATAGTTATAGAAATGATATTTGAATTTACAGGTACTGATGAGATCACTAAGAAAGAGATTATAGAAAGAAAAAGAAGACCATGTTGAGATTCATTCACAATTGAGCATTAGGTTACACTCATAGTTAAGAGGCTTATTGGAGATGATCTAGCAAAGCTGACTGAGGAGCAGCTGAATAGGTATGAGAAAGAGTAGTGTCACAAAAGCCCAGGAAAAAGAGATTATCTAAAAAGAAAAAAAATGGTCAATAGTGTCAAATTCTTCACAGTGGTCAAAAGGCCAAGGACTGAAGAAGCATTAGATTTGGTACTTTAAAAATGGGAAATAATTTTGTCTCCATTTTAAAGAGCTAATTCTTTTGAATATCTACCCTGGTTTTTGGGGGATGAGATTTTGATTTTTTGTTTGTTTGTTTTAGTGAGGATGGTACTTTGTAGGTGTCTTCTCTGTAATCTTTCAAAGTTAGGAAACATTTACTTAGGAAGTCTCTAAGTTCCTTGACTATAAATTACTGAATTACTTTTGAACTTATTTAATTTTCTATTCTCATTTTCTATCCCTCCATTTTATAAGTGTCTTAAACCTATACCTTTGCCTTCTTTCTCTAGGATAAAGGTGAGAATAGAGAACTAAACTTTGACAATTTCCCTGATCTTAACTTTCACTTTTTATTCACAAAGCTAATGTGAAGGTAAAATGTTCTGTTGCCAATTTAACTTATTTAATTAAAAGTGAAACTTATAAGTCAGTACAGCCATGGGTGAAGTTCTAATGTCATCAGTGAAAAAAAATGGGTTTATAATTGAAAGAGTTGGCATGGCAGTGACTCCCAATAGTGTAGCACCTGGAGTTGTGTCACTTAACTTTAGTTAATGAAAAATTGAATCCAAAAGCATTAAACTCTCCTACCATTGCTTTACAAAAAAAAAAAAAAAATGCTATAAAGCTGTGACACAAATGTGAGAAAGATGCTTATAAGAGCTTTTCTTAATTTTTAGAGATTTTGAATCATAAAAAGCTTATGTTTTACATTTCCAAAATCATTATTTCCCTGCAGTGAAAGTTGCCTCAGCTTGATTGTGGTGTGAAGGTATCCTTGTATCCTTGAACTCTGGGACCAGAACTTAAGCTCTGACTTACTCTGCCAAATTGAAAGGACTTTTGAGTACAGATCTGGAGACCAACTACATGTCCATTATTTAAGGTCTGACTTGACTAAGCGTGAAGAGGGTTATCACCAATATGTTGGCTGCTGGTGATGATTTTTATTTTTAGTTGCCACAGTAACTTATGAAGACCATATGCTGAGACTTAGATAGGTTGTGATATATCTTGGTAAAGGTGATATCCATCCTGATCACAGATCCTTTAAATATTGAAGTGAAAGCTTTCTTCTCCTTGAGTTGAGAAGCCATTCTTTTGGCTAGTGTTGGTCACATATGAGAGGTTAACATTTCATGGAATTATATACTCTTTTTTTTGACAAAGGCAAATGCCATACCAGACATATCATTTTATAAAGTATTAATAGATTTTCCAATTTTAGTATTATGCATAGAAGTATTTCAGCTGTAGGATATCAAGCATATAAAATGTTACATCTACAAAGACTTAAACATAAAAATGTCCTTCTAGCTGAGGACCCACGGTGAGGATGTATGTAATAGTAAAACTAAATCAATTTCACAGTAATTTATTATCCTTGAAATTTAAAGTGAGGGGAGGAGTTGAAGGATCTTCTCAGTTAGGTACCATCTTCATGTTGTGCATAAGATGGTCGCTAAGGATCAAAAAGTCAAAAAATTCAATAAAACAAATTTTAATGTATTATCTAGATAGCTAGATATAATTTTTTTTTTCTAAGTACAGAAATCCTAACATTGAGGATTCTTTGACATATTTTAGTTAGCTTATAGACATTTAATCCCAGGAGCATAGGCATTTCTCAGAAGCTTACATTTAAAGCTGAAGCAATAATGACTGACAGAGAGGGCATTTCTTGACAGTTAATGACCAGCTAGAGCATTTGGATGGATGCCTAAGGCAAAGCCAAGAGTCCTGAACCCAGCCGGTCATTAACAGTCAGAAAATGCCTGACCTGGAGGTCATTATACCTCCGATCAACCCTGTCATATTAATAACAGAAAAGAACCATAAAGCCATGATTATTTTGTTCTATTTGTCCATATCTGCTGTGTGTTGAGTCTGTATGTTGGTTTGAGGGGGCTGTTTTACAATATTAGCTTTTCCTGGCAAAGGAGGATTGGTATAGGAACTATCAGAAGACAACAAAGTAGCTGGCTAACTATAATTATTTAATAATATCCCTTATACTTTTCCTAGATTTTTTTCCAGTCTAGATTTTTAAATGAGTCCATTGTGCAAATGAATCTAAATCCTGACAGAGTGGGAAAGGGTGCAAGACTTGGAGTCAAAAGAGATCTGGGTGTAAGCTTCTCCTCAGACATTTTTAGCTGTGTGATCATGGATGCTTTGGTGTAGTGGAGAGAGTGCTTGACCAGAAGTCAGGAAAAACTAGATTCAAAGCCCACCTCTCACATTTACCAGTTGTGTTGCCATGGGCAAATCACTTAATTTTCTACAGTCTCAGTTTCCTTATATGTAAAATGGGGATAATAATAACTATGGTATCTACCTCATAGTATTGTTTTGGGATTCAGATGAGATGATGTATGTAAAATGTTTTGCCAATCAATCAAGCTTTTATTAATGCTAGGATGGTGCTAGGCACCATCTTGGGACCTTGGAATACAAAGACAAAAACTATGAGATAGTATCAGTTCTCAAAGACCTTTATATTATCAGAAAAACATCATGCTCACATGTAACTAGGCACAAAATATATATTAAAAATAATAAACTATATAGAACTTTATTTAAACAATTTTTATCTTAAGTAATATAAATATAAAATATGAAATGATATGATATGATGTTAAATGTAAAACAAAATAAAAAGTATTTTCTAGATGAAGGAGGAAGCAGCTGAGGTGGCTAAGATAGGTCTCAAAGTACTGCTTCTGCAAATCTTTAAGTACCATATAAATATTGCATATTATTATTAACCTCTCAGAATTTGTTTCCTTTTGTATAAAACAGGGATAATAATACCTCACAGAGTTATTATGAGGAATGTGCTTTGCAGACCTTAAAGAGCTATATAAATGCAATTCTTTTATTAGTAATGCTCTTATTCTTTTGAGCTGAATCAGTTCCTTCTCAGGCCAGCTAATATCTTGCTAAATTTTCTTCCCTAAGTTGCTTTAGGATGGGAATGCCTAATTTCCATCTCAGGAAAGGTACATTTATTGTGAAGGAGGCTCTGCCTGATCAGGTATAATGTGGTATCTTTGTGTACTCTTTTCAGGATACCTTCAAAAAACTATCTTAAACATAATTTAAAATACTAGTTGTGATAGCTTGAATTATAGCATGTTTTATGAGCTATATAATTCATAATTCTTGGTCTGTAATACCGTGGGCAGGACAATGAAAATTAAAATCTTTCCCCACTTCAAACATCTTTTTTTTTTTTTTTTTTTAAACTTCTGATGGCTTTCGGGATTTGTCCTTAGCCTGTGTCCCTCTTCAGAATCCCAAGCAGTATTGAGTTTTCTTCATTCCCCTTGTGATTCATTAGCATGCCTCTGCTTGCTGAGGCTCATCATTAATATCCAAATGAATAGCCAAGTGAATATCCAAAATCAGGGCAATATTTTTCAACAGAGGAAATTGGGTTAGTTCCTTCCTTTCCCAATAGAACCACATTTTACCAAATATTTTAAAAGTGAATTTGATTCTTTAATTGCTCAACATTTTTTTAAAGGAATGTTTTGCTTTTAGTTGGCATTTTGGAAATGGGTGATGGTTTTATTAAGAGATGTAGATAGTATATACAGCAGAGACCTTAAGGTCAGAAATATGGCACTGTCATCTTGTATCTGGGTGAGAGATTAAAAAAAAAAAAAGATTACCATTCTTGCTCTAATATTTGATGGCTCAGAGAGGTATATGTTTGAAATGGGGCTAAAAGGCTCACCACCCCCAAATAGCTATCTCCCTACCATTATACTTTAGGACTCTAAAGTCTAATATGATTAGATTTAGCAAGTAATAAGTCCAAAGGAAGAAGGAAGCATTATCAAGCTCATAACCCTATTCTGGGCAAGATATGTCATTGGAAGGCATATTGAAGGACAGTTCAGGAGGAATATGAAATTGAAATCCAGGACAATTGTAGGATGTTTCATCACCTTAGCAATGTCATTTATATTACCTGTAATAGGTAGTTCCTAGGACTATTGGCATCACAATTACTATTTGAGGGCAGCATTTATGGTGGAAAGAGCCTTGGCTCAGGAGTCAAAAGTCTTGGGATGAAATCCTGCTCATGATACTCATAACCTATGAGACCCTGAATAAATCACAAAGCCTTCTAAGCTCTCAGTTTCCTCACTTGTAAAATGAGGGATCTGGATTATATGGCTTCTTAGGTCTATTTTGAGACCATCCTATGATTCTGTGATCAGTTTAAGTAACAATGGCTGTCATGTATCAGTGATCACAGAGAGGTAAGAGTATTCACACAGGTAATGTTGATGGGAAAAGAGGAAGGAAAAGGAGTTACTCAGAGAAAGAAAAACGTAGGTAAAGTACAAGATTTTGTGATATTAAAGACAAACTCATCTCCCTGTATAATTTCATTATAGGCTGTGATAGCTTAGTTCAATTAGTTAACAAGCATTTATACCCACTATTTGCTAAGAAATGTGCTAGGTATTGGAGAGACAAAGACAAAAAATGAAACAGACCTACTCATAAAATTTACATTCCATGGAGAATAGATATTCTATTGGAGATAACATCTACATATATAAATAAATACAAAATAAAACAAGATAGTTTAGACAGAGGTACACTAACAGGTATGTGGATCAGAAAAGGCTTCATGAAGATGGAGCTTAAATTAAGAATTGAAAATGAAGGCCAGTTTGGCTACCCCAGGGAGTATAGGAAAGGGAATAATGTGTGATATGGGGGATGTGAATTGGCGCTAGATTATGAAGGGCTTTAATATACAAAAAGAAGAGTTTATATTGTATCTTAGAAGGAGTCACTGGAATTTATTAAAGAGACAATTAACATAGACATGTTTGGTAACCATATGAAGAATGGACTGGAGTGAGAAGAGTCTTAAGGCAAGCATACTAATTAGAAGATCATTGTGATACTTCCAGTGAGAGGTGATGAAGGCCTGAAAAGTATGGTAGTAATATAAATAATGAGAAAGATACAAAAAATACTGTAAAAAAATTTTTTTAAGTAGTATTTTTCTTCCCTCATTTTTTTTTGCAAATATTTTACTTTTTCCAATTATATGTGAAGACAGTTTGAAACATTCATTTTTATAAGATTTTGAATTCCAAATTTCTCTCCTTTCTTCCCTTTCTTCTCTCCTCCCCACGATTGATAAAGATTATAGATATGCAATCATGGAATTATATTTCCATGTTAGTCATATTGTGAAAGAAGAAACAACAAAATAGAAAAGTCACACCAAAAGAAAGTGAAAACAGTATCCTTCAATCAAAAAAAGCAATATTTTTCAATTTATTGAGTATGTAGACTGAGGATGAATGAGGGGTTGAGGATTAAGCCAAGATTATGAAACTAGAAGATAGCATTCATTTTCCAGTGTTCTGTAGTTGTTTATTTAATTTATATTATTGTCATCACTGTTTATATTATTTTCTTGGCTTGCTTACTTAGGAAAGTTTTTTTTGTTTGTTTGTTTGTTTTTTGTTTTTTAAGATCAGAGTGTCTTGAACATGTTTATAGCCAGCAGAAAGTGAACCACAAAATATAAATTAAATATTGGTAGGAGAGATGATTGAGGGGTATTCTACTGAAGAAGATTGTAGGGAGTGGGATCAAGAGCACATGTAAAAGGTCTAGTGAGAAGGGCCAACCACCTAATTCATTATCTGAGACTAGAATTAAAGGAGGAAAAAATAGAGAATAATGTCAAAGAATTTTGAGATGAAGAAAGAGGGAGAAGAGGGATATTGTGGCAAATGAACTTGTTTTCCAAAAAATAATGAATGATTTAGACATATAAACATTTTTTTCTCCCTTCCAATTTCCTTCCTTGCTTCTATTGAAAAAACAACAAACAAAAACAAAACCTAGTAACAAATATTCATGTATATATGTGTGTGTATATACATAGAAATAATTATTATTGGCCACATTAAAAAATGTGTTTTCTTCTTCATGTAAAGTCCATTGCTTCTCTGTCAGGAAGTAGACAGCATTCTTTATCAACTGATCCTCTGGAATCATGGTTAATCATTGCTTTATTCTTAATTCCTTCAAAATTACTCATTTTGACAATATTATTATGGTATAAATTGTTCTGATTCTGTTCACTTCACTCATGTTCACTTTATACAAGTTTATACAACTCTTTTGCTTTAAGACATCATTTGTCTCATCATTTCTTACAGAACAATTGTATTTTATGATATTTATATGCTATATTTTGTCCATCCATTTTCTGATTGGCATTCCCCCACTTTCTTTCCAGTTCTTTGCCTCTACAAAATCAGAGGAATCTGCTATATGTAATAATTAACATATACTATCATAATATATAATATAATCTGCTTTATATAATAATATTGGGACAACCATGAACACAACTGGAATTTTAAGAACCTTTGCTCTCCACATAGATGATTTAGCTTGTGATAATCATTTGAAATCTTTACTTAAATTGCTCCATATGTTTGTATTTTATACTAAATCATAAGGACAGTGTAAAATTTATCTTCTATTCTCCATCACCTTGCAGAATTTTAAAAAAATGTTTTGCATACATGAGCTTAATGTTCACCAAAAAGGATATTGTTAAACTTCCTGATATTGTTTCACAATACAAAAATCATCCATGTCAAAATCTCAAAGTAGTCATCTTCTTTTCCCTCTTCCCTCATGTCCAGTTGCCATTTCTTGTCAAGATTTTACCTCCAATCTATATCCAAAGAGCTATAAAACTGTGCATACCCTTTGATCCAGGAATGCTGGAAAGACTTAACATGAACTGATGTTGAGTGAAGTGAGCAGAACCAGAGTAACATTGTATACAGTAACAGCAAGATTATGTGATGAGCAACTATAATAGACTTAGCTCTTTTCAGCAATACAATGAGCCAAGTCAATTCCAAAAGACTTGAGATGGAAAATGCCATCCTCATCTAGAGAAAGAATTGTAGAGATTGAATGTAGATAGAAGCATAATATTTTCACCTTGGTTTTTCTGTTTTATTTGCTTCATTTTTTTGTGGTTTTTCTCTTTTGTTCTGAGTTTTCTTTCCTATTATGGACATTGTGGAAATCTTTTTGAAGTGATTGTGTATGTATAACCTATCTCAGATTGCTTGCTGTCTTAGAGACTGGGGAAGGGAAGGAGTGAAAAAATAATTAAAATAGAGTCTTACAAAAATGAATATTAAAAACTATTTGTATGTAGTTGGAAAAATAAAATGCTATTGAAAAAATTTTTTTTAAGGATTTTACCTCTAGAATATATTTCTAATCTTATAGCTGGTGCTTCCATTTAGACATTTACTTTTGTTTATAATATATATTTACCTTTCTATGTACATGTTGCATTACTATCATAAATAGCCCCAATACAGCTAGGTGGCGCAGTGGATAGAGCACCAGCCCTGACGTTGGGAGGACCTGAGTTCAAATTTGACCTCAGACACTTAACACTTCCTAGCTGTGTGACCCTGGGCAAGTCACTTAATCCCAATTGCCTCAGCAAAAAAAAAAAAAAAAAAAAAAGACAAACAACCCCAATAGAATGTATGCTTCTTAAGGGCCCGGATTTTTTGTCTCTGAATCCCCAGCACTTAGTATAGTGTCTAACATATAGTAAGTGCTTAATAAATGCTTACTGGATCGAATTGATTATTTGTTATAGTAATATATGTGTGTGTGTGTATAACATATATATATCATCATCATTAGATATACATCACATTAATATACATAAACAAATCATGGTTATTGGGCTTACAAATTATATTTCTTGTTTTAAAAGCAGTTCATTATATCTCAAAAAAGGCAATTCCTTCAATCTTTAAAAAAAAAAATCTTTCAAGTAAATGAAGGAATGTTATTATTGTCATTCTTGGATAGTCTTGCTTTTATTTTGTTTTCATCATTAGTTGAATAGGTATTCTACACAAGTTCAGAGGATATTAATGTATCCTTGTCTTCAGTTGCTAAATTGTTTTTCTTCTGACTAAACTCTCCCGAGTCTTATTAACTCACTAAATGTCTGATACTTCCTTTGTACTGTTTGGGTTTTTTTGCAAGGCAATTGGGTTAAGTGACTTCCCCAGGTTCACAAGACTAGCAAATGTCAAGTGTATGAGGTTGTATTTGAACTCAGGACTCCTGACTCTATGTACCATCTAGCTATTGTTCCTTTTGTCCTATGACCCATCCTTTCTTCTGTAGTATTGACTTTGACCCATATGTAAACTACCTCTCCTTCCCACCTTTTTTCTTCTTTTTGGAACTAATCCAGAAGGTGGGTGGGCTTAATGAGGAAGCTGGAGCAATGACAATGGTGGCTGGGTTGACAGACGTGCCCAGTGGGACTTTCCAACCTGGACTTGGAGTTCTGGGTTGCCTGGTTTCTGATTAGCCTCGGAAGAAGACTTAGATCCCTATCCATATCCGCCCCATTATATTCTGCATTCTCTTGGTAAAGTCAGCACTTGCTACATCCTGGAAACCTAATGCAGGTGATTCAGACATGTAAAAACTGGCCTCAGGAGGTAGTTCTGGCACTTGCAGCTGCTGTATGCCCAGCTGAAATGGGGCAACTGCTGGTATGCCAGGCAGAACAAATACTGTGTGGGGGAAGCAGCTGTGGCTGTGACAGTATGGTGGAAGCAGCCTGAGATTGGGGCTGCCAGTCAGCAGCAGCTTCGTGGGCACAGGGCAGGGAAACCCCAGGAGCAATTCAGATAAAAGAAAGGTTATATGTGGGAGAGAGGGAAAGGAAGGTGTTGTTGAGAAGAGAAACAGATGTAAATCACTATTTGACTCAGTTTCTAAGAAGTCTGGTTCTTGTGAAAAGGCAAGATTATCTTTTGTTACATTAAAACACAAATTATGACTTTCCAGAGATAACCTAATATTTTTATTGGAATGAATATTCACATATAAGGCTTTGTCATTGTTCTGTCTTAAGGAGATAGTTTATATTGCAAGCCTTTTGTTTTTTTCTGTTTAAAAATGTATAGGTAATAAATACAGATTACAAAGAACTAAAGATTTTCTTTCAGGATTTGAAACCAAACAAATATATTTTATTACTGTTTTCTTATTAGCACAAATCTTAAGGGTGACCCCTTGGGATGGAGTCTCTCTGGCAATATTTTAACAATAGCATTAATAGGAAAGGGAAACGTAACATTGTTTTGGTACCCCATCTTTGTGAGCAATACTCACAATCTTGATGTTATTGTCTGGCAGGGTTTGGCAATGAAGGTCTCAGTCTAATGTACTGGAAACTGGAGGACTGGAATCTTAGTACCACTGGCCTACCCAAGCCCTAGAGAAAGCATTTGGCTTATATCTCCCCATTTTACTGTGCCCACTTTCCTATTGTTTGGGTTAGACTGAGCTGAAATAAAAGATTCAGAAACAATAAAAATGAATATATACTGTATGTTGTTTGAGAGCTAAGACTTTTTTTTTTTTGGTAGAGTTACAATATAGTTATTTAATAGAGAATTCTCACGTATGGAGGTGGGGATGGGAAAGAATTAAAACCTAAGAACTGATAATAATATAAGTAAATTGGGTTGATTTTTTTTTTTAAACCTACTGTAGATTTTATTTACAGCTGAATATTTAACAGTTTATTGGGTGAGGCCTACAGGCTTGAAATTGCACGTCTATGAATTTAAGCATCCCATCTTCCACACCTTGTATCCTGTTCCACTGTCTTTGCTATTTTTTAACTTGCAGCAACAGACGAGGGGTTCTTAAACCATCTGTTAACCTTTTTTTTCTTTTCTTTTTTTTTTTTTTAACCATGCAGAGTGGCTTAAGGCAAGAAGACCCAGAGCAAGCAAGACTGAAACAAAAAGCAAAGGAGGTAAGCAGAGCTGGAGATCATTACATTTGACATTTCAAGGCTTGAACCTATTAATTTTTTATGCCTCACTACTTGTATATCATTAATAAAAATCTGACTAAAAACTTTTTAGGGTGCATTTGTTGCTTTGCTTTTGATCTTAATGTTTGCAAACGAATACGTTAATACATGTGAAGCCTAAGGAGCTTTTATAAGAGAATATTTCCATCCATTACATTTTCATTTTCATGTACGTAGATGTAGCCTTTGTTGGGTTGTTGATGACCGCAGCATTAGCTTTTGGTGGGAGGCATATCCTTTTGTCTGACTATAAAATGTCACTTACTAGGAATGTGAAACTTTGTCATCAATTTTAGGACTAAATTAATTTCTGTAACAGTGAGCAACGTGGTTGCTTAGAGTCTTACATTTTGTAGGAGATATTTGGAGTTCCATTCAGTCATTAGCCAGAGTCAATATAGTCCAAAAAATAATCAAATAAATATGTTTGCTTTTTTGGTTATTGAAGTTTCACTTAGATTACATTATAAAGAAAGACAAAAAATCCAAATATAATTATCTCTTTTCCTCTAAATTTCTATTTCCTGGTAATGTAACAGCTGTAAAATTCCATTGCATTAGGGGCAATGAGTTACAAAGTGAGGTATGTGACAAATTATATATTATCTATTTTTCTAATTTGTTTTCTGTCAAAATTTTATGATTCCTGAACATATATATGGTAATAAATAGGGTTGAGGGTTTTTTTTTTAAAGCTTTGTTGGAGTGTGTAGACTTTGTTTTCTCCTTGACATGAATAGTTAAAAAATCTAAAATGATGTCACAGTATTATCTGAACTTTTGAATCTTATTTGAAACTTGGAAATGCTCTGAAAACACTTAACAAACTAGTTTTAACTAAATGGACATGGTACTTGAAATATTTATCCCCAAATGTCATTAGAATAGAGCCATGTCATAGTAAATAAGAGGACTAGCCTGTCAGGCAGGAAGATCTGGATTCAAGTCTTCCTTCAGAGGCTTGCTAGTTGTATGACCATAGGCAAGTTAGCTAACCTTTCAATACCCCAGGAATTTTCACATTATGAGTTTTCACAACTGTGAAATCACAGGGCTGGGATCCCTTCCCCAAAGAAAAAATCATTTAGTCTTATACATATGTATGAAGTCACCAAAATGTGATAGTGTTAACTATTGATAGTCAGGTTGTGCTTTGACAGTGAAAATAAGACTTTCTTTAGGCATCATTGTTTATATCAACTGTATAACTATCATTGTTTGATTGTTTTCATGTAAATAAAGTTTTTAAAAATGTTTATAATTTTCTGACATCATGTGAAGCTAATGATTCAAATCACTGGTGACTTTTTTTTTTTCATGAAGGACATGAAAAATTCTATTATGCTACCATGCTATCTAATTTCAGGAAAAATAAAAATTCATTCATTCTAACATTTCATAAAGGAATGAAAATTAGAATGAAAATGCAGAATAGTTCTTGACTGCTGCTCCAAAAGAGGTGAAATAATTTTAAACCTGGTTAATTTTTTAATCCCACTAGAGGGAGTGATGATATATGAATACATATGTATACATATACTTTCTTAAAATGAGAGTGTTTACATGATAAAACCTGATTTAGTAAACATTTTGGTGATAAATATCTTAACCTTTCCCAGATCAAATAAGCATGGTGTTTTGAGTAAGATTTACTCTTCTAAAATTGGGCTCTTGCTTCTTTGATGATGGATAGGCTTAAAATGGAAGCAAATTTAATAGGTTCAAAGGATTTAGAGCTAGAGAGGACCTTAGAGGTCACCTAAACGACCCCCTTCATTTTTCAGATGAGAAAACGAAGAGCCAGAGAGATTTAAATGTCCTACTCAAGGTCAGCATAATATCTTTTGTTCTTTGGCCTTGTTTCTTTCCCTCTTTTTAGATAAAGGTGTTTAATTTTCTGACTTCTATATATTACCTTGTGGGCAACTGTAACAGCTTTTGAGAATAAATTCAATTCACAAATTCATATTTTAAAATTGGATATCCTGTATTATTATGGGTGACACACAGATAGAGGAATATATATGCCTTTCATTTATATTTATATTTTAGTGGGGAATATAAAAGATGGACAAAAATGACCGTGACAGAAGATGTATTGAACAGCATTGTGAGGTTCAAAGTAGATCTTCATGGAAGATCCAAGGGAGAGATGAAACAATCAATAAATACTTAACAAATGCCTACAATGTGCCAAGTATTGTGCTAGACTCTGGGGGTAACAATGTAAGACAGTTCCTATCCTCAAGGACCTTCCATTCTATTGGGGAAATAAATTATGTTCACAAATAAGTAAATATTTATATATACAAAATAAACATACATATAAAATACTTATAAAAGGATTCAGGATACATGTAGACAGACTATAAACTGTGGGTTTTCTGATGAAAGGGCTTGTTCGAAGAGAATGGAACTTGAACTGAGTCTTGAAAAGTGTTAGAGTTTTTCAAGAGTCAAAGGTAAAAAGAGACACTTTTCAAAGGCTCTTTGACTTTATTTTGTTTAGGAATTCCACACTTTATAAATAATTTTTATGATGAGATATAAATTATTACAACTGGATTTCTATTTTAGCTTTTAGGACAAAAGTGACTTACTAATATGAAAACATATGAATATCAGGAATACCACACTACATTAAACTAATGCTCTCCCCAGCCCAGGATTCATTCTCTGATAGTGATACCAGTGAATAATATAATAGATATTGTGATAT
This sequence comes from Sminthopsis crassicaudata, assembly GCF_048593235.1. Lineage (NCBI taxonomy): Eukaryota > Metazoa > Chordata > Mammalia > Dasyuromorphia > Dasyuridae > Sminthopsis > Sminthopsis crassicaudata. The sequence goes on from NC_133618.1 coordinate 472,969,207, forward strand.
ACTTGCAGATTTGGAATTTACTCTACTAAGAATTAAACTGAGGGAAGCTGAGCACTATAGAATTAACAGTTTCAAATTGTGTTGTTGAAGAAGACTATTCAAAGTTCCTTGAACAGCAAGGATATCAAATCAGTCAGCACTTAAAGAACTGAACTCTGACTATTCATTGGAAGGACAAATACTTAAGCTGAAGCTTAGATACTGTGGTCACATTATGAGAAGACAGGATTAATTGGAAAAGATTCTGATGTTGGAAAAGATTGAAGGGAAAAGGAGAAGGGGGTGGCAGAAGATGAGATGGATAGATAGTGTCATGGAAACAACAAACATGAACTGAGACAGGCTTTAGGAAATAGCAGATTACAGAAGAGTCTGATGTACTATAGTCCATAGATTCATGAAGCATTGGACATGACTAAACAACTGAATGACAACAACAGCAACAAAAACAACAATAACAATATCTTTTTTCCTTCAAAAATTTTTAAAAATTAGTTTCAAAGCTATGTGATCAAAATTATCTTATTACTTAGGCCAGGTTTTAATAAAACTTCATTATTTCTATTCTAATTCACATATTTCCTACCAAAAAGAACTTTTTCTTTCTTTCTCTCTCCCTTTCTGTTTCCTTTCTCTTTTTTTCCCTTTCTCTCTCTCTCCCTCTCCCTTTCTCTTTCCTTCTCCCTCTTTCTTTCTCCACTCACACATATACACATATACATATTCCATTTTGGAATTAAAGCGTATCATAGTTAATTTTGTTTTGAAATTTTTGTGTGTGAGAATTTTGCTCTTTCATTTAGACATTAGTAATCTGGACAGACTTTTCCACAGTATTTTGTAAAATTAGAAATTTATATATTTGTCCTAAAGTCAGATGACTAACCAGTTGACTCTTGTGCAGCAGATTTCCCAATATGAGATACTACAACAGTTACATCACAGAAATAGAATTGAACTTACCAGGCATACCCCCTCTGGTCTTTGTTTCTTTCTCTAAGATTTAAACCTACAATTCAAGTAGCTTGCAACAGATGCTTTGTAACAGAGCACATTGTTGTTTAGTCATTTCGGTCATATCTGACTTCTTTGTGACCCCCATTTATGTTTTTTTGGGTAACGATGCTGGGATGGTTTGCCATTTCCTTCTCCAACTTATTTTTACTGAGGCAAACAGGGTTAAGTTTAGAGTCACCCAGTTAGTAAGTGTCTGAGGCCAAATTTGAACTCAGAAAAATGAATTTTCCTGACTTCAGCCTACGTTCCCTATCCATTGTGCCACCTCATTGCACAAATATATATATATATATATATATATATATATATATATATATACATATATATATATATATATATATATATATATATAAAGAAGTAAATCTCTTTCCACACCCAGAGTTATCAAAAAGGATAACTGTTGCCCATTTCTAGTGAAATCAGTTGGCATAAAGGATACTGTTCAAAACTATTCATTGAGTCACAAATCAAAATCAATAAGTAAACATTTATTAAGGACTTACTATAGGACAAGCACTAGGTTAAAAATTTATGTATACAAAAAAAAGAAAAAGGAAACTGCCTCAAGGAGTTTACATTCTAATAAGGGATACATCATGTACATAAAACATGCATTCAGAGTAGATGGAAAGTGATTTTAGAGGGGAAGGTACTAGCACTTGGGAGTTGGGAAAGACTTCCTGCAAAAGGTGGTATTTGAGTGTTACAAGCCAGGAATTCTGAGAGATGGGAGCAAGGATGGTTCCTTTCAAAGCATAGACTACAGCCAGCACAAAGGAATGGAGATAACAGATGTGTGAGAAATGGTAATAAACTAGTATGGCTGGATCATAAGTTTTAGCCAAGGAATTAAAGACACATGATATGCTTATTTACTATTGCCCACGAGGGCAAAGGAAACCCCCCCAAACAAAACAAAAGAAACTTTGGCCAAGGGAACAGTTGAAACCAAGAAGAGCAAGAAATGCAGAATGGAGTAAGCCGAAAAATCCAATATATACTCTCTATAAAGAAAGGCAATGGAAAGAGCCTGGTACTCCATTTTTTTTAGTCCCACAATCAGAGGGGAGTGGAGGCTAAGAGAAATGGTGTCAGTCAAGGCTTGAGTTAGCAACTTAGTGATGAGATTAAAAATGATGAGCTTAGCCTGGGAAAGGCATCTTTTCCCATGGAGTTGAAACTAGGTGGAACAGAAATGAAGAGTACAGTAAGATATGTTATAGTAGTGATAAGGGACTTCAATTATCCAGGCACAAAGAAACTCTCTCTTTGCCAAAAGCAAAGGAGCTAATAACTTATTGACTGGCTTTAATAATAATTTCATCCTTCAAAAGGTAAAAGAATCATCAAGGGAAAATTCTGTGCTGGCTATGATTCTCACTATCAGGGAGGCATTGACTGTTGGAGTGGACATGATGGGAACCTTGGGGAGATGTGATCACTCCTTCTTAGAGTTTGTAATAAAAGAGAAGAAAGCCAGGCTATGCCTGGCACACTTTTAGATTCTGAGAAATCAGATTTCAAAGAGTTCAAAAGTAGGATAGGTAAAATTCTATAGACTAAAATTCTATAGGGAAAATCAGCCCAGGAGGGAAAGAAGGGAAACACTCAAATAAAATTTTCTGAAGACACAAAAGTCAGTGATTTCACTAAGAAGAAAAAAGAGAGTTGTTTAAAGAGACTGATATGTATATAAAAAGACCTTCTCAAATAACTTATATTTTAACAAAATACTCAATTAATTTAATATACACTTATAACCTACCACTGCTCCCCCAATAAAACAACAAACACACACACATAATAAAATAAAATCCTCATCATAAACATGCATAATTTAGCAAAACATATTTCCAGATTCACTATGCCTGAAAAGGCAGAATCTATGCTTCTGTATTTTAAGTTTATTATCTCTCTAGCAGTAGGTAAGTGGCTAGTTTCATATTCAGTATTCTGAAGAAACCCATGGTTTCTAACTAAGATTTTTAAGTTATTAACAGAACATGGAAGCAAAGTTAGGTAACAATATGAATATATGAGCACAACCCGCATGGTTCTGTAGAAATAGTGTAAAGTTTCAAAGTACAAAAATACTTATCACAATTCTTTTGGAAGTGGCAAAGAACTGGAAACTAATAGGGTGCCCACTGAGGTTTTGACTGAACAATTATGGTATATGAATGCAGTCAAATACTATTGTGCTCTACGAAATAACTAAAAGAATAGTTTCAGAGAAACTTAGGAAGACTTGTATGCAGTGTTTAAACAGAATCATGAGAACAATTTATAAAACATAACAACATTATAAAAACCAACAACTTCAAAAATCTTAAGAACTCTGATTAATGTAATGACCAATCATAATTATTGGGGACCTCTTAACAGAAAGGTGATATATTCAAGAAACAGAATGAAACATAACAAATTTTGAACATAGCCAATGTGGGAATTAATTTTGCTTGACTATAAATATTTTTATAAAGTTTTCTTTTTAAAAAAAGTAGAATGAAGTAGGAAAAAGGAAAAATGCTTATTAATTAAAAAAAGAAAAGTAATGTTAGGGGTACTAAAGATTAGAATAAGCTAAGGCTGTTGAGAGAAGCTGAGAACAAAAAAATGTGGTGTTAAATGGAGTTTTTTAAAAAAAAAAACTTTTTTGGGTAAAAAAGAAGAAAATGAAAGAAGGGTTTGTATTGCTGCTTGGAGTGGTAGGGATGATGACACCTGACTGCAGCAAAAAAGCAAAGCTGTTTGGTGCTTATTTTGTTTGTGTTTTCTCTACCAGGGAGAATGAATTTTGTTCTGGAAAAGAAAATAGCCAAAAAAACGGCTGCCAGAGAATTGATAATCAAGATAAGTAAGAAGCTGATAAAAGAGCACCTACTTGCCCTTGATGAACTCAAGTTACTTGGTTCAGAAAAATTTCAACAGTGATTCTCAAGCTTGGGGGCCTCAAATGAACAAGAATCCCTTGAACATCAATACATTTCATAAGGATCTGTGAATTTGGATGGGAAAAAATTTACATCTTTATTTCAATATAATTATTTGTATTTTGTTTTATTCATACGATATCCTAAATCTAGTTTCATCAGGCTGCCAAAGTCGAACATGGCATAAAAAAGCTAATAACTCCTGAATTATATCTTTGGCAACTAAAAGAACTGATAAATATGATTACTGAGATTCTGTCAATGAAATTTAAAAGGTAATTAGAAATGAAATTGTGCCACTTTTCAAAAATGTGGAAGAGAATAGAGTCTGTAAAACATGGGCCAGTGGGATTGATTTATATTTCTGGGAAGATAGTAGAAGTAGAAGTAGAAAAGAGATAATCAATATACATCCAGAAAAAGGAAGCAGTGATTATAAAGAGCAACCTAGTTTCATCAAGAAAAGCCCATTCTAGACTAAACTTCTTTCTTTCTTTCTTTCTTTTTTTTTTTTTTGAGAGAGTTATTAATTTGATAGATAAGAGCAAGTCTATGGGTAAATACACTTTACCTGTATTTTGCTAAAGCATCTAATAAAATGCCTTGATTTTCTTTTGGAAAAGATGGAAAGATGGATCACAATATAATATATAATTAGATGAACTTGGAAATAGTTAAATGACTACACTTAAAATGTAATCATTAAAAATTCAATGTCAACTTGGAAGGAGGTTTCCAGTAGAGGATTCCAGGATTCTGTCCGTGGCTCTATGTGTTTTAAAATGTGGTTTAAATTTTTTTTTTTAAACATTTGGTTAGAGGCATAGATAGCTTATCACATTTGAAGATAATGCAAATCTGGGAAGGTTAGAACTAACCATTAGATAACAAAGTCCAGATCCAAAAAAAATCTTAACAGAGGTCAAGGATGCTTGAAAAAGACCTTGTGCTATACTGAATCTAAAAAGATAAATTCCAATAAAAATACATGAAAAGCCTTGTGCTTGAGTTTAACATCAACACAAAACATCAAAACCCTGTGTATAAGATGAAGAAGCTTCATTAGGTAGTTTATTTTAAAAGAAAAAAAAAAAAAGATCTGCATTTTTTCTATGGATTGTGAGTTCATGTTAAGTCAGCACTGTGAAAGATAGCTCAAAAAACTAATGCAATCTTGGGCTACAGAATAAGAGGCATAATTTTTAGGAATAATTTTAGGAATTTAGAATAAATGATAGTGCCCCTCTGTGTTTCCTTGACCAAACCACATCTAGAGAATTGCATTTAATTCTGGGTACCACAATTTTGGAAGGATGTTATATTAGTGGGCTTATAGAGATTCCCAAGGAGGATAGCCAGAGTGATGAAGAGCGTCGAGTCCATGTCATGAGTGTTAATTAGTTAAAGAAACTTGAGCACATTTATCCTGAAGAAAGGAAGACTCTGGGAGGGACTTAATAGCTACACTCAAGTATTTGTAGAACTGTCATGTAGACATTTAAGGCTTATTCTATTTGGCTCCAGAGAGCAGAATCAGGAACATAGATTTAGAGAGAGGGGGACCTTCAAAGTAATATAGTCCAATTTCCTCATTTTATCAGTTTAAGAAACTGAGACCCAGAGAGATTTTATGACTTTCCCAAGACCACAGGAAATAAGCAATAAAGTTAGATTTTGAACTCAGATCCTTTGTCTGACTCCAAATTCATCACTTTTTTCGCTGTACCTTGATGCAAGAACAAATGTTAGAAGTTAGATAAGAACAAAATTAGGTTAGTTAACATTAAACAGACTCCATGAGACATCAAGAAATATTAGAAGAATATTAGAAGAAAATAAAAAGATTGAAAAAATAGAAGAAAATGTAAGATGTCTGATGTAAAGAACACTGGGAAAGTGTTCAAGAAGAGAAATACTTGAAATACTTGAAAACCATGTTTTTAAAAAGGCCTAAAAACTATATTTCAGGAAATCACAAATAAAAACTGTCTAGATCTATTAGATCCAGAGGACAGAGTTAAAATAAAAAGATTCTACTAGTTACCTTTTGAAAAAAGCACCAAAATGAAAACTCCTAGGAATAACATAGCCTGATAGAGAAGTTTCTAGGTCAAAGAAACTGCAAGCAGCCGGATAAAAGGAGCACAAGTCTTAGCAGCTACCAGTATAAAGGAATTGAAAATTTGGAATGTCATATTCTAAAAGGCAAAAACATGGACTTATTCAAAACTACTGTACCCAACAAAACTGAGTCTAAACCTATAAGAGGTGAGGTGGAGAGAGAACATAGTTGTTGAACCAATGGGACCTCATGAGTGGGGGGTAGTGGGAGGGAAGGGGAGAGGAAAGGAAAAGAGAGGATTGTTGAGTTCATTTTGGAGCCCTGAGATAACAATCAAAGGGATTAGGACAATTGATGATCTAACAAATGAGACCAAGAAAAAAATGATCAAGAAATTTATCAAAAGCCAGAAAGAGACTTAAAAGAATGAGGATGAAGAAAAGGCCATTCAATCTAGAAATTAACATATTATTAATCACCTTAGAGAGAGCAGCTTAGTCAAGTGGAAAGGTGAAAAGCCAGATATTAAGAGGTAGAGACATGGGAGGGGAAGAAAATAATTTAGAAAGGTTTTGCTAGGACATTGGGAATAAACTAGAGGGGAAAAAATTACAGTATAATAGCATGAGGGAATAACAGAATCAAGGGAAATTTTGTTTCATTTTATTTTTAATGATGGGTAAGATTGGACATATTTCTAGGGTTCAAGGAAGGAACCAGTGGATAGAGATTAAAGCTTTTTGTAAAAAGAAAGGGAATAATTAAAAAGAGAGGTCACGAAGGAGAAAAAAAAAAAAAGACTGGATGAATGGCAGGGGTAGGTGAGTTGATCTAGAGAATGAGACCTATGTTTTCCTCTGAGATCAGAGCAAATGAAGAAAGACACAGAAGAATTTTAAGGAATAGTAAAGATAAGAAAAGAATAGTTCTTCTACCCTCCATTTTCTTGGAAATATATAAGGAATGGCTCTTTGCTGAGAGATGGTATAAGAGCTTTAGGGAGAGAAGATTTGAAACAAGTTCTATGGTAAATGCAATAGGAAATCAAACAGGAAGGAATAAAAAAATTGTTGTGCAAGAGTGAGGATCCAGTCAAAATTAGATAGCATAAATTTGGAGAGGACAATCTCAGAATCACTGTTATACTTCTTCCATTAGTAATCAGTAGCTCATCAGTAATGAGTAGGAGCAAAGAAGATAAATGAAGTTTGGAAAAACATAAATGGAATGAAAGAAGACTAAAAAGGCTTGAGGATAGCATAAAACTGAATTGGTTAATAAAGTGTCGCAATTTTGAAGAGAAGAAATTGAGGTCAGAGCAAAGGTGGTAGCCTAGGAAAGCAAGAAGGGGTGAAATTGTGATAAGGATGAATAATGGGCTTAAGAGAAGTGAAGCTCAGTGATAGATGGGAGAACAGAAAAGCTAGGTAGAGGAGTTTCAAAGTCTTTCTTTGATTTTGGAGGTGGAAAACTGGTGAGTGACGATAAGAAGCAGGGCACAACAATCTACGTGGCTATAGAGAAAAGGTATGGGCCACCGGAAGTGAAGAGGTTGATAAATTTGACACATCCATGTACACAAAGGACTCATTAATATATATATCAAAGTCCCAAGTATAGGAGTAAGTTAGGCAGGAGAGAAAGACTTTGACCGAGATACTGAACTCTTTAAGAAAGGAGGGAGAATAATCTGTGGGCTGGTAAGGCACTGCTACCATTTGGGTTAGGGCAACAAATGTGAATAATTTGCTAAATGATGATATAAGGAAGAGCAGTCTAGTTATAGTAGTAAGGAATTAAAATTATGCCTGCTCCTCTTCCTCTAAGTTTAGTATGGATGGGAGCAAGAGACAAGGATCATCTAGTGTTGAAGAAAGTGGGCTGTGATGTACTGTTTTCTAGAGGGAGTCAGATTCTCATGATTGCAAGAAGATGGATGGGGTGTAAGAAGATGTCTAATATGAAAGGCAATTTGTTAACAATAGATTGAGAATTCCATAGGGCATTTAATATTCATTTAACAAGCATCTATTAAATGCTCATTATGTTCAGGACATTGTGCAAAGAACTGGGGATACAGAAACACAAAAGGAAGAGTCTCTGCTGTCATGGGACTTATGTTCTACTAGGGATACAATGAAGGGGTAAGATAGAGTGGGATTAGGACCCACGAGGAGTAGGGCTGTAGCAAATAGGAACAAAGGATCAGGACAGAGCAGTAAACAAAGAGAATTTTTGTCTAAGCAGTCTCAAACTGAATCACAGAGACTGGGCATGGGGGTGGGTGATGGGAGGGGGTGGAGAAAGTGTTGTCTATAGGACAGCAGATACCTAAGAGAAAAAAAGTTCAGGAGGGAAATATCTAGTAAAAAGGAGATAAAAGTGTGATTAAAGTACAGAGGAGAGATTATGGATAAAGATATGTACACACACATGCAGGCACATATGCCCACATACATGTATGTATTGTGTATATGTATGATATATGAGATGTGTTAAAGTAATACTCATGGAAGCTGATGAGATTTAAGAGAGAATTTCAATAGAATGCTATATCTACTTATTCTTATAAAAGTCATCTAAGGTAGATAATAGCAGGACAGCATGGTGAAGTGGACTGAGAACTGGTGTCAGAATCAGGAAGATCTGGTTTCAAGTCCTCCTTTGGATATATATCATATACAAGTTAATTTGCCTCTCCATACTCCAGATGGCTTTCTAAGACTTTGAGCTACAGAAAAAGTATCAATCTGCATTAGCAAAGAAAGTTCCACACCTTGAACCCCCTCCTCCCCTTCCCAGACACTTAGGAGCTCTACACGTTGATAAAATTACAGGTCCGATTTTTTTTTTTTTTAAGATCAGTTACAAATCATGTTTTTAATCTGTGTTTAAAAAATGTTTTAAAAATATTTTTAAAATGCTGACAAACTCAGCAGAGCCGCAATTAGCAATATTTTCACCTGAGGCAAGCAGTTGTGGGATGGGGGGGACATAGTAGGAGAGATTTCCTAGAATGCCGTCATGGCAAAGGAAGCTGGCCGTGGCACCCAGGTTTCTTTTCTTGCTGCTAAAAAAAAAATCTTCACCACAGCAACCATTTGCTATGATGATGGTAATAAGGGGAAGGGGCCAATGACAAAAATAGTCATTTTTATGGAGGACACATACTTTTAAACTCTCGATTCTACAGTGTTACAAGTATGTTCGTTCACAAGAAAGCTTTCTACCACTGTCAGTAGCTGATCAGGGGAAGAAGGGCATTTATAGATGAATATGGCAGTGGCCGCTGCTTCCTGGGTCAGGGTGACAGGGCAGGGAACAACTTCAAGCACATTCCCTGCCCTGAGACACAGCCTTTGCTGCCTTATTATTTAATGTTCCGGTACTGTGTCTCAAAGTTCATTTTTCTTGATTCACAGAGATAGGGAGTGAATGTGTGATTTCATTTAGGTTGCTTCCAGGTAAAGAAATTCCTTTTACCAGTGCAAGTTGGTAATTTATCTGCAACCTATATATTCTTACAGACTAGTCCAGATCACTGAAGGTTAAGTAACATGGTGATAGTCACCATGGGTGATTATGGACTTGAACCCAAGGCTTCCTGACACTGACGCTGGCTCTCTATGCAGTATGACATGCTCCTTCTAGATTCATACTGACTATATTCTTCTAACTGTATTTTAATCAAATTAAAGGCATAGACAATATATAAAACTATTAATTTTTATAGTTGATAGCCACATCTCTTTCATAGCAGTAGGGTAATGAAAACAGATAGAACAGAATTTTACAGATAGAAGGCTCAGATAAATCTGTGTTTTCTTCACTGTGTATATTGCCTCCAGGAACGCATGTTGCAATCTACCCATGTCTTCTCATTCTCTGAGACTCATCTTTCTATACATCCTCCATAGAGGATGTGCTAGGAGGCTTTCTTTAGACTCTGACAATGCAAATATCAGTGGAACTCATGTGGGACATAGTATCTGTTTTCACTCATTCTGGCCCTGTGAATAGCTAACCTACTCCTCAGGTCATACATCTTCTCCATTTTTCAGTGTTTTTAGTGTTCACTTCATTGGTAGTTCTGGTGACTTTGTCATCCCCACTATGCATCTCTTCATTGTTTTCAGGATGACTCAATACTCAATTCTTTGGAGACTGGTATTCCATTATTCACTGTCATAGATAGCATTTGAATAATGTTTAAAAAAGTAAGCCTTTATTTCATGGAGAAGCTTGGAGTTGTTGAAAACACTGTGCTATTTCCTTGAAGCAATCCATCCCTCTCTATTTTTCCTATTGAAATCTTAGCCTAGTTCATTCTCCATCGAAGTGACTAAGATATTTGTATTACTGGATTGTCTATATGGACTGTCCATCCAACTGCATACAATAATCCAAACAATAGGCATTCTTTTTTTAAAAAAAATTATTTTAATAGTATTTTTCCAAATACATGCAAAGATAGTTTTCAACATTCACCTTCAAAAACTTTGTGTTCTTAGGTATTATTTCTAAAACTATGGTGGCACATACCTGTAATTCCTGATCCTAAGAAGGCTGAAGCTAAAGGATCCCTTGGGATCAGGATTTCTGAGTTTCTAAGGGCTAAAAATAAGATGAAATCTGTGGTCAAGGGAAGGTAACGGAGACCGCCCTCCCCAACATAGCAAGCAATACAATATAGGTTATATATGTACAATCACTTCTGACACATTTCCATATTAATCATGCTATGGAAGAAAAAATCAAAACAAAAGGAAAAAAGAAAAAAGAAAAAGAAAAAAAACAAGCAAACAAAAAAAGGTAACAATACTATGCTTCAAACCACATTCAATCTCCATAGTTCTCTTCTTGGATGTGGATGGCATTTTCCATCCCAAGTCTATTCGAATTGTCTTGTATCATTGTATTGCTGAGAAGAACCAGGCCCATCACAGTTAATCATCACATAATCTTGTAATGTTCTCCTGCTTCTGCAACTTCATTCAGCATCAGTTCATTTAAGTCTTTCCAGGTTTTTTCTAAAATCAGCCTATTCATAATTTCTTATAGAACAATAATATTCCATTATATTCATATACCATAACTTATTCAGCTATTTCCCAACTGATGGACATCCACTCAATTTCCAATTCCTTGCCACCACAAAAAGAGCTGCTACAAATATTTTTGCATATATGGATTCTTTCCCTCTTTTATGATTTCTTTGAAATAAACACAATAGTGACATTGCTGGATCAAAGGGTATACACCTTTGAGCATAGTTCCAAATTGCTTTCCAGAATAGCTAGATCAGTTGACAGCTCCACCAACAATGTATTAGTGTTCCAGTTTTCCCACATACCTTCCAATATTTATCATCATCTTTTTCTGTCATCTTAGCTAATCTGAATGACTCAAGGAGACACCAAGAGTCAGTCAAGCAAAACCAAAAAAATGAAACAATGGAAAAAAATGTCAAGTATCTTCTTGGGAAGACAACAGACTTGGAAAATAGATCCAGGAGAGACAATCTGAGAATAATTGGACTCCCTGAAATATGATGAAAAAAAAAAAGCCTGGACACAATATTCCAGGAAATTATCAAAGAGAACTGCCCAGATGTTTTAGAAACAGAGGGTAAAATAGACATTGAAAGAATTTATCAATCACCTACTGAAAGGGACCCTAAAATCAAAATGCCAAGAAATATAGTGGCCAAGTTCAAGAACCATCAAACAAAGGCAAAAACACTGCAAGCTGCTTAAAAAAAAAAAAAAAAACCTATTCAAAGAAAGAGGAGCCACAATAAGGATTATCTAGGATCTAACAGTGTCCACATTAAAGGAACAAAGGGCCTGTAATATGATATTCCAAAAGGCTAAGGAACTTGGTATGCAGCCAAGAATAACTTACCCAGCCAAAATGAGCATCTTTTTCCAGGGAAGAAAATGGACATTTCAGTGAAATAAATGAATTCCATCAATTCTTGATGAAAAACACGGATCTAAACAAAAAGTTTGATCTCCAAATACAGAACTCAAGAGATTTCTAAAAAGATAAAAAGAAATCTTGAGAACTATATTTCTGTCATAAAGATATATAAAGAACACATGTATAATTTGTTCTAGAAACTAGAGGCGTAAAGGAAATTATACCAGAAAAAAGGGTAAAGTGGTGGTACTACATCTCACGAAGAGGCAAAGGTAACCTATTATATCTGAGAGAAAGAATGGAGGGGGATGAACATAGTGTATCATATTCTCATTAGAATTGACTTAAAGAGAAAAATATAGACATATTTGATTTATGATGAAACTCCTTCCACTTCATTGAAAAGTGGGAGGGGAAAAGTGAAAAGGAAAGGAGTAAGCTAAGGGGAAGGGAATACAGAAATTGTGAGGAAAAGGGATAAAATAGGGGGAGGAACTTTAAGGTGGGGGAGGGATATTAAAAAGGGAGGTCTGTGAGAAGCAAGTGGTGTTTAATACTAGGGAGGGGGGGAAGGGGGAAAGAAAGCATAACCCCTGCATAAGCAGGGGTTAACATGATGGCAAGTAAAATAGAATTAGTAATTTTAACCATAAATGTGAATGGGGTAAACTCCCCCATAAAAAGGAAGCAGTTAGCAGACTGGTTTAAAAGCCAGAATCCTGTAGGATATGTTGTTTACAGGAAACACACCTGAAAAAGGGTAATACATACAGAATAAAGGTAAAAGGTTGGAGCAGAATCTACTATGCTTCAGGTGAAGCCAAAAAAGCAGGCCATCCTCATCTCAGATCAAGTAAAAGCAAAAATTGATCTAATTAAAAGAGATAAGGAAGGGCATTATATTTTACTAAAGGGTAGCATAGATAATGAAGCAGTATCAATATTAAACATATACTCACCAAGTGATGCAGCATCTAAATTCTTAAAAGAGAAATTAAGAGAGCTGCAAGAAGAAATAGACAGCAAAACTATAATAGTGGGAGATTTCAATCTTGCACTCTCAAAATTAGATAAATTAAACCACAAAATAAATAAGAAAGAAGTCAAAGAGGTAAATAGAATACTAGAAAAGTTTGATATGATAGATCTTTGGAGAAAATTAAATGGAGACAGAAAGGTATTAGGATCCTTAGTAGGTGCTAAGTCAATACTTAACAATTCTCTAGCTCAGAGTTCACACCTTCAGTTCAAACCTTTAAAGGAGTTTATACCTTTAAAGGTGTTTACTTATTGGTTCTGTAAGGAGTTCCCACAAGCCCATGGAGTACCCACAAGTCCACTCTCTGGGAGGCTATAAGGAGCCAGGATTCAAGAAGGAGAGTTCATTTGAGATTCTACTGTGGTGCTGGCTGGGGACACTTGTCATTTTCTTGGGTGAAGTTATTATATCTATGATTTGCTGTTTCACCCAATCATTCTTTAGTATGAGATTATTTAGTTTCCAATTATTTGGAGCAGATTCACAAGTCTAAAGAAAAAGCCTGCTCATGGACTTCCCAGAGATTCACATCTAGGATTGAATTCTGAGAAGCCCACAATCCCACTCTCAGAGGCAGGGTTTGATTCATTCCAACATCTACCTTTCGTGCTGGCTGGAGACTTTGGATTCAGAGGGAGCTAGAGACTGAAGTTGGCTGGAGACATTCTGACAGGAAAAGCTTCAAGACTTTGAAGGACACAACATAGGATCTGAATTTTAACTCCTGGCTGCATTTTGGGGATTACTGGTATTGGAACTAAAGCCAAGGCTGCCTCCCCAGAAGCTCCCCAAGAAATCCTACTCCCAGAGAATGATCGTAATCTAAAGACAACAGAACATTACATTTTGGAGCCCAACGTGGGGCAAGGACTTTTGCTTATCCTGACTCTGGCTGATTCTGAGCCCTTCAGGGAGCTAGCCCAGATTTTACAGAAAGGAGTATACTTTCTTCTCAGCAGTTCATGGAACCTATACAAAAATTGACCACATATTAGAACATAAAAACCTCAAACTCAAATGCAGTAAGGCAGAAATAGTAAATGCATCCTTTTCAAACCATGCTTCAATGAAAATTAGATTCAATAAAAAGCCAGAGGAAAATAGACCAAAAAATAATTGGAAACTAAATAATCTCATACTAAAGAATGATTGGGTGAAACAGCAAATCATAGATATAATAACTTCACCCAAGAAAATGACAATAATGAGACATCATACCAAAATATGTGGGATACAGCCAAAGCAGTAATAAGGGGAAATTTTATATCTCTAGAGGCCTACTTGCATAAAATAGAGAAAGAAGATCAACAAATTGGGCTTACAACTAAAAATGCTAGAAAAGAAACAAATTAAAAAACCCCAGACAAACATGAAACTTGAAATTCTAAAAATAAAAGGTGAGATTAATAAAATTGAAAGTAAAAAAAAAAAAAACTATCGAATTAATTAATAAAACTAAGAGTTGGTGCTATGAAAAAACCAACAAAATAGACAAACCTTTAGTAAATCTAATTAAAAAAAAGGAAAGAGGAAAAACAAATTGTTAGTCTTAAAAATGAAAAGGGAGAACTCGCTACTAATGAAGAGGAAATTAGAACAATGGTTAGGAGCTACTTTGTCCAACTTTATGCCAATAAATCGATAACTTAAATGAAATGGAAGAATACCTTCAAATATATAGGTTGCCCAGATTAACAGAGGAAGAAGTAAATAGTCTAAATAGTCCCATTTCAGAAAAAGAAATAGAACAAGCTATTAACCAACTCCCTAAGAAAAAATCCCCAGGACCAGATGGATTTACATGTGAATCTTCCTGACTCCAAGTTCAACTTTCCATCCACTTAACTAGCTAGCTTCCCAAATCAACATAATATGCTCATCATGAGCACTGCTAGGTGAGATGACCAAATGCCCCATGAAATGTTGTTTAACTTTGCCTTTGGACACATGATAAAAACCAAATTGACCAACTCATTTATCTGGAGTCATAAGGAGCATTCCCTTGGCAAGTAGTAATTACAGAGAATAGTGGGCACACCTTTCTCAATAACCCATTCCCATTGTCCATTTCATGAGTCCATCATATCTCAGGACTCAGATGTCTACATACAGCTGTATGGTTTCTGAAGTATCTCCTTGTACAGTTCTCTGGTCCTCTGACAATATCTCTTCTATTCATGCTAGAATAGTGAGATTTCAGAGCAGCTTCTTCACAGCAGTTTTGCTTCTCCAAAGTTTTTCTTCAGCCAGTGAACCCCTTTTCTGTTAAATATTCTTAGAAAAATAGATTTATCTGTCCCCAAAGGGCTGCAAATTCATGCAAATCCTTGGACCTAACAATATCATTGCTAGGCATGAATATGAAAAGAAATTTTGGGAAAAAGAACAAGGAATAAAAAAAGAAAATTACCTATACATACAAAAAATATTAATAGCAGCTTTCTTCTCAAGGTAAAAAAAAAAGAAAATTACAAATTGGGGAGATGCTCATCAATTGGGGAATGGCTCAATAAAATGTGATATGTGTTTGTGATGAAATATTATTGTTCTCTGGGAAATGATGAGCATGATGCTCTCGGGAGAAAACAAAAAACAAAACCTGAAAAGTCCTCCATGAACAAAGTGAAATATACTGTATATAAAGTAATAGGAATGTTCTGGGATGACCAGCTGTAAATGACTTTGTTATTCTCAGTAGTACAATCATCCACAACTACTCTGAAGGACTTATGATAAAAAAAATCCTATCCCTACCCAGAGAAGGAACTGGTTGAGTCTGAATACAGATCAAAGCATTCTCTCTCTGTCTCTCTTTGTCTCTCTGTGTGTCTCTTTTTATTTTTTAACCTAATTTTTTGAGTGTTTTTATTTTTTATTAGGATGGGAGATCTATGTTTTCTTTCACAACTTGACTTTTATGGAAATGTTTTGTATAACGTCACATACGGTTTCCTTATTGTGGATGGAGATAAGAGAGAGAATCTAGAACTCAAAAACAAATGTAAAAAAAAAATTGTTTTCAATGGAACTGAAAACAATGCAATTATTTTCAAAATATTAAACAAATAAATAAAATCTTACTACAATTAAAGTTTATTTTTTAATAATCCATTCAACTGATAAAAAGCTAGCTCAAACTTTATTATTCTAATGAGAACATCAAATTAGGAACCTTTGGACAACAGAATTTACATTTTTCCATACTCCTTGTTGCTGCTACCCTTATCTAAACTTGCCAGAAACAGTCTCAAAGAAGAATCTAAAAGAATCTATGAGGATCTGACTTGTAGAATGAAATCTTTTGCTTATGAATTTGATATTTGCCCATGTGGTCATGTAGGCTAAAAAGTAGCTTTAAAATTGTCATTAATTCCACCATCATTTAACTTCTGGCTTCATCTATTTAATTCTTCACCACAGATTCAAGTGCCAGAAAAGGAAGGAACTTTAGTTTGTTACTTATAATTGCTTTATAAGTTAACAAATTGTTATGTTGATATATTTAAGAAATTCAAACAACAATAGAAAAATTAGAAAATTCTGAACCCAATTTTAAAATATTTGATATGTGTGTGTGTATACATATATATATATATATATATATATGGCTGGCGTTAAGTGACTTGCCCAGGGTCACACAGCTAGGAAGTGTTAAGCGTCTGAGACCAGATTTGAACTTGGGTCCTCCTGAATTCAGGGCTGGTGCTCTATCCACTTCGCCACCTACCTGCCCTAGATCTTGTTATTTTTTAAAATAAAATTCTCACCAAAACAAAATTTTCAATCCATATATTTATTTCATTTTATATTCTAGTTTTTTGTTTTGTTTTGTTTTGTTTTGTTTTATTTTCAGCTGTTCAGTAAGAAGGTGATAGCAGAGCTGTGTTTATTTTTTATGTTTATGGTAGTGTTCTTATTTTTTGGAAATTAGGGAGTTTTTAAGGTACAGGTTGAGGATACAGTGTTTTTTATACATGGGATACATTCTATGTAAAGGTACATTGGGATATGGGAGATGGAATGTCATGTATTGGGAATAGCAAATAGTTCAGTTTAGCTAGAATTTAGAGTATATAAAGAAAGTAACATCTAAAAAGTCTGAAAGATAATTTGATCCTAGGTTGCGAAAAAATTTAAATACCTAACAGAGAAGTTTATATTTTATTCTAGGAAATAAATAATAATAATGGAATATTGCTTCTTCATCAGGAAAGTCATATGGTCACTTCTATATTTAAGGAATATAAGCTTGACAATTGAGTGGAGAATGGATTGTAGAGAAGAGAAAATAAAATCAGAATTATCAATTAGGAAGGTATTGTAAAATTCTAAGAAAGAAACAATGAAGGTCTGAATGAGGTGGGCAGGCAGCTAGGTGGCATGGTGTACAGAATGTTGAGCCTGGAGTCAGAAAGTCCTCTTCATCTGGTCAAATCTTGCCTCAAACACTTATTAGCTGTGTGAGTTTGAGCAAGTAACTTAATTCTATTTGCCTCTGTTTCTTTTATCTGTAAAATGAGCTGGAGAAGGAAATGGCAAATCACTTCAGGATCTTTGCCAAGAAAAATCCAAATGGGGTCACAAAGAGCTGTACATGATTGAAAAATGACTGAGCAACTAAAGAGGTATTTGCTGGAACTCTGTCTTCCCAGAACTCAGCCAGAGTCAGGATCACCAAAAGTCTTTATTCTTGGCCTTTGACGGTCAAGGTCAGGGGATGAGAGAGAGAGAGAGAGAGAGAGAGAGAGAGAGAGAGAGAGAGAGAGCCTCAATTTCCTCTTCCTCCTCCTACTCCTCCCATACACGTCACTTCCCCCTCTTTGTCCCACCAATCAAGTCAGCACAGAACAGCTGAAGAGGGTTAACCTTCAACCAAGTTAATAGAGAACCATCCAATTGGCAATTAGTTTCATGTGCTCCATTATCCAAGTGCATTTGCTCAGTTCTAGCCCTTTATAAGTATTCATGTAAATGGACAAGAGGGCATAGGTGTAAGAAAGAGATGCTTTGGAGATAGAATCAATAATATTTGGCAACCAAATGCATGTGGGTGGGAGGGAGAGTGAAAAATGAAGGATAACTATCAGGTTGCAATTGTAGGTGATTAAGTTTGTGGAACCTTTGATGATAACTGGGAAATTAAGAAAAGAGGAGTATAAGAAAAGAGGATAGATAATGAGTTCTGTCTCAGACATGTTAAGTTTGAGACACTTATGGGACATTCAATTGGAAATGTCCAGTAGGCAGTAGGTTATCATTGTGAGATAAATAGGCTGGATATATAAATCTGGTAGTCTTCTATATAGAGATGATAGTTGAACTTATAGTATCTGATAAGAATGCCAAAACCAAAAATGTGTAGAAAAAAGAAAAGAACGCTTGGGACAAAATTCTGGGAAGAATCTAAAAGCCATTCTCTTGTCATTGATATTGAGTATCAATCCATCTAATAACACTAGAAAATCTGTTATTAATTTTTTTTTTTTTTTTTTTTTGCTTTTTTGGAGGGTTTTTTGTTTGTTTGTTTGTTTGCTCTTATTTGTTTTGGTCTACTTGTTGCCATTCTACCTTCGTTCATAAATGCTTTGGCCTAGTTAAGTCTTATGTAAAGTGTTTTGCAGATTCATTTTCCCTTCCCCAGTCTTCAACCATTCTCCTCTGTAATTTTTTGCAAATGAATTTAAACAGATATTTTCCTTGGCTACAATAGCTACCTGGTAAAAAAAAAACATCCACTAGTAGAGGTGGCTTCTAAGTTCTTTCGGTCTTCTCATTATTATAATTGCTTTATATGGGTTAAATTTCTAAAGAAAATTATTATTAGCAGTAAATATCTTTATTTTTTCCTCAATAGTATTTTATTTTCCCAAATATATATAAAGATAGTTTTCAACATTCATTTTTATAAGACTGTGTGTTCCAAATTTTTCTCCCTCCTTCCTCTCCATTTCATGAGACAGTAAGCAATCTGATAAAGGTTAAACATAGGCAGTCCTTTTATACATATTTCCATATTTGTCATGTTGTAGAAGAAAAATCAGAACAAAAGGGATAAGCCACAAGAAAGAAAAAAGCAAGTAAACAAAAAGGTGAAAATACTATGTTTCAAACTACATTCAGTCTCCATAGCTCTCTCTTTGAATGTGGATGGCATCTTCTATCCCAAGTGTTTTGGAATTTTCTTCAATCACTGTATTGCTGAGAAGAACCATTATAGTTAATCATCACATAATCCTGCTGTTACTATGTAATGTTCTCCTAGTTCTGCTCATTTCATTCAGCATCAGTTCATGTAAGTCTTTCTAGGTTTTTCTGAAATTAGCCTGTTCATCATTTCTTGTAGAAGAATAATATTCCATTATATCCATATATCATAACTTATTCAGCCATCCCCCAATTGATGGGCATGCACTCAATTTCCAATTCTTTGTCACCACAAAAAAGCTGCTACAAACATTTTTGCATCAATGGGTCCTTTCACCTCATTTATGTGGTCTTTGGTTTATAGACCCAGTAATGTCACTGCTAGATCAAAGGGTATGCCTAGTTTGATAGTGCTCTGGACATTGTTCCAAATTGCTCTCCAGAATAGTTAAATCATTTAACAACTCCACCAATTAGTGTCCCTGTGTCAATCAATGTCTTTAAGCAAATGTTTTAAAGCCCAACTCAAATGCCACTTATTCTTTGTAACTTCCTTGATTCCTCTGTAATCTCATTTAGCATTGGTTTTTATACTTCTCTACTGCACTTATTATATAAAATTATATATATAATTATTTGCATATTTGTCTTATCTCATTGTAAGTCATATGAGAGTAAATATAATTTCTTAACTAATAAACTGCTTCTTTTAGCATTTATTCCAGTGGAGTGTATACATACAGTAGGAGCTTAATAAATATTTGAATACATGATTGAATGACTAGATGAATGATGAAATATATAGAAATCTTAGTTTCAATATGTATAGTATAGCCATGAATTAGGGACTGAATTGCTCTAAGCCCCAGTTTTGTGAATTTCAAAGGATGGATTCTAATATCTAAAATACACACAAGATTTTTGTTGTTTGAGGAAGGCACTTTGAAAGCCCACAGTGTAACATAAAAGTTAGTTACCATCATTTTTACTATTCTTGTTATTCTTATCTTTGGATAATCAGGAACCAAGCCATTACATTTCAAGTTTCATTCTGGAATTTATAGGCTCATCCACCAGACTTTAGGCTTGGCCGACAGGGTATAAGATGAGACTCATGTATTGAATTTTTTATTCTCTTTCATTTGAGGCTTGAATTTTGAGTATTTGTCATAAAACATTTTAAGTATCTTGGGATCCTAATTTTGTGTTAAAGGAAGCATCATATTACATTTGAAATAGCTAGAAACTGAGAATCAGGAGAAATGCATTTTGGACCCAGATTCAACAGTATCATCTTTCTAAAAATTGTTGTTGTTGATGCAGTCTTTGCATATGAAAATCAAATGTACTTCCATGATCATCTTGAAATAAGGAAAGGCCATAAGGATTATGGGACAGACAGTCATGGGAAATGCATTTGGTATGTGTTTTTTTACTCTATGTTAAAGTAAAAAAAAATGCAATATCAGTTAGTTCTTCTGCAGGAAAAAAGAGAAAGTTAATCACAAGCATGAATTAGAGATACAAATTCTCTAACTTCCATAAAATGGTTCATTAAATAGGACATAAAACAGACCATATCACTAGTAGCTGGCTGAAAGAAGGATTAGCAATAATTAAGTCACTACAAGATAATTAATAATATAGGGACTCCATATAAGAGAGGCTGTTTTGATCCCACCCATATGACGGAAACCACTACGAGGTAGTTGTTGTATGTTCATTTTCCATTTCTTGAAAATGCTCACTAAGTATGGTATGTGTGTGTATTAAATTAACTGAAATCTTCCTGTGATTCATGATCATTTGTTATCTATCCTATTCAGGTTGGTATTAATCATACCCTTTCTCCTGTTATTATTCATTTCATGTATGTATGTTTTGTTTTTTCCAGATTGATTATAAATTCCTTTTAACCAAAGATTGTGTATTATACTTCTATAATTCCCACAGAGTAGAATACAACTACTAATGTTTCCATTCCTAAATTACCTTGTAATATTTTGCAAATATTTCTATATATACATTGGACCCTGTTATCTCTACTAATGGAATGTAAACTCCTTGAAGGCAGGACTATTTCTTTTTGTTTCTTTGTCTTGGTGTAGAATAGGTATTTAGCAATGCTGAATGATCAGTTGATTATATTCCTTTGCAAGACATCAAAATTTCACCCCATTCTCCTCTTTTGCATTACTATAGGTCTCAACTCCATCTTGCCATCTATTAACAGATATTATACCATCTTAATGCAAGTAGAAATATTAGCAACAAATGAAAGCTCATTTTGAAATATTTTCTAGTGCTTTCTTTTTTGTTGAATATGTGATCTATGTCATATCACGTAATATGAACTTCTTTAGGCCCAAAGCATTCATTCAACAAATATATTTAAAACCTACTATGTATAATACATAGCTTCTACTCAGGATGACCTTTTGGTCTAATATGGTCTAATAAAATTGATACAACCAGCACAGCAGTCAGCCAGACACTGCTAGGCTAAGGCCATAGGGGCTGGTGACTTTTGACTGCACTAGTGATTTACCCTGAGTTCATTGTTTTGGGGTGGCTTGTCTCCTCAATAAATGAGCTAAGCTTTCAGCCCTCCAATTCCACTTCACTTTACATTCCTGAGGAACAATTCTATTTTTGACACTAATCTAAGAGGGCCTCCCCAGGATAGAGGAAGTTAAAAAAAAAAAGTCACTCAGATGCTAAAATTAATCATATATGGAAGAGAAGATTTATTCCCATACAGGAAAAAATATTCAGCCATAAAGAATAATAATATGATTATAATCAGTTGGGAAGCTAATATTCAAGCCCTTATTGTTAAATCGGTAACAGGGCTATTCAGTAGATGTTTTACATTTCACCTCCACTGAGGACATCCCAATCAACACATAGGAAGTTCTTGTTTCAGTCATGGTCACTTTCTTGGCAGGAAACTCTTTTCCTCTCAGTTGGTCAGCCACTGGGGGTGTTTCTCATGCAAGTAACTTGGTAGTTGATGGTCCACTGCTTAGGTGGCAGACATCAGCTGCCTTTCAAAATCTCAGACAGTCCTCTATCAAAGAAAATAAGACACAAACTGAAAGTAGTCCCATCCAACATGTAGGTTTTCCTAGAAGGCTCATGACTTGAAGCCCCCTGTGAGGAAAAGCATCTTTGCTCTGACACTCCAAAGCTCAAAAGAGTAGTCCTTACGTATCACAGCCAGCAGGAAGAAAAGCCAGATATTTTGGAACTCCAGGGAATTCAGCTTCATAGCCAATTAAGAGTTCTCACATCTGAGAAGAAGTAGTCAAAAGTCAACTCTGGCAGGTAACTCTACCTGTTATACAGTTAGGGGAGGAGTTCTGTCACATATCCCCAAGGGGATATGTGGTTATATTATACTGGACTACCACATAAGGAACTGTGCTTTCAATGTGTAAGAAAGGTTCAGAGAACTATCTATAGGCATTTATAAGAAAAAGAAAGCCTTCCTTTACTAAGGAATTCAGGGAACATGTCATAAATGAGATGACATTTGACCAGGGCTTTGAAGGATGAGTAAGATTTCAGTAGGAGGAGATGGAAAAAGGGATTTGGGATGAGTTGGGGCCCAAAGTTTCAGAAAGGAAAACTATGGAGGGGGGCTTCTTCAGAGCTTCTTGGTTCTAGTTTCTTTAGAACTTAGGAGAGAGTAAGAAATTCGCTAGAAAGAGATTCATGTAAAAAAAAGTTAACATAGAGTGAAGTCTATTGGACCATTAACATGAAAAACCCATGAACATATTACTCTTGTTACTTGGGAAGCTAAATTCTTAGTGCCTGAAATAATTAATGTTAGACTCTGACTAAGGAAATGGTGTGCTTCATCAGAAGCTCTTGAACAGCTATTGCTTTAGAGAAAAATAGGTGACAGGTCTGAGAGACTAGGTGGTGCCAGTAGCAAGGGAAGTCATAGACATAGACAGGATGAGTGAGGAGTAAGAAAGACATTGAGATCTGAATAAGGACAACCCAACATACCTCTAACATCATTTGTTAGTCATTTGTTCCTGCAATTGAAATTATGCTTTCTTTGGTGGTATTTTATCTTAGAAATTATTTAATCAGCTATTGGAAGTTTGTTATTCAGTTTGTTGAATTTGAGATCTAAATCTTTAGAGATTTAGCTGTTCTGTTTCCTGTCTCTCCATGCATCATTACTAATTCCTAGAGAAAGAATCCTCCAAGAAAGCTGCCAAGGAATTTTCTTCCTTTTAAATACTACACCAAATAAGGGCTTGTTTGCCCTTCTAGATAAAATCCAAATTGGGACTTGGCCTGGGACCTATTGTTGATCAATCAATGGGAGCCAGTGGATTTGAGTTTAAGGCATGGTCCTTAAGAAAGAAATCTAGCCAGTAAACCCCAAGATATCTTTGAAGATTTCAGTGATCAGAAAAGAAATACATTCCTTTAGGAAGAGTACTTATAGGTAAGAGTATGATATCGTGTGTGAAATGAAAAACAAAGGAAGGAAGAAAAGAGGGAAAGAAGGAAGAAAGAAAGAAAAAAGAAAGGAAGAAGGAAAGGAGGAAAGGAGGGAGAGAAGATAGGTAAGGAAAGGAAAGAAAGGAAGAGGTATGCTGCCCAATTACCAGTTGAGGTAGTTGTTGCTTGTCTTTTGTTCTCAAACAATTTCTGTTTTTTTTTTTTTTTTGTTGTTGTTTTTTTGTTTTTAATTTATTATAGCTTTTTATTTACAAGTTATATGCACGGGTAATTTTACAGCATTGATAATTGCTTCCCCCATCCCCTCCCCCAGATGGAAGGTTGACCAATACATATTAAATATGTTAAAGTATAAATTAAATACAATATTAGTATATATGTCCAAACAATTATTTTGCTGTACAAAAAGAATCAGACTTTGAAATAGTGTACCATTAGCCTATGAAGGAAATAAAAAATGCAGGCGGACAAAAACAGAGGGATGGGAATTCTATGTAGTGATTCATAGTCATCTTCCAGAGTTCTTTTGCTGGGTGTAGCTGGTTCAGTTCATTACTGCTCTATTGTAACTGATTTGGTTCATCTCATTGTTGGAGAGGGCCTTGTCCATCAGAATTGATCATCATATAGTATTGTTGTTGAAGCATATGATGATCTCCTGGTCCTGCTCATTTCACTCAGCATCAGTTCATGTAAGTCTCTCCAGGCCTTTCTGAAATCATCCTGTTGGTCATTTCTTACAGAACAATAATATTCCATAATATTCATATACCACAATTTATTCAGCCATTCTCCAACTGATGGGCATCCATGTAGTTTGCAGTTTCTGACCACCACAAAGAGGGTTGACACAAACATTCTTGCACATACAGGTCCCTTTCCCTTCTTCAAGATCTCTTTGGGATATAAGCCCAGTAGTAACACTGCTGGATCAAAGGGTATGCACAGTTTGATGGAGATCTTAGCTTTAAAAGACCAGGATCTCCCACTGCATCCAGGACCATCTCCAGTCACCTTGATCTATGTCTGGCTACTGGACCCAGATGGCTCTAGAGGGGAAAGTGAGGCAGGTAAACCTTGCCAGCCCTCCCTCACTTAAATTCAATTCACTTGCATATCATGCCATCACCTCATGCCATCACCTCCATAATATCATGGTCCTCTTCAAGAATAAAGAACAAAGAAAATATAATGTAATGGTCTGCAGTTACCAGAAGGGTTAAAAATTAAAAAAAAAAAAAAAAAAAAAGAACCACCCAAGAATGAAGAGCATTGGTGAGAGTGAGGGAGGGAAAAAAGGAAATGGGAAAATGGTTCCGTGCAGAATATTGACTGATTAGTAAGAAACTCACCAGAAGGCTCCTCATGTTATTTATTACCCTCCTAGTTTTTCCCCCTCCTTTTACTTGCTTTTGATATGTTAATCCTAGTTTTTATCCCCTCCGCCAAGCCCAGGATCCCCTTAAGTTACCACAAAGGAGCTTCTACTTGGTTTTGGAAGTAACCGCTCCTAACCCTGTTCCCTTCCCCTTGAGGGAAGGTGTTCCTCCTCCTCCTCCTCCTCTCTTGCTTTATCTACCACTCTTAGGAGGATCTGATTGGCTCTTTTCTGCACTTAGAGATTGGCTTTCATCTCGTCTGGAATAGGCACAAGGTACTTTGCTTCAGGTTGAAAACTGCTTCTGAGGCAGATCTTGCATTACAATTAAGGAGGCAGTAAGAGCTTTTGCCCTACTGAAGTTTTTGTTTTGTAATTTCACACTTCACCATGCTAAGATTTGTATTTTGATAAAAGGCAGACTTTTTCAATGTAAAGGCTTCATCTTAACTAAAGCTCCAGATCTTCTTCCTCAGACATCTTATAAATCTGCCTCTCTCAGTGGTCAGTCAAGACCAGAGTATAGGTCTTTATCCCCCTGATGATGGATACAATTGTTCATGAATGTATATCCCAACCTTAAATATTTCTGCCCTTTGTGGCCTTGGGTCAGCCATTCATTCCATCTCTCAGCAACATTTTACTCAACTGTGACAGAGATATAGGATAACATCATTTGCTTGCCTGAGGGGAAGGTCAGTCAGTTAATGCCTGTCAAGGGCTTGGATGATGTGGAGTCCATAGGAATGCTGAGTCTTGTTCATCTCCTAGAAAAGAGCATCTCACAGCAGAGGTTCCAAGATTCCTGAAGGATGAAAAGAACCATCAAAGTGTGTAGACATCTTTAATTCCTATAGTTTTCACTGGAGGGCAATTTATAGAGTTCTGAAGCCAATCAGCAATTCAGAAATTAATATGTTGTAGAGGAGCTGGTTCTCCTAAAGCAGAGAAAGGGTATTACAAAGTCAAGAGAGTTTGTATTTGGTTGAGTTGGAACTTAGGATGTTCTGTCTTTTGGTCACCAAAAAGCATTGCTTTCTGCTTTCCCAAGAGCCACAAGAATCCTGTCAATATTGGCATAGGGGAATAAAAAGTGCTTCCTTCAGTGTAGGACATTCTATCTCAGCAATTCTGTCTTTGATCATCTGCTATGTATATATACACATATCCTTACTTTGTACATGGAAACATAACACTTACTACCTTGGAAAGAAGGATTGGGACTTTGATTTTTAATTGAAATGATCTGAGAAGCATGAGAGACAATTGGTTAAGTATAAAAAATAAATGATCTGCATTGCAGCAATCTGCATGCCTAAAAATTCTCCTACTTGTGGATATACAGTTCTCATGGCTTAAAACACTTAAGAAATTTCTCTCACCTCCTGTGTTCCAGCCATATCCATCTATTTTTAGGCACTTTTGTTTAGCACACATGCTTGCGCTTTACACACACACACACACACACACACACACACACACAGTATATAGAATTTATTTTTCCACCTCATCAAGTTGTTACTATATTAATCATGTTGTTATGATTCACAACAATGAAAAAATACCAAAATACCATATGGGACATTTCCTCAAATAAATAATATGATGTTAAGTCTTGTTATTTATGTCTACTTGAGTATATTTTCTTTGGCTCCCTCAGATGCAGACACCAAAGAGGTGCTAAGAATTATACTAATGTTCCATATTGACATATACAAGTAGTTAAGAATTTTTATAGTGACAGAATCCACTTAAGACTAGCAACTTTAAGTATATTCTTTTGCAGGCATGTTAAGGCCTATTTGTGGGCTTTTGATTGCCCTGCAGGGGAGTATTTCTGAGTCTTTATCCTCATGTGGTACATATCCTCTGTAAATCACTTGCATAGCCTGTGGTATTTCCTGGGGTCTTTAACTGTACCTTGTGAAACTAGAAATTCAGATATCCCCATTTTATAAACAGTCTGAATCAAAGGTTCCTTTGTATATATGGGTATGCTACAGGGAATAAATGGAGGGTGGTCATATGGCACCCCATATTTTGTAGCAAGCAGACTAGTGCAGATGAAAAGAATATTTGCTTTTCTATATTAATCTCTTAATTTAACTTCTTCAAAGTATTTTTCTAAATGATACAGAACCCATAAATTATGATCAAGAAAATAATATATTTATTAAATCCTACTAATGCTATTAGATTTTCCTTGATGCTATAATTATATAGACATTTCAACTCAATATATTGAAAGATACCATGTGTTATCAATCAATATTGATACAGCAGACTGATATCACAAAGCAAGATATTCCATTCAAAATTGCCAAATCAAGAATCATGTTTTCATATACATAATACAGAGTAGCATCAATATTGATGGATTTTTTCCCCTAGCCTGTAGATAATAATTACATGGGAAAAAAATCTCTGGTTGAAGAATTTAAATGTTTAGACAGAAGGTTACATCAGATTTGATGATCCATATTTTTGCTATGAATACATTTATTTATGAATAAATAGGTTGTATCAATTAACAAGATAACAGCTGGAACAATAAAAGTGAAAATTATATCTTTGCATATTATTTCTTAATATGGTTGGAGTCTCTCTGTTTACTGAATTTAAATTTAGAATTGGGTTTGTCATTCTGGCAGAATTTCATTGGGTAGAAATTTAGTTGATAATTATTAAAGTGACCAGAAAAAGTCAGAGATTATGTCTCTACTCATATACTTTATCCAGGAACTTGTACCCTTGATTCTTTTTCCCTTTCTTTCTCTCATCTTCAATCTGTCCTTATCTATTAACTCTTTCCCTATTGCCTGAAAACATGTTCAAATTTCCCTCCCCCATCTTTAAAGCAAAATAGAAAACAAACCAAAAAACCCTGCTTCACGATCCCTTCTATGCCTTTTTGCTATCATATAGCTCTTCTCTCTTTTATAGCTAGATTTCTAGAAAAAGTCATCTACATTTGAATTCCTCTGTGTCTTCCCTCCCAGTCACTTTGCAGTGCTTTGCAGTCTGTCATTCACCCCTGTCACTCTATTTCTCTGTCTAAGGTTTCTAAGAATCTCTTACCAGCCAAATCAGTCATTTAATAAGCATCCATTATGTAAGGTGTTAGAGACAAAAATGAAATAATCTTTGCCTTAAAGAAGCTTGTTCTATTGGGCTAGAAAATAAGGAAAGATTAAAGCTTAGAGAAACAGAAGGGATGATTGCTAAGACAAACTACTGGAGAAGATGAAGAAGATACAAATACGGAGGGATTAGTTTAGTAGAAACTAAGGGATTGTATTGTAAGTAGCAATACTACCTCTTTCTCAAACACTAGAGTAAAGAAAGAGAGAGGGGTAGCTAGGTGGTACAGTGGATAGAGCACAAACCCTGAAATCAGGAGGACCTGAGTTCAAATCTCATCTCAGATACTTTAACACTTCCTAACTGTATGATCGTGGGCAAGATACTTAACCTCAAGTGCCTCAGCAATAAAAAAAAAAAATAATAATAATAATAATAATAATAAATGAGACAGTGGGGTTGATGTCAAAAGATTTTGAAATATAGAGAAAGAGAGAAGGAGCAGCTTCCTGAAGATGGATTTGATTTGTATCCTTTGCCCCATGGTCACTCTTCTTCCAGGTATCTCCAAAGAGATCAAGATAATAAAGATGGATACCTATTGATTTTAGCTAGACGTCTCTTGGAAGCCTCCTTGACCTCTATCCCCAAGGAGTTTTGTTATGACCTTGGTTTTGATAGAGGGCCTAACTTTTATAAACTTCATTTGCCTTCCCTCTGGATTTTTGGAAGGAGGAGAAATAGCTATGCAGAAGCCAGAGGAAGGGGAAAAGAACATGGATTTCAGTCTGGAGCTCACTTAATGCTTGACTATGGAACCAACGCTGTGTGGGTAAATCATGTATGAAGTTTGCTGTTAATGTCTGTTGTAACTACAAAAGAAGCTTAGTGATTTTAAAAATTTTTCCCCCATTCCCTTTCTTTTCCTTCTCTTCCAAGAAGGAAGCCCTTGGCTCCGAATCTGATGCTTTCCCAACCCCTATTATCAGCTTTATTTTTCTTAAAAGTTAACCATTTTATGTTTAAATATTTACTCTGTCTTTTAAGAGCCAAGTGACAAAGCTGTTAAATACTTATATTATTAAATCATTTGTGTTATTGTTGGACTTCAGTGGAGCAAAGAGAAAGAGTGGGAGCTGGATTGAAAATTGTAATATTTTGCCAAAGTGTGATATC
Organism: Sminthopsis crassicaudata; assembly: GCF_048593235.1. Classification (NCBI taxonomy): domain Eukaryota; kingdom Metazoa; phylum Chordata; class Mammalia; order Dasyuromorphia; family Dasyuridae; genus Sminthopsis; species Sminthopsis crassicaudata. The sequence continues at coordinate 472,998,447 of NC_133618.1, forward strand.
TGACTGGGGGCTCAGAGCCTCAGAAATAGCAGTTAATCTATATTTATAACAATAGAAAAAAGAATATTTCACCAGGAATTTTTTTTAGGCAAATGAGTTAAACAGTTTGCTAACAGACTAGCCTGGCATTGAAGTGGGGATCTGCCATCTTTCAAGAATTTGGTTTGAAAGTCACTCTCTAGAGGTTATGGGCTGATGGAGTGGTTGGAGAAAGTCACCTCACAAATATAATCAATGCCAGAAAAATATCAGTTAATAATTTTAACACAATTGTAATATCTAAAATACTGTTTCTCTTCAATTGTGCATTTAGAATTAAGTTTTTACTTCATAATTCAGCTCAAATGCTACCTTCTATTCCAAAAATTCTCTCATTGTCTTTAACAGGTGTTAGTAGTTTCCTCCTGCTGCTTCTGGCCTCCTCAAATATCTTGCATTTACTTATCATAAGATTATAGATTTTGAGTTAAAAACAGTAGTGGAAGCCATCAAAACCAATTCCCTCATTTTATAGATGAAGAAACTGAGGCCCAAGGGAGTTAGATGATTTACACAAAATTAGGTACTTATCTATATATGTATTGTATATCCCAGTAGATGGTAGCATATAAGTTCCTGTATTCCTTATCCTTTGCACATGAATTCTGAATAAATGTTTATTGAGCTGAGTTGATTCCACAGCCAGAAAGAAGTAGAGAATTACAGCCTTTCTCTAAATTACTCAGGTCAACTCAGGTAACAGTCAACCAGTCTACAAAACAGTCTGTTCACGATTTAAATGGACACTCTCCAGATAAAGGTTAAAACTGAAAGCATCAAATGAAGACAATCCTTTTTAAAGTCTAAACATTTTTAGAAATGAGATATAATTTTCACTTTTCAATAGCAGTTTTTATCTTTTCTAAACACATTTCTTGATGAAGCAACTAATCCTTTTCTATTTTTTCTAATCTTTTCTTCCTTGACTTCTCTCCTTCCTCCTCTGAACTCTTGTTACCCCTCTCACTGGGCACTTACCACAATGTCCTATGATTGTTCTTGTTCTACCAGTACATTTAGTCATTGATTTCTTCTGTTGTTGTTTAGAACTTTACATGTTAGTTCTTTTTTCCTCCAACTAAGTTACGCGACATAAGCATTACTTTTGACTGTGAATAAGTACTTTCCTCCTTTGCTTTACACATAGTTGGAACTGATTAAACATTTGTTGATGAAATGTATTTCTCCTTTGGTACAAGAAGCAGGTTTTTGTCTTGAATTCCTATTTTAAGTTGACCAGATCCTTCTTTTGACATATAGTGGGATAAAAGAGGTCTCAGACATGGGGATTGTCCAAATTGTCTATATTGCTTATAGAGTAAATTGGAATAATTTTAAACATGTATAAACCACTTGAGAAGATGAGAGCTGGTTTATTTATCTCCATTTCTTCTCTTCCAAACTGTCCATACCCCTCCAGATCATCTTCCTTCTGTAGTTCAGTCAAATTCAGTTACTTACCAACTGTTTCATATATCATTCTATACTATCCTAGCTCTCTATTCATTTTCTATCTCTGGGATGCCATCTTTCCCTTTCCTCCCTACCAGCTTCAAGATCAAGGCTTCGTGCTATCTTCTCTGGGTAGTCTTATCTGATCTCTTAAATGATTAATGATTTTTTTTTTTTTGGTCCCTAAGCCTTCAGCAAACACTCAAGTTGTACTTTTTTTTTTGTATTTAATTTTGGACATTTTATATCATATTTATATGTTGCATGCCTTTGCTAGGGTCAACTAAAGTTGAATAGAGATTTTGTTAGTGTCTTATTTAGTCTTTTCCTTTACTTCATTATTTGGCCTGGTGCTTTGCATGGAGCAAACACATAAAAAGTGGTTGCTGAAGTTCCAGTATCAAAAACAAAAAAATCATTGAGCCTACCACCAATTTATCCTTTCTATAGTAGTTGTTTGCATGTAGATTGTAGATTCCCTGTGAGCAACAACTATCTTTTGCCATTCTTTGTATCCTTAGCATTTACAAAAAAGTATTCACTTAATAAATATTTATCGATTGACTGACTACCAAAAACATTATTAGTAACAAAGTTTACTATAATATAAAGATAGGGAAAAATTAGACAACTTCTATCGCTTTGAAATTACTACATGACAAAGAGCAAGAAGGAGGAAACTCTATGTGTGTATGTCTCTGTGTATCTGTGTTGAAGGATCTAGACCCAGGGAATACAATAAAATGAACCTTTGAGATTAAATGATAAGAATGAAAATTTTCATCTGTGAATAAAGTATGTCACTACTTTTCTTATAGCCTTTACTATTAGAAATAAACATTCAATTATTGTTCTGTAAGAAATGACCAGCAGGATGATTTCAGAAAGGCCTGGAGAGACTTACATGAACTGATGCTGAGTGAAATGAGCAGGACCAGGAGATCATTGTACACGGCAACAACAATACTGTATGATGATCAATTCTGATGGACGTGGCCCTCTCCAACAATGAGATGAACCAAATCAGTTCCAATAGAACAGTAATGAATTGAACCAGCTACACTCAGCAAAAGAATTCTGGGAGATGACTATGAACCACTACACAGAATTTCCAATACCCCTATTTTTTTCTGCCTGCATTTTTTATTTCCTTCATAGACAGGCTAATGGTACACTATTTCCAAGTCCGATTCTTTTTGTACAGCAAAATAACTGTTTGGACAGGTATAGATATATTGTATTTAATTTATATTTTAACATATGTAACATGTATTGATCAACCTGCCATCTGGGGGAAGGGGGTGGAGAGAAGGAGGAGAAAAATTGGAACAAAAGGCTTGGCAAATTGTCAATGCTGTAAAATTACCCATGCATATATCTGGTAAATAAAAACTATAATTAAAAAAAAAAGAAATAAACATTCAGTCATAATGAATATATGTTTGAATCTGATTATATTATGTCACAACTAAAAGCCTTGAAGTTAAATCCCTTTGTTTTAACTCATGTCCAGAGGAAAGCTGAAAGGCACGCTCCTCAATGCTTCCTGTTTTACCTTGCTGGAAGTTGGACAATGGGTGAAAAGGAGAAATTGTATGTGGGCTTTTGCTAACCCTATCTTTAGACATAAGCCAGACTGAGATAATCTGGGGTATAGCAGTATGGCTAGAAAGGCAAGCTCTAATCAAAGGAGTTGGTGAATGATAATTTGGCTAAATCACTCTCTATTTTTTATTTTATTTTACTTTATTTTTTTACATTCTTAAAAATTAATTTTATAATTATAACTTTTTTTTGACAGTACATATGCATGAATAATTTTTTACAACATTATCCCTTGTACTCACTTCTATTCTGAATTTTCCCTCCTTCCCTCCACCCCCTCCCCTAGATGGCAGGCAGTCCCATGTTAAATATGTTATAGTATATCCTAGATACAATATATATATGTGCAGAACAAAATTTCTTGTTGCACAGGAAGAATTGGATTCAGAAGCTAAAAATAACCTGGGAAGAAAAACAAAAATGCAAACAGTTTACACTCATTTCCCAGTGTTCCTTCTCTGGGTGTAGTTGATTCTGTCCATCAATCGAAACTGAATTAGTTCTTCTCTTTGTCGAAGATATCCACTTCCATCAGAATACATCCTCATACAATATTGCTGTTGAAGTGTATACTGATGTCCTGGTTCTGCTCATTTCACTCAGCATCAGTTCATGTAAGTCTTTCCAAGCCTCTCTGTATTCATCCTGCTGGTCATTTCTTACAGAACAATAATATTCCATTTGGCTAAGCCACTCTCCAAGGAGTGAGCACCATTCCACATTCATAGTGAAGATGCACCATCATCTCAAGTAGAGTAAGATAAATCCAGAGACCTTGGAAAGATTATATTTGGACAGAAAGAGTTTCAGACAATAAGAATGTTATGGTTGATGGACAACCCTAGTTGTAAATGAATCCTTTTTTTTTTTTTCAGGCTTTAAATGGTAACACTCAAGATTTAATAAATGATCTGTATCATATGAAACATTTCAGAGAGAAATATCACAAATTTTAGCAACCATGAAGTCTACTGAAGCACAATACCAAATTATATTAGAACCATTTAATGAGTTTCTTGAAATAATTAGTATCAGTAATTATACCTACCCCAGAACACTAATAATCTAAGTGGTCTAAGGCTTTTAAAGTTAGGAGAAGAGTTGACTAAGTTAGTGTTTATGTACAAAAATGGTTGCCGCAAGCATATATTGAGTAATTCCGGAAATAAAAAAGAAAAAAAGGGGTATCTTAATGATTTTAATTTGGACACATTTGTCTTTTTTGAATTATTGCTTTCTGGAATTTCACTCAGTTGCTTTTAGATGTGACATAGTTTAAGGACATTTTTATTTCTATTTTCTGGTTTATGAATGTTCATAGATTAAAAGAATATCTTTTAACTAAGTTTTCTTAGATGTGAAGAGAAAATGTTAAATACCTTATAACTCTTTGGCCATCTTGAATTAGTTTGAATTTCTTTTGATTTCAATTTGATTTCAATTATCTGAAATAATATCAACCTTTGGCAAATTAGATTAATATTTTCTGTACTTTTGTGGTCTGCCTCTGTTTATAATCTTGATTGAAGCATTAATTCCTTGTTAACTGCCTTGTTTTATCCTGCTGGCAAATGGGCTTAATGATAGCTCTGTGTCATTAACAATAGGATTATTTTGGGATTATAATTGATACTCACATGGTTTAACCTTTTTAACAAATGATCTAGAAAAAGAAATACATATCAGAGACTCTTGACTTTTGGCTGCCAGAGTCCTATGATCTATGACACAGATTTGCCAGAGAAAATAGAAAGGGCTTGAAAGGTATTATCAGGGACAAAATTGTCACTGACTTTATGGCACAGAGCCATCACCACCCAGTTCCTGAGTCTATTCTATGCTCAAGGCCTCAGACAGCTTGCTATTCAGCTTACTACATAAAATCTTTCCCATGAACCAAAACAATACAGGGAAAGCTACTCTGGTAACCGGATTCTCTCAAACCCCCTATCTCTGCCACATCTCACCCTTGTTCTTTCCCTATTGTCAGTATAGTCAGTTCTGTAGCCACAATTATAAGGACCAATTTAGGAACATCAGCTCAGAGGCCTGGGCTCTCCCTGCTTTTAATCTGCTGCCTACAGGCAACCTTCGAGTGGGAGAGAGGATGATGCCCTTCTAAGGATCATTAGCGTTAGCTGCTGCCTTCCTACTCCTAAAGCTCAACTACTCTGTCTCCTTGTTTGTGAAAATGGCACACAGCAAAATCTCTAAGTTAAGGGCTTCTAAGTAGGGAAATAATAAACCAAAGGGGCAAGCTGTGGAAAGATCTCATAAGGATATATAGACAGAAAAACAACAGTGAATTTCATTATTGCTAATTATAGGTGCATTTAGTAAAAAACAATCCAAAGCATACTTAGATATTTTGAATTACACTTATAATAATGCTAGCATTTGCCTAACACTTTAAGGTTTTTAAATCACCCAGCAATTTGATCCTCACAAGAATCCTATGAGGGAGGAACTGTTATTATTCTCATTTTACAGGTGAGGAAACTAAGATCAAGAAAGGTTTAATGACTTGTTTAGGGTGAAAGAACTAGTAAATATCTGAGGGAGGATTGGAACCCAGATCTTCTTGACTCTGAGTCTAGAATATACATTCAGTATAGCATCTTGCTACATCCATTATAAAATAATGACTATTGAGCTAACAGAGCTTTAAAAAGTGATCACTGTCAACTATTCCTTGAAAACATAATTCAAGGTGGTCACTATATCAAACAATGTCCACAAAATACTGGCATCGTCAGGAGGCAAATTGGAAGTCAAATCTAAAACATAATTTGCAAGTAGTGTTGCTTGCTGACTCTCAAGAAGGGTATCACAGAATTAAATATGGATAGCTAAAAGTATGAGGAAAATGGGGATTGGTGCGCTATGGCAGGATAAAAAGATGAATCCTGTGCAATCCTTGTCCAAGCCCCTTTATAAATCCTCCATGGAGAATCTATCCAATATGTCAGAGGCTTTTGTCTATGTATTTTTATACAGTATGTCCCCAAAGCTAAAATGCATTAAGACTTTTGGGACTTTTTGTATTTTGGTATGTATTTTTGCAACACCCAGGCTATCCACTATCCATCATTTTCACTATGTGCATAACCCATATTCTTTCCTACTCATACAAATCACTGACATGTCTTTAATACTTCTCCTTAAGGGTAAGTTAGCATTGGCAACATGCTACATTCTACTTACTAAATGTCTTTTTTTCAGTCATTATATGATCTGAAATTTTGATTATTCTGATGTCATTATGTTACATGATTGTCAAGCATATGACATAACTGGTAGAATGCTTATGTAAAAAAACAAAAAAACAAAAAAATCAAATGGACTTTTGTAATAGAAAGTAGCTGAGAAACATGACAAGCATTTCACAATTTCCCAAATACAATCCATCCCCCTCTCTTCTACTTTTTCAAAGCTAGGTCAGTCAAGCAAGCAAGCAAGCATTTGCTTACCATGATGTTCAATCCATGGTAAAATTGTGCTAGTCACTAAATTCTAAGGGAGTAGAACAAGGAAACTCAAAGGAAGAAAATGTAGGATGAATAATGCAGTCCATGGTAAACTTGTAGAATTTGTGACTGTAATGTGTCATAATTACAGACTGGAAATAGATTCAAAATAGTTTTAGATAAATTAATAGCTAGGTAGATTAGAAATAGAAGATCTATCTTTAAGCTATTATTTTCTAAATTTCTTCAGTACTCAATTCTCATTGCCTGCATTTTCTCTAAGCTCTCCCTGTTAAATTACGCAGTGCATCAATAATTTGTGTGAAGATGACAAAGGAATCTTGTATGGATTTCTTTTTTCTTTTTCTTTTTCTTTTTTTTTTTAGTTTTCTGTTTTTCCATGGAAAATACCTTAATGTTTAAGCCTGTTAAAGAGCTTTCAGATTTACAAGGATATCATCATAACTGAATAATGAGATACTGCTTAGCATGTTGTTGCTAAAAAATGTTTTCCCCCCTCCAGTTACATTTTTTAAAAAGTAAATAAATGGCATTATTACCATTCCTAATGTAAACAGTATGGTCAAATTTTCCCTTAAGTATGTGTTTATTGCAATAAATGAATATCTATATAATTTGAATAGTTGAAAGGGAGTCATTATATATTTTGGGGATCTGGGAAATAAATTTGGATTTGTATCTTGCCTTTTTAAAAGCCTTTGAGATCTGCTGCACTCGTCTATTGGCAGATCATAATGGGAATTTAGAGGGATATGACAAAGGAGAAAGGTTCCCAGGATCTTTGTGACACTAAATGATCTTTGACTAGGTGGATGATCACAGGTTACTTACTCTTTCTTTACTGAGGGAAAATAATTGTGTTTATTAATAAACATCCATTCATTATCTTTTCAGCAGTGCTGAAAACATAAAGGAAGATGCAGGATTGGTTAGTGAGCTTGCAGTCTACATGGTGCTAGGCATTTAGATTTAATCCAGGCAAGTGAAGATGGATGCATCTAGAATAGGAAAAAGGGCCTCTTATCTTTCTGCTTGCATCCCACAACTATTTTTTAAAGGAAAAAAAAAAGGTCTCATGGGATCCATGAGTGTTCAGATGTATTGGAGGAAAAAAACCAACAGTTGAAAATTATTCTTAAAAGTCAGACTGGGAGATAAACCATTTTTCTGGTGCCAGGTCCCCATAGCTGGAGTAAACTGAAAGAGAAGTCTATTTTTCAGATAATTCATTGAGCACTTTTAAGTCCAGTGCCATTCACAAGAGTATCTTAGTTTTCTTTATGACATCACAGACAGACCTTCCAAAAAATCATCATTATTTCAAAATTAATTTTAGCTTCCAATTCATCCTTATTTTGGAGACATAATTGTTTTGGGTTTCACAGGATCTCAAATGTGAATCTTAGCTAAGTTCAGTTCAACAGATAAGCACAATTAAGTGCATAAAGCATGGCTCTTAGGGTGCAAAGATTTAAAAAAATTATGCAGTCACTGTTAGTCAGTCAGTTAGCATTTACGAAGCACCTGTTATGTACAAGGCACTATTCTCAAGGAGTTTGCTTATGTTCTTCAAGGAGAAATAAAACTTATACAGATAAGTATAATCAAGATAAGAGGGAGCTTGGTAGGGGCAAAAGAGACACATAGAGGCTGTAAGAAAATTTGAAGAAGAGATCATTTTAAATTGGGGAGAATCATAGAAAGCTTCATGAAGATGCCATGTGAACAGACTTTTACAGGGAAGAAAAGGTACTGTAAAGCAGAGCTAACAAAGGAGGTCATTCCAAGAATCAGGGAAGATCTGCTTGGTAACAGGAAATAGTATATTGAATTTAAGGAAATAGACACAGAATAATCTGGTTAGAATGTATAGTGTGTGAAGAGACAAGTGTGAAACAGGACTGGAAAGACAGGTTAGAGAGAGACCCATAGAGGGTTGGAAGCATCAAGCCTAAAGGTTTGTGTATTATCCTGTCTGTCAGCAGTAGAGACTAGAAAAGGTTTTTGAACAGAAGGGTAATATAATCAAATTCTTGTATTAGAGAGATTATTTTGGCAGCTGTATGAAAGGAAAAGTAGATCAGAGAGAGAAGACATTGGAAATAGGGATATCCAAGTAGGAAGTCCAATAGTCTAGATGAGAGAATTTGAGGAACTTAGGGGGATGGTAATGTAAACAGAAAAAAGAGAGACTGATAATGCAGAAGACATGTCTAAGCAGAATTATCAAGACTTAGAAAAACATTGAAGGTGAGGCATTAAGGGAAAAGGAAGTTTTCTTTTTCTTATAATTTTCAAACATTTTACTTGGGTTCTGAGCCTTGAATGGCTAGAAGAAATTAACAGAAACAGGAAATTTGGGCAGATTTAGTAGGGAATATGAATTCAGTCTTAGATATTTTGAGTTGGATGTATTGATGAAACATTATAGTGCAAATATCTGCAAGCTGTAAGATGTATTGAGTTGAAGGTGTGGAAGAGACTTCCGGTTGTTGGTACAACACTTTATAAACCTTAAAACTATGTAAATATGATTTATAGTAATTATGATTTTCATTCCAGTATCAGGAAGAAGTGAGGAGATAAATTTGGGAAAGCAGTTGGAGGAAGAGAAAAGGAATTTTATGTCATGAAAAAACCCTTTTATCATGGTGTGAGTCTTGTCAGCAATATGGCATGGCTTTCATGCAAATATTATTAATATGTTTTGTTCTTTAACTTTTAAAAAGCACTAACATTTGAAGATTTTTTTTTAATTTTCCCTTTTTCAAAACTATCACTCTTCTTATGTTCTAAGGGCTTTTCACCCTTTATGGCCAAAGGTTGTATTCACATGTCAAACCTCATGAAAATCTATTAATTCCCCCAAAAGGTAACATTAAGAAATATCTATCCTGCAAAAAGTGCTCATAATATCTGGCAAATGTGTCAGACAAGTCAAATAGGCTGTAGGGAGGTGTCAAAGATACAAAATGGGAAATTAGACTGAACATAAAAACTGAAATCAGGTGTTAATTGTATTCAGGAAGACAGTAAAGAGAGAAATGTTCACTCTTTATAAGAAATGTGCATGAATTGAAAGTTAGATTGATGGTGTCAACCTGAAAAATGATTTAAATTTAATAATTTTATTTATTATCATGATTTAATTCCTATTATTTGGGATAATAATTTTGAAAGTTAATATTTAAGATGGAGTATGATAAATAACAATTGATTCTTTTTATTTCCTGAAAAGGCATTATCTTTAATGTAGAGATGTTGCATTGATAGTCTCAAGAATTACATGTGGTTATTTTAATGTGTGTTTGGATGTCTGCTCATTTAGAAAAATGATTGATGTCTTTGAATTTTTAATGATATGCCAAAATAAAATGCTTTTGTTTACAAGTCTATATAGTGGAGGTGGAATCGTAGCAGAAAGTGCCTTTTCAAAGGCAAGTTGGATGGTCTTGGGAATTGTAGGAATGTAACCAGAGTGCTCTACTTAATATATTTTTTAGGGATCTCCTTCATTTCCAACTATTCCTTGTCCTCTGGGCCTGCAAGGTTCAAAATATATGTTCCCTTAGTAGGCTGATTCTTAGTTTTGCTATGAGAAATAGGTCCACTGGGAAAGTAAAAGAATGGAAATAATTCTGCTAGAACTGGCCAGATGGTAAGAAAGTTGGGCCACTCAATTAAAGTTGTAGCCTTGGTAGTCCAGAATTTTTTAAAAGGGGAAATAAATTGAAAAAAATTCTTCTAAATTATCTTCTTGTCTATTTCCTTTGAGAACTTACTGAGATCCTAGTAGCTCTTTATCCTTCCTTGTTGTGATAAGAGATTTTTCTGTTTCAACAGATAGAATGAACTTTGGACCCACAAACTCAGGATGAAAACCAGGCTAAATATGCTTCCCAGTACTTTAGCTAGCTTGTAGTCTTTGGTCCCTAATGTATCACATCTAGTTGAGGCTGTTCCCTTGGCAGAGTTATCAGAAAATACCTTCCCCTCGACAAACATGTCTTCTCAGTACTTCTCAATAGCAGGCACAGTCTTCAGGATCATAGTTATGTGATCTGGCACTGTTATAGCTCCAGTGCTGCTTGTGTTCAGTTCTTGATCTATAATAAGCACAAGAGAAAATTGTGAGGAATAGAAGCTATTGTCCCTGAGAGATGTTCTTCCCATTAAATTAGAATTTCTTTCAAATATATATTCACTTGTGTGCTTCAAACATAAATTTATTTAACTTTGCTTACTGATTTCTAAATTTCAAAGGGACTTACTTCTTTGAGAGGTGAGGATGGATGTTATAACCATGGTCTAATTTCCAAATAAATGGGATGAGCCATTTTTCAACTATTTGCACAAAAATGATCTTAATTTTTAAAAAGAAAGTGAAAATGTTGCACATATTTAATGCAAAAGCATCTATAATGAGTTAACTCAACTATCTGATCCCACTTTTTCACAAACTTAATAGGAGATCATTCAGTATGAAGAAGTAAAGCTCCTACAAAACTGTGAGCAAGTTAAAATATGAATGATAATGAAAGTAACTTTCATTTGTAACTCTAACATTCACTAGCGTTGATGCTGTAATTATCCAAATTTCTGAAATTGTCCTTGTTGCATAATTAATAATGCTTAATAATACTTTATGCAGAGTCCCTTTTATCTGTGGATCTCAAAGATCTTACAAGCTTTAATTAATTCTAAAAGCAATTCTGGGAGGCTGGCAATATTCCTCATCCCCTTTCCATTTTACAGATGGAAAAACTAAGTTGCTAGAACAGAAATGAGTTTTTGAAATTTGTATAGAGCAAAGAGAAAAATAGGTCAATTCCAAGTATCCCTGGACTTTGGAAGCATACATTCTACCTCATTTTAATTTAAGAAAGTTTGTAGTTCAAGAAATCTCCCCAATATTTAGATTTTCTTTAATAAAGATTAGAAGTCATTTATACTTTAACCTGAACCATGAAAGTAAAAACCTTCAGGAGAGAAAGGATAGCTTTTTATATACAATGGGATATTATGAATCTAAGAAAACCATGTAATCAACCAACTCTAATCCCAAAAGAAAAAATGCAAACTATTATTAACTATTTAAAAGAATGCTTCAAATCACTAATATTAAGAGAAATGCAAGTAAAAACAACCATTAGGTTTCCTATCCTATAAACTGGCAAAGATGTTCAAAAATGGGAATAGTCAGTCCTGTAGGAGTGGGGAAAAAAAACAAAAACATGGAACTTATCCTTGAAGGTTGTACATTATTGATGGAGTTATGAATTAATACAGCCATTTTGGAAAGCCATTTGGAATTATGTAAATAGAGTGACTAGAATCTCCATATTTTTTGACTATACTACTAGGTTCCAAGGAGGACATTGATAAAAAGAAAATTCCCATGTACACCAAATTATTTATAGCAGCACTTGTTTGTTGTTATTGTATCAAAGAACTGGAAATAAAGCATATGCCCATTGACTGGGGGAATTTTTAGATAAACTATGCCATCTGAACAAAATGAAATATTGTGTTGCAAAAAGCAAAAAATATCATTACAGAGAAGCCTGGAAAAATTTACAAAAGCTGATACAAAGCAAAATAAGCAGAGGCAAGAAGCAATATACATAACTATTATAACAATGTAAATGGAAAGGACCACAACAAATAATAAAAAATGAATGTTGCAAAATTACAAAGAACAAATATAGCCCCAAAGAAGAGATCAGAAAAGAAACTTAGCCCCACTTTTTTGGCAAAAGGAAGAGGTTTACATATGTGGAACATTGCATTTATTTTCAAGTTTTTTTTTTTTAGTATATTTATCAGTTTTGCTTATTGGTTTTTTCTTTTAAAACATTCTTTGTTATATGAGGTAGCTTTCTGAAAGGGTTTGGGGAAAGTGTGCAAGGGAAATTCAGGTGATATGAAAAAAATAATATCAATAAAAGTATATTTTAAAAGGAAGAAAACTTAGTTTGAAACATTATGGTTAGTAGTCATATAGTAGAAGATGGACTCTCAATAGACTTTGTAGACTCATTAATTAAATAAGAATAATTCATTTCTATAGTGTTTTATACATATTATTTCATATCATTGCTATATAATGATAAGAAGAATTATGGGGCTTTCATGCTTTGATTTTGATTTATTGAATTATCACAGTGTTTCCAAATCTTCCTATTTTAAATTTACATTTTCCAAGTATCTCAGAAATTTTTTTGATTTGGAATCAATCATTTATAGCAAAAATAATTGAATTTTGGCAGGAAAGGAGGGTCAGTCTGAAGTAAGGATAGCCTGTTTTCAACTTTTCCCAAAACTATCAGATTTCTTAAAACATGAAATAGGAAGCCGTATTGATTCTCAAATAGTCTAATTTTCTCATACATTTTATGTTTTGATGTTATTAATATTTTATTATAGTTTCCATCTGAATATAATTATCATAAACTTTTAGTGGTTCAAAAGGCTATAGGTTTAATTCAGCAAACATTTTATGGGTAACTTGCTATATTCAAGAGCATATGCTGGGTACTGAGGATATAAAAACAGAACTAAAATTATCCCATTCCCCAAGGATTTTTGATTCTGCCAATTGCTTTATAAAATCAATTCCTTTGGGGAGTGAACTTTGAACTAATAAGCATGAGTTGTTTGTTTGCTGAAAATTTCTTAGTGAGTGTGACAAATGATGGTTCAGCTGTGAGCAGATTAGTGAGTCTTTCCAGACTTCCCTGTTTCTATTGTGAGCCCCATCATCTTTCCAGCCACTTAGATTGGTGACATTGGTATCATTCTCTAGTGCTTACCCTCACCCCATGTATCCTTCCTTTGTCAGATCTGTGGTCTCTACCTTTTAGAATCCCTAGGTTCCTTCAAGGCTCAACCGAAGCACCTTTTTCTCCTTTACTTTTCCTGATCTCTGATCAGGGAACTAGTGCTTTTCCCTTACTATAAAACTACGTATGTCCATGTTGTCTATTCTTATGAAACTGTGTGCTTCTTAAAGACAGAATACCAAACACAGTGTCAGGCACTGAACAAATGCTTGATGGAACTCCTGCCCTGATATTAAAATGCAATTATTTTGATAGACTTAAAGCAGCTGGGCCATGTCCTAAAAAGGACTGTGATGAATGACATATAAAGGAAATTGGAAAAATTTTGAAGATAGTAAGGTAATCAGATTTACTAGATGAAGAGAGATAAACCATTCTGGTCATGATCTACAGAGACCCAGATTAGGAACTGAGCAGTTTTTTTGTATTTTAGTTCATCTGTACATCAGTCAGTTCTTGGTTGATACAGTTCTGTTGTTAGTATTATTTATTAAAGCTCGCAAGTGATATTTGTATCAAAGCAGCAATAGCCTGTGAGGCAACAGAGGTTGTGGTGGGAAGGAGGGGAGAGAAAGAAGGAGGGGGCTTTCTCAGCAAACAGAGCTTAAAGACCTGAATTTAAATCTTAGCCTAAAAGCTTGAGAATTGCAGCTTTGTTCACTTATCTGACATGGATGTGTTTAGGAAAACCTTCCAGTTTAAAAAAAGGGGGGAGGAGGAAATGTAGACATCAAGGAGAGAGAAAGGGACAAACTGGCTGTTTTTTACATGGAGACCAACCCATGTGTACATAAAGAATTATTGTGAAAAGAAAGCTTTTTTTCTTTCCCCACCCCCCCATCAGCACTGACTTTTGCCCAGAGCTAGAGCCAAGGGGTCTGGACAAACCACACATCAGAATAAATTAAAGTAAAGCATGAAAAGTCAGTGGCAGGTCTCCTCCAGTCAGGTCCAATATAAATCGGTGTACACTGACCAGCTTTACCTTTGTGCTCCCCAAAGAAGACATTCAGGGTCCACACTAGACCAGGCCAGTTCAGTCAGCACAACAGATTCAAGATACAAATTGATATATAGTGGGCATTTAATAAATGTTGACTGATTGAACAAGAGCTTTGTCTGCTAAAAGAGGAAGAACCAAGCTTTCTTAGAATTGGTTTTCAGGTCTTTGGACATGTGGGTGTATTTGTTGGTAGGAATAAGCCTTTTAGGAAATAGCCTGTCAGTGAGTGTGTCATATAGGTCAGTTACAGCAAAGGTGGTATTGCCTAAAATGATTTCACAACAGAAATAGTATTTCGCCTTTCTGAGTACTTTCATGGAGCATTAGGAATGAAGATGACTTAGAGAGAGTTTGGGCCATAAGCAAATTTAGTTTCTGAAAACTGAAACAGTTAAAAATGATCCTCAAATTGATAAATGATGGTGATTTCAAGGAAGGCTGCCCTTTTTTTTGTGGGCAAAAAAGGATTGTTCTCGAAAGGTGCTGTGATGTGTGGTTGGAAACCCTGATTTACCAAGTAGTTGTTGACATCATAAATTACAAAGAAGGAAATTAGAGGCTTTGCCCCTCAATCCAATGACTTTTCCTCATTTATTTCTTAGAAATCTGCATGTTTTCCTGGCATTTTGCTATCCCTTTTGTTGACCAGCTCTGTAGCCAGGTCTGCCTGCTTGTTTCCATTGGCTTGTCATGTTCACTAATTAGAGAACTGCTGCATGATTCACCTTGTTAATTAGAGGGACTTGCACACAAAGCCCCTTCGGGCGTGAGAGAAGAGCCTCACACTAGTGCCCTGAGAAAGCTGCAGCCTGTGAAGTCATTCTTCTCATCTACCTTCTATTTTTTATTTGAAATGAATAAATCATTGAGATTTTCCTTGTGGAGTGAGAATGCAAGAATTCACATCTTTGTAAGATGTAAATTATATGTGATCAATAGGAAGGGATGACTCCTATTTTGTACTTACACGATTTCTTAATTTACTTCTTGTCAGAGTCTGAAATGACTGGAGAACTCCATCCCCATCCTAAAAATCGAGTGTAGGGAAGATTTGGAAATGTTGGGGGAGGGGAGCAGGGTTAGGGAACTCCTGCTAAGAAAATCAGGGAAGTAATATTGGGATTTGGGATTTAGAGAATTTGGGGGTAGGGTAGATTTGAGGAAGGATTAGGAATAGTGATCAACTTTACATAAAATTTTTTGATTATGTAATTTTTCACAGTAGATTTGAAACCTAAATGAACTTCATCTGAACCTCCTATTTCACTAAATTTCCTTTGTCCAAATAATTTCCCTCCCATCCAATCATTATGGCATTATCTATCATTTATATAAGGTTTATTTATTAAGTTTATTTAAAGTTTATAAGGCACTTTACAAATATTACCTCACTTTTTTCCTCACAACAATCCTGGGAGATAGGTATGGTTATTATCCCCACTTTTCAAATGAGGAAACTAGGCAGTCAAAGGGGAACTTGTCCAAGGTCATATAATTTATGAGCTTCTGGGGCTGCATTTGAACTCAAGATTTTCCTGACACCAGTTTACAACCTCTTTTCTGCATTAGGATTATAGGTATTCTCCAACTATATATATATATATATATATATATATATATATGTATATATATGTATATATATATATATATATATATATATATATATATATTTTTTTTTTTTTTTTTTTTTTTGCTCAAATACATGCACTAAGCAGGCAGCATTTGCATATGTTACCTTAAAGGTTTATATTATTAAGAAAAAAATGATTTAAAAAAAAATCGTATCATTAAGACCTCCTCAGACTCTGGACTGAATAACATAAATAATAATTGTTGACTTTTACATTGCTTTTTAATATTGTCAAAGCATTTTACATACATACATAACTCATTTGATCCTCTCAACAATTCTCTGATATATTATAGGTAATACTGTCTCCATTTTACATATGAGAATACTGAGGCATAGAGAATTCAGTGACCTCCATGGTCACAGAAAAAGTAAGTGATGGAAGCAGCATTCAGACCCAATTTCTCCTTACTAGTATCCTTTCCAGGATACCATTCTGCCTACCAAATGATAGTGAATCTCAGCAGTGCACCATTCTACACTATTCTCTGTATTTCCCATTTCCCATCTGCCTGGGACATTTAGAAATGAGCTTCAGTGACATTTCCTCCAACTCTTTGATTAAAATTACTTATTACCATCAAATGACTTTTAGTAAATTGCGACATTTTCTCATTTGCTAAAATGAGGGTTGCAGTTAGGTACAGAGTTCTCATAGCAGTTGTTTGGGGATGATAACACAAAATGTGGGTCTCTCTTCTGGAGATCCTGATTTTTAAAGTCTATCACCAGAGTTTGTGGTTAATTAATATCTTAAACACACTTAACCTTTTTACTCATCTTGAGCATTTGCAGTAATAGCATATGTTCACTTGCTGAGAAATGTGGCAAAAGATTTGCAAATATTTCCTTTAGAAAAAAAAAAAAGGAAATTATTGGGTATTTGTTCTTAATGGAAAAACATAAATGAGGATAACAGTTCTCCAAGATCATTTTTCTACCATGGCATTAGCTTTGAGACATCCTAGCAGAAGGCATTTTCTAACCCCTTCTCAGATTTTTTTTTTTTCCCTCTTTGTAAAGTAATAGAATATTGATTAGATTCTAGCAGCAGAGTAAAAAGACTTTTGAACTGTGAGTTAGGAGGTCTGGGTTTTAGTCTTGATTCTGTCATGAATTAGCTTTGCGATCTTGAGCAAGCCATTTCCTTTCAGTTTGGTGTTTTCTCCTCTTGTTAACACAAGTAGACTGACTTGGTTGTTCAATATGACTCTTCATGACTCCATTTGGAGTTTTCCCCCCAGTTCATTTTACATATGAAGAAACTGAGACTATCAGGGTTAAGTGATATGTCCAGGGTTTCACAGCATTAGCATTTAAACCAAATATGATTTTAGGTCCTCTTGAGTCCAAGTGCAATGCTCTGTCCACTGGGCTATCTTATGGATTGACTAGACCAGAGGATTTCTAAGGCACTCTTCTGCTCTAACATTCAGATTCTGTGAATTGTAATGTCCATCACAAACTTCTCAACATTTGTTCTATTCAAGAATAAAACTTTGTTGTCTCATGTGAGAATCTTATGAGCTTAAGTTGTAATGTACTCAACAGTGTTTGAGAATTATTCATGCCTCAGTTTTCCTTGGCAAAGATGTTTAAATATGATTCTGATCCAAGGTTCGTTCCTGGGTTCACACAGCTGCTGTGAGGGTGGTGGTGATTGAGAAATGGAGGAAAGAGGAGTTGATGTCATCCTATTTGTGGAGTATTGGAGCTCTAAGTTATCCCAGGAAAATAACATTGGCTTGATTGTTGACGTATATATATATTTGAATATGATATTATTTGTTGGAAAATCCATGTCCATAGACATACATATCTTTTCCCTGAACTTTAATTATGGAGAATTACAAAAGTAATCCTTAAAAATAATGGTTCACAATCACAAAAAAAAAAAAGTACATAGAAGGCATAAATTATGATTCTTACATTACACTAGATAGTATCATGTGTAAATGTAGGTGTGTATGAGATTACTATGCTGGATTTGTATCAGATAGGAGTACTGAATAGTAATGGCAGACACATTTCTTTAGCTACTTGCTCACTTGTGGACAAGGGGATTTCCAAACTGGGTAGGAGACTGGACTTGCTTACCTTTAAGGTTGCTTCCAGCTTAAAGTTTCGAAGATCCCATTAAAATGATAAATAGATGAGCTTAAGAATTGTAAGCACTCTTCTGCACACCAAAATATAAAATGAAAAATGATTCACAAATGTCTTCCCTCACCCACATTTCCTTCTGAATGAAGGGAAATTTGCCTGTTATTCCTATAATGAATCAAATCAATAGGTATTTATTAAGCACCTACTATATGCTAGGTAAGTTTTTTTGTCACCAAAGTCCTTAACACTGTTAAATGGTCCAGGATAATAAATTGATATATATTTTATCAGTGGAAGTTAAAGTAAGAGGCATTAATATCTGCCTTGCTATTTCACACTGAGGACCATAGAATGTCTTCATCTTGACTTGCCACTGAAACCTTCCATATGTGCTATTTTTCCTGATTAAACAGCACTTCTAAATCCACATAAATCCTCAGCATTTTTATACATCACCAACAAAATGCAACAGCAAGAGATACAAAGAGAAATTCCATTTCAAACAGATGTTGAGAGTATAAAATATTTGGGAATCCATCTACCAAAGAAAAGTCAGTAATTATATGAGCAAAATTACAAAACACTTGCCACAAAAATAAAGTCAGATTTAAATAATTGGAAAGACATTCAGTGCTCTTGGATAGGCCGAGCAAATATAATAAAGATGACAATACTCCCTAAACTAATCTATTTATTTAGTGCTATACCAATCAGACTCCCAAGGAACTATTTTAATGACCTAGAAAAAATAACAACAAAATTCATAAAGAAGAATAAAAGATCGAGAATTTCAGGGGAACTAATGAAAAAAAAAAGTCAGATGAAGGTGGTCTAGGTATACCTGATCTAAAGCTATATTATATAGCAGCAGTCACCAAAACCATTTGGTATTGGTTAAGAAATAGACCAGTCGATCAGTGGAACAGATTAGATACAAAGGACAAAAAAGGGTACAACTATAGCAATCTAGTGTTTGACAAACCCAAAGATACCAACATTAGGGACAAAAATTCATTATTTGAAAAAAACTGTTGGGAAAACTGGAAATTAGTATGGCAGAAATTAGATATGGATCCACACTTAACACCATATACCAAGATAAGATCAAAATGGGTCCATGATTTAGGCAAAAGAATGAGATCATAAATAGATTAGAGGAACAGAGAATAGTCTACCTCTCAGACCTGTGGAGGAGGAAGGAATTTATGACCAGAGGAGAACTAGAGATCATTATTGATCACAAAATAGAAGATTTTGATTATATCAAACTAAAAAGTTTCTGTACAAACAATACTAATGCAAACAAGATTAGAAGGGAAGTAACAAATTGGGAAAATCTTTTTACAGTTAAAGGTTCTGATAAAGGTCTTATTTCCAAAATATATAGAGAATTGACTTTAATTTATAAGAAATCAAGCCATTCTCCAATTGATAAATGGTCAAAGGATATGAACAGACAATTCTCAGATGATGAAATTGAAATTATATCCACTCATATGAAAGAGTGTTCCAAATCACTACTGATCAGAGAAATGCAAATTAAGACAACTCTGAGATACCACTACATACCTGTCAGATTGGCTAAGATGACAGGAACAAAAAATGATGAATGTTGGAGGGGATGTGGGAAAACTGGGACACTAATGTATTGTTGGTGGAGTTGTGAAAGAATCCAGCCATTCTGGAGAGCAATTTGGAACTATGCCCAAAAAGTTATCAAACTGTGCATACCCTTTGACCTAGCATTGCTGCTATTGGGCTCATATACTAAAGAAATACGACCTGTATGTGCCAAAATGTTTATGGCAGCTCTTTTTGTAGTAGCTAGAAACTGGAAGATGAATGGATGCCCATCAATTGGAGAATGGTTGGGTAAATTATGGTGTATGAATGTTATGTAATATTATTGTTCTGTAAGAAATGATCAGCAGGATGATTTCAGAAAGGCCTGGAGAGACTTACATGAACTGATGCTGAGTGAAATGAGCAGAACCAGAAGATTGCTGTGCACTTCAATGTTGTATGAAGATGTATTCTGATGGAAGTGGATATCTTCAACATAAAGAAGATCCAACTCACTTCCAGTTGATCCATGATAAGCAGAAAACCATTACACCCAGAGAAGGAACCACTGGGAAGTGAATGTAAATTGTTAGCACTACTGTCTATCTACCCAGGTTACTTTTACCTTAGGAATCCAATACTTAAAGTTCAACAAGAAAATTGAATTTACACACATATATAGTATCTAGTTTATATTGTAACACATGTAAAATGTATGGGATTGCCTGTCATCTAGGGGAGGGAGTAGAGGGAGGGAGGGGAAAATTTGGAAAAATGAATACAAGGGATAATGTTATAAAAAATTACTCGTGCATATATACTGTCAAAAATGTATAATTATAAAATTTTTTAAAAAATTAAAAAGCACTTCTTTGAGAGTAGAGACTCTAACTTTTCTCTTTGTGTATCTAAGGCTATGCACAAGATAAATGCTTAATAAATACCTTATTCATTCATTCACTGTTCTGGGGCACAAGTACAAAGAATGAAATAATACCTACTCATAAGAAGTAAATATTCTACTGGAGAATACAACTCGAATATGAATAAGTATACATAAACTATATTCAAAATAAATACAAATGCCCATCAACTGGGTTGGTTAAATGGTTAAATAAGATGTAGATGGTGGTGAATGCTATGAATGGTTAAAGAAGTTAATATATATGGAATATAATGGAATATTACTTTACAATATGAAAGGATAAATATGATAACCACAGATGAGCACTGGAAATATTTTGGTGAACTGATACAAAGGGAAATCAGCAGAACCAGTTAAATGATTCATTATACAATGTTTTGAAATCATTATTCAAGCTTGACTACAAGAAAAAGATAAGAGAAGGCATTTCCTTTCACCTTCTTTGCTGAGAACTATAGGTGTTATAATGTCAGATTTTTTTTTTTTTTATATTGGTTAGTTTTGCTAAATCCCTTCCTTCCCCTCCTTTCTTAGGCTTTGTTATAAAGGATGACAGGAACAGAAAGAGGAACAGAAAACATTAGGAAATGCAAGTGATATCTAAACAAAAGTAATCAGTATAAAGAAGGCAGTTAAAAGAAACCAGCAGAAATGAAAGGAAAATGGAATTGAGTTAGAATAGTATAAATCTCTTCAGTGGTGGCCTTCCTATGGTGTCTTATTTCCTTCTTTGTGCAATACGACCATCTATCTGAGCAGGAAGCCCTTTTGTGATACAAAGGGTTCTAAGAGCAAAAATAGTTGTTATAATTCTGCATCTTGAAATAAAATTTCACAACTAATTTACAAAGCAGCAGAGGGTTTCCAAGCCAAATAATATTTGTCTCTTAAGGAAGCTTTCCTCTCAGGAGGTGAACCTCACTGAGGTTTAATATAGTTGGATTTCACAGTTTTCAAATACCCCAAATCTCTGAATTTTTGATTGTCTAACCCAATTCACTGAAAATAATTTTACTGTCTTCTTGCATGCTTTACATCAGTCATGTTGTTGTTTAGTCAGCAGTACTAAAGAAAGTGGGGAAAAAAAGAGGAAAGGAATAACCATGTATTGGGCACCTACTGTATGCTAAGCACTTTATAAATATTATTTCATTTGTTCCTCACAATAATCCTGAAAGTCTGTGCTATTATTATCCTCATTTTATAGTTGCCACTTGGAAATGTCTGAGACTAGATTTGAGCTCAAATTTCTCGATTTAAAGTTCACCGCACTATCTAGTTGCCTCAAAAATGCTTAGATTTAAGTAAATTCAATATTAATTTATTTAGTGCCTACTATATGTAAGTTACTGAAGACACATAGACAAAAATATAATAGTTTTTGCTTCCAAGGAGCTTACAGTTTTTAATAATGTAATGCAGAAGCAAGATAACTGTATAAATATGTATACATATCTTGGATTTAAATATATTTTAACATATTTAACATGTATTGGACTATCTGCTATCTAGGGGAGGAGATGGGGGGAAAGAGGGAAAAATGTGGAACTAAAAGTTTTGCAAGGGTAAATGTTGAAAAATTACTCCTGCATATATTTTGTAAATAAAAAGCTTTAATAAAAAATAACAATAATGCAATGCAGATCTTGGTCCTCGTGTGTTGAAGGAACCTTGAATGCCAGGATGTTATTTGCTCACATTTATAAATATAACTACTTGTGGTGTTTTTGTCACAGTGTTGCTGAATCATTTTAATGATAGTCATGTAGAAAGAGAGGCAGGCAGGTGAGCCAATAGGCAATAAACATTTATGAAATGCCTATTATGTGCTAGGTATTGTGCTAAGACAGCCTAGTATAGAATGTAAGAGCTGGACTCAGAGCTAGGAATACCTTGGTTTAAGTTTCATCTCTAACACATACATATTGGCTATGTGACAGTGGTCAAGTCGCTTAACTTCTCAATGTCTCAGACAACTTTCTAAGACTATAAACTTAGAGAAGTTGTGGACCTATCTTGGTATAAGAAGTTCTTTACTGGGAAATCATTAATGAATCATAGGTTTAGTCATCATAACCAGCATTGACAAAGCATACAAAGGTTTGCAAAACACTTTACAAATGTAACTTTGTTTTATTCTATAAAACTTGGGAGGTAAGTGCTATTATCACTCCTATTTTTCAGATGAAGAAGGAATCAAAGAGTCAGTCACATGCCTCGTAAATCTCTGAGACAGATTGAACTCCTCTAGGACTAGTTGTCTAAGTACCTATCCTTATTCCTCATAAAGATAAAGCCTAAGTAATCAGAACTCAGACAGAACGGCTTTTGCTCTTGGCCACTTACTTACTCAGACTAAGGCTAGAACTAGAGAGGAGGATCAAAGGGTGAGAGAAATAGAATTACTATCTGAGGCCAGGCGGCCTGGGACCAAGTTGAGACTGCAGTAGAACTTGTGTTATTTATTGGTAGGGATGGGATGATCTCTTGTCTGGAGCCAACTCCTGTTCAAATCTAAGCCTTTGCCACTTACTTTTCTTGAATCACAGTTTCTGAGCATACAAAATATGACAGCAGGACTAGATATTTCTGAGTTCTCTTCTAGCTCGAGTTTAGGGAATTCTTCCCATTTCTTGGACATGGATAAAGGAATTCATGGCAGTCTGGTGATGCCTTTAGAGCCAATGGATCAAATGAGATAATATTTATAAAGTGCTTAGCACAGTGCCTGGCATATAGTAGGTGCTTAATAAATGCTCAGTGTCTTCTTCCTTTTTTTTTTTTTTTTTTCAGAATAATAATTTTTTTAAAAACCCAACAATTTGTAATGAATGGAAATGCTGGATTTCTTTTTTTATTGTTGTTGATGTCATTTTTCAGTTGGATCCAATTGTGACTTCTTTTGGAGGGAGTTTCTTAGCAAAGAAACTGTGTTGGTTTGCCCTTTCTTTCTCTGGCCCACTTTACAGATGCAGAAATTGAGGCAAACAGGGTTAAATGACTTACCCAGAGTCACATAACTACAAAATGTTTGCTTCTAGATTTGAACTCAGGTCTTCCCAACTACAAGCCTAGCACTCTATCCTCTGCACACCTAAGTAGGAGTTCTTAGTTTCCTTCAGAACTCAACTCAAAATCCACTTCCAACAAGTAAATTTCCCCTGGTTGTTAGCACTTTCCCCACCTGAAAGGACTTTGTATTTATTTATCTGACTGCATAGTATATACCTACAGGAGAAAGTAAGTTTCCTTTAGGGTAGAATCTTTTTTATTTTTGGCATTAAATCTCCAATGCCTAGGTTAGTAGTACCTTGCACATAGTAAGGGCTTATTAATGCTTATTGAATTGAATATAAATCTCTTTTGGTTTTTCTATCATGTAGTTTGGCTAGCTTGGTCTCATCATTTATCAGAAAAGAAAGAAGTCAGGAAATAAAACTGAGTTGAAAATAATTGAATTTTAATAATTAAGCATTAATTTCTTACAGCTTTTCCCAACAACTTTCTCCTCCTTTATAAAGCTTTCTCAGACAATTCCATTCTATAATGATTTATCATTCTCAAACTTAACACTTGCTATCTGCACAACTTACTTGGTACTTTCCTTGTGGTTTCTCTATGTTTTCATGTAGAATGAGTACTGAATTTATCACAGAAGGATTTGTATTCAAATCTTGACTCTGTTTCTGCATGGCATTTCTGTGCCTCAGTTTTCTCATATGTAAAATGAAGGTGCTGAATTAATTACCTTTAATGCCCCTTTCAAAAACTCTAAATCTATCATTTAGAAATCAACATTCATACTATGCATTAATGCATCATACTATGATCTCTCTTCCTAGGCTGCATGTTTCTGAAGGACAGGGATTAATTAGAGTTTCTCAGTTCCTCATGTTGCTTAATAATATGCTCATTGTATCAGCTTAATAAATATTTTTAACTAATTTATGTTTTCAAAATTTTGCTGATTAAAAAATAATGCTTGTTTAGGTTAAATATACTTCTACTGATCCATAATCTTATCATGTAGGTGCTCTAGCATAGATCATCCGTACCTTTATCATCCTTGTTCATCTTCTATAAATTCTCCATGAAGATCCACCCCTGCTTAGTACCAATAAAATACATGCATTGTCTGTCAACCCCTTACCTTCTGTGACAAATTCTTCTGAATTTTCTGTAGGAAGGTGATGTGTAGTGTGTTGGAATTCCTCTACAGGAAGCCTTAACAGATGAATTCTATCTCTCTAGGATTCTCTTCTCATTATAAGTGAGATACAGTAGTTTAGCTGTTGAGGTGAAATTGAATTTAAACAAAACAAGACAAAAATCTGGCATCAGTCTTAGAACCATTAATAACATTGGCCAAAATAATAATTAGCATGATGGAAGAAAATAAACTATGGGTGATAGATCCTATATCAACGCAGATGTCTCTGTGTATACAGACACAGAAGTATATATTTGCCATTATGGAGACTATGTTTTGATTCAGAAAACTGCAAATTCATTGGTTCATCAACTAGAAATTAGTTTTCAAGTCCATCCAGCAACATTTAAGTGCCTGCTGTGTTCTAAGCACTGCTGATATAATAATAATATCTCACATCTATATAGCATCTACTATATACCCAGCACTGTGCTAAGTGGTTTACAATTATTATCTCACTTGATCTTCACAACAATCTTGGGAGGTTGATGCCATTTTTATTCCCTTTTTAGAGAAGAAGAGGGCAGCTAGGTGGCACAGTGGATAGTGTTGGGCCTGGAGCCAGCAAGACTCTTTTTCTTGGGTCAAATATGTTCTCAGACACGCCCTTGTTGTATGATTCTGGGCAAGTCACTTAACCTGCTTTGCTTCAATTTCCTCATCTGTAAAATGAGCTGGAGAAGGAAGTTCCAAATGGGATCATGAAGACTCTGATCTGACTAAAAACAACAGAACAAGCACAAAGAGAGAAGGAAATTGAGGCAAACAGTTTAAAGCAGAGTCACATAGCTAGTAAATGTCTGAAGATGGATTTGAACTCAAACTCCCTGACTCAAGGCCCAACACCCACTGAGCCACCTAGCAGCCTAAACAAATACCAAACCCTCCCCCCCCCACACACAACCCCCCCCCCATAAAAAAACAAACCCCAACTCAACAGTCTAGAGTAATTCTTACATACTGGGGAACTACAGGTATATATAGATAAATAAAACAAGATAGTTTGTGGTGAGATGAGTACTACTCATTAAAGTCAGGACAGATTCAGTGTAGATAAGAAAATGCGTCCTTAGAGGCATTGATGTGCTGGAACCCACTTTAACCCACTGCAAGAACCCATTGTTAAATTTTCACTTTAAGCATTTACACCTCAGAAATCTGCAAATTGCACAAATAGGGGCTTGATCTATTATTTCTCTTTTAAGAAAGTGCTAAGAATGCAAATTAAATTTATAAGCACATTTCTCCATACATTCCCTCCTAACCCACCGGGTTAAATCTATTTACCAGAACAACCCTGCCTCGAGGTGATTC
Organism: Sminthopsis crassicaudata; assembly: GCF_048593235.1. Lineage (NCBI taxonomy): Eukaryota > Metazoa > Chordata > Mammalia > Dasyuromorphia > Dasyuridae > Sminthopsis > Sminthopsis crassicaudata. The sequence continues at coordinate 473,024,624 of NC_133618.1, forward strand.
CTGAACCAAGCCTTAGTAGTGAAACTGAGGTTTCTAAAAGGCAAAGACTAGGAGGTAACTATAGGGAGTTACAGGAGCCACTTTCTTTTTTTTGTTTGTTTGTTTGTTTGTTTCTTGTCTTTCAAAATGCCTCACAGTCTTAAAAGACAGTGATTAAAGTTGTGTCATAAGAGAACACGTTCATAAACAATATTTAAGCCACCTTTATGCTTCTTATTTTAGTAATCATCATTGGTATGGATACTTGTACTAGGTCGTATGTTGGTCTGGACGTGTTACTTCTCTAGGATAGGGCCCTTCCTATTTATCTCCTCTATAAGGGATAGTTTTAAAGAATTGCCTGGGAACTCTAAAAAGTTCAGTTTCTTGTATGGATTTAAGGAGCCAATAAAGTGCCAGAGGCAAGATTTGAATCTAGGGTTTCTTGATTTTATTAGTTATATATTAGTTCAAAGTGCTCTTCTCCAGCTATACCCTAAATAGATCAGATCAAAATACTATTAAATTAGAAATAGAATGGAGAAATTACCCTTTCTTAGGACACTTCCTTTTGATTAGTGATGTATTTATATGTGTGTGTATATTGTTCACAGGTACCCTAGTTGTTTAAAGAGAATTTCATCAATTGTATGTTTGATTGATTAATAGAAAATATATTCTTTAAAAGGTATGTATTTTTCACAGATCAATCTATTACTGTGAGAGGGCTTTCTGGATAAGGTTTTTCTAGGTATTTATTTTAGAAACAAGGAACTTATTTGTTCAGATTGGAAAAATTGAGGGAACAAATTCTCTCCTTTTTTGAAATACTATTAGTATTATATCTTCCAATGGATTATTTATGACTATTCTGCTTGACAAAACTATCCTACTCATTATAGTATTTTAACTAGAGACTGCTTGGAATAGTATACTGACCCTATGTTATTGTTGAATAGTTATTTCAGTTGCATCTGACTCATTAGTGCTTTTGTTGTTGTTGTTGTTGTTGTTGTTGTTGTTGTTGTTGTTGTTGTTTTAGCAGAGACACTATAGTGGTTTGCCATTTCTTCCTCCAGCTCATTTTACAGATGAGGAAACTGAGGCAAGCAGGGTTCAGTGATTTGCCCAGAGTCACACAGCTAGCAAATATCTGAGGTCAGATTTGAACACATGAGGATGTTTTCCTTCCAAGCCCAGTGCTCTATCCACTGTACAACCCAGCTGAATTTAAGTGTATAACAAATACCTGCTAGAATATTGAGTTGAAATAAATTTTAAAACCTACTTGAAAAAATTATATTCATTTGGTACTTCCTTCCCTCTCATTACTCTTCAACTCTTTGAAATCTGGTTCCCAACCTCATCAAAAAAACTTTAATCTTCAAAGTTAGCAATGAACTTTTAATTGCCAAATCTAATGGCCTTTTGTCATCTTTCTCAACCTATAACTACCCTCTTCTACTGGTGACTGTCTCCTTCCAGTTTTCCTGACACAACCTCTTCCTTGTTGGAACCCTACCCATATGTCTGCTCCTTTTCTGTCTCCTTTTCTGATCATTGTTCATGTCATGTCACCTATCTGTGAGTATTGTCTTGGATTTCTCCTCTCTCTCTATAGTCTCCTCTTGATAACCTTATTAGCTTCCATTGGTTTAACTCTATGCAGATGATACACACACACACACAAACACACCCTAATAAATGTACATCTGCAATCAATTCTGATGGACATGGCTCTCTTCAACAATGAGAGGATCCAAATCAGTTCCAATTGATCTGAAACGAATAGAACCAGCTACACCCAGAGAAAGAACACTGGGAAAGGAGTACGGCCCACAACATAGCATTTACAGTTTTTCTGTTACTGTTTGTTTGCATTTTTGTTTTTTTCTTCTCAGGTTATTTTTACCTTCTTTCTAAATCTGGTCTTTCCTGTGCAACAAGATAACTGTATAAATATGTAAACACATATTGTATTTAACATATACTTTAACATATTTAACATGTATGAGGCTACCTTACATTTAGGGGAGGGGATGGAGGGAAGGAGGGGAAAAGCTGAAACAGAAGTTTTTACAAGGGTTCAGTGTTGAAAAATTACCCATACATATGTTTTGTATATAAAAAGCTATAATTTTTTTAAAAATGTACATCTGCATATTTATTGGGGAGTGTATGTCTCTGTGTATATGTTTATGTGGATGCATGTAACCAGCTCCAGTCTCTCCCCTGAGGCTTTAGTCCTCCCTGACCTCTTGTCTGTTGGACTTTTCAGACTGGATGACCCTGAAACATTTCAAACTCAACATATCTGAAATGGAACTCATTACCTATTTCACAAATCCTTTCTTCCATTTTTTTCTGTTTCTTTCAAAGACATCATCCAGTCTTCCATTTTCATAACATCTGCATTATCTTCTTGCTCAGCTACTGCTAGTAATCCCTATAGACTTAAGGGACACAAGATATTTGTGATAACCAGAACTCTTCACTAGCTGGGAATGGATTTTTAAAAGTTTTTCTATAGTTAGAAGTAATTTCCTCTTCTTTTTTTCTTGAGTTTGATGATAATCTCCCAGTTGAGGATTTGTGGGAATATAATTTGATTCTCTAGAAAGAAATGTGAAAGGTAGAGTGGGATCCCTGTGTGATTAAGATTTTTCCCATGATTAAGATTTTTCCCACTGTGGATCAATTTGGATCACAAAATTGGACAACTTTAGATAGGCTTGTCTTTGCTTTGCTTTAAAATGAATTGAAAGTGTTCTTGACTCAATAATTTTTCATTTTAAATTGTAGCTGTTTTTATAGAAGCTATTTTTATATGTGCCAAAGCTGCATTTGTCATTAGCCTTATGACAGACTTTGTAGGCATTTTGTTTAATAGAGTAAACAAAAAAAAAATCTATTTGAAAATTAAATATTTTAAATTTTAGACTGCTGTACGCTTCTTATCTCCCCCACTGGATTGTCAGCTCTTTTGTCAGAGTTTAGGGGACAGGTCTTATTAATCTTTGTGAGGCAGTGTGATATGATGGGAAGAGTATTGGAAATTGGTTCAAATGCCACATCTGACATCTGCTAGCTGAGTGACATCGTGACTAGAAAGTTACTCAGCTTTTCTGAGCCTTAATTTCCTCATTCCTAAAATGGGCTTGACAATATACTACCTAACTTACAAAGAGAGCTGTTAAATAATGCTTTGCAGTGAAAGGATTGCTACATCCAGAGTCAGGGCATTTTGGATATGAATCCCTTCTAGCTCTGAAACAAGTAATTATGTATGTAATCTGATGGTATTACACTATAATATGACCATAATAAATAAACTTCAATGGCTTCCTATTACCCATTGTAAACCCTTCATCACTTGGCCCTTTCCTAATTTCCCAACCTTCTTAAACCTTCCACCTTCCATGAATTCTAACAACCTAGTGATATTCTCATCCTTTCTGTTCCTTACATAAGACATTCTAGTCTTCATACATGGGACCTTTTCACCAACTATCTCCTATGCCTTGAATATTTTTCCTTCTCTGCCTCCTGGTTTCTATGGCTTCCTTCAAGTCTTAACTAAATTTCCAGCATAGTCTTTTCTTGTTCCTTCTAATGCTATTGTTTTCCCTCAGAGATTATCTCCATTCTATCCTATTTGTATCTTATTCATAGTTGTTCATATCTTGTCTCTCTGATAAGACTGAGGGCAGACTGTCTTTTTGCCTTTCTTTGAATCCTGAGCACTTATTAAGAAACAGTGATTTTTTTTTTTTTCTCTTAAGCAAGGAAGCAACAAGGTCAGAATCATACTTGTTTTATTTAGGTAGTTGTATAAAAACAGATTGAAGAGAAAAGAATTGAAAAGAATAAGAAGAGTTAAGTCTAGATAAGTGAAGTGGATCTGATTAAGGTAGTGGGGCTGTGTAAGTGGGGAGAGGAAGAGAGAGAGGAGGAGAATAGCAGAGGGAGGATAGATAGGAGAAGTATTGTTAAATTAGAATTAACAAGACTTGATAAGATATTGAATTGGGGGGTTGAGGTGGACCTCAGAAAGAAGGACAAGCCAAAGATGACTGTTGGGTTCAAGCCTAAGTTAATGGGAAGATATAGTAACAGAAATAGAAAAGTTTAAGAGGATAGAAGATATAAGGGATAAAATTATAAGTTTAGTTTGAATGAGTTACATTCAGTATCTGCCCCCTCATTCCAATTCCTATTGCCATTACCATAGTTCAGGCCCTAATTAAATCTTATTTGATCTTACATGATAGACTCCTACCCTGTCTCTCTGCCTCTAGTCTCTCCCCTCCTTTCCCACTTCCACTTCAATGTAATCTATAAACCACTCATGCTAAAGTAATCTTTCTACCACCCAGATATGATAAAGTCATAAAACTAAAATCTTCAAAGGCTCTCCATTGCCCACAGGATAAAGTATAGACTTCTCATGTTGGTATTCAGGGTTCTCTCCATGATCTAACTTTAATCTATCTTTCTACTCTTATCTTTCATTATTTATTATTTCTAATCTTATCTTTATCACATAAACTAAATTCTAGATTTGTTTATTCATTTTCCTAGAATACTCCTTTAGAAATCTTTTTCCCATGTTTTCCTCCTTTCCTTCCCTTCCTCTCTCCCTAATTTCTTCATTCCCTAATTTCTTCCCTCCTTCCTTCCCTCCTTTCTTTCCTCCTTCCTTCCTCCCTTTCTTCCCTCCTTCCTTCTCTCCTTCTTCCTTCCTTTTCTTTCCTCCTTCTTTCTTCCTTTCCTTCCTTTCCTCTTTCTTTCTTTCCCTCCTACCTTCTTTCCTTCCTTCCTTCTTTCTTTCCCTTCCTCCCTTCCTCCTTCCTTCCCCTTCTCCTTTTTTCCCTTCCTTCATTCTTTTCTCCCTCTTTCCTTCCCTTGCTTTTTTTCTTCTTCCTCCTTTTCTTTTCTCCTTCCAAACTTGATTTAATTTTATTGATAATTTTTGATTCACCACAACTGATATACCAAATCCCTCTCCCCTTGCCAAGTATATTTCCTTTTTAAAAAATTAAACAAAACTGCTGGTTGTTCCTAGCAACACTTTGCACTTTTGTTAAAAGGGAGGAGCAAAGGAAGTTTTGACTTTAATTATTTGGTATAAGTATATACTATGCAGCTATATACTACACAGTGAATAGAAAGCTGGGTCTGAAGTCAGTAGCACTCAATCTTCATCTATCTATCTATTTATTTTTGCTGAGGCAATTGGAGTTAAGTGATTTGCCCAGGGTCACACAGTGTTAAGTATCTGAGGCCAAATTTGAAGTCAGATCCTCCTGATTTCAGGGCTGGTGCTCTATCACTGCGCCACTTAGCTGCCCCACACTCATTTCCTTGAGTTAAAATTCGCAGACACTGACTAGCCGTTTGAGCCTCGGCAAGTCACTTAACTGTTTGCCTCAGTTTCCCTATCTGTAAAATAAGTTAGAGAAGAAAGTGGTAAATTACTTCAGTATCTTTGCCAAGAAAATTCCAAATGGGGTCACAAAGAGTCAAATCCATTTAAAAGAACTGAAACAACAAAAATCAGAATTGTCTATTGCTTTTGGCTCTTCGCTCTTCATTCTGTATCACTTCATATAAACCTTTCTGAGTTTCTTTGAATTCTTCCTATTAATTTTTCCTTACTCTCATCTATTACTACCTATCCCTTTGCTCAAGTCATGTCCATTGCAATGGATGTGTCCTTATACCAGAGCAGTGTCTTTTAAAGAACATCTTCTATGAGGATAAGACTTGTAACTCATAAGAACTTTCTCATAATTATGGCAGTTAGGCATATATGCAGACATAGGGACCAGTTGTGACTTTAATATGAAGGGATAATATAAAATTAAGAGGTAAGAGAGGAATGTATTGGAAGAAAGGGAAAAGGAGAGATGGAATGGCTTAAATTATCTGTGACAAAAGAGACAAGTAAAGCTTTTATAGTGAAGGGGAAGAGGGGGAAGAGAGAAGGAATGAGTGAACCTTACTGTTATCAAAACTAGCTCAAAGAGGAAATAACATACACACTCAATATTGGCATAGAAATCTTACCCAGCAAGAAAGTAAGAGGGGAAGAGAATATGAGAAGAAAGGAAGGTAATAGAAGAGAAGGGAGAGGGTGGTCAGAAGCAAAATGCTTCTGAGGAAGGATGGGAGGAAAGAAGATAGAGAATAGAATAAACAAGGGGGAAATATGCTATATGTATAAAAAATTTATAACAGTTCTTTTCTTGGGTCAAAGAATTGAAATTGAGGAACTGTCCATCAATTGGGGAATGGCTGAATAAATTGTGATATATGATTATTATGGTAAATAATTGTTCGTGAGAAATAATGAGCAGGATGCTCCAGAAAATCTTTCATGAACTCAAGCAAAGTGATATGCACTGTGTACAGAGTAGTATCAATGTTGTGGGATGATCAGCTGTGAATGATTTTGCTATTTCCAGCAATACAATGATCTAATGAACACAGAGAGGTTTGGAGAGACTTACATGAAATGATGCTGAGTGAAATGAGCAGAACCAGGAGATCATTATGCACTTCAACAACAATCCTGTATGCGTATGTATTCTGGTGGAAGTGGGTATCTTCGACAAAGAGAAGATCTAATTCAGTTCCAATTGATCAATGATGGACAGAATCAGCTACACCCAAAGAAGGAACACTGGAAAATGAGTGTAAATTGTTAGCATTTTTGTTTTTCTTCCCAGGTTATTTTTACCTTCTGAATTCAATTCTTCCTGTGCAACAAGAAATTAGGTTCTGCACACATATATTGTATCTAGGATATCCTATAACATATTTAACATGTGTAAGACTGCCTGCCATCTAGAAGAAGAGGTGGAGGGAAGGAAGGGAAAAATCAGGACAGAAGTGAGTGCAAAGGATAATGTTGTAAAAAATTACCCATGCATATGAACTGTCAAAAGAAGTTATAATTATAAAATAAAAAAATTAAAATTAAAAATTAAAAAAATACAATGATCCAAGACTACTCTGAAGGATTTATTTTTTTAAAAATGCTTTTCATATTCAGATTATGTCTGAATACAGTTTGAAGAATACTTTTAATTTTATTTTTCTCGAGGTTTGGGGTTTTTTTTTGCTTTTTTTTTTTGGTTTGTTTGTTTTTGGCAGGGGGTGGAGGTGGAAATCTGTTTTCTTTCACAATAAGACTTTTATGGATATATTTTGCATAACTTCACATGTTTCAATGGTGTGAGGAGGAAGAGAGAGAATCTGGAACTCAAAGTTTTAAAAACAAATGTAAAATTTGTTTTACATGTAACTGGGAAAAATTAAAATATTAAATAAAAAATCTTTTAAAAAAATAAAGACCATCTTTGTACTGCCTGTTTCTCATGTCTGAAATGAGATTTCCTCCTTATCACCCTGGATTCCTTCAAGATGAAGCTCAAAATACCACCATCTGGAGGAGGTTTTTATAGTCTCTGCCCCCAAGCCCCAAGCCCCTTTGAAGTTACTTGACATCTAGATTTATCTGTACAAATCTTGTATGTATCTGTTTATTTTCGTGTTTGTCTCCCCCATTAGAATGGGAGCTTCTTGAAGGCAGGGACTTTTGTATCTTTTTTTGTAGTTCCAGTGCTTAGTGCTATATAGTCCAGCATATAATAAGTACTTTATAAGTCTCTTAACTGGATGATTAATTTGAATTCTGCAAAATCCAATCCCAAATGTACCTTATTTAAGGAAATTTTTCTTGATTATCCAAGTTGGAAATGAGTTTTCTATTCTTTGAATTTTTATATTGGTTTGTTTGTACCTGTTTTATGATATTGATATTTGTCTTCTGCTGTAATTATTTGCATGCATACTTATACTTACAATATAAGTCTTATATAAGTACAAGTATCACAGTACTGATTATAATACCTTTCATTTAATATGTGAAATGAATGGATGCAGGCAAGAATGTTGAGTCTCAAATGCTGTAATGGTCATCTTTGTTCATTCAAACATCCTATATGTGTTTATGTACCAGTGTCACAGTACAGCTTTTTTAGTAAATATTCTCAAGTTATTCCATACCACATTCATTGATCATTGGTCAGTTAATTAGAACTCACTTCCCCTTCAGAACAAACAAGGAAATAAAATCATGGTTGATGTGTCATTGTTGTTGATGAATGTATATGATAGCTATAGTCTCAGCTACTCTGCAAATAGCTCTAGCCAGACTTAGAGACTTCAAGGTTGGAATCCACCAAAAATCAAAAAGCAAAACAAAAAAACAAACCACAAAATGTACTCAAATTGTAGCATGTTGGAAAAATACTCAACTTGAAAATCTGAGGTCAAGTTCTTGTTATATGTGATCTTTCCCTTTACTGGCTTCTCTATTTCTCCATCTGTGAAATAAGAGGCTTTTATTATATGGCTTTTTAAGGTCCCTTCCAGCTCTGATAGTTTGACAATATATTGTCAATATTGTCTATGACAATAGAGGCTTTGCTAAATCAAAACCTGTTAAAACTGTGGGTGCTAACCCCACATGGGATCACATAACTGAATGTATGTGAGAAGGGGGTCACAAAAAATTTGGCAACAGAGAAAAGGTATCAAATATTTCACCAAGATTTAATTCTTTTCAAAAATGTTTTTATTATAGTTTTTTATTTACAAGATATATGCATGGGTAATTTTATAGCACTGATAATTGCCAAGCCTTTTGTTCCAATTTTTCCCTTCCTTGCCCCCACCTTCCTCCCCCAGGTGGCAGGTTGACCAATACATGTTACATGTGTTAAAATATAATTTTTTAAATTAATTTTATAATTAAACCATTTTTGACAGTACATATGCATAGGTAATTTTTTACAACATTATCCCTTGTACTCCCTTCTGTTCTGAATTTTTTCCCTCCTTCCCTCCACCCCCTCCCCTAGATGGCAGGCCTTCCCATACATATTAAATATGTTATAGTATATCCTAGATTCAATATATATGTGCAGAACCGAATTTTGTTGTTGTTTTTGTTGCAAAAGAAGAATTGGATTCAGAAGATAAAAATAATCTGGAGTAAAAAACAAAAAATGCTAACAGTTTACACTCATTTTCCAGTGTTCCTTCTCTGGGTGTAGCTGATTCTGTCCATCATTGATCAATTGGAATTGTATTAGCTCTTCTCCATCAGAATACATCCTCATACAGTATCATTGTTGAAGTGTATAGTGATCTTCTGGTTCTGCTCATTTCACTCAGCATCAGTTGATGTAAGTCTCTCCAAGCCTCTCTGTATTCCTCCTGTTGGTCATTTCTTACAGAACAATAATATCCCATAACATTCATATACCATAATTTACCCAACTATTCTCCAATTGATGGACATCCACTCATTTTTCAGTTTCTAGCTACTACAAAAAGGGCTGCCACAAACATAAAATATAAATTAAATGCAATATATGTATACATGTCCAAACAGTTATTTTGCTGTACAAAAAGAATCGGATTTTGAAATAGTGTACCATTAGCCTGTGGAGGAAATAAAAAATGCAGGCGGACAAAAATAGGGGTATTGGGAATTCTATGTAGTGGTTCATAGTCATCTCCCAGAGTTCTTTCGTTGAGTGTAACTGGTTCAGTTCATTACTGCTCTATTGGAACTGATTTGGTTCATCTCATTGTTGAAGAGGGCCACGTCCATCAGAATTGATCATCATACAGTATTGTTGTTGAAGTGTATAATGATCTCCTGGTCCTGCTCATTTCACTTAGCATCAGTTCACGGAAGTCTCTTTAGGCCTCTCTGTATTCCTCCTGCTGGTCATTTCTTACAGAACAATAATATTCCATAATATTCATATACCACAATTTATTCAGCCATTCTTCAGTTGATGGGCATCCACTCAGTTTCCAGTTTCTGGCCACTACAAAGAGGACTGCCAGAAGATTTAATTCTTTATGTAAAAATAAGTAAGCACACCCATTTCATTAATATGCAAATTTAATTTCCATCTTTAATAAATGGTAAAATTATATGTATAAAGGATTAACATAAATTTCTTTATGTTTTATTATCAATAAATGTTTGATTTGTATACTTCTTTTATATACCTACATAATGGAGTCACATAAAAATTTTTCAGGCAAAAAAGGGTCATGAATGGAAATAGTTTAAGAAGCCCTGTGCTAAATCATTAAGTGCCATTGACAGAGTATGTGAAGTATCTCACTGGTTTTGTGAGAATACCTACTTCATGGCTGCAGAACTTCATGTATTTCTGGGATCAACCTCCTCATTTTACAGAAGAAGAAATTAAAGCTTAGGAGTTTTAATTTAGTAAAAATAATAATAATAATTAATAATAATAATAATGCTATAAATGTCCTTAAAGCCAAGTGAAAGGCAACATGAGAGTGTGAACTTCTAATTCACTAAAGTTGCATATATAATGTATTCCTTGAGATTCTCTCTCACTGTAATAAAGAAATTTGCACATAAAAAAAGGGGGGGGGGAAGCAGCTAGATGTACTGTAGCTAGAGCCCCAGCCCTAAGTCAGGAAGACCTGAGGTCAAATCTGACCTCAGACATTTAACACTTCCCTGGCTGTGTGACCGTGGACAAGTCACTTAATCTCAATTGCCTCAGCAAAACAAACAAACAAACAAAAAACAAACTATTATTATTCCTTATTTACATATGAGGAGATGAAAGTGAGGAGAGCTTAAGTGATTTATCTAGGTTTACACAACTATTAAGTGTTTGAAGTGAGATATGAACCAGGTCTTCCTTTTCTCAAATCCCATGTTCTTATTTATTTTATCAGCTGGTTGTCAGATTAGAGAAGGCTAATAAAAAGTTCTTTATGACTGGCGAAATGCCTTATGAATGATTTTATTTTATCTTTACAACAATCTTTCCTACAGATGAGGAAACTGAGATACCTCAGAGATTATTTGTTCAGGATTACCAGTGTTTTAGGCCAAATTTGAACTCGGATCTTTATGACTCCCAAACCCCATCTTTTCTTCATTTCATCATCTGGCTGTCTAAGTAAGTTCTATATAGTTGAGAAGTGTAGGTAATATTCAAAATCACCCCTAAGATTCACATAGCCCAAAGTGCTTTCACAGCCATCATCAGGATGCTTAGCAAAATTGTGAGCTCCTAATCATGGGACACATTGGAGTGAGGGAGGAGGTTGGATGGCTAGCATTGGATGGAATTACTTGGAAGGAAAAAAAATCACATCCCTCATATTATTAATTCACTCATCTTCTGTGTAGATGCTGCCAGTGCAAAGCTAGTTTGTGGTGAAAAGGTCTGCTAGTGGCCTCTTATGCCTCTCTGCAGATTTCAACAGTTTCTCATGGAGGACTATGGCTCACAGACTGTCTATGACCATGTATTAATGTCTGCTCTGCACTGATGTCTGAGTCACCGAGCTAGGGAACGGTATGAATAGATCATAATATTTGCCCCTTTTATATTCTCCAGTGTTTCTGACCCATGGCTCCTGTGACATTTCAGTAGCCCTTTGGTCTGAGAATTTCCACCATGGCCAGGCCCTCCGCTTTAGGCTTTTTAACAGATCACTTTAAGCAAGTTGGCCCTAACTTTAATGTATTCAGCAGACTTCTGATAATTGTGATAACCCTTATGGGTTGGTGAGCATAGAAAATTAGCCAAAAGATGATTGATTTTTTTTATATGCAATTTTATCTTCAACCTTTCCTGGCTCTGTGTTATACCAGAGTAATAATTTCTTCTCCCAGGTATTTGCCAGTATCTAGATTTGCACATCTATTTACAGTTGCCTGGAAGCCTCATAATTACAATACAGCTGAAATGTCCATTTTCTTTCCCTGACTACAAATAGGGATCAATCGAATTTTAAATGACTGCTTACGGGCTAGCTTCCGATCATGACCTTTGTAAATGATTAGAGCTCACCACTGCTGCTATCTGCCTTGAAAGGCTAAGCGGGCAGGTCTGTCTAACTGGCATTTAATCTGGAAGAGAGCCAAAGATATTTGAGGTAAAAATTGAACGTGAACTGGTACAGAGATGGCATGCATACCTTGCCTTCTTCCTATAAGCAATCATTTTTTAATCTGTATTGTTATTGGGAAATATGTGAATTGATGAACCTGTTGATAATAATCTTTGACCTAAACAGTTATCTGAATAATTTTTACTGTGAAGCAGAAACATAATTTAATCAGATTGTAGTTGACCATTCAAAAGAATCATCAATCTTTGAGATCTCATTCAATTCAGTTAAACAAATATTTAAGATATCATACAAGGTACAAGGATTGCATCAGAAGTCTCATCCTTTATCCAAAAAAAAAAAATTAATAAGCTAAAATAATTCAATAAATTTCATTTAACTCAACTGCTAAAATTTTACATTGGAAAATTAAGGAATTTCTAGGATAAAGAATTAAATAATTCTTAAATAATGTGGGATGTTTTGTCTGTCCATAAGATTTTATACTACTAATTTTGTTTGTCACTTAAATTCACAAATCATGTGCAGAAATTTTTATTTTTATATAGATAAGTCAGGCGCTGAGATATTTTCAAAATGTGCCCTTCAACTCATGTGACCTTTTATTTAAAGAGAGGTTACTATACTTCATGTGATAAGACTAATGTCATTCATGGCAGCAATCTGATTTTTGAGCAAAAGTCTATATCTAACCAATCTCCCCCAAATCAACATATATCAATATATGGAAAGGAGAGAGAGGCCAGTATAAAAATGAAATATTCAGGAACTTACCTGCCTTTGCAAGTAAGTCTACATGTTATTTACTAAATCCCGCCTTCATTTTGTAAAGTATCTTTAGTCACTAGCTAACTAGAACAAGTTTGGGGGGAATTTATTGTTTTAGAATTTCATTTCTGTGCAATGGCAAAGTGTTTCCTTCTGTTTAGGAAATCTATGAAATGTGAAAAAAAAAAAACAATAAAAAAACTTTGGAACAATTAAAATTTTCCAACAATGCAATATGCCATTTCATGAAGTGATATGTTCCCCTTCATTGAATTAATTCAAATTAGAAATAAATGTTTAAAAGAAATCTTATAGAAGTTTTCACACATTAGTCAAACCCTTGACTAAGTCCTTTGAAAGCCCCTTGAAGACCCACAATTCTGTGTGTCTTTTTGATTGATACCTTAGGGTTCTTAAAGATCACCTGGTTGTAGTCCAAGGAATATTTTGTTTCTGAGAATATCATCTCTTTACCAGTCTTATTTCTGCCAGAGACATTAGATTAGAGAATTAAAACTGGTACCCTCTTTCTTCATTAAGGAAGCTGGTTAGTTAGCTTATCCTGAAGATAGTCACGCTTCAAAAGAACACAATAAAAATGACTATTAGGAAACTATTATTAAGATTAAGAAGGCTAAGAAAGTGCACTGGTTGTCTGTCATGATTATAAACCACCTGGTCCTAATGACCTGGGGGACTAGAAAAAAACAATGTGATCATTAAACTATTTTCAGGAATCTTTGACAGGTGGTTAAGAACTGGAATAATATTGCAGGTTCAGGAAAGACCAAATATTCTGACTTTAAGGGGAAAAAAAGGAAGAGAAAGAACTTTGGTTCTTAGAAAGTACACAGAATATATTATTAGAAGTAAAGTTAATGAAAAAATTAGGAGACAATAATAATAAGAAAAATATGTGGCATACAATTGAAATAATTAAATATTGAACTATTAAAATAAGTATTGATAATGAAAAATGACATCAATGCCAATGATAATAATTATATTCAACAGTTCAACCAATATATGAATGAAGAAGCATTTATTAAGTGCTTATTATAGAGCAGACAGTATCCTAAACATTGGGAAGATATATACCAAAGAAACATAATTCCTACGAAAAGTTTACATTCTAATGGAAGAAGCAATACAGATGGTTGGTGTCTAAGAAAGGTCATAGTGGGAGTTCACAGAGATGAGTAGAATTGTGGGATAATTGTTTGACATGTCCTTTTTATTCTTATTTTATTTTATCTTATTATTTATTTATTTTGTTGAGGCAATAGGGGTTAAGTGACTTGCCCAGGGTCACACAGCTAGGAAGTGTTAAATGTCTGAGATGAGATTTGAACTCAGGTCCTCCTGAATTCAGGGCTGAGGCTTTATCCACTGCTCCATCTAGCTGCCCCTGACATGTCCTTTTTAGAAGCAATGGTTATGCTCATTTAACTGCTGTTTCTAAAGTAAGATGTGGAAAGGGAGGAAGGGTACATATGAGAGAGATTCAAATGGGATTTAATAGTAGAATAGGTGAGAGTCATGGACTAACTTGCTAGAGTAGGCTCATACCAACTAGGATAGTATGTTATATGGCAGTATCTCAGGATAGAATACAACATAAACATTGTGGAAAGGGGGCATGTATATCTTGCCTTTCTCCTATAATCTGTTTTGTTATTGGCGAATATATGAATTGATGAACCTGTTGAAAATAATACTTGGTTTAAGCATTAATCTAAATAATTTAAAGTGGGAAGCAGAGACATAGCTTAATAAAATTGAAATTCAGGGCATGCAAAAGAATCAACAGTTTTTAAGATTTAATTCAACTCAGTTTAACAAACATTTATCAAGCAACTATCATACATGGCATAAGGACTGCAACAGAAATCTCATTCTTTTATTGGGAATTTTGATCTAGCTAAATGTTGTTGTCAATAGATTGTCATAGCAAAAAGAACAAAGGAACCCATTAAGTGCTTTAGTCATCATTTGAGCTCCTTACTAAGTAGAAAGTGATGACAGCCAAAACAACTCTATTTCAAAATTTAAACTTGTCTTTAAAATATTATAAGGAAGGATGAGGTATCATTCTGAGCAGTATCATCTCATATAGAAGTTGTAATGGAGGATAGAACCAATTTAAATAAAACTTAATAAGAATTGAGCAAAATCATTTTAAAATAAAAATGGAAGGAGGGCAACAAAGTGGGAAAAAATGGAAAGGATTTACAAAGTTGTTTTTTTAAATATATTTTTAAATAATAACTTTGCAGACCCTTTCCATTTTTCTTCTGTTTGTTTTTTAAAATATATTTTTAATAACAAAGTCTTTTTACCATCAAGAACAATAGAGCCACTATATTATTGTCTAATATCATCATACTGCTAGATATGTTTATGGTCAAGAAAATATTGGGCTAAGTAAAGAATAGATTTGTGTTGAAGCCTATACTTTGCAATAACATTGAGGAATTGATTCACAAAGCATCTAAGAGAAAGACACCAAAAATATGGAAAAATAGTCTTAAGTTTTATTAATACCATCCTTCCCCACCCCAAGGCAACTGAAAAAACTTCGACAATTGCTGGCTTTTATGCCTATTTTCCCATTTATTCAAATTCCTTATGAGATTCATTTACACATAAACAAGGGTATCCTCAATGAGGGTATTAACACATAGTATTTAATGATAGACCACATTTTTACTATTTTGCAATTGACTGGAAGATGTAAAAAATAAAGGTCCCACAGTTGTTTGTTGATTGAAATGTATAATTCAGTATTGCAAAATGCTCTTTCCCTCCATACATCAAAATCATTTGAGATTCCTAGAATATCCTCTTATCAAAAGCACCAGAGGAGTATAAAAGAGATGAAATATATATTCAAAATAAGTATTTTCCCTCCATGGAAGAGATCCAGAGAAGAGCCCAGGTTGAAGGGGTATTGCATATGAATGATACTCCTTTTGGAATGAAATTGTGCTGGTTACAACAAACCCTAGAACACTGCAGAATTTTCTGGAAGAGATCTGTAAACATTCAAAAAATTTTGGTCTGACCATCCACACAGAAAATAACAAGTGGATGAAAAATGTCTTTTGTCCATGGTGTTGGATGGGCAATCTATAGAGCTTGTCCGTCAGTATGTATATCTAGGAGAGAAAGTACAAATAGACAATAGGTTGAGTCCAAATTAAACCAAATTATGGTAGTAGTCTGGTTTTCTTCAGAAAAGTGTAAAGTTCCTTTAATGAACACATTATCTTGAAAACAATGGCCCACTTTCTTAAAATCAACATTTTACTAGTGTTGCTATATGACTCTGAGATTTAAAATTCCCTGTAGAACTAAAAATAAATATTGGTCTGAGAAATACAGAAAGGTGGATGGTAGATATGGATAAGATGCAATATGTAACCAATGAGGAAATTTGAAAATCAGGAGCCAATTATGTTATCAGAGATATATGCTAAGAAGAGAAGAGGAGTTAGTTGCATGGCAAGGTCAAAGGACAGCAGGTGAATTGCCAGAGTCTTCCACCTCTAGTAATGATATCTTTGTGATGCCTAAAAAAATGGATACAGGGTCTCCATCCTGGGTGATGAACTTATGGGGAGACACAGCCAAGAGTTGTTAGGATTCTTACAAGGTGCTAAGTCACTGGAATGGATGTAATTATCTAATTTAGCATAGTACTTAACAATTCTCTAGTTCAGTAATGTATTTACTAGAATTCCAGGAGATTCACATCTTTAAGAGAGCATACTTTTAAGGAGCTCCCACAAGCCCAGGGAGTACCCACAAGCCCACTCTCCGAGGCAGAGTCTGATTCCCATACTCCAGGAGATTCAGAGTCAGGAGTCATTCGAGATTCCACCGTGCTGCTGGCTGGAAACATTGGGAAGAGGAGAGGCTGGAGATACTTAGACAAGAGCTCTCGGGAACCAAAGAGAGAGAGAGGAGAGAGAGGCCGCTAAGAAAGCTAGCCGAGCTCCAAGTGAAGGAGACAAGACTTGAAGGAGAAAATAAAGGATCTGGAGATAAGATTTGGAAAGAAACAGTAAAGGACTTTAACTCCTGGCTGCATTTTGGGATGATTAAACTGAATTGAAACTAAGGCTGCCTCCAGAAGCTCCCCAAGAAACCTGCCCCCAAGAGGATTGTAATTTAGAGAAAAAGAACATCACAAAGAGTTGTACAGGATGGGCCAGTATAGTTGGGTACTTAGGTTGTGATTTGTGTCCCTGGAAGGAACATCCAAAATAAATGAAGTCATGTATCCATTTGAGTATAGTTATTGAACATTTAGAAAAGGAAGTGGTGATCACAAAAAGCCAGCATGTTGAGCCTATAAAGATTCATCAGACTCTGACAAGGTTACTATATTGGTAGATTTTTTTAAATGTTAATATATATATATATATAATTTACCTAAATTTTAGCAAAGGATTTGACAGTCTTTCATGATATTCTTATGATAAAAGTGAAGTAATATGGTCTAAAGAGTAAAATACAATTAAGTTGGACCATCCTGGACTGAATTGGATGGGTTGACTGAACAGACTCAACATAGTCATTAATGGTTCACTGTCAACTTGAAAAATCTTCAGGAGAGGGCCTCAAGGATCAGTGTTGACTTTTTTATGATTATTATTTTCGTCAAAGACTTCAATAAATGTATGAATTTTATGATTGTCTTTCTGGCAAATGACAAAGCTAGAAAACTCTAACAATTGATAATAGAATCAGGAGACAGAGATCTTGACAGATCAGGATAAAATGTTAGAAGATTAAATTTAATGGGGATAAATGTAAAATCATTGTTGGTTTAAAAGTCAGTAAATCCAAGATGAGGGTAGTGTGTCCAAACAGAAGTATATCTGAAAAAAAAAATTAGGGTCTTAATGGACAGTGAGCTCAAAATGCATTAATAACAATCTAGCAACTAAAAAAAACCTAATGTCACTTAGGTAAAATTTTTTTAAAAAGGCATAATTTCTAGTACTAGCTGTACAATCTCTGCTTTGGTCAAATCAAGTGGTACAGTATTGGGCTCAGTTCAGTATCACCTTTTGGTAAGGACATTGATAAGCAAGAGAGTATCCAGTAGAGGGCAACCAAGATGGTGAAAGGCCTTGCAATTGTGCTATATGAGGATCAATTAAAGGAAATGAAGAAATTTCATCTGGACAAGAGAAGGGAAAAAAAAAAAGGAACATGATATGTGTCTTCAAGTAATTGAATAAAAATCCAAATCAATTAGAAGTGTTCTAAAAAAGTAGCAAAAATGGGTGCAAGTTGCAAAGAGGCAAATTTAAGCTTCTTATTAAGGAAAAAATTGACAGAATCATCATATAAGGACTTTGTTGTGGTTGTTCAGCTTGTTTCTGTCATGTTCAACTCTTGGATTCCTCCTTTGGGTTTTTTTTTGTTTTGTTTTGTTTTTTAACAAAGATTCTGGAGTGATTTGCCATTTCTAGGGGGTTTTTTTTGGTTTGTTTGTTTTGTTTTGTTTTTGCTGAGGCAATTGGGGTTAAGTGACTTACCCAGGGTCATACAGCTAAGTGTCTGAGGCCAAATTTGAATTCAGGTCCTCCTGACTTTAGGACTGGTGCTCTATCCATTGCACCAACTAGCTACTCCTCTATTTCGTTTTATAGATGACAAATTGAGGCAAACAGGATTAAATATTTACAGGATAATGTTTGGGCAGCTTGCTGGTACAATGGATAGAGCACTAGGCTATAGAATCAAGAAGATTGTCCTGAATTCAAACCCAGTCTCAGACACTTACGAGTTTATGATCCTGGACAAGTCACTTAACCCTACTTGCCTCAGTTGCTCATCTGTCAAATGAGCTGAAGAAGGAAATGGCAAATACTCCAGTATCTTCGTCAAGAAAACCCCAAAATGGGGTCATGAAGAGTCTAACCCGACCAAATGATTCAACAAGGGAATCCCAACAACTCCCAAGGCAGCACATTATACTTTTGGACAATTTTCATTGTAGGGAATTTCCTCACCTCAATCTTAAATTTGCTTCTGTGTAACTTCTACCCAGTGATCACAGGCACCAAAAAAACAAACTCCAAAACAAAAAATAGCAAAACAACATTTTAAGGAAAAGCTTCCTAACAATTAGAGCTATGCATAAGTGGATGGGAATGGGACTGGGATTGGATGATAGGTTCTTTCTTATTGTACAATTTCAACCAAATTTAGGCAATGAGGAATTCTTGTCCTGGTCTAGAATGGACTAAATGGTTCCTGATGTTCTTTTCCAACAGGATTTCTTCTAACAACATTTCTGAATGAATTCTCCAAAAAGTACAACCATCCCTAGATATAAAAATAATGGAAAGGGGCTTTAGACTTTCAAAGCAAAAGACGGTTTTCAAACAAACCATTTTTTGCAAGACAGGTAATCAGTGAGGGAAAGAGCATTGGAACCTGAGTCTTACTGCTTCTAAGCACTAATGTATCTTGCCAGCACAAAGAAATATCTAAGAAACAAAACCAACTGTATAGTGCTAAATTGGAGCATAAGGTACATCCCCAGTTAGGCATCCCTAGCTGGAAATGTAAAATTTTTAGTAATTCTAAAACATTTGAAAGGGGGGTTTATGGGGCTGACAGCAGCAGGGCAGAGAAGAGAAGAGACAGTTTTTGGTCATATGCAAAAATTGCTTTAAAGAAGAGGAAGGGCCAGTTGTGGATTGGAACTGAATGTGAGAAACTAGCATCTTTATATGAAATCAATATCTCTATTTCTGCATATGCATTACATTGCTACCCCCTAGTAGACAACAAAACCGTGTGTGTGTGTGTGTGTGTGTGTGTCTGTGTGTGTGTGTCTGTGTGTGTGGTTACCTAGTGTGGTCCTTTGTATGTATTTGGCATTTAATAAATGTGCAAATACTTTGGGGCCAAGATCTTCTGAAGACTTAAGTAGGGGACAAAAGCGATTTTTTAAAAGAATTAATCTATATCAATTGTTGGCTCTCTGTGTGAGACAAAAGGTAGTTTGAAAAAGAAATCTGAATATTATAAACCTTCTTTCTCTTCAACACATAAATACAGCAATCAGAACTTGCACTGATAAGAGAGGGATGCAACGTCACATTGTTAGTGGCCATTGGTCCCCAGAAATAAAGTTAAACCCACCTGGTTTTCTTTTCTTAAAAGTGGAGAGATAAGCAAGTACACACATGCTAGCACACACAGAGAGATAGACATACACACAGAGGAACACACACGTTTTCCACATTATAATTGGATTCATTTTAGCAATTTAAATAAACCCAATAAGAAGACTACAATAATTGCTAAGTGGTTTTTCCTGAATTTCTCCCTTTGTTTATGTAGTGTGAAAATATATGCCTATCAATACAGCAGAGTTAAAGGAGCCATATAAACTCTAGCACACAAATACAAAGGGATTAAAAAAATCATTACAATAATATCTTCTTTAAAATCCCTCATGGATTATGTTTTAGAGTGCCTGAGTCCTTTGTTTAATTTCCAAATGCTCTGTCCATCCAACAAGAATAGATGGATTCTTTTTATGCTGTCCATATGGATTCTGAAATGCCTCCTTTAGGCTCAGCAGGAGATCTGAACCTTCCAGCTAGCGATTATAGGAGAATTGTCTGACTGTAGCCCTATTCCATCCTCCCATTTTCCCCTGTGAAATGTGAGATTAGAATGTTCTGGATCAGAAATGATGTCAAAGAAGCCAATGGGTTTTAGAGAGTTAGCTTTTGTTCTCTTCCCAAAGAGCACAGGGTTCTCCAACTTCTGTTCAGTTTATTTTCTGCTATTTACTTGTGTACATGTAAGTGTTTTTAAGATGCTTACATTAGTGACATGTTTTGCAGATGATGTATAACAGTAGGATTTAGGTGAGAATCTTTAGTGCAAAGATCTATTGCTTCTGGTAATGAAGGAAGTGCACTGCACTCACAGTAAGTTATGATAATTGATCCCACCACAGGCAAATCCTATCTCTTGAATTTCACCTTTGTCTTGGCACATAAAGTATTAGTAATTATGCTGATTAAAATAATGGTCCACATTTTGAAAGTGTATAGTTTGCACTTGAAGTCAGTGGTTAACATGTGGTGATATCACCTTTGCTGGAGTGGGGAAAAAATGCTGGTTACAGACACTGCCCAAAGGGACTGTACACCTGTAGAGAGAGAGGGGAAATGTCAGCTCCCTGAGGGTCAGAACTGTTACTTTTGCTTCTTAGTAGCCCCAAAATACCTAGCCCCCAACAGATCTGCAGTGCTTTGTTGACTGATTGAATGAACTTTTAGAATTCATTTTAACTGTTTTGTTGTAATGCAATTGTAAGAAAAATGTACAATTTCATGATTTATTCAAACATAAGATTGGACTTATCAATAAACTGATAGGAAATGTTGCATCTATAAGGATGCTTTATTACAATCAAGTTCTGCACATGTGCATATGAAAATAGGTAAATGCTATTGGCGCAACCATACAGAAAAAAAAAAAAAAAGTGATGATTGATAGAACTATATTAGCTAGGAAGACAGCTTCTAGTCCAATACCACAGGGCTGCCCCTAGTTCAACATACTAAGAATTTGGGTAAAGGCATTCTTGGTAAGTTTTCAGGGGATGGATACAAAGTTGAGATGGTGCTGTAAATTCATTGGGTAGAAAAATCAGGATCCTGGAAGAGCTCAACAGACTGGGATGATTTAACAAAATGCTAGAGTCTAAAAAGCAACTAAAGAAGCATAGAACAAGAGATAATGGAGAGTAACAGCAGTTAATGTGAAGATATCTAGAGATCTTACTGGCCCCATGCTCCTGAGCCTGCAGTGATATGGCCTGAGCTAATTCACTCTTTTGTTAAACAGTCTGTTGTGCATTGGGTATAGTAGACACTTAATAAATGCTTGCTAAATTGTTCAGATCCCAAGAAGAAATATGTTTCCCTGTATTCTTCCTTTCTTAAGCTATATTGCATTTACTTCTAGAGGCTCTATTTTAAGAGGGAATGCTCTCTTGACAAGATGGAGCTTACCCAGAACAAGAAGCAAAATGGCATAATGGAAAAAGTATTGACTTTAAAGCCAGAGGACCTGAGTTCAAATTCTGCCTGTTAGTATTTGTATAACTTTGGGCAAGTAACCTAATCCTTCTGCATTTCAGCTACCTCATGTTTAAAGAGAATTAGACTACATATTTTCTAAAGTCACTTCCAGCTTTAAATCTCTCCTATGTTTTTAAGTTATATCATACAAGGAGCAACTGAAGGAACTGACGTTGCTGGAGAAGGCACCCTATTGAAAAAGAGCTATCTAGTTAGAAAAAGGATTAAGCTTATTATATATGACTCTGGAGGACAGAACTAAGCCTACTGAATAAACTTTACAGGGAAGGAACATGTGAAAAAACTTTCTAAAAACAAAATAATAACTAACATTTGCATATGGTTTACTATGTGCCAGACACTGTGCTAAGCACATTATAATTTTTATCTTATGTGGTCCTTACAATAATCTTGGGAAGTGTTTTACTATCCCCATTTTAGAGATTAAAAAAAAAAACTGAGGCAGAGAGAGGATCACTCATCTAATAAGTATCTGAGATTATATTTGAACCCAGATCTTTGTGACTTTAGGTTCTATCCATTGAGCCTCCTGGCTAGTCCCCCAAATAGAAGAAGCTGCCTCATAACCTGGCATTGAACTTATCCTGGGGGAAATTCTAATAGAGATTAGATAACTCCCTGTAAGAGATTCTGTATTAATGCTTCCTGGCATTAGGTTGATGGTTGACCCTTAGTGTGATATTTAGCTCTGGGATTCTCTGATTATGTTGTGTGAGATTACGAGCTTTCATTTACTTTGAAAAAAAAAACCTTACCTTTAAATAATGATTTTGCTCTCATACATGTAAGATGATTTCTTTTTATTTGCGAAGGAATATGCCTTTTGTATAGAATGAGGTACACACCTGTTTGTAAACTGAAAAAAGTAGGGGTTTCTTTGGATTTTTGTTTTTTTTTTTGTTTTGTTTTGTTTTGTTTTTTTAGTTTTGCACATGTGCATTTGTCAACTTAGAGGATAGCTGGACTTGGAAAATTTAGGAGGGTCATGATAACTATTTTCAAATATTTCAAGGACTTCCATGTGGCCAGGAGATTAATCTTGTTCTTGACTCCAAAGACAAGAAATAGAAGTGAGTGCATGGAGAGGAAGAAACGCAGATTTAGGCTGAATGTAAGGAAAAATATAGGTAGCTGGAGGGACAGAGAACTAAGCCTGAAGTCAGGAATATCTGAGTTCAAAACTAACCTAAGACATTTCCTATCTGTGTGATCCTAAGCAAGTTATCTAACTTCTTGTATGCCTTAGTTTCCTCAACTGTAAAATGGAGATTATAATAGCATCTATATCACAGAGTTATGAGGATCAAATGAGATGATGTAAAGCTTTTAGTACTGTGACTGGTACACAGAAGGAGCTATATAAATGCTTGTTATCATTATACTTTATTTTTATATTTTATAAAGTATTTAAAATATATATGTGTACACATACATATATATGGTATACATAGAATTACATAAATATATATAAAGTATAAATACTTCATATTTATTATTAACTGTAACTCTGCAAAAGTATAAAAGAACTGCTTTAGAAAATAATAAATTCTCTTACCAGAAGTGTTCAGAGTTTAAATGATCACTTATAAGGGACATAGTCAGCAGTATTTTGATTAATGTTTAAAAACCGGTTCTTTCTTCCCCTTCATAAAAGTACATAAAGATAAGATTATAAGTCTAATTTTCATTATCTTCATTTTTCTTTTGCAGGACAACAACCTATAATACAATAAACAAAGCCTTGATTTTTTAGTTGGCCTGTTTAAGAGATATAAATGCTTACATTGAAAATTTGACAATAGGCTCTCAAGACCAGCTTGAGCTGGTTCTAGCACGCCATGAATATCATTAATGAGTTTGCTACAAAGGGCAGAAGGATTGGACCAGATGACCTGTTTGGTCACTTATAACATGGGATGCTATGATTCTGTGTCATTAACTGAGACTTACTTGAGCAGTGTTACTACAGTTATGAAGATCACAAGTCAACCCTCCTTGTTCCCTCATCTTAAAGAGGAAAGGGAAAACAAGGCTAGCATCAATAGTTTGCCAGGTAATTCCTTTTCATTTGGGTAACTGTACCTCATAGACAACCAAATCTGTCAAAATGTTTATGCTGCAAGCATAGTATTTTCACCTTTTTTATTCTTGTTTATTTGCTTGTTTTTTTTTTCTTTTTAATGTGTTTTTTCCCTTTTGATCTGATTTTTTTGTGTGCAGCATGACAAATATGAAAATATGTTTAGAAGAACTGCACATCTTTAACCTATATTGGATTGCTTGCTGTCTAGGAGAGGAGAAAGTGTGTGAGGGAGGGGAATTTGGACCACAAGGTTTTGCAAAGATGAATGTTAAAAACTATCTTTGCATGTATTTGGAAAAATAAAAAGCTATCAAAAATGAAAAAAAATTTACACTACTTTGATTGCTTGTACAAAAAGGGTTATCGTTGTAAGTACGCATACATGTAGATCCCCTCAGAATGCCCTTTCTGCACCTCCCCATTTCTAACTTAGCTTTATAAGGGTCTCCTCTACCATGAGGTAGCATTCCAGGCCAATGGAGGGGCTCCCTCCTGTGAACTTCTCTAGCATTTACTGTCTATACCACTCATTTGGCTCTTGTCATATGCTTCTGTACATTTTGTTTCCTTTACATGTGTTATCTCCCTAAACAGGCTGCAAGCTCTTTGAGAGACAGGAGGCAAGTGTTACCCCTTTGTTTCTTCTGCAACAGCTTCACATTGTAGACAATTGTGTTTCTCCTTCCCCTATAACATCTACTGGTATCTTGTAGATAGTAGGTGCTTAATAAACTTTTATACCAACAATCAATGGAAGTTACAGAAAGGCAGATTTCAGCTTGATGTAAGGAAAAATGCCATTGAAATTGTTGTTTGAACTGTTCAGCAGTGTAATAGTCTGTCTTTGAAGGATACTAAGTTTTCTATTACTAGAGCCTGGATTGATTTAACTTGGGTATTTTTAGAGTCAATTTCTTCTTGACCTGAGAGATCTCTTTCTTCTCTGAGATTTTGAGTCCCTCTGCCACCATCTTGGTACTATTCCCTCAGTCCCTGCTCTTATATCTCTACTAGTGTAGATACTCAGGATACACTTAGCAATTCACTTATGTGTACAATAAAGTTAAAGAGAGACTGCTTGGCTTAAATATTTACATGTGAAAATATTGACTGACATAGCATCCCTGCTAGGGTATAGAAAATATAATATATGAACAGTCCTCCAAAATTTTAATCCCTTTTCTTTATTGAATGAAGGTAGTAGAAGAATTTAATATAAGCAAAGATTAGAGTAGACAATAAAGGTGTAAAGAGGATCCTAATTAACTTTGTTAAGTGCTTTTAACACTATTTAACACTATTTTCTTTAGGCACCCAAGTAAGGACTATCAGTAGAAGAGGGAGAACAATTCCTTTTACTTGTGTTTTCTGGCATTGAGGGTTTAAGTTTGGGACATCCAACAGGAGCTTCAATAATTCTCCATTTACTGGGAACTCCCATATGATAAATATATAAAAGAAATTAAATACAGGGAAACCAAGGTCTTAAGCTACATGCTAAATTAATTTTCATTTTATAAATCATATAATAAACATTTCATTGTTTATTTCTTATGCAGTACTTTGTGGGTAGAGAGCAATTTTCTATTTATTATCTCTATAACCCTCTGAAGTACTCAAAGATATTAATTTTATCTTGAAGATGAAAGCACTGAGGCTTGGAGAAACTGACATATTCAAGTTCTCAAGTGGAGTTAGGGAACTATATAAGCAGTAAAAGAATCAAGATGAACTAGAAAGCATCAGCTGAGATACTATTGTGAAGTTGTTCAAAATATCAACTTGGTATTTTGCATAAGACAGACATTGGAAACAGAGGTTATTTTACTTTCTGAGTATTTCTTGATGTTTTTCCAAAATTCCTGATTTATTTCCTCTCCCTTCCTCTTCTATTTAATAACTTTCATAGAAACTAGGAGAAATTGCTAAAACTACAAAATGAAATTATTACTAATTTAATAATTGAGATACCACCAGAGTCATAATCAAGAATTTTAGCGTCTGGAGGGCAGATTCAGTTGAATGTGGCAGGAGTTGTGGGTGCAGAGGGAAGTGGTGGATGGTGTCTAAGATATGTATTTGATTGAGGTAGACTATAGATAGAAGGTTATTGAAGAAGCAGGTGGTGGGGTACAGATGAAGATGGTGAAACAGGTATTGAACTTATGGGGATGGGAAAGAGAGACTGACCTAGAGAAACTTAGATGATAGCAACAATGATCTGGATAGGATGGAGTGAACCTAAAGAAGGAGTAACTGATGAATAAAGGTGCCAGGGGAAAGGTTTCAAAGTGGCAATCGAGAACAAAGAGAATTGTTAGTGCCTCCTTGGTGCTGTGTGCCACAAGGTGTGAAAAAGGCCAGCCTTGGGGATAGTGCAAGAGATATGGTGTCTTCAGAGGAAAGCTACATTTCATGAGCACCAGAAAATGGAATGAATCTGAAAGAAAGGGATCTAGTATTAAAGGACAATTTGTTAACTTTAGAGGAGATTTTGGAAGGTAATAAGCGGAGGATTGAGGGAAGGTTAGAACTAATTTTATTTATTTATTTATTTTGAGGTTGGGGTTAAGTGACTTGCCCAGGGTCACACAGCTAGGAAGTGTTAAGTGTCTGAGAGCAGATTTGAACTCGGGTCCTCCTGAATTCAGGGCTGGTGCTCTATTCACTGCGCCACCTAGCTGCCCCCAGAACTAAGTTTACAATTGGTGCTAGGGAATCATTGTCTTCAATTCAATTTAGCCAGTATTTACTGTATAACAGACACTGTTCTGGATAGGATACATAATAGCAAAAGTGAAACTCTCTTTTACCTCAAAGAATTAAGGATGCTGCAGAAAAACAGGTAAATAAGTAAATAGGTAAATGCAAAAATATGCAAAAGAAATACAAAAGTATTTCAGTGGGAGATAAGGAGATATACACTATAGGAATCAGCATAGGTTTCCCTTAGAATGAATCTTGAGCTGTCTTTTTTGTTTTTAAAATAACAGTCTTTTATTTTCAAAATATATACAAAGATAGTTTTCAACATTCACCCTTGCAAAACCTTGTGTTATAAATTTTTTCTCCTCCCTTCCTCCCCAACCTCTCCTAGACAGCAAGTAATCCAGTATATATTAAACATGTGCAATGTTTCTAAACATATTTCCACAATTATCATGCTGCACAAGAAAAATCTGATCAAAAAGGAAAAAATGAGAAAGGAAACAAAAAGCAAGTAAACAACAACAAAAAAAGGTGAAAATATTATTTTGTGATCCACATTCAGTCCCCACAGTCCTTTCATTGGGTGCAGATGATCTTTCCATCACAAGTTTGTTGGAATTGGCCTGAATTACCTCAATGTTGAAAAGAGCCATGTCCTTCATAATAGGTCATTGCATAATTTTGTTGTTGCTGTATACAGTGTTCTCTTGGATCTACTCATTTCACTTAGCATCAATTTATGTGAGTCTCTCTAGGCCTTTGTGAAATAATCCTATTGATCATTTCCTGTAGACCAATAATATTCTATAACATTTATATATCATAATTTATTCAGCCATTCTCTTCCTGATAGGCATTCACTCAGTTTCCAGTTTCTTGCCACTACAAAGAGGGCTGCCACAAACATTTTTGCACATGTGGGTCCCTTTCCCTCCTTTAAGATCTCTTTAGGATACAGTAGAGACACTGCTGGGTCAAAGAGTATGCATAGTTTGATAGCCCTTTCAGTATAGTTCCGTATTGTTGAGCTGAGTCTTTGAAAGAACTTAAGAATTCTAAGAGATGATGATGAAGAGGGAGAACATGCAGATGAAGAGATCTACTTGTGAAACTCTTCATATAGAAGGAAAGGCACATAAGTCAATTTGATTGAACAATAAAGTCTTTGAGGGAAGCTAATGTGAAAACCTGGGAGCTGTGAATGTATCTTTTTTTAAAAAAAATTGAACATTTTCAATTCTTCTCCTGAACCAAATATAGTCATTGTAATAACACATTATACAATTTCATTTGTTTGCCTTTTCTGCTTAAATTATTACCTACATTGCACATACTGTTTTCCTGGTTCTGCTAATCCCACTCTGCTTTAGTAGATACCAGGCTTCTCTTCTCTGTCTGCATTCTTCATATTCATTTTTTCATATACCATGGAGGTATTCATTCTATTTGAGTACCAAAGTTTGTTCAGCTGTTTTGAAGTTTTTGAGCACCCAGTTTGTTTCCAGTTTTCTTTCTGGGACTATCACTGCTGCCTCTACCTTTCTACTTATTTTTCTCTGGGATGAAAATATACTTGGAAATTGGGAAACTCAAAGTAGCACCAAGGACTTTAGGAAAACCAAAAAATTTCAGGAAATCTTGGTGGTTTGGGGTAAATCAATACATTAAGAAACAAGAATTTCTATTAGGAAAATTATATAATAATAAACTTCGGCTTCCCATGTGCTTCAAACACAAGTATTTTTATATCTTTTATTTTTTTTTAAGTTCTTGATTTCCTTTCATTCTTTCCTGCCCATATTCTTCACATATATTCCTTCTCTTTGGAACCAGTTTTGAAGATCTGAGTCACAGGTTTCCTTCTCAGATTGGTTGAAAACTGAATATAGCAGTTCACATTCTCTCCCTCTTAACCATTCTACATTTAGGGAAGCATGTAGCTTCTGAATTTGGGTTTGGGGGGTAGAAGAGTGAAGAGGAATTTTGACCATTTCTAAGCTGAGGGTGGAACCAAAAAAGAGGCTTAATGATATCTTGTGAAATGTCCAAGCATTTTCAAGTAGTTTTAGTTGGATATTCAACAATGAATGAATGAATGAGTGAAAAAGCATTTATCAAGTATTTGTTATGTTTTAAGTACTGTTTAGTAATGGAAAAGCAAATATAAGCATGAAAGCATGAAAGGAAGATTTCTGCCTTCAAAAAGCTTACATTTTGATGTAGAAAAAACAACTTCTTGTTTTTCACCATTTTTCACTCAATTGCACTCTTCTGGACTTTATAAAATTCTTGAGCCAATAACCAACCCTTCCTCCTCTTTCAGCTTTTTATTATGTATTATCTTTTCTTTTGGATTGTGAACTACTTGAAGGCAAGGAATGTATTTTGCCTGTTTTTATATGCTTAACACTTAGCATAGTGCCTGGCTCATAGAAGATATTTAATAAATGTTTCCTAACTGACTAAATGACAACATCTCTCACATCCAACATAGCAAAAAAAATAAATAAATAAATAAATAAAATAAGATAAGATAAAAGTTTGAAAGTTGAAGCCTAAAGTACCAGGAAGAGGAACTTCAATTCCAGTGAGAGGTGAAAGTAGGATCAGATAGGTGATGGGGCATGGAATTAATTGGCTAGGAAGTGGGATGATGACATGACTTTTCAGAAGTAATTGGCATTGTTAAACTAATCTCTTTTGCTCTAAGTTGGATGTTGTCCTTTTTTTCTTGATTTCCTAGTTTTCAAAAGGGAGATGACAATAGAGCCTGCAAACCATAAGTTAGTAAACTTAATTTTAATTTCTAGCAAAATTCCTGAAGGATTATTGGTGAACATTAGAAAAGGCAAAGAACCAGTATGACCAGATCAGTCAATCAATCATGTATTTTCTTTCATTTTTTCTTTTTATTTGCTGAGGTAATTGGGGTTAAGTGACTTGCCTGGGTTACATAGCTAGGAGGTGTTAAATATCTGAAATTAGATTTGAATTCAGGTCTTTCTGATTTCAGGGCTGGTGCTCTATCCATTGAGCCATCTAGCTGCCCCTATCATGTATTTTCTAAGCAACTTCTAGGTGTCAGACACTGTACTAAGCCAGAAAGAGACAAAGAATGGAGTAATCTCTGCTCACAAGGAGCTTGCTTTAATGAAGGGAGATGAGTACATATTTTAAGCATATATAATATAAACATAAAGAAAATAAATACAAAATAGTTAAATATTAGGCAATTTGAGAAGAAGGACATTAGCAGTTGGGAAAGAAGCAGAAAAATTTTTATGAATTCATCTTGAAGAAAGAAAGGGATTTTATGGGGGAGAGATGAAGAGATAATGCTTTCCAGGAAGAGCAAATACAAAGGCACAGAGATGGTAGATAGAATGTCCTGTGTGTAAAACAGAAAGTCAATTTATCTGGATTGCATAGTACCAGAGGAGGAGTAATATCCAGTAAGACAAGAAAGATAGTTGGGGCCAGGTTATGTAGGACTTTATAAGTTAAACAAAAGAGGTTATATTTGATCTTATTAGCAATAGGAAACCACTAGAGTTACTTGAGTAGATGAATGGCATGGTCAGCTCTGTGCTTAGGGAAAATTGTTTCTGCAGTACTGTTGAAAATGGATTGAAATAGGGAGAAATGATTCAGAGAGACCAATTACAAGGCTGTTATAATGATATAAGTGAGACGTATAAAAGCTTGAATTAAGGTAGTAATTGTATTGGATATGAGAGATGTCATTCAGTCAGTCAGTAAACATTTATTAAGTCTACTATGAGCCAGGCACTGTCCTAAATGTCAGGGATACAAAGAAAGGCAAAAGTAAGTCTTCGCCTGCAAAGAGCTTACATTCAAATAGGGGAAAATAACACATCATAAGAAGCTGAAAGGCAGTGGGGGAAGGATTGATACCTGACAAAGAAATATTATAAAATCCTAAAGACTATAGCAGGAAATAGTGAAAAGGCTATTATAGGAGCCTTCCTTAAATGGAAGTTCTGGCAGGATTTACCACTATCTGCCATCCTTTCTAGTCAGAAAGAGAGAAAGCCTTCAGGATAATAGCTAACAGGGAGGTATGAGTTTCAGGGCTGATGTGAGCTTGCAGGATGTTGAGATTCTGGAAAAAATTGATGAAGTCCAGAAGAGTACAGCCTGGTGGAAAAATGATGTTGTGGGGTAGAAATGGCAAGATTTGTGGGATAAAAGAAAGTGAAATTAAAGATAATGTTGAAGTTATAAACCTTAAGACTGAAAGAATTGTAGTGCCTTTAGCAGAAAAAGAAGTTTTGAAAGAAGGTAAGTTTTTGTAGAAAGATAAGGAATTCTGTTTTGGACATGTTGAATTTGATATATCTATAGGATATCCATTTTGAAATGTCCGATAGGCAATTAGTGACAAAGGATTGAAGCTCTAGGGAGAGACCCTGTGGGGCTGATTATATAGATCTGAGTCATCCACATAGAGATGATAATTAAATCTATGGGACCTGATGAGGTTGCCAAGAGGGAGTAAAGGGAAGGAGAAGTAGGAAAGAAGAGAGAGCCCTGAGGAATACCTACACTGACAGAGTGTGCTATGAATGATGAACCAGCAAAGGAGCTTGAGGAATGATTAGGCAGGTAGGAACAGAACCAAGAAAGAATAGTTTTATGAAAGCCCAGAAAGGAGAGAGTTTGTAAGAAGAGAGAATTGTCAAGTATTCAATACCACAGATAAGTCTAAAAGGAAGAGGATTAAAATAAAAGACCATCAGATTTGTTGATAAGAGAAAGATGTTTTTTAATTTTGGAGAGATCAGCTTCAGTTAAGTGATGAGTGCATAGGCAAGATTCTGAAGGACTGAGAAATGAGTAAGAGGAGGGGAAATGGAGTTTGCAAATGTAAACAATTTTTTTCCCTAGAAGTTTGGATCTAGGACAGATCTAAGGACAATAGCTTGAGAGGATGGTAGGGTTTAGTGAAGGTACTTTAATGACAGGGATGCTGCTTCTATTTTTACCCTTTTTGTTGTTTTTTTCTTTCTCCCTTTTGTTTTGATTTTTCTTTCACAACATGACAAACACAGAAATATGAAATGATCGTACAAGTATAACCTATATCAGATTGCTTGCTGTCTTGGGGGAGAGGGAAAGAGGAGAGGGAGTAAATGTTGAAAACTATCTTTACATGTAATTGGAGAAAACAAAATACTATTTAGTGTAAAAAAAAATATGAGGGAAACATACAAATAACTGTGGACCAACAAGGTATATGCAGGATAGATTGGAGATAATCAACAGAGTTAAGGGATAATCAACAGAGAAAGGGGATGGTGAGCTTATTACTTCCTTGTTACCCGTCTCCATGCCAATCTATCAGTGGTAACTTCATGATGTTTCTCCAAATGCTCCCTTCTCTTCTCTGTCACTGCCACCACTCTGTCACAACTCTCCTCACTTTATGCTTTCATTTTTGCCAAAAGCCATTTTAATGGCTGGTTTCCTTGCTTCAAGTCTCTCCCCATTCCAGTCTGTCCTCCATTTGTCTATCAGACTGATCTTCCTGAAAAGCCGGACTGACCATGTCAACTCCCTATTCAATAAACTCCAGTGGTTCCCTTTTTACTTCTAAGATCAGATATAAAATCCTATTTGTCCTTCAAAATCCTTTATAATGTCTCGTTCCTACTTTTCTAGTCTTCTCAATATTCAGCACTCTAGAAACATAGCCCCCCACGCAAGTCACTCAATCTCTTTTCTCATATTTATCTCCCCTGATCTTCTTCAAGTCCCAGCTAAAAGCTCTCCTTCCACAAGAAGTCTTTCTCTATCTCCCTTAATACTAGCATGTTCCTTCAATTTATCCTGCCCATACATTGCTGGTCCACAGTTGTTTGTAAGTCTTCCTCATTAGGCTGTGAGTTCCTTGAGAATAAGGACTGCCTTCTGCTTTTCTTTGTATCCCCAGTGTTTAGCACTATGCCTGGTACATAGTAAGTACTTAATCAATGCTTATTAATTGATAGATGATAAAAAAGGAAGAAATCAATTAATAGAGTTTGAAGACTAGAAAAAGGAGAGGATGATTAAGGATATAAGTATGCTGGAGAAGACCAAAAGGAGTGGGCTTTGGGGCACATATAAAAAGTCTGACTGTGACAAGAAGGGCCACCTCATTTTCTTTTTTCTTTTTTTTTTTTAATTCGAGCTTTTTATTTACAAAACATATGCATAGGTAATTTTTCAACACTGACCCTTGCAAAACCTTTTGTTTCAAATTTTCCCCTTTCCCCTCACTCCCTCCCCTACCTGGCAAATAGTCCAATACATGTTAAATATATTAAAATATGTTAAATCTAACATACATATATATATACAGTTATCCTGCTGTACAAGAAAAATCAGATCAGGAAGGAAGAAAAAAACAGAGAAAGAAAACAAAATACAAACAAACAACAACAGAGAGAGTGAGAATGTTATGTTGTGGTCCACACTCAGTTCCCACAGTCCTCTCTCTGGGTGTAGATGGTTCTCTTCATCATTGAACAATTAGAACTAGTTTGAATCATCTCATTGTTAAAGAAAGCCAGCCATCTGAATTGATAGTTGTATAGTCTTGTTGTTGCCTTGTACAGTGATCTCCTGGTTCTGCTCATTTCACTTAGCATCAGTTCATGTAAGTCTCTCCAGGCCTCTCTGAAATCACCTTGCTGGTCATTTCTTATAGAACAATAATATCCCATTATATTCATATACCATAAGTATTCAGCCATTCTCCAATTGATGGACATCTACTCATTTTCCAGTTTCTAGACACTACAAAAAGAGCTGCCACAAACATTTTAGCACATGTGGGTCCTTTTCCTTTCTTAAGTATTTCTTTGGAATATAAACCCAGTAGTAACACTGCTGGATCAAAAGGTATACACAATTTGATAACTTTTTGAGTATAGTTTCACATTGTTCTCCAGAATGGTTGGATCCATTCACAGTTCCATCAACAATGCATCAGTGTCCCAGTTTTCCCACATCCCTTCCAATATTCATCATTATTCTTTCCTGTCATCTTAGCTAATCTGACAGGTATGTAGTGGTATCTCAGGGGTATCTTAATTTGCATTTCTCTAATCAATAGTGATTTGGAGCAACTTTTCATATAATTACAAATAGTTTCAATTTCTTCATCTGAAAATTGTTCATATCCTTTGACCATTTATCAATTGGAGAATGGCTTGATTTATTATAAATTTTAGTCAGTTCTCTATATGTTTTAGAAATGAGGCCTTATCAGAACCTTTGAAGGTAAAAATGCTTTATTTTTTGCTTCTCTTCCAATCCTTCCAAAAACTTTTTAACTTAATATAATTAAAATTATCTATTTTGTGATCGATAATGATCTTCTAGTTCTTCTTCAGTTATAAATTTTTTCTTCCTCCACAGATCTGAGAGGTAAACTATCCTATGTTCTTCTAATTTGTTTATAACATCATTCTTTATGTTTAGATCATGAACCCATTTCGACTTTATCTTGGTATACAGTGTTAGGTGTGATCAATGCCTAGTTTCTGCCATACTAGTTTCCAATTTTCCCAGAAGTTTTTGCCAAATAGTGAATTCTTATCCCAAAAGCTGGGGTCTTGGGATTTGTCAAATATTAGATTGCTATAGTAATTGACTATTTTGTTCTGTGAATCTAACTTATTCCACTGATCAACTGCTCTATTTCTTAGCCAATACCAAATGGTTTTGATGACCACTGCAGGGCCTCCTCATTTTCACAAATTAGGGAGAGAAGGAGAGAATGGGACATGATGTCAAGAAGTTTTGAGATGAAGAAGAGAGGACAAGAGAGAGTTTATGTCAAATGACCTCGGTTTTCATTGTAAGGCAAGAAATGAAATCAATAGATTAAAAAAAAAGAGAGAGAGAGAGATATGGGACAGATTCAGGAAAGGGGGAAAAAAAGGCTTGGAAAAGCTTTGTAGGGAGACAGGGAATCAATAAGAGAGGAATAAAAAGATTGCCTTGCTGCAAGGAGGACTAGTTGAAGTTGGATGATACAAATTTATAATGTAACCTGTTATTATGGTTGTATGATCTTCCTTCAACTTCCTGTGAATAAGAGTTGAGGATGGATGATGATAGGAGCAATCCAGGCCTAAGATTAGCCAATAAATGTCAATAGTACAAGGCAATAAGAGAATTGAGAGTAGAGAATAGTGTAGTATTGAATTAACTAACTTTTTAGGATTCAATATTAGATAGAGTAGAAAACAGAACAAAGGGAATGGCCTGAGGAATTACTGAGGGAATAGTGGGATTAGAAGTCTCAATGGAGACCAAGAAGAGGTTTTAGAGTGAAAGAATAGGCAGATGGGGTGATAAAAGGTCATGGTCAAATAGAGGGATGTAGATGATTTTAATTAAGAAAGTGAAATACTTATAGTTAATTGTGAGGTTTATTCCTATGTTGAAATAAATGTACTTGAGGAATCATCAGCATGTATATTGGATTTTTTAGAAGACTGAGGAAGTGGGAGTTTGGTTTGAGTGAGACACTGGTGTACAATTCCTCTAGTATAAACAGTGAGAACAAGAGAAGAAACAGGGATGTTTATCATTCTATTGGCTACTGCTTCCACCTCTGATTGCTGGTGGGATCTTTGTTGGAACTTCTGAATCTTCTAAACTCATAGACACTTCAGGCTTATAATTCTCATTCAGACAAGAATAAACACAAAAGAAACAGATATCATGGACTCATGTGCTCATGAACACATGATAGCCAGATGGGAGCTAGAATAGCTTACCTTCCTCCTATTTATAAATTGTAATCAAATTGTAATAGTAATCCAAACAGTTATATTTACTGAAAACCACCAAGGAAGAGATTAACAGATTAGTAGGTCACACCTATCATATGTATATTGAATTATGGCTCACTGACTACTGTGATGCTAATTTTTCCAGTCCCACAGCCAATTAGAAGATTTCCCTGTCACATAGTATCAATCCCTGAGTCATCATGACTAGGCTCTCAAAATTCCATGTTGAATCTGAACCAAGTAGGTAATATCTACACAAACTCTACTAGATAAGGAAAATCCAAGCATACTTCCTAGGTTACACCTATTTTATTCATGAGAAACTGAGTCCCAAGGAGATAGAGTGATTTGCCCATGGTTACACAGCTAGTAAATATTAGAAATGAAATTTAAACCTGGTTCAATTATCCCCGCTGCCTGGCTCTAAGTCCAGTGTTCTTTCCAACATAGTATGCCATGTCTATGATTTTACCTTTGGTGAAGGAGAAGAAAAGAAATAAGCATTTATATAGCTCCTACTATGTGCAATGTAATACAATACCATGAATTAAATATTTTTCCAAATATTAATTACCTCATTTGAATGTCACAATAACCTTGGGAGGTCAGTGCTTTAATTAGCCCCATTTTACATCTGAGGAAGCTGGGACAAACAGGTTAAGTGAGGTAGGATCACAAAGCTAGTAAGTGTCAAGGACTAGATTTGAACTCAAGTCTTCCAGTTTCTAGTCTCAGTTCTCTATCCTTTGTGTCAACAGCTACTTTTAGTGGATTACAAGGTAAATCTGACATAGCCATGAGATTTGGAGACCAAAAAAGCTAATATATTTAGTCTGTATTAAGAGAATGATAGTGTATAGAGCTAAGGTGATAAAGCTCATTCTGGAATTTTAAAAGAGATTATGATCCTTCAGAAAATGAAGTGACTAAAGATGGTTTCCTTTGCCCAAGTAGCTTGTTGGCATTAATTTTGGTACTGGGCTTTCCTGAGTAGCTCTCATGCTTGCCCACAGCAGAATGACCTCTTCATGTATCAGCTTGAGAGGTCTTGGTAAGAAAAGACCTAGGATATCCCAGATATTTTTTGGGGGGAGAGGGTGTAAAGAGAGGTTGAAGTGGTATGTCTCCAGGTTGTCAGAGAAAAGCACAAAAACGTCAAGAATGGCTCCATGCCACAATGCAGATTCCTTTTCCACTGGTAGAACAGGTTTACATACTGTCTGTATTCATTTAATCCATGTAGCACAGAAGGTTTAGTGATAGTAATCATTTCCATTATTGACCAAGACAAATTTGGCTTCTCCTTCAGTTGGAGATGACAATAGTAGTTGATCCTATGTAACTGCAGAGAAGAGCTGACCTAACACCCAGAAGCAGAGTATTAAGAATATTTCTATCTGTTTTGTTCAGATATCTCTTGCTTACTCAGGGCATGGCTTTTAAAGGGATTCAGATCAAATGCTTGTGTGTGTTCAAGTCCTCCGCTGTGCCAGGAAAATTCCATTGTAAATCCCAGGATGGGAAGGGATTTTTCACCTGAAATAAAGATAAGAGATACTTACATATTTCTTGCCATTTATAAAAATACAGTCACTTACTTTGGGTGAGTATAACATATATCTGTGGATGTTCCTGTTTTCTGAATTAGAAGAATGCAAATTAGTTTGTGACTCAACATTTAACTCTTCTTTCCACCTCTCTCCCCTTCTAAACAGTTTAATTTCTATGTCATTATGTCCTCAAATAGTACCATGTTGTCACAGGTCAGTCCTTTTTTGAGCTTTTTATCCCCTCTTTGCCTTTTTTTTTTCACTTTTCTTTAGTACTTCCAGCCAAAAAAAGAGAAGCTGAGAAAACAGGCAAACCCTTCCTGCTTCAGAGATTCTCTTGACCAAAATGACTTGTCTGTATGCAGGGACTTTTAAAGCAGGACTTCTGGATCTGGGTTCCATGGATTTTTAAAAAAGTATTTTGATAATGGTACTTCAATAGGATTGTTTCTTTTGTAATCCTATGTATTTTATTTATGTATTTTAAAATATTATTCTGAGAAGGTGTTCATAGGCTTTAGCAGATTCCCTAAAAGAATCCATGAATTCTTACTTTAAAGCAACAAGAAGACAAAAAGGCTGCTAGCAGAAAGGGTATTATAATTCTTAATGTATTTTCACTCTATTGCCACCTATCTCAATTAATTCTACCATACCCATCTCTACTTGTGATTATTTTCCTCTTCTTTTCTCTGAAAAATGAGAACAGAAAACAAAGCAAAAAGTTTCCGCCCATATTTTCTATATCTGGCTTTTACTAACTTAAAAATCTCTTTTATTTTTATTTTATTTTATTTTTTTCTGGGCCTGGGGCTAAGTGTCTTGCCCAGGGTCACACAGCTAGGAAGTGTTAAGTGTCTGAGACCACATTTGAATTCGGGTCCTCCTGAATTCAGGGCTGGTGCTCCATCCACTGCACCACCTAGCTGCCCCTTCTGGCTTTTACTAAAGGTATAAACTTTGGTATTAAACTGGTAAGCTTAGTCCTATTTTCTCAAATGTCTTTCCTTGTGTTGACCTTAAATTAGGCTTTGTGAATCAGTTGGGAGATTTACCTGAATTACTAGGAGAGGATTCTTTTTGAATAGACTTGGAATTGACTTAGAGTCTAAAAGAATGAAGTAAAAAACAGTTATTATAGCTACAATCCAAAGGACCATGTCTGCATGTGCCTTATGTAGAAGAGTATGCCTCTGTATCAGTTGTATTCATGATAACCATCATGGCAATAGAGTGTTCTGCAACTATTACCCTATTGACTCTGAAAGTGAAGGGCAAAGATATGATCACCTGAACTAAGCTAATGTGATGAGTTCTCCTTTTAGGTTTGTTCAACATCTTTATGGACAATTCCAAGTAGTATCCAATGCATCCCTTTTCAAACTGAAGAGAACCAAGGAACATGAAGGCAAAAACTGTGTAACTCCTTAGGGGGAAATACATTTTCAGGCTCTTATCTCTGAAAGATGAATGATCAACTTACTCTGGCACTTTCCCAGGAGGATTAGACATTTCTCACTAAACTAGTTGCTCATATTCTCCAACTGCATCCCAACCTACAATTATTGTTATTTATTATTTTTCCTTGGAGCTCTCCAAATGTAGATGATCTGGTTTTTCCCCTCAGGGTTTGCAATTAAAAGGAGTTATTGGAGGAACCAAGGGACTCCCAAAGATCTCCTTTCAGCTACAGTCCAAGACAGTTCTTGAACAATTCATATGGACCCCTTTAGGCCTGAGCCTCAAGCATTGTGAAAGTAATTGGAAGAAAATTATTCTTCCATCCTCTTTGTATGGTTTGGTATTGTTGAAAATGGTGCATGATTGTCAGACTGAGCATGTCTCCTTGTTTGGTGTTCCTGCTTCCTAAAATCATTATATTCATTTATGGCTTATAAGTTACCTTTAATGTATAACCAAGATACTTTAGCAATAATGATGGTTATTATTCATATCCCCTAGTACTTACCCATTTGAAGTGCTCTGTAGAAAACTAAACTTTCCCTGGAAAGTACATCAGTCCCACATAGTCCCCTATCATTCAACTTCCAATATCCCTGGGAACGTGATACTCAGAGAAACAATAGAGACACAAATTCCTTCATCTGGATTCAAAGCCTTCCATGATTTGTTTGCAATGAACTTTTCCAGCTTTGTTGACCAAATTCCACACTATAGTTTATACTCCTCCTAAGCTATATTATTACTTTCTGGTCCTTGAATATTCCTCTTATTTTTTAAAATCTTTACTTCATTTGGTCTAGATAGACTGTTGGGCCTGGAATCAGGTAGACTCATATTCCTGAGTTCAAATTTAGCCTCAGACATTTACTAGCTGTAAAAGCTGGGGCAAGTCGATTAATCCTACTTGCCTCAGGTTTCTCATCTGTAAAATGAGCTGGAGAAGGAAATGGCAAATGACTGCAGTGTCTTTGTCAAAAAAAAGCCCAAATGGGGTCATCAAGAGTTGGCTACTCCTGAAATGATTGAATAACAACAATAACCAAGGATACCATTTACTTGGAAGGATGCTCACTTCACCAAATTCCCACCAATCCTTAAAGATCCATATCAAATGCTATTTCCTCCTTTGAACTACCAATCACTTAATACTTCTTTAACTGAATTTTTACACTATCACTTGTATTGTATCACTTTATGTACATGCTTAATCTCCCCTGATCAGAGTATAAGCTCCATGAGACTAGGAACTAACTGTATATCAATATTTCCCACATGTTTTATAGGTAAGAAGTATTTGCTTAATGATTGAATGTTCAACATATTTGGAAAGACAATATTAAGAATGCAAACGGTTAAGTTCCTAGTATTGTGATAAACATAATAAATAAAATCATGAAGCCAATAAGTAATCCTTGAGAAATCAAACTTTGAAAAAATGGCTTTGATAACTTGGGAAAACAGATGAAGAACAGAGCTCTTGCCCTTTGAAATGCATCTTTTTTGCTAATTTGTACCAAATCACACTTTTAAATTTACCCTGAATTATTAACATTTTCTCCATCACTTTCTTAAGGCTAAGTAATCAACAAAAACAAAAAATAAACCTTGATTTTTAGCATGTCCTGATTTCTGAAGTGTACCTCCTTACACTGAAATTTTAACAATGGGCTCTTGAAAGCTTGTCCCAGCAAGCTCCAGCATACCACTACCGCAGGCCTATTTACTGGTGTTTCCATATATAGCCTAGGGGTCCATAATCTTTTTGTGTGTGTGTTATCGATTCATTCGAATTCTGTGAAAACCATAGACCCTTTCTCAGAAGGTTTTTATGCATTAAAAATAATACATAGGATTACAAAGCAAAATAACTATTTTGAAATGCAGTTATCAAATTATTTTTAAAAGATACATTCAGACCCTTGAAATCTACTCCCAGGCCTGGTTAAGAACTCATGAATTGTGTTATAAAAACAATCCTAGGCCAATAGATTTAGTTCTGAAAGAAACATTAGAAGTTCTCAAATTCAACCCTCTCATTCTATAGATAAGGAAATTGAGTCAGCACACAAAGGTTAAATGAAATAACTTTTCTGGGGTCAAATGTCTAGGTCCCAGGTCTTTCTGAATTCAAGTCCATGGCTTTTTCCTCTATCAAATAACCAGTATTTGCTGTTATCAAGTAACTAGTATCACTAGAGGCAAAGTGGAAAGACTGTCTCACCAGGAGAATATGTGATAGGACTCATTTCTAGTCCTTTTTAGTCTGAAATGAACTTTGAGCTTTCTGAAAGGCATCATAAGCATCTCCACTGGGTTATTGGTGCCATTTTAGAACTAACAATCATGGTGGTAAGTTTGGACTGGGTAAGAAAATGGTGTGACAAATAGCCATCCTCTCAGGGACTTGGGATGGCAGGCTTTAATCACCATTGTAAAAAGTTGCCATAGAGTCATCTTAGCTATTTAATAGCACTTGTAGTCACAAAGCCCTAAATTCAAATCTCACCTCTTATACTTACATATACAGCCTCTCTGTGCCTCAGTTTCCTTGTCTGTAAAATGACAATTTTACATCATACATACAAAGGGGATTTTTACATCCCCTTTTCTTCCTCTCTCAGCTATCCAGAGACCATTCTTAAACTGATTAGAAGGGAGAGTTGAGAGGAGGGACAGCTCCTTGATTTATTAAACATCTCATTTCTTCATTTAGATCCTATCTAGGACATCTTGTTTTGTGGGAATAAGAAAGGAAGTATGGGGATCTCAGGCCCCATTGAAAATGGCATTTTAAGAATCCACTCCTCCTCAATTACAGCGAAAATGGGAGTTTCCTGTTCACGGTCCCCCCCCCCCCCAACCCCTTACTTTGTTCCTGTAGTAAGTGACTAGATTCTTTTCCCCCTCTTACTTCGCCTGAAGCCAAACAGGAGTGTTCTGGTGAAGGGATTTTGTGGGCGAGCTAGGCTGGGCTGGGCTGGGCTGGGCTGGGTAATGCCGGAGGGTGTCAGCCATTCAGCACCAGCAGCTTGTCTGAGCTAGCTAATTATAGCGAAGGGCACTGTTTACTTTAGTCTTAAACTCGTTATTTATTAGTTACTAAGTTACTGCTTGCCTTGAAGTTACAGGCTTACAGCCAGGGCCAGAGGGAGGAGAGCAGCAGCCATCTCCTCCAGCTGTAGTCCCAGACGTGGGGATTGTAAGAGGGGAGAGCCAAATGCAGATGGTGAAGAGAGGGAAAGCTCCCATAAATGTAGGGGGAGAGAAAAGGGAGAAAGGCAGGTCAGTGTTGAACTTTGAATCTATCTGTCTAGCCGAGAAGGAAAGTTTAGGCGGAGCCGGAGGGCAGAGGCTCTCCCAGCCCCAGGCTCCAACCTGTGGAAGAGATGAGCCACAAATCTTTGTTTTTTTCTTTTCTGCAGAACAAGTTATTCGAGTGTAGCCGAATGCTATCTTGTAGCAATGTCCAGGGTGTAGCCCAGCCTCCAAAAGAGCCCCAGGGCAGCAGGAGCAGGGACTGGGCTGGTAGATTGCTGGTGCATCGGGAGACAGTTGGCTTTTTCTACCAAAGGGGTCAGAAGTGAGGCATCTACCCAAAGCATTGGGCCCTCTAGCCTCTGACTCACTAGATTTTGAGGCAAAAGAAACCTCAATAAGGGAGGAAATTTCCAAACCTCCATACTGGGTAGAGAGAGGGAGAAGAGTAGAAGGGAGAACAGGTTAGACAACATTTGCCCCAGGCTTATAATGTGGAATAGAGATTGTCTGAACTGCAAGGGGGCTTATATTAGAGATCATCTCAAGCACCCAAAGGAGTGTCTTGGACAAGATCAAACAGAATTAGGATTAGAATTCAGAATTTAGGGCACCAAGGCCAGTCCTCTTTTTACTATAGCATATTTCCTTTTTTTTTTTTTTTTTTCCTACAACTCACTCATGAGTGAATTCTATAACTTCATGTATGAGATGTGCCCTTAGACACTCTTTAGTATAAGTTGTGGGCCCCTAGGTGGTGCAACGAATACAATGCTGGGCCTCCAGTCAGGAAGACCTGAGTTCAAATTCATCCTAACTGGGCAAGTCACTTAATTCCCTTTGCCTCAGTTTCCTCATCTGCAAAATGAGCTGGAGCAGGAAATGGCCAATGTCTTTGCCAAGGAACTGAGGAAGGGGTCATGAAGTCAGGCTTGACTGACAACAAAGTCATTTCAGAGGGATTTTAACCTGTTTGTTCACAGGTCCCAGCTAATGGATCTGATAGTCCCAACACCCACACTAAAGTGACTATCACACCAAAGGCTCTGAGGGCACTGGACTGAGCAGTAGTTCTGAATTATCTTCTTGAAGAAATCCACTCCCCCTTCTCTCCCACCCCTCCCAAAAGCTAGTACCAGAAGCCAGACCAAAAGTACATAA
Source organism: Sminthopsis crassicaudata (assembly GCF_048593235.1). Lineage (NCBI taxonomy): Eukaryota > Metazoa > Chordata > Mammalia > Dasyuromorphia > Dasyuridae > Sminthopsis > Sminthopsis crassicaudata. Next base: position 473,067,555 of record NC_133618.1, read on the forward strand.
GCAAAAGGGAGTTTTCACATCCTACTGAAATCCATATGCCTGCTGATGGTTTGAAAGTTCCTGGTACCCCTTCACAGAAAGACCATTTGAATTTTTTTGTCCTTTGTATACTTCTTGGGATGGTTCAAAGTTAATTTTTAAGGAATTAAAAAGATAAATTGAGAAAAAAAATTCCCTTTTAGTGAAAATTTCAATGAAAAAAGGACATCTTCACTGAAGAACAAGAATTTTGTTCTTAATTTTTGCAATGATTTATGGTACAGTGATGTCATATTCTGAGCTCCAAGAAACCCCAAGGCCCAAGCTTAGACCTAAGGCCCATTTTGGGGGGATTTTACCTCACCAGGCCTCAGAATTTCCTAACACTATGAAGAATTTAAAATAGCAATTCCTTCATTTTCTTAGCCTTCTAACAAATACAGTCTTTGATTGAATTAGGGTTTTGAAACCACAACCTGTAAAGAACCCAGAGGGAGTATACCACAGAGTATATTCCCTTATCTGCCTCAACAAATACATCCTGGCTCAACCTTGAGTAAGACTTTCTATCAGCATTTGATCAGGAAAGCTTGTCAGTTTCTCAAAATGCAAAATCAATAGCTGATTTTACTTTTTTACTTAGCATTTCCTTGGGATATTCTCATTTTGATATAGTAAAGATTATAAAACATTGTCTCAGATTCTGTTCTGATCAACATCCTTCCTAAATTTGGAATTTACCTATGGCCAAATCTTTGCCTGTTAGAGTGCATATATATTTTAAGTGTTATTCTGAAGATTTTTTTCATATATTGCTAAAATTAGAAATCTCCTGATTATTGGAGAAAAATTTCAAAGAGGAAGCTTGTACCCTCAGCATAAACCCTGTGGCAATGACTCTTAAGATATCTTACATAGCAGGCAGTAGTTTTTGCTTTGTTAGGATAAATGAAGAAGAATGCCATCTCTGAAGCTCAGGCAGACTGAGTATACAGCTAAGTAATGTGGTGGATAGAGCGTCTTTTAAGAAGACCTGAATCTGAATCCTGCCTCAGGACCATATTCCTGTGTGGCCCTGGATAAGTCATTTAACTTCTTAAGTTTCAATTTCCTTATCAATAAGGAAGGGATAAAAATATTGCCTATCTCATAGGGCATTGTTAACCTGTGTAAAGAACTTTTGCAAACCTTAACCTAAAGTGCTATCTAAGTATTAGTTATTTTTATTGTTAATTGTCATCCCACAAAAAGGAAAATGGAAAATGTGTTCATTTTCAGTTAGCTATTGCCCTTATTTGATCAAAGAAAAATGCTTACAGTTGCATTTAAAAAAAAAAAAAAAAGGAGGGGAGAATTTTGAGAAGATGGCTGGGCTCTTCAGATTTTCCCCACAAACAAAACAAAATTATGCCTCAGAGTGAACATAGACTGGTGAAAAACAAATTAGACTGGGGCAGAACGTCTGGACAGGACACTAAGAAAGACCCCAGGACCTGAATTTAACTAGTATTATTATTTAACTGAATTTAACATCTCCAGGCTAGCTCTGCAGAAACAGTGAGGAGCCCTGGGATTAACTTGATTTAGAGGCACCCTCAGCCTAAACTATATAGGAACTTTTACCTCTTAGAAGTATGGAGAGTGGGGCGTCTGAATCTGGGAAGACTGAGGGAATCTTTCCTGATTAGAAAGACCAGGCCCAGCTGTGCTGCAGAGATTGTCCTGGGCAAAAAAGAATTAGCAGACCTGGTGGGTATAGAAGCAGTGGGGCACGGATGCTGCTGACTGTTAGCACTTACAGGAGGGTGGAGAAAGAACCCAACCAAAGAAACTTATTAGGAAAATAGGGAAGACTGAGGTTCATCTTCAGAGGAAGACACTGAAGAGAAAAATCTCCTCCCACCCCAAAGAATAATGTTATATGGCTACCTGCTCAGAAAGAATTTATAGAACTCAAAAAATAATTTAAAAATCAAATGAGAGAGATTGAGATGGAAAATTAAAGGACCATCCAAGAAAATCAAAAAGATTATGAAAAGAAAGTCAACCAAAGGAGATCCAGAGTCTTAAACAAAAGAATGACTCTTTGAAAATTAGAATTGGACAACGGGAAGCCAGTGAAGCTATAAGAGAGCAAGAAGTAACAAAACAAGATATAAAGAATTAAAAAAAAAAACAGAATATGAAACCGTTTATAAGAAAAACAATAGATCTGGAGAATAGATGAAGAAGGAAAAAGCATAAGAATAGTTAGACTACCTGAAAGTTGAGACCAATAATGCAAGAAATAATCAAAGAAAATTGTCCTGAAATTATAGAACATGAGGAAAAAGTAGACATAGAAAAAATCCACCAATCACCACCTCAGAGAGATACTATAAGGAAAACATATTGCAACATTATTGCTAAATTTTGAAAACCCCAGATCATAGGGGTTTTATAGGATTTTTTTTTTTAGGAATTTTATAGGAAACAAACAAAAATTAATATACTGGCTCAACAATTAGAATTAGACAAGATCTATCAGCAGCTACAATAAAAGATTGCAGGTCCTGCAATATTATATATCAACAATCAAAAGAACTAGGCTTGTGGCCAAAAATATTATATCTAGCAAAATTAAGTATAATGTTAAATGAAAAAAAATGAACATTCAGTGAATTCTCAGATTTCTAGTATTTTATTTCAAACAAAACTGAACTCAGTAGGATATTTAATGTATAAGAGCCAACATCAAAGACTAATTTTGAGGGACTCAGTAAGGACCAATTGTTTGTGTTTTATAGTACAAATGTAAGCCATATCTCTAAGACTGACCTCAGTAATTAGGTAGTCTTAAAGAAAGATTGAGGCAGAGCTGAGTATGATCTGACTCTCGAAAAGCAAAACTATCAAGGAATTGGTAAAAATAGTAATTATGCTATATGCATGAGGTGAAGAGGAAGAACCAACTCAGATGGGGGAGGAAGGCTAGTAGTTCTGAAAATCTGCTCACATTGGAATTGGGTTAAATAGGGAACAAAACATCTATCTATCTGTCTGTCTATCTTCACACACACACACGTGCACACACACACACACACACACACACACATACACACCATGAAGAGTATAGCACCCTCCAAAATCTATAAAGAAATAAGCAGGGGAGGGAATAGGATAAGATGAGATATAGAAGGGTTTGTTGATTAATGGGAGTGGGATAAGGTATGTAGATTAATGGGAATGTGATAAAGGGAAAGAGTAGAGGGTAAAGATAAGGGAGGAATTCATGAGTGTAGGGAGATTAAGTAATGAAAAAGCAAGTTAAAGAGTAAAACTAAAGAAAAGATTTAGCAGGGAAAGGAAATAAGATATATACAAATACAGTAACAAGCATCAGTAAAGCTTTAAAAAAAAGTAGAACTAGTAATCATTGATCTCAAAGTCAAACTTAAAGACTCAATCCAAGAAAGAAATCTACATTATATGTCAACCATATTCATATTGTATTAGATGCATATCTATGTATGTGTATATGTGCATGCATATATATGGATGTGTGTATATGTGTATGTATACATAAATATATGTTTGCTTAACTGTAGCCTGCTTGGAGGTGAGAGGGATTAAAGGAGAAAAAAAAAATAAAGTAAAAAGTGCACAGCAGAGAATAAAAGAACAACCTGAGAGGAAGCAAAGAAAAGATGAACATAATGTCTTCTATTATTATATATGTTTTCTTGAAATGGAAATTTATTTTTACATATTTCTTTTTTTCTTTTCTTGTTTCTTTCTTTATTTTCTATTTTTTCTTTTTTTTTAATTTAATTTTTATTTTATAATTATAACTTTTTTTTTTGATAGTATATATGCATGGGTAATTTTTTACAACATTAACCCTTGCACTTACTTCTGTTCAGATTTTTTCCCTTCTTCCCCGAACCCCCTCCCCCAGATGGCAGGCAGTCTTATACATGTTAAGTATATTACAATATATTCTAGATACAATATATGTGTGTAGAATCAAATTTCTTGTTGCACAGGAAGAATTGGATTCAGAAGGTAAAAATAACAGTTTACACTCATTTCCCAGTGTTCCTTTTCTGGATGTAGCTGATTCTGTCCATCATTAATCAATTGGAATTGGATTAGCTCTTCTCTCTGTTGAAGATATCCACTTCCATCAGAATACATCCTCATACAGTATCATTGTTGAAGTGTATAATGGTCTTCTGGTTCTGCTCGTTTCACTTAGCATCAGTTGATTTAAGTCTCTCCAGGCCTCTCTGTATTTCTCCTGTTGGTCATTTCTTACAGAACAATAATATTCCATAACATTCATATACCATAATTTACCCAACCATTCTCCAATTGATGGACATCCATTCATCTTCCAGCTTCTAGCCACTACAAAGAGGGCTGCCACAAACATTTTGGCACATACAGGTCCTTTTCCCTTCTTTAGTATTTCCTTGGGATATAAGCCCAGTAGTAGTATATTTTTACATATTTCTAATACTCCTTGATATTCTGCTGAGCACATGACAATGTGTTGTTGTTCCTTCTTTTTTCTGTCTTTCTATTTTGCTTTTTCTTATTTTGTATTTGTTTTAAATAAATAAATTTAAAAATAAAATAAAAGAGGAACCTGCTTGGTCTGCTAGGTAGAACAATGGTTAGAGTCCTGGCTGTGATGCCAGCAAAACCTGAGTTTAAATTCAGCCTCAGATACTTTCTAGCTGTGTGAATCTGGGGGCAAGTCACTTAACCCTGATTGCTTTCAAAAAAAAAAAAAAAAAGGGGGAAGAGCCTAAAGAATGGTAAGGAAGCAGGCCTTTGTCCCATTGCAACTTAGTGTGAAGTGTTACTTGAAAGCTTTTCTTTTAAACCAGAGCTTCTTAAATTTTTTCCACTTATAACCCCAGAGTATATAGATATATAAAATAGGTATGCAAATCAAAATTTACTGACAATATATTATAAATTAATTTATTTAATTTCTTTTTTTAAATAATAGATTTTTATTTTAAAATATATGCAAAGACAGTTTTCAACATTCACTCTTGCAAAACCTTGTGCTACAAAATTTTTCCTCTTCTTTCCTCACCTCCCTCTTCCCCTAGAAAACAACTAATTCAATGTAGGTTAAACATGCAATTCTTCTAAACATAAATTTATTTTAAAACAATTTTTGTATACATCTTATTTTTCCATTTATTAAAGATAAAAGTAAATTTGCATACAATGAGATGGATGCTTTTGTTTATTTTTACATACAGAATTAAATCTTGGTAGAATATTTGATACCTTTTACTGCCAAATTTTTTGAGACCCTCCACAGTTATATGATCCTATATGGGATTACAATCCACACTTTAAGAAACTTTGTTTTAAACAAATTTTCAAGCTTGCTAGTGTTGAATCCTGACTAAATTTTATCGAGCCTGAAAAACCTAGTTTTCTTTATCCAAGGTGATAGTCCCCCAATCTACCAGGGTTTTCCCTCCAGTTTAGTGCAAGAGAAAGAATGTGAAGGCCTAGGTTTTAGGCCACTAGTTTTTTGTGTGATAAAGGACAAGTAAGACCCATAACTTGGAAATCTAGGCTCCTGACTTATGAAATAAAGCAGTTTAACAAAATTTAAGATTCTAGGATATTATCATTTGTCAGCTGCTTTTTCCAGAAAAGTACTCATATGATGGGTATCTCTTGCTACACTGCAATTCTGCTCAATATCCTCCCTCCCCCTCATTCCTCATATTCAATAATTTGATAAATTTTGCCTTATTCCCACTTCTACAATCTCTTGATAGCCAACTCCACTCCTGTCTCTCCACTCTAAGAGCTGCCATCTTTATTCTGGCCTTCATCACCTGTGCCCTACATTACTGCAATAGGAGTTAATCTCCCTGACTTCCTTTCCAATGGTAGTCAAACCTCCCACCTGCTGTCTGTCATTTCCTTAAGCACAAATCTGACCCTTTAGGACTCAAGAAACTTCAATAGCTCCCTATTGCCCCTAGGATAAGATGTAAACTTCTTTTTCATTTTTAAAAAAATTTTTTAATCTCTGAAGATGCTTTTTATTAAATATTTTCATTTTCAAAACATATGCATAGATAATTTTCAAAATTCACCTTTGCAAAACCTTGTGTTCCAATTTTTCCCTCCTTTCCTCCCACCCTCTCCCCTAGACAGCAAGTAAATCAATATGTGTTAAACATGTGCAGTTCTTCCAAACATATATTCTACAATTATTTCTACAAATAATTCTACAAATTCTACAAATGTGTAGATACACATAATTCCATAATATGTACAAGAAAAATCAGATCAAAAAGGGAAAAAATAAGAAAGAAAACAAAATACAAGCAAACAACAACAAAAAAAGTGAAAATGCTATGTTGTGATTCACACTCAGTCCCCACAGTCCTTTCTCTGGATTCAAATGGCTTCTCCATCACAAAACCATTAGAACTGGCCTGAAACATCTCATTATTGAAAAAAGCCATGATCATCAGAACTGTTGTTGTATAATATTGATGTTGTTGTGTACAAGTTCTTCTGATTCTATTTACTTCACTCAGCATCAGTTCATGTAAGTCTTTCCAGGCCTTTCAGAAATCATCCTGCTGATCATTTCTTATAGAACAATAATATTCCATTATATTCATATACCATAACTTATTCAGCCATTCTCTAATTGATGGGCATCCATTCAGTTTCCAGTTTCTTGCCACTACAAAAAAGGCTGCCTTTTCCCTTTTTTATGATCTCTTTGGGATACAAACTCAGGAGAAACACTGCTGGATCAAAGGGTATGCACAGTTTAATAACCTTTTGAGCACAGTTCCAAATTGCTCTCCAAAATGATTGGATCAGTTCACAACTTCACCAACAATGTACTTGTTTTCCCACATCCCCTTCAACATTCATCATTAGCTTTTCCTGTCATCTTAGTCAATCTGAGAGGTGTGTATTGGTACCTCAGAGCTGTCTTAATTTACATTCCTCTGATCAATAGTGATTTGCATCATTTTTTCATGTGACTATAAATGATTTTAATATCTTCATCTGAAAATTATCTGTTTATATCTTTTGACCATTTATTAGTTGGAGAATGGCTTGAATTCTTATAAATTTAAGTAAATTCTCTACATATTTTTATATATAACTTTTATTATATATAATTATAATAATTATACATAAATTATTTTGTTATATATAAACTTATCTATATTTTAGAAATGAGATTTTTATTTTGGATATAAAATTTTCCCCCAGTTTATTGCTTTCCTTCTAATCTTGTCCTCATTGGTTTTATTTGTACAAATCTTTTTAAATTAATATAATCAAAATTATTTATTTTGGATTACATAATGTACTCTAGTTCTTTGGCCACAAATTCCTTCCATTTCCACAGATCTCAGAAGCAATCTATTCTTTGTTCTTCCACTTTGCTTACAGTATCACTTTTTATGTCTAAATCATGAAACCATTTTGACCTTATTTTGGTATAAGGTGTTAGGTGTGAGTCAATGCCTGCTTTTCTTCATACTAATTTTTAATTTCCCCATTAATTTTTGTCAAATTGGGGGTTCTTATCCCCAAAACTGGGGCCTTTGGGTTTATCAAACACTAGATTGCTATAGTAATTAACTATAGTGTCTAATCAACCTAACCTATTCCACTGATCCACAACTCTATATCTTAGCCAACACTAAATGGTTTTGATGAGCACTTCTTTATAATATAGTTTTAGGTCTGAAACAGCTAGGCTGCCTTAATTTGCATTTTTAAAAATTAATTCCCTTGAAATTTTTGATCTTTTGTTCTTTCAGATGAACTTTATTTTTTCTTGGGAGTTTGATTGATATGGCACTAAGTAATTTAATTTAGGTAATATTGTCATTTTTGTTATATTAGCTTGGCCTACCCATAAGCACTTGCTATTTTTCCAGTTAATTAGATCTGACTTTATTTGTGTGGAAAGTGTTTTGTAATTGTGTCCATATAGTTCCTGACTTTGCCTTGGCAGGTAGGATTCCAAATAGTTTATATTATCGACAGTAATTTTAAATGGAATTTCTTTTTATCTCTTGCTGCTGGACTTTGTTGGTAACAAATAAAAATGCTGATGGTTTATGTGGACTTATTTTGTATCCTGCAACTTTACTAAAGTTGTAAATTGTTTCTAGTAGCTAAAATTGTTTCTAGTAACTAAAAAGTTGATTGTCTAGGATTCTCTAAATATATCATCATAGCATCTGCAAAGAGTGATAATTTGGTTTTCTCATTACCTACTCTAATTCTTTTAATTTCTTTTTCTTCTCTTATTGCTAAAGCTAATATTTCTAATATAATATTGAATAGTAATGGTGACAGGGGGCAACCTTGTTTTACCTGAATCTTATTGGGAATGGTTCTAGTTTATCCTTATTACATATGATGATAACTGATGGTTTTAAAAAGATGCTACTGATCATTTTAAGGAAAATTCCATTGATTCTTATATTCTCTAGTGTTTTTAATAGAAATAGGTGTTGGATTTTGTCAAATGCTTTTTCTGCATTTATTGAGATAATCATATGATTTTTGTTAGTTTGGCTATTGATATAGTCAATTATGCTAATAGTTTTTCTAATATAGAACCAGCCCTGCATTCCTGGTGTAAATCCTACTTGATGTAATCTCTTTGTTAATATTTTATTTAAGATTTTTGCATCAATATTCATTAGGGAAATTAGTCTATAAGTTTCTCTGTTTTTTTTTTTTTTTTAGGTTTAGGTATCAATATCGTATCATGTCATAGAGAGAATTTGGTAGGACTCCTTTCCCTATTTTTTCAAATATTTTGAATAGTATTGGAATTAATTATTCCTTTTATGTTTGGTAAAATTCACATGTAAATCCATCTGGCTCAGGAGATTTTTTTCTTAGGGAAGTGATTAATAGTTTGTTCAATTTCTTTTTCTAAAAATGGAACTATTTAAGTAATTGATTTCCTTCTTTGTTATTCTAGGCAATCTAATTTTTTTAAGTATTCATCCATTTCACTTAGATTATCAGATTTATTGGCATACAGTTGGGCAAAATAGCTCCAAATTATTGCTTTAATTTCCTCTTCATTGGTGGAAAGTTCACCTTCTTCATTTTTTGATACTAACAATTTGATTTTCTTTTTTTCTTTTTCTAATCAAATTAGCTAAAAGTTTATCTATTTTGTTGGGTTTTTTTTTTCATAAAATCAATTCTTAGTTTTGTTTATTAGTTCAATAGTTTTTTTTAACTTTCAATTTTATTAATCTCCCCTTTTATTTTCAGAATTTCAAATTTGGTATTTAATTGGGGGTTTTTAATTTCTTCTTTTTCTAGCTTTTTTAGTTGCATGCCCAATTCATTGATCTTCTCTTTCTCTATTTTATGCAAATAAGCATCTAGAGACATAAAACTTCCCCTAAGAACTGCTTTGACTGTATCCCAGTATGTTGTTTCATTATTGTCATTCTCTTGGATGAAATTATTGATTGTGTCTATGATTTGTTGTTTCACCCATTCATTCTTTAGAATTAGATTATTTAGTTTCCAATTAATTTTTTATCTGTTTTTCTCTGGCCCTTTATTACATGTAATTTTTATTGCATCATAGTTTGAAAAAGATGCATTTATTATTTCTTCCTTTCTGCATTTGATTTTCAGGTGCTTATCCCTAATACATGGTCAATTTTTGCTGAGAAAAAAGTATATTCCTTTCTGTCTCTATTCAATTTTCTCCAAAGGTCTATCATACCTAACTTTTCTAAAATTCTATTTACCTCCTTAATTTTTAAAAAAATTATTTTGTGGTTCTACTTATCTAGTTCTGAGAGAGCAAGATTGAGATCCTCCATTAGTATAGTTTTGCAATCTAATTCTTCTTGCAGCTTTCTTAACTTTTCCTCTAGGAATTTGGATGCTATACCACTTGGTGCATATGTAGTTAGTATTGTTATTACTTCATTATCTATGGGACCCTTTAGCAAAATGCAGTTTCCTTCCTTATCTCTTTTAATTAGATCTCTTTTTGTTTTTGCTTAATCTAAGATCAGGATTGCTACACTGCTTTTTTAACTTCAGTTGGAGCATAATAGATTCTGCTCCAGCTTTTTACCTTTACTTTGTATGTATCACTTTGCTTTAAATGTGTTTCTTGTACATAACATATTGTAAGATTCTGGCTTTTAATTCAGTCTGCTATCTGCTTCCATTTTATGGGAGAATTCATCCTATTCATATTCACAGTTAAAATGACTAATTGTATTTCCTCCCCAAGTTATACTTTTCTCTTTCCTTTCTCCCTTTCCTTCTCCCCAAAGTTTTGCTTCTGACCATCACCTCCCTCAAACCCTCCCATTTTATAGCTCCTCCCACTTTCTTATCCCTTTCCCCTTATACTTTTGTTCTCCCTTTTATTAGCCTCCCCATTTCCTTTCCCTTGCCTTTTCTATTTCTCTATAGGCTGAAACAAATTTTTCTATGGGCTAAATATATCTGTTATTCTCTCTTTGAGTCAAATCTGAGGATCACACAAGGCTCATCCCTCTCCCTTATTTCCCTCAATTATAAAAGATATATTTTTTTGCCTCATGAGATGTAATTTACCTCTTTGTATCTCTGCTTTCCTCTTCTTCCAGTACAATCCCCTTTTCACCTTTAATTTCTTTTTTATATCGTCACACTAAAATCAAATTATACCTACACCCTATAAGTATACTTATAACAAAGACAGTTATCAAGAGTTAAACATGCCATCTTCCCATATATGAATGTAAACTTTTTAACCTTTTTTTCAGCTTTTTTTTTTTTTTTTTTTTTTTTTTGCTGAGGCATTTGGGGTTAAGTGACTTGCCTATGGTCTTGCAGCCAGGAAGTGTTAAGTATCTGGGACTAGATTCGAACTGCACCACCTAGATGCCCCAACTTTTTAACTTTTAAAAGAAAGTTGTTTTTTTCTTTACTGTTTACTTTTTTGAGCTTCTCTTGAGTTCTGTATTTGAAGATCAAATTTTCTGTTCAGCTCTGGTCTTTTTATCAGAAATAAATGAAATTCACCTATTTCATGGATTGTCCATCTTATTCCCCTGAAAGATAATACTTAATTTTGCTTAATAATTGACTCTTGGCTGCAATCCAAGTTCTTTTGCCCTTCAGAATATTATTTTCCAGGCCCTTTGATCTTTTAAAGTGGAAGCTGCTAGGTCTTTGGTAATCTTGATTGTGGTTTCTCGATATTTGAATTGTTTCTTTTTGGCTGATTGCAGTATTTTCTCCTTGATCTCATAATTCTGAAATTTAGCTATGATATTCCTTGGAGTTTTCATTTTGGAATCTCTTTCAGGAGGTGATAAGTAAATTCTTTCAAATGGCTATAGGAATCTAGGCAGTTTTTCATGATGATGTCTAGATTCTTTTTTCCATCATGTTTTTCAGGAAATCCAATAATTCTTAGATTGTTTCTCCTAAATCTATTTTCCAGGTCAGTTGTTTTTCCAATGAGGCATTTTACATTTTCTTCTATTTTTTCTTTCTTTCTTTTTCTTTTTTTTTTTTTTTTTTGTTTGACTGATTCTTGAAGTCCCCTTGAGTCGTTCACTTCCATTTGTTCAATTCTAATTTTTAGTGAATTATTTTCTTCAGTTAGCTTTTTTATCTCTTTTTCAAGTTGGATAATTGAACTTTTAAATGAGGTGTTTTGTTCATTTCATTTTTTTCCACTTCACAAATTCTGTTTTTCAATGAATTGACTTCTTTTTCATATCTATTTTGTAAGGAATTATATGCTTTTTCCGTTTCTCTAAATTTATTTTTTAAGTGAGATTTCTGTGTTCCTTATCCAAACTTTCCTCCAAAGTTCTCATTTCCTTTCCCTATTTTTCTTCTCTCTTTTAAGATCATTTTTGAATTTTTCCAAGAGAGTCTTGGGAGATGGAGACAAACACCCTTTGGGGCTTCATTTGGAGACAATTTAGTATCTTCAGTGTTTGAGATCTATTTTTCTCTGTCTCCATAAAACTCTATAAAGCTATTTATGGTCAGAGTTGTTTGGTTTTTTTTTTGTTTTGTTTTGTTTTGTTTTGTTTTGTTTTGTTTTGTTTTTTTGCTTTTTTGCTCATTTTTAAAGGTTGAGGTCTACTCTTAGGACAAAGGGGAGATTGTCCTAAACTTCCTTTACAGGGGACAGCAGCATCATGGTGCCATGGGGCCAGTGCTGCTGACTTTTTTCCCATACAGGGTAAGTGTAGCCAAGTCCCACTATTTTGGGGTTTAGAGGCTTACTATTTGCCTTCTGTAATTGTATTGGATGTCTCACAGCTAGTCTGCTGATCCACTGGTTTCTGAACCAGGACAGATTAGCCAATGCCCCTATATTTTGGCTAAGAATCTCCTGGAGATTCCCCTGGCACATAAATGTCACACCACCTTGGGTCCCTGTGCTGTACCTGCACTTAGCCCGCTTCTCTCCATGCCCGATTGAAACAGACTTTTTCTGAAATTCTTCCAAAGTATCTTCTGCTGGAAATTAGTTACACTCCAAATATTTGTGGGTTCTCTCACTCCAAAACCAGTTCAGAGGCTTGATTTGGTGTTGATCTAAGGGAAGCCAGAAAGAACTCTGTCCTATTCTCTGCCATTTTACCTCTACCCCTGAAGATGTTTAACCTTCTTTTTCATTTTTTAAAGCCCATCGTAACCAGCCTTTATCCTTTCTAGTTTCATTATACAACAATTCTCATTCCTATGTTCATCAATTCATCCAACCAAACCTCTCCCTATTTTTTGTCTCATCAAGCCTTTCCTAATGCCCCCAACTGCTAAATCATTTAACTTCTGACAGCCTCAGTTTCCTTATATATAAAATGGGCCTAATAATTACACATACTTCATAGGGCTATTTTAAGGATTGATGAGGTAATATATGGAAAGTTTGCAAAATTTAAATCCCTATTTAAATGTTGGGTGTAATTATTGTTCCTCCTCTGAAATTACTCTTGGGAAGGGGCAAAACCATCTGCATTTTATAAAGTTGTGCAGTAGCTCTCAAAGTGTGGTCCATTGACTACTAATTCCCTTCCAGAATATTCACAAGGTCAAAACTATTTTCATAATAATACACAAATGTTGTTTGTTCAGTCATGTTCAATTATTTGTGATTTCATTTGGAAATTTTTAGCAAAAATATTGAAATGATTTGCCTTTTCCAGCTCATTTTACAGATGAGGAAACTGAGACAAACAGGGTTAAATGACTTGCCCAGAGTCACACAGTATCTAAGATCATATCTGAACTCGGAAACATGAGTCTTACTAATCTTAGGTCCAGTGTTCTATTTACTGTATCACATAACTTTTCTGTTTTTTGCTTACTAAAATAGTTGTCCTCTATAATTTTTTAAGAGCATTTTTGAGGAGTTGGGCCTAAGATCAACAAGTTTGAAAGCCATTGATTTAATGATTCAGATTGCCTAGCATAGCCTCATTTGAGCAGGCAGTGTTTCTAGAATATATAGGTGTTATGTTAATAAATCTTGAGATGCTCACAAATGGCCTCTTTGAGGGATAGATACATTTTACTGCATCATTGCACATGGTTTTTTATTCCATAACTTCTAAAATGCTTTGCCAGTTTTTTATATCCAGCACTGAATATAAAAGTTTGTCAACCCTTCAAAATATCTTTTGATGTGTTTCCATAATGGATACTTCCCATCCTCTGTTTGCCCCCGCCTTCTCTTCTTCTCCATTAGATGGTGCAATTAAAGTCTTAAACTATGATCCTTTCTTAGAGTTAGTTTTCCCAGTCTGTTCCCTTGGTACAATTTGAGGCCTTTTCTTTAGAAGCTCATTTCTACAGAGAGATTCCAGAGTTCACAATACTGAAGTTTAGTATGATTCTGATACTTCAGAATATATCTAAATTAGCTTCTTCCATTTATTCCCTCTCAGGTTACTTACTAGATTTTTATGGTCACTGTTTTCTTCCTTTCTTTCTTTCTTTAAAAAAAACAACAAACAAACAACCCACAAACAACACTATTTGAACAAATTATTCCCAATTTGGGGGGGGTCACATAAGACTTTACCTGGGATGGCTGGATGGCACATTGAATACAGTACTGATCCTGGAGTATAAAAGGACCTGAGTTCAAATTTGTCTTTAGATCCTTAATACTTCTTAGCTATGTGACCCTGGACAAATTATTTAACCCCAATAATCTAGCAAGCAAACAAACAACAAGACTTTATCCAAGAAGCTGGTTGATGTTCCCTGAATAGGCTTCTACCTAGCTTAAAAAAAGCCCAATGAACACTGTTAATAGCATTTTTTTTTTTTTTTTTTTTTTTGCTGAGGCAGTTGGGTTTAAGTGACTTGCCCAGGATCACACAGCTAGGAAGTGTTAAGTGTCTGAGGTCAGATTTGAACTCAGGTCCTCCTGACTTCAGGGCTGGTGCTCTATCCACTGTGAATTTTTTTTTTTTTAAATGTCAACAGACTGCCCTGTTAACTACCAGTCTGACTTCTAGGACAGCATGATAGCATGAACTAGAGGACATGAGTCAGAATTGAATATGCTGAAATTATTTCTTTGTTCTGCGTCCTTTCATGTCAGCTCTGGTGCATCTAGATTTGGAACAACATTGAATTGTATCTAAAACATAAATTTCAATAGAACATATTTCTCATGTATATAGCAACTTTCAAATATATCTTATTGATAAGATTTACTATATTAAAACATCTGAGCAGCAAATCAGAATTTTCCACTCTACCCAATTAGTTAATCAATTGACATTTTTTGGTCCTGCCCAATAAGTAAAGCAGATGGAATTTCCTATTTCAAATCCCACATCCCTATTTTTAATTTTGGAATTATTATTGTTAATAATAATAATTATCATTATTATTGGTGAAGTAGAAAGGAAAAGAAAATTTGTTATGTGAATGTCTTTATGTAGCCTGTGGCAAGGAAATGCCTTTTCTTTACTCTTTCTCCAGCTCAGGTTATTTCTTTTGTATCTATACATTTGATAAATGTCTTATGGTGAACTTGCAAGAAGCAAGGGGCTCATTCTCTTTAACCTGTAATATAAGATGCAAAATATTATTTCCTAGCCTGAACATCTTCTCATTTATTAGGAGATGGGAAAGTTTAGTTGTATTACTTGGTATGATGTTCCTACCTGAGAATGTCATCATTGCTTCATCGTTATTTTTTTTTTTAAATCCACCCTATGCATTCTATGAACAAGCTAGGGAAAGTTCTATAAGAGAATGTGAGTGGAGGCAGTATAATGTGGTGGAAAGAGCACTGAATCTAGAGTCAGAAGACATTACTTCAAATCTCAGTTCTGATATTTAATTTTTTTTTCTCTTTTTTTTTTTCTTTCTTTCCTTCTTTTTTTATTCCTTCCTTCCATTTTTAATATAAGTTAAGCAAGTTAACATGACCTTTCTGGGCCTCAGTTTCCCCATCTGTCAAGAGCATTAGACTAGATTAGATTAGATCTATCTATGGGGGCAGCTAGGTGGCACAGTGGATAGAGCACCAGCCCTGAATTCAGGAAGACTGGAGTTCAAATGTGATCTCAGACACTTAACACTTCCTAACTGTGTGACCCTGGGCAAGTCATTTAACCCCAGCCTCAGGGAAAAAAAAGAAAAAAAAAAAAAAGATTAGATCTATCTAGATTAGATTAGATTACATCTATCCTTTCCAGATCTATTTTAAATCATTACTTTTTCTTAGATTGCAGAGCATATATATAAAATCTCTGGATAATTGCTGCATAAAACTCCATATCATCTTGGTATCATGTTAAAAGAACCTTAATTGATGGGACAAGCCAATGGTCCAGGCTTACACATGTTGTTAATAGGAATATGTTGAATGACAGCCTGAGATGGTGAAATCACTAAAGAAATAACTAATTGGCTGAGTCTCCCTCATATATTAATTGAGTAAATAGCTAATCTGCAAAGGTTGTGAAAGAGATTTCTTCACAACTGAAGATTCAAGGTTATAAATCTTTTTCTACACAGATGAAATCATATGAAGACTTCCTGAAGTAATAAGCAATAGGAATTTTATATTAAAATTAATTATTGAAAAATTCACAGGTTTACCTTGAGAAAGTTCTGCTTAGATGTGGCAAGTGAAAAGCTAGAAATTCCATGACATTTATAGTTTATTTTTTTAGTTCAAAAGCAGAAAACTAGCTGCTGTTCAAGTAGTAACAGTAACAGTAATTTTCTCCTGAGCTAAGATTTTTGGCTTCTCTTATGGACCCATTTTTCCCTTCTTGCTTTTACTTCTGGCTGGAGGACCCAGTTTTCTAGTAAATGTACATGGAATGATGATGAGAGATTTGGTAATAACATACTTCTCTGGTGCTTGAAGATTTATGGTGAGAACATCATTGACTGCCTTCCAGATCCCTTAGAAAGAGCCACATCACTGGAGGGGGAAAAGTTAAAGAGAAATGCAGAGCAAAAATAAGTAGTTAGAGACATAGCAAACACCTTTCTTCAAAGTCAGGGAAGCTGAGGAGGCCATTTTTCCTTAAGAGAAGGTTGAGTGACTGGAAGTCTTTTCTAAATTTGAGGCTGTATGTTTCTCTGATTCATAATCCATTCTTTGGTTATTCCTTGCTGATTCATAACTATTATCACCTGGTGAGTGGGATGGGGTAGGGACAATCTAAAAATCTCTATAACTTTATCATAATGTATAGAAGGCACAAAATGCCTGTTCAGTTGCTTAATTGAAAACTTTTCTGGCTTTTTTTCATATAATTATTTGATGTTACTTTCAAGTCAACTATTCCAATTTATTAAAGTGTATCTTTCACCTAAGCAGAGGAATTATTGCTCTTTTGTCCACCTCTCAGGACTCACAGAGAGAAAATCTGATACCTTGACCATTGGGAAACAAGTTGGTTTCTCTTTTTTTCTTCTCATTTATGAATGAGGGATAATGATACAGTCCTACTCCTCAAGAAATTAGAAAAACTGTTGAATATAGCCTCAGCCCATGGGTAAATTGAGTAAGTCTGGGCTGTCACTGTCATTTTTATACCTTCTTAAACTTTTAACGAATCACTAAATCCTAGTATTTCAGAGTTAGAAAGGGCCTGAGAGGCAATCTAGTCTAACTTGTACCTGGCTTAGCATTACCTCTAGCATTTATTTAACATGATTCATTAGGCTTTTTCCTGAAGACCTCCAGTGAGGGAGACCCTCTTCCTCCTAAAGTATCCCATTCTACTTTGGACAACTCTAATTGTTAGAAAGTTTTTTTGTTACATCAAGTTTAAATTTTCCTACTTGCATCTTCTAATCATCATTTCTTGTCCAAGAAGAAAAAATAAAATTCTTATGCTATGTGACAGGTCTTCAAATACTTAATTGACATCATCTAGCATATCATGCCTCAGGATAAATGTGCCCATTTCTGCAACCAATATTCACATAGCATGAACTTGGGTCCTATTACCATTCTAGTTGTCTTCCTTTGATGTTCTCCCCTAGATATTCCTAACAAGTGATATTAAACTGGGCACAGCACTCCAAATGTAGTCTGACCAGGTTCTCCTCATTCCTGATGGACTTAATGAGACTCTAAGATAAGATTAACTTTTTTGATGACCATATATATCACACTCTTGACTTGTGGGAAGCTTGCAATCCACTAAAATCCTCTGACCTCTTCAGACCAACTTCTGCTTAGCCATGCTTCCCCATCTAATAGGTGTGAAGTTAATTTTTTTTAAGTTTCCAGTAAGTATCATTTAATTAGATCTTGGCCAGTGCCTTAGCTTGCTTAGATGTTAATCCTGACTCTGTCATTTAGTATGTTAGCTGTTCCTCCCAGCTTGGTATCATCTACAGATCTGATAAACAGAGCTTGTCTTTATTGAAGTCACTGATAAAAATTTTAAATAGTACAGAGCAAGCCAAACACTTAAACCTTCCTCCATGATACAAAAGCATTGATAATTGCTCTTCAGGTCCATCCATTCAGCTATTTCAGAGTCTCTTCTAACTGTATCATCATCTTAACCTATATCACTCTATCTTTTCTGCAAATAAAAAAACATTTGATTTCATGTCTAGCCAACATCTAGATTGACTGGATCTACCATATTTCCCAGATCAACAAGCTTAATTAGCCTGCCAAAATAGAAAGCGAGGTTAGTCTGGTATTACCTAATATTAAAAAAAAAAAAAAAAAAAAAAAAAAAAGAATTGTACTAGGCACATAGAATGGAATGGGAACCTAGGTGGTTCAATAGAGTGCTGGACCTAGAATCAAGAAGAACTAAGTTCAAATCTAATTTCAGATATTTGCTAATTGTATAATCCTAGTCAAATCACTTAACCTTGTTTGCCTCAGTTTCCTTAACTATAAAATGAAGATAATAATAGCATCTCCCTCTCAGGGTTGTTGTGAGGATCAAATGAGAATAATTGTGAAGTGCATAACATAGTGACCAGCACATAGTAGGTACTATGTAAATATTATTATTATTGTTAATAGCTGACATTTATAAATGTTATTTTTAACATTATTATTGGTAACTAACATTTACATGATAACTACTTTGTGTCAACCACAATGCTAAGCATTTTGCAATTATATCATTTGATCCTCACAACAATCCTGGGAGGGAAGTACTATTATTGTAAACCCCATTTTATAATTGAGAAAACTGAAGCAAAGAGATTAGTGACTTGCCCAGGATCATATAGCTAACAAGTTATCATTGTTGTTGTTATAGAATCTCAACTCTTAAGAAGTTTATATCATATTCATTTTCAAAAATATCTTTCTACTCCCCTCATCAGTGAGCCTTCTATTGTAACAAAAAATTAAAAAAAAAAAAAACAATTAGCAAAACTAGCCAATATATCATCATATATGACAGCATATGCAATATCCCATATCCATAGCCCCTTACCTTTACAATAAAGGGAGAAGGTATATTTTTCTCAACTCTTTCTGGAGGCCAAACACATGACCCCATATTGGCTCTTGGTGATTACTTTTTTTTCTAAATGTTTAGTAAACAGTACTTTCATACTGTGTTCTAGAATTTTGCCAGGGATTGAATTTAAGCTATCGGCCCATACTTTACAGATTTCATTTCCTTTCTCTTTTGTGAAAACTGGGACAGTGTTACCCATTCTATAATTTTGTAGTACGTCTCCAATTCTCCATAGACTTTTACTGACAGTGGTTCAGAGATCACATTGTTAATAATTTCAGTGTCCAAGGACACGTGATTTGAACTCATCAAGGGCTAAATTTTTCTCTTACCAATTTCTTGCTTATCTTGGGAGTCAACTTTCCACTAACCATTTTTGTTCTCTCCTTCCCAGTACAAAAGGCATAACCATTGACAAAAAAAAAAGAAAAAGAAAAGAAACAAAGAAACAAAGAAACAAAGAAAAAAGAAAAAAGCAGGTAGAAAATCGAGCCCTTCAGCATATTCTTTGTCTTCAGTCATAATCATCCCATCACCCCTCCCCCCCTTAGTAGCACTCCTCTACTTTCTTTAATTGTACTCTTTTCCCTAACCTAACTTAAAAACAAACTTTCATACTTCTGGGCCCATTCTTATAGGCTATCACATACTTTTATACTCTTCCTCTATTAGTTTTCCTTGCCACCATCTTGTCTACATGTCTTTATTAAAATCTGACCTGGTTTGTTAAGTTTCAAATCACACTAGAGAGAACTCTTGGTTTTTATTCCTCATTAGAATTTTCATCTTCAAAATTTAATTCTCTTTAAAGCACTCTTTTTTTTTTTTTTTTTTTTTTTTTTTTGCTTAGGCAATTGGGGTTAAATGGCTTAGGGTCACACAACTAGGAAGTGTTAAGTATCTGAGGCCAGATTTGCATTCAGGTCCTCCTGGTAAAGGGCTGAAACTCTTAAAAGGTGTGCTTGAATCAGACAACCTCACACTTAAGGCTAATTACCTATTGGACAATGATTCTATTAGCATATGTTTGGGAAAATGGTCCTACTCACTGTTCCCTGCTGATGTTTGGTGTATACAGATAATTGCAAGAAGGATTAGAAGGTAGTGTGAGACAAGCCAGACTCACTTTTCAGCAGGATGAGTAGGAGAGAGGTTGTTGACTTTGGACTCAAGAATCCAGGATACATCTTTGGAGAGCCTGTGGCAGTTTGTCTATCTCCTTCACTTCTCCCCCTAAAGACCAAGGACTTTTATTTTTCCTGACTCTGACTGTTCTTGAGGACTCTGGGGAGCTAGACTGCACTTTACACTCCTGACTTCAGGGCTAGTGCTCTATCCACTGAACCACTTAGCTGCCCCCAAAATCTAATTCTCAAGACTTTTCTTATTCTCCTAGGTTGACTTACCGTGTTGAATTATATTTCAGAGAATCCTATCCTTTATCTGAATCTTTTGAACATGTTCTCCTCAAATCTCAGGTATATATCTGACTAGTCCCAGCTTTTTTCTCCTTTGTTACAAACTCTAAGATGGAATGATAGAGTTACAGAAAAATACAAAATATTGTTCAGTTGACTATAAACAATTAAATGATCTTTCTCTGTCTTTCTTTATCTCTGTCTGTCTTGTTTCTCTACTCTCTTTCCCCCCTTCCTTCCTATCATCACTGAAATCAGAACTAGAATAGAATTTCCCCTTATTGGTTCCTTCACATTTTTAAGGATGAAATTAGCATTAAAGGAAATCAAGAAATTGATTTGAGAGAGAGAGAGAGAGAAAGAGAGAGAGAGAGAGAGAGAGAGAGAGAGAGAGAGAGAGAGAGAGAGAGAGAAAGAGATGCCTAAATAATTGAAATCACCTATCATTGTTATATTATGCCTCTATACTTAGCTGTGATGTTTCCTAAATTTCTCATCCATTTCTTCTTTCTGTCCAGATGGTATATAATATAATCTAGTAATAATATTACTTCTATTTTCCCTTTCTTGATCTAAAGATTAGGTAAACCTAAATGTTTTCCATTATGCTTCCCTCTTTTAGTTCCTGGATTTCTTTACAAAAATGTATCTTTTTATCCAGTATCTACAGTATAACTTTGTGCCTCCTTTACCTTTCTTGATTTTTTAGAATAAGATGTATCTTTTAAGAGTCATGTTGCAGATATAGGTTTCATTTCACCAACTCTCACTAGCTTCTATGAAGTCAAAATTTCCTCCTTGCTTTAGGAATTCTCCATCTTCCTTGTTAGACTTACTTTGTGCATTTGTATCCAGACAGTTAAAATCAAAGGTTTTATTGATGGTTTTGTTCTTGGATTTTGGCTTCTAAGAACTACAAAGAATTTTCATATTCCATAACTTCAGATCATTAAATAATACAAATGTAAGGAATAGGCTAAGTGGGTCTCAATGTCAACAACTTAGATTTTCTAAATAGTCTTTATGTTAAAATGTCTTTTTTACCCTTAGATCTAGCTGAGTGGTTTCTGTCATTAGGAAATCCAATTAGTCTGATTTATTTATAACATGAAGGCTGAGAAACAGACTAAATAATACTTTGTACCTTTTGAATTTTTACAAATTATTTTATTCTTAAACCTCCAAGGTCATGTTTAAGTGCTGTGAATAGAGAGATCAGTAGCATCATCAGTATGGATTCAAGATTCCTTTCCTTTTCTTCTTTTCCTCCCTCCTTCCTTCGTCTGTCTGTTTGTCTGTCTGTCTCTGCCTCCTTTCTCTTCCTTAGGAGCTGGAAGGACTTAGCTGGTACTCCTGTGAGTTTGATTAAGGGCCTCACTTTTTGCTGGGCAGAAAGGTAGCTCCAGAAAAGAGGTCTTTGTGTCCTATTGACTGGTTTCACCCTAAGTTCCAAGAACACCGATGAAGTAAGAGAGGGGAATAAGTAAACATGTTGGCACTATTATTTATGTAATGGTCTTGTACCCTACCTGGAAATATACTTACCTCTATATACCTCCTCTAATCAGTTCCAAAGCAGTCCGTGCATGTGTTTCTAGACCCCACAAGGTTTTAGCATCCGATCTGCCTCCAGGACAAACCTTCTCATACCTTTTCCAGCTCCCTCCACCTCACAGCTTTGGATTGTGCTGTCCTATATATAGCCCACCTATTGGGACCACTCAAGGGATGGATTTCATTCTCCAAGCTCTCATCACAGACGTCTATCTTTAACCTTCCTGTTCTCCCATGATAAATAAGAACCCAACTTCTTACCACACCTTGCTGCTGTAACTCAGAGGCCTATCTTTAGCTCATCCCTATCTCCCCCTGGCACTGGCTGTGAGCAGAGGCCCAGCTGTTGTTGATACCCCATCTGGAAGATGGGCCATGGGTTTGGAGTGCTTCAGGCAGAGCTGGCCTGGGGCCAGGGGAGGGCAGATGGGCGGGCTACACAGAGATGACTGACAGTCTTTCCATGACCAGTTTCCTTTGGAGGAACACAAACATTGCCTGCTCATGTCTGTCAGGACTTTGCTGACAGGCATTTCCAGGTTTTAGTGAGGAATGATTGAAAATGTGTATTTATACGATGATTTCATGCCTTCCTTCACCCTCTAAGAAAGCACTAAACTAGTACTTTACCCAAAAATGCAGAGAGTAATAATGAAGTATAAAAATATGTCCCCAGTTTTGGTATACAGAAAGGTCTTTGATCCAGAAAGGGCTTAGAAAATTTCACAGGCATTGAAGTGATACTAGGTTTATAGGCAGCTGTTAGGCTTGTACTTTTCTATAGAACTGGATGAGAAGCAGAGATTCTAAAATGTGGGTCTGTGTTGTAAGCTCCCCAGATGCTTGATTCACACTCAGGATTCCTGGTTCAGGGGTTCATGTCAGCCTGTTAGTTTAGGAGCATAGAGGCCAATGTCCAAGGATCTCTCAGTTGTACCCTAAAATGTGTGCCCCTTTTCCTTCTCTTAAACTAAGGGTGTGAGGAGACAACCCCTCGAGGGACTACAGGAAGCCAGCCACTAAGATCTTGACCCTGAAAGTCAAGCAGGGTTTCCCTCAGGCCTTTAACTGTCTGGATGCCTGCCAGCCCAGAACACAGGATTTGGCTGGCCCCCTCCTTTCATTCCAGTGCTGGAGGGAATGGCCTTGGTTCTGTTCAGCACAGCAAGTCACAAATGACCCTGTGCAAAGCCCATGTAGCAAGGCCCCACATTACTTAAGCAATAGTCAGGAACACTGCAACCTAGAAATCTTTTTAAAGTTCTTTTAGCATTAGTATATCTGAGCACTGATTGCTTGCAGAAGGGCATACCCATCTGCAATTCTTCAGAGCACTTTCCCCAGGCTGCCCCTTTCTATGTCTCAGATGCCAGATCCCTAGAAATGACACATCACTTGCTTTTTCAGCATCCTTAGGTTTCCTAGAATTGGAAAACTTTCACTGGGAAAGGAAAAAGGGAATGAAATTGAAATAATGAAGAACTAATTAGCATATTGGAGTGCTTATCCCACACCATGGCTTGCCATTATTGTCATTTTTTTTCCCTCTTGTGTTCTCAGTGTGATAAAAGATAGGAATCACATCTAATCCAAAGAGAAACTAGTAAATATTTGTGGTGCTTCGGGAATATTCTAGGGATTTGCTAACTAGATAAAAATTAGAATCTCTAAAGGACAATCCTGATTGTTTCATAAAGGTAAGCCAGAACTGTCTCTTGTCTCCTTTGGCTGAGTCCCTGGTGTACATTCAATTTTTTTTTTTTTTTTTTTAAGAATGTATTTTGAAACGGCAAATAACCCAAACAAATTCACAAAGCAGGCTTTGGTGTTTTTCCATCTAGTTTCAGAGCTTTTCATGTAGTGCATCTGCATCTACATACAAATATACCCACATTCTTTCCCTACTGTAAGACCAATCATTAAAAATGCCCATCTTTCCTTTAGTTTCTGACTCTGCAACACCTGCATACTTGTTGCCCCCAGAAGCTGTTATTTCCTTTGTCCTTGATACCGTCTGCCACTCTTCAGGGGTCACATATCTGGTGATGTGATAGGGCAGCCTCAGACCTCAGTTACCGTGGCATTGGGTAGCCACAAACAGGCCCGTCACCAACTGCCTGGAATTAGTGCCCCCCTCCCTTTAGAGGGGTTGATGAGGTTGGTTGTTGCCCTTCGTTCTCCAAGAGGACCAAAATGACATCACTAGTTAGAGTTCCAATGTGTTCTGCCGGGACTGATTAGACCAACAGGAGCTCTGGGCGTTCTGCCTCAGGCGGGACACAAATAGTCCATAGGAACATGTGGGGTGGCTTCTCTAATTTTGCACATCTGGAGTTTCCCTTGGGCTAATTCAATTCTGCTTCTCTTATGAGGGCACGCCATGCTGCTCGTCCTGTGCCTGTCCCCCATGTCATACAATTGATTCTAAAGTTCTTAAGAGAGACCTTATATGGCTTATTATGACTATTTTGTGAGCACTTGCCCGCCCTGTATAGGAGAAAACATCACACTTTCTTGGGATAGAAAAGTACTTTACAAGTCACATTAGGAGTCCTTTTGTTAAGAGTTATGAATTACCAAACTTTGTAAGCATAATGAAAGGAAAGTAAGACCCACTTAAACTAGGGCAGTCTCCCCACCCCACCCTCCTGTAGCTTGGGAGTGTCACTGTGTGATTTAAAGGGATCTCTAGCCTCTTCTCTCTTCGTTCTTCTCTAAGGGAGACTTTAATTCTTTCCAAGAGGGGAAGCAGGAAGTTGGGGACAGAGGCTACTCTGCTCCTCTCAGAGGGAGGAGATTTTAAGCTACAATCTTATCTGTCTACTCCCTTAAATATTATTAGCCCAGGGGATGTGATTGAGTACAATATAATTTCTGATGAGTACATCATTAATGGGGAAGATCTCAAGTTCCATATGTAATGCTTGAACTCTTTGCCACCAAATACCAGTTCCACAATGAGCATACACAGTGAATAGCTAAGAAACCTATTTATTCCAATTGTAATAAACAGAAATCAGAGAAGGTATACATAGGTGATTATATACCAGACATTATAGAGTAAAAGAACTCTCTTGTTGGGAGACAGAAAACTTAAGATTGTTCTAGATCTTACCCAAGGGGAAACTCCTGAAAGTCTCTGCTGCAGCAGGCTAGGGAAAAGATAGGATGGAGATCATCATCTTTTCCTTCAGCCATCTGAAGTGGGGTTGGCCACCTCCATCTGGAAGTCAGAAGCAGCCAAAGGGACTCAAAATTTGAAAAGGAATGACAAAGATGTAGCTCCTCCCCCACCAACTCTGTCCTGCCTCTCACCCAGGGCAGGACATTTATCTCTGCCAAAGAGGAGTCTCCATAGCAATGGACTTTGGGGTAGAAATTACATAAGAAATTGAGAAATCGGTCAGCGAGAAAACACATATTATGTTAGGTGCTGAGATTGGATTCAAGGAGAGATTCACTATAAACCAGAACAAACTCCAACTTCAGTCAGTTATTCAGCCAGTCAACAGATATTTATTGAGTACCAGACACCGGGCTAAATGCTGGAGATACAAATAAAAGCAAAAATATAGTCCTTACCCTCAAGGAACTCACATTCTTATGGATTAGACATGCAAATTGCTCCATATGTGCAAGATATTTACAATGTAAATGTAAAATAATCTCAGAGGGGAAGGTACTAACAATGCCTCTAAAGGAAGTGGGGGAAGGGATAGCAGGAGGGCAGCAAACTCTGTCTTTGGAGCTGAGTCTGAGCTCAGTCTCTGACTGGTTATGAAGTATTTAATTGTCTTCCTCTATGAAAGAGAAGGTTCTCCGGAGTCTTTTAGACATTAAGATATATTAGCAATATTCTTTGAGATCCTTCCCTGGTAGGTTCTGCAGAATGGTATAGAGTATCATTACCATTGCTATTTGACTAATTGAATAATGACTCATTTTTAAAAGAAAAATTGATTCGGGGGTACAGCCAGCAGTGAGCAAGATCCCCTACCCTGGAAGCAGAGATTCAGGGTTGTTTTTAGAACATATCCTCCTTTGGGCTTACTGCCTGTAGGCCGGTAAAGCTGACTGGCTGAGCACAAGGTGAGTGGGTCAGAAGGCTTTCTTAGGCTTCGGGTCCCATTTTAACATAAAATAACTGCAAAGTCTGGGCTGCTTGATTCTGAGTCCCTTGTCTAATCAGTGCAGTTCTCCCAAGCTATAGGTAATAGAAAAATCGCCTGTCCTGCTGTCCCTGCCAGCGACCTCCTCAGATGGAAAATAGAGGACTCTTTGTATTGATGGGCTGATGTACTACTGCACAGGTACCATAGAAGGTTATTGCATCTGATTGAAGTCTCTCTTCCCTTTGTATAAAAGCAGCATAATTAATCAGGCAGTAATGAATTCAGGTACTGCCAGTTTGTCACCTCGAGAGAGAACTCTGAAAAGGCTAGAATTCAAAAATGGAAATAGGGTCATGATTATATTTTTCATTAAAAATTTTCCAACATGTCTGATGAATCCATTTTCTAAAATTTAGCCCAAAATATGTTTGGTGATCTTTGGTCAGGATTGTCTGTCTTGCTTCAGCTACATCAGGTTAGATACATATGGGGCTGCAGATCTATATTGGATCGAGGTGAACCTGGCTAGACAATTCAGGAGATGGCACCTGTTTTCTTTTTACTAGGCCAGGAAAAAGCTTTAGAGTTAGAGAGATAGAGATTAGGGAAGGGGTTGTCCCAGAAGGGAATTGCCCTTTTCTCAAATGATTTGTGGCAAAACCAATATTCCTCTTCCTCTCCTTTTTTGACCAGGCTTGTGGTTTCATTGCTGAAGGAAATTCCTAACTAGGAAACCCTCTCTACTGATACAGATTGGAATGGAGCATAAAACTTAAATAGTGTTATTGAGTTGCCTGGGGGTGCTGAGAAATAGAATGAGTTGTCCAGAATGTTGGTACATGTCACTTGAACCCAACCTAGTCTTCTTCACTCTGAGGCCAGTTCTTCACCCTCTATGTCATTATTGGAGCCCCTTTCTCCATCCACAGATGAGGAGCTGACCAGACATTTACCTGTGTGACATCACAGTCATGTTCTTGATCACAGAAATGCCTGTCTACTCTCATTCATTGCTCCGGCATCTCTCTTTATCCTCTTAAAGGATTTAAATAGTAATAACCAATATTTATGTAGCAATTTAAGGTTTATAAAGGATTTTACATGTTGTTTTTTTTTTCATTTGATCCTCACAACAACCTCATGCTACTATAGTGGATTTTAATCCTCATTTACAGGTTGAGAAATGAAAGGTTAGTGAAAACAAGTGAAATGTACAAGACTATACAATAAGTGTAGGAAAGGTTAATTGAACTTAGTCTTCCTGATCCAAGGTCAGCACTCTATATTTTATATACTACTACATGCTGTAGAAAAGGTACCAGAATTAAAAAGTATTAATTAAATTTTATCAAAAATTTAAAGAAAAACCCCTACATCATATAAACTTTTAAAAATAGAAGTATAAAATTATTCTACCTAATTCTTTTAAAAATAATATCTTTTTTTTCAATAAACTGAATATGGTTATGATTCCCAAACTCAGCAAAGAAAAAAACTAAAGAAAATTAAAGGGTATTGTCACTTATGAATATTAGAACAAAGATGTTGAATGTCAGACAAACAGATTTCTAGTCCCAAAAATCCTTTCATGCCTTATTATGGTTCCAGGTTCTCAAAGACTGAGAATCTTTTAGCTGAGCATAAATTCTGTTGTATTTTTACCCTATTGGAAAAGATTGGTCCCAGCAAATGAACAGTGACTGTCTTCCAAGGACTATCACAGCCATGTATGAGAATCTCAGAGGCAACTAGGTGGTGCAGTGGATAGTGCACTGAGCCTGGAGTTAAAAGACTCATCTTCCTGAGTTCAAATCTGACCCCAAGCACTTACTAATTATGTGGCCCTGGGCAAGTCACTTAACCTTGTTTGCCTCAGTTTCCTCTCCTCTAAAATGAACTGGACAAGGAAATGGCAAACCACTCCAGTATCTTTGCCACAAAAAGCCAAAACGGGTCATGAAGACCTCATCACCAATATATTAACCCCTTGGTGAAGAATTTTTAGCTTTAGCACACTGTGAAACAAGGAAAGATACATAAAAATGGTCTTCAGTTTTTGTGGTCCCCTTGAGTCAGTCACTTTTAAAGTAAAATCTGTCAGAATGACAGAAAAGGGAGAAAATGCTAAAAATCACAGTTTTAAAAGCATCCATAAATATTAACATACATGTAGATTCTTTAAATGTAAAATCCTTGTCCAGTGATCAAAGAACAAACATATCATTGAAGGTATTGCGTTGTATTAGTCTTCACATTTTTTTAATATAAAAGAAACAAAAGACAAAAGGAAATTGAAGGTAAATAGAAGAATAGATTGCAGGTTTCCAGGCAATAAGGGAGTTAAGTTTTATCATTCATCCAAAGGCTACAAGAAACATAATTTCATGGGACATTTGGTTATCTCATATTCCAGTGCTCACAATAAGTATTTACAAAAAACAAAACAAAACAAAACAAAACAAAAAACCACTATGAAAACAATTGTAATTATTTCTTAACAGCTAATGATGAAGATGAAGAGTTAAAAGAATACTATGATAAAAATAAGGCTCATACATCAAATTAACATTTACTTCAATACACAAAGATTTAGATGCAAAAATGGGAAGAAGGTGGCAGGTTAAAAAAAAATATGGTTCAAAACTAAGAAATAAGAAAGGCCAAAGACTTGTAGATTATATAGAAGAATCATATCCATATATTATTAATATTTTATTTGAGAAAAGAATAAGGAAGTACTGAAGCAAATAGCATCACAAAAATTAAATTAATTGTATTTTATTAGACTAATTGGACCCTGATGTGAGTTATTTCTGAAATCAACTTTTTATGTACAGTCATACAACTCATTTCTTAGGTGCGAGGTGGTGCTAACTTTTCTGCCTCAGGTTCCTAATCTGTAAAATGAAGACAATAATAACACTTACTTTTCAGGGTTGTTGTAAGAATAATGTGTGTAAACCACTTCATAAAGCACTATATAAATACTAGCTATTGTCATTGTTAGAATAATGGATAAAATTAATATCAAATTGGAAAAAAAAATAAAAATAAGTTAACAAAGTATTCGATTCAAGAAAACCTAGCCTGACCTTTTTTTTTTTTTTTTTTTTTTTTTAAAGCAGTTAGCATTGAAAAATAGGAATTGGATAAAAGAATTGACATTGACACCAACTATTACCATTTCCTAAGGAAGTTTATTTAACCAATGCAAAATAGTTAACACAATGAAGATCCCTTTGGATCTTGTTATATCAGCTCAGAGGTCACCAAGTTTTTATGTCTGATACTTGTTTACTTGCTGCCTTTTTCTTGTGCGCTGGAACTGACACTATATTTGACACTGGATTCCCTTCCATATCCTATTTTCTCTTTTCTCTCCTTATTTTTCTTGAGTTGATCCTTTGGAAATATAAAGGGCTTTCTCATCCCTGCCCACTCTTCCAGATTAGATTAGATTTTTATGGTCCCTATGTTTAGTCTATTTTTGGAGAAGAAGATGGTGGACGTGGTTGTGTTGTCAGAGTCCTTTTGTGCCACTCCTTTTAAAAAATTAATTAGGTCCGATGCCCATGCTGGAAAAAAATATTGACGATGGGAGTTAAAGTAGACAATTGAGTTTGAAAAGTATTTTGATAAAACCTTCTATATTTTACTATATCTAATCTTTTAAAAAGTAGTCAAAGGTTAAAAAAAACTAAGAAAATTCTCAAGATTTTAAATGTAATAAATAAAAGTATCTTTTTTATGTAATACCATTCCCTCAGTAGATTGATAGCATTTTATACCCTATAGCAAGAAAGTCAAAGACTTAAATTAATCTCATATACCCATTCATTGCAGTCTGATCCTATTCATGTTGGCCTCCCAGCTGGAGTTAATACAGGCATACACAGTCATGTTCTCATTGGCTTTGGGCTACAATCAGTCTGAAAATTTATGGTCTATTTATGATCTCAAAGGATGCTAAATTTAAATATTGGATTTAGAGCTGAAAGCGATCTTAAAAATCATCTAGTCCAATCTCTTTATTTTTCAGGTAAGAAAACTGAGGCTCACAAAAGTGATTTGTCCACAGTCATATTCATGTTCTCCTACTCTAAATTCAATGTTGTTTCCAATACACCATGCTCCCCTTTTTTGTTGGCTCTGGCCTAGTGTGAGTTTGAGTATTCATAATCCTGTTTTAATTGGCTCCATGATAGTATCATTCTGTCTATACAAAGCCCTGTTCTTATTGGTTCTGGGATGGAGTCCTGCCAGGTATACATGGTTCTGTTTTTGTTAACACCAGGTTGAAATAGGATTGACCATACATCAGATCATGTTTTTGGTTGATTGTTTCTTACTTGAGAAAGACAGAAAACAAAGGCTGTCTGGGATACATTTTACATGTTACATTATTATAGCACATTACAGTAAAAACAAATACATAATTATGATGTTTTGTTTTCTACATATTTGGATAGAGAATGATCTAATTAAGTTATTTGTGTTTAAGTTGTTCTCTCTCAGTAGAAGGTAAACTTTTTGAGGGCAGGGACGATTTAGTTTTTATCCTTGTTTTAATATACAGAGCACCTAGCACACTGTCTGGAAACCTAGTGGGCCCTTAATGAATTGAATTGAGAAATGTTGGTAATGGAAAGACAGTACCACTTGTCAAAAGGATTTGTATTGGACCAGTTTCTGAGAGTGAAAATTATATGAAGGAGGCACCCATATGGGTCACTTTTTACTGAGGTAAGTCAAGGATATCAAGATGAATCCAAATGAATATTAATGGCATAACTGTGCATTGGTCTTGCTATCTTCCTATGGGTTTTTAAAATTAATTTGAGAATATTTGGGGATCAGATGAGCAATTCCCAGCTACCTATTATTCTGTGTCTGAATGTGCAGCTGTGCAGACCCCTGTCATATTAGAGAGGAAATTAGGTTAGATCTGCTTTACTATGAGATGAAAAGACAGGCTGAGGTGAAAGGAGTGTGGAAGGAAAGAAGGGAGCCTGTGTTTCCAAATGAAATGAGAGCAGAGACTTGACAGATGAGTTTTGTTTCAAGTCCATGCTGTTTAAACAAACAGTTCTTTGGGAAATGTGGAGACTGTAATTTATGTTATATTAATAACATTCTTTAAATTATTACTAAAAGAGCCATAGCAATGAAGCACAAGTTGTGGCTTTTTTTTCCTGTCCTTCCCTTTATCTGTGAGCTTCATTTCAGAATCATCCTTTTTTGTCAGCACCTTGTTTTTCTGTTGTTTTGTTTGGCCAAGAAGTAACTTTTCTGCCCAACAGTATATTAATGCAGCAGAGAAATAAAGATGCTTTTAAAAAATGCTTTCAAGCACAAAAGGAGATGGTTTTCAGGAGATTATTTTACATATTTACATATTTTACCTTAAGCATTTTGTAGTCTTTGCCTACTGGTGGATGTATCAGATTTTTACACACTCTTTCAAAATGAACCCGTTTGGCTTCTAAGCCCATTGAAAAGGGAGGAAATGAATTCTAACTTTTTTTCACTTCATTTTCACATCCTCACATTTCCTTATTTCACATGGTTTAAAACAAAATGCCTCCAGGATTATTTTTCCTTTCTCAAGAGCAAAGTGAATGTGACTTTTCTAAGGGGGTCACAGGATGCCTTGGAGGCTTGTGGGTGTTACTGGACCGCTGCCTGCTTTCAGCTTAACTGAAGGGCTTGTCAGAGTTTTCATCTCCTAAGAAATGAGCCCCAGGCACTGGCCAGAAGCAGGAGAAGGCAGCATTATGAGTCCCACGCTGGTTATTTCCCACTGACATCAAATCCTGAGGTTTTTAAATTAATCCCACACAAAGACAACCCTTCATTTTGGTGCCAGTTTGAAATTAGACTGCAATAATGACCTTTCTAAGATGTCTCGTTGTTAAGATAACCCCCTGTTGAAACTTAAAGGAGGCCCCTTGCCCCCCGTGAGGAAGAGATGCATCGGAGGCTCCGGCAGACTCTGTAAAGGTGACAGCAGAGCCTGGCCAGGGGCTTGACCTCTCCTGCCAAGAGGCAGGAAATGGATCACCCGCCCAGAAGCAGGGCCCTGTCTCTCCAGCTCAGTCCGGCCCCCAGAAGCCAACAAAGGCTTTGCTTAGTGCCAGTGGGCAGATGAGTTACCAGCTCTTCTCAAATGGCTGCCTTTCCCAGAGAAGGGGGTGGCCTTCACCTCCAGAACAAAGTGGATATTCAGAGAGGTGAGGGTACAAAGCAGCTCCCTTGGATTTTAATCAGTGTTTTTATTAAAGGCAGTTGGAAAACCCAGGGAAATGAAAAATTAATGGTAATTATTACTATGAGCAAACAAAGACACAGAATCACTGCCAGTGATTGGAAGCCCAACGTGGGCTTTTCAGAGGGGGAAATATGAAGCTGGCAAGAGCAGTTTGTACCAACCAGGATTCTTGCAGCCCTTGGAATAATGACTCTGGTTTGTGACCAGCTTCAATTTGTCCTTCTTGTTTTGAAATGTTAGTTTTCCTTTCTGTAACAATATGACTATTTTGTGCAAGGGCTGTCTCACCTAAGATGTGAATGAATCCAAAAGATTCTATTGCCTTCCTGAAATCACAGCATGAGTGTGTGCAGAGAACTCAATATGAAAAAAAGCCTCATTCTTAAAAGTGAGTGAAATGGGGGAAGGTCTTAGGGGTCTCTATCTAATGAGTATTTCTAGCATTTCAAAAGGGTTTAGCACCTCCTTGTTGAAGTTTTTCTCCCTGTCTGTCCAGATGGTATTAAAATACAAATAACTCTAGTCTCAACTTAGGTTAATTTCTGACATCAAAACCCCTAGTAAATACATCTCAAATGGAGATTCTTCAGCATTTATGTTGTTTGAAGGTGACCAAATTTTCTTTATATATAATATATATTATGTAGAGAGAAATGGTGGTTTGCCTCTTGTGTAAACTGTTGTTCTTCTAAATAAGGAGTTATTTTTGTCACTTTCAATCATGCCATCTTCTTTGGAAGCTCTGGGTCCATTAGAATGGTCAGTCTGCTGCTACAGTCTAACATCGGGGCAAATTTGATTTTATTTCTTAGTCTTCAGAAATGGAAAGTATATATGTAACACGTTATTATTTTGTGGCGTGCACTACCATCTGCTGCTTTATTTCCCAGAATTCTTATTTGGGGAACAATTCAGTTTTGTTGAATTCAATGATTTCCATAGGATGCAAATGTCTCATCTTTTAAAAAGGAAAATAAACCACAAACCTCTCTATTTCTTTTTAACCCATGGCAGAACCAGAAAAAGAACATTGAGCACAAATGTGACTGACCCTTTGATATTTGGGAAATGAAAATGTGATTAACAGAGAGCATTTTAAAATATATATATAATGATAATAACAGACTGTGTCAAATCTTATTTTTCTGCTTAGTGTTGAGAAAATGTGCCAGTGTTTGGCTGTGCTGTTTAAGAAGTTAGAATACTGCCTTCCTTTTAGTTATCATTTCTCTTCTAATACATTTCACCTATTTTAGGAGCATGGATCAGAAACTCAGAAGGAAAACCGATGCCCTTTCCTGCAGCTAAATTAACAGGAATCACGTGGAAAACAATCTGAGCCTTGTATGAAAAGGGGAGCCATTAAAATTTGCCCTGAGCTATGGACTGCACCCAATATCCCCAGCACTGCTCCTGCTGCAGATGTGGAGGCTGGCTCTCGGGCAAACGGAGCTGTGTTGTATAGCTACAATTAAAATCAACTCCTCTGCCAAAAAATAAAAGGGAGGAGGGTAGAAGGAGAACATCAAAGACAGATTGAAATGTGTAGTTAGTAATAAGAGTGGTCTCCTCTTGAACCAAGGCCTGCAGCAATTCATGGCCCCCTTGTTAATGAGAAATTTTGACCTCTGGTTTGTAAGTTAAACTTGTAATCCCAGCTAATGAAGTAAATCAATCCCAACTTCAGTCTGTTGTTCCCATTTTTCTTTGCATACTGTGTCTGGGAGTTAGGATCCAGGTCTACAAACA
Organism: Sminthopsis crassicaudata; assembly: GCF_048593235.1. Lineage (NCBI taxonomy): Eukaryota > Metazoa > Chordata > Mammalia > Dasyuromorphia > Dasyuridae > Sminthopsis > Sminthopsis crassicaudata. The sequence continues at coordinate 473,101,639 of NC_133618.1, forward strand.
TTATTTGGAAAAAAAATAATTATTCTGGAATTGTATAGCATCTTGTATTTTGCAAATGCACTTAGGGTAATATTGTAAGCATATATTGTAGTCTCATAAATTATTTTATTGAAACTCAGGTGACAAGATACCGCATTAGTTGCTGTATTAAAATACCAAGGAATGGATAGTATTGAAAAGAAAGGTAAAATTTGTAACTCTCCCACAAAATTAAAAAAAAAAGGTTCTTAACCAGATTCCTTAGCAATAATGCAATAATTATATCTGTTTTGGATAATTTGTGAGGCTTGTGGAAAGAACAAGGCTCAGAATACTGTGAAGTGAGAACGACAGGCTAGAAATATTATTGGGAAGAATGGCAAATGGTAAGGATGCTGTGAGGGAGAACTTGACTCCTCTTTTCTTCTATTTGAATTTGTGGAAAGGAAAAAAGCAAAGCCATTATTTTGTTATCAATACAGATGGAAAGTTAAGATGTTTATTCTTGAATAAATAGGTTATTGCAAAAAGCCGTTTTATAAGGTATAATAGAGAGAACACTAGATTTGGAGATAGGAGCAACTGGTTTTTCTCCTGGCTTTGATGGGAATATCAGGTAACTTCTCAGATATTCAGTTTTCTCATCTCCAAAAGAGGAATACTTGTGCTACCTACATACCCTGTGATCATGGGGGAACACTTTGTAAACATTAACACATAATGTAAATGTGTTATTATTCTCATGCTATATTTATCAAGTCATAAAGTAGTGGAAAATGGACTGGATTTGAATCAGCTCTATACTGCAATTTACTGCCATTGTGATCTTGGGGGAATCATTCAACATCCCTGAACTTCAGCTTCCTTGTGTATAAAAATAAGGGGATTAGACTACATGGCCTCTAAGGTTCTTCTATGATCAGAAATGGGATATCAATAGACTTGAAGATCAGATCAGCACCTCAGGGTTTACATGATGGAGATAGAGACTTTCTTTTTCTATGAGAATGACTCAGTTCAGTGCAGGCTCAGGGCTGTTACCCTTTGCTGTCGACTGACCAAAAGGCTACTCACAGGGATATGTTCAAGGAAAAATTTTCATTTAGTCAAGAGAAGAATCCTTCCTATATGGTTACCAATGACCCAGCATGTATTGGCACAAATGATAAAAGGCTTACAGTGAACACAATTCAAATATGGCCACCAGGATTCTTCTTCCCATTAGGTTCCCCAAGAGAGACTTTGAAAACAACCACAGCATTTCTGACTAAAGTGAACATAATTAGAAGATAATGGTCAGAAAGGTCTGGCCCTGACCCTTCCTCTTAGAATCCTTAATTCTCCAGTGGATAAGCTGAGTCTGATGTTACTGTCCAAGAGCCCCCCTTGAGGCTTTGGCTCAACTTGGCTTTTAAGAAATATAGTTGGGGTAGGGAGATTCTCCCAAACTGCCCTTTCCCAACCCAGCCCAACCCAGCCTGTGGAGTTCAGACTTGTCTCCCAGGGGATCGTCACTCCCTCTAGCTGAAGAGAAGATGCTCTTGGCTTTGTGATTTGCTCTGCACAGGTGCTTCCCTCCCACCTGCAGGTGGAAACAGTTCTTATTTAGAAAACCAGGTGAGGCTAGAATGTTTTGCTTTTAGCTGCTTCTACTGGGAATCCTTTTCTCTCTTCTTCCTCTTGGCAGACATTCTCCTAGAGAACTTCTCCGGCCCCATCACCAGCTTCACTGAGGGTGGTGCTTATTTTAAACTTGGATGACTGTTGTTTATCATGAAGCAAGCTGAAATATTGTAATTTATTTTTGCTAGTGACTTTCAAAAAAAGGGATGCTTTTGTACATGAGGATAATGGTGGAGAGACAATCCCTATACATCCTATACCCATAGCTATACAGAAATAATACTTCTATGTGTGTGGTTTCTTAACACAGGCCAAGTCACCTAGCTAACTGCATTTACAAGCCATTCCTAGACTTACCTATCATGTTTTTTAGTCAATATGTAGATGAATATATCATGTTGTATTAAGAAATTTGAAAATATCTGTTATTGATTCAAGGCTGAATAGTTAATTCTACTGCAAACAACACATTACAAATAAAAGATTTTAATAACCTTTTTAATTCTCCCCAAATTTAAAATGTTTAGTCCATATTAATTTCATCAACAAGTGGAAAAACACAGCAGTGGATCTATTCTCAAATGATATACCTTGTATATGGAGAATCCTGTTGAGAGGAACTTCGAAAATAATCATGGTTTATTAGCTGCACAGGCTTCTTTCCTTTGTTTCTATTCATTTAATTCAAAGTGAAACAACTCAGCATGCAAAACTGAAATTAGCCGCACAAAAAAGGTGTAAGTGAATAAACAGGCAGCTCCATTAGAGGGGATGGGTTATTGGATCCCTCGCCATTCCTCAGATGGCGGCCTATTAAAAGTGGTAATGTCTGCCTCCAGCAGTGCCTCTGGCCAAGAACGAAGGCCAAGACAGGCATATTTCACATGCATCAGACACAAGAATTAAATAGACCAATGTTCCCTAAAAGACTGAAGTACATCTCTCTCTGACGTTCATCTCAGGCAAAAATTCATTGATCTCAGTATGTCCCTTGGCAATTATAAAATATTAAATCCAAGTCACACTTTTCTAGTTGGCTTAATTTTTTCTCTATTCACAGCTTTCTATTTGATCAATTTTAACAAGTTAGGAATAGCATCTAATAATAAAAGCTACAGAGTTTAAAAGTTTGTTCATTTGACATTCTTCCTTTTTTATTTAGTTTTTTCTGGGGAGGGGGGGAGCTGCCTGCCATCTTACTTTATCTGAATTATTTGAACACTCTTTTAATGGATGAAAACAGAAAAAGAACATCACTGAACTGGAATGTTCTTCGTGGAGAAAGATATTCGTTAAGACTCTTCCAGTGATAAGGAAAATCTGCTCTTTAGGCTTTCTTTCATACCATTTGCAGAAATATGCAGACTGTTTACTGTTTGGAAGAAGTCATTACTGCTCTGTTTCCCAAAAGGCATTGCCTCTTTGCTCTCTGGAATGAGTGTTTTAAGGCTAGAAGTTCAAGTGCTTGCATTTGAGATTTGCAAAAGGTAGATTACTTTTTCCACATCAAATCAAGGTGTTTGGGTTTTTTTTTTCCTTTTTTTAAAAAACTCATTTGTAATGTTATTTGGAGTGTACTTTATGTTTGTTAATTCAGGATAATGTGTCATAAATATTAGAGTACCAATACATTATGAAATAGTCCAAATCACTTTGGCCCATTTCAGCTTGGAATATTACTTTGAAAATATTGTGCCATAGCAAATTAACTTCTGGGTACAGGTGTGCCTCATGCTGTGTAATAGCATATTCTTGAAAATACATACATTTGATGTATATGGAGGAGGAGGAAGGTTGTAGGGACAAATTAAATTATATTTTGAATGCAGGAAACAAAATTTTGACTTTTAAAAGCATTTTATAACAACATTTTGCAAAGGGAACATTTATTATGTAATCTGGATTTTTCATATATTGGTTTGAAAATTATTAATTTTATAAATTGGAAGTTTCAGTCTTTTTTTATTTAAAATTACTCTAGCTTATTTACTTGATATATTATTTGACCTATTTCCTAATTCTTAATGTTTCCATATATGTGACAAATTTGCTCAATCCTTTAATATTCCAAAAAGTTATATTAATGGGCAGTAGTCATTCATGGGACTGACCTAAAGATATCAGAAAAAAAATGCACTGAACCTTGGTTACTGAGATCAAATTATATCATAGGCTTGTGTAAAGAGTAGATTAGGTGTGTTCGCCCAAGGTTGACTTTACTATTTGCTTTTGGAGTTGAGGACTGAGGAGGAAGGGATAATGGTAATGTGATGCAAAAATGTAATGGGACCTAATTAGCCTACTCTCAGTACCCCTATGTCTCATGTTAACATCATTTGTTGTTTTGTAATTTCAGTTGCATCCAACTCTTAGTGTTTTTTGAGATTTTCTTGGCAAAGATACAGGAGTGGTTGGCCATTTCCTTTTCTAGCTCATTTCACAAATGAGGAAACTGAGGCAAACAGGATTAAGTGATTTGCCCTGTCACACAAATGTCTGAGGTTGAATTTGAACTCATGAAGATGAGTCTTCCTGAGTCCAAGTTCAGGATGCTATCCATTGCACCACCTAACTGTCCTTATGTTAACATCTGGTTAATACCACTGAAGTGGTTCTAAAAAATCTTGCTTTTTATCTGGAAATTTTGTCAGTTTAAACATTTCTTTGGTAATGTCTATTAATAATGTGTTTTTCTTTACAAGTAAAAATATGAAAAGAAAAGGAAATAGGCATTTTATGTAGCACATATTTATTATGTGCTATACTTGTGCTAAGTATTTAATAAACATTATCTCATTTTGCTTCTCATGACAGCTCTGTGAGATTATTCTCCCCATTTTATGTTGAAGAAAGTGAAATAGACAGATGTTAAATGATCTCACTAATGTCTGAACTTGAATTTGAACCCAGGGCTTTTCAGTCTGGAGCTCTGTGCATTATGGTGCCACCTAGCTGCCATGTTTTTATATAATTGATTGGAGACAATTCATAGATAAAACAGTCAAATGTGATGGAGAGAACAACGCAAAAATTTAAAAAAACCTAGTTTTTGGTCAGTGAGATCTTGAATTAGTCCTCAGTCTACCTTACAGATGGATATAGTATTACCTGGAGACCATAAAAAAAGACTAGATGTAGAAATTGTGCAATAATGGAGTTCTAGAAATGGTCACGTGGCACATAAAAATATGTTCCTGGGTGGGTGGAACTTCTAGGAGAAGTCTTAGGGTTCTCAACTGTACGAATATACTCAAAATGTTCTCTGTGCACGTGTGTGTAGCTATTATTCTGAACATAAAAATAACCTTTGTGTGTTTTGAGATCTTTGGTTCTATATTTGATTTAATCATTACCAATTATGTTCCTAAACAATAACTATTCTCATTCTACTGCCCCCCTTCATTCATTTTGCATTCATTAGAGTCCTAATATAGGTGGAATAGTGGGGGGAAGACAATTTAGATAAAATGTTTTTCTTGCTCTCCTTGAGCTCTCAGTCTCATTGGGTAAAAAAAAAAAAAAAAAATGGTCACTTCAGGAGATACTTGCTGTTTCAAGACCCTTAAGTTTTACTAAATGGTGCCTTTAGGAGTTACTTATCCTCAGAAGTGCCCAAATGACTACTTAGGCTCTCTTAAAATTAAGAGAAGTTTCTTTCTGCTACATTTTGGAAACTTTAGACTAAATCCTACAAATGCATCCCTATCTGGCCTTTCAGGAAGAGGCTATATGATATACATTTGAGTTGACAACAGCTTTTCTAGAGTTTTTTTCACATTTTGGTCTCTCCAGATGAAAGGGTGGGAGAACCTAAACCCTTTAAGAAAAGAAAAGTCTCAAGGATTTGCTTGTTGAATTGGGAAAGGAGTAGGTGAAGGAGGGAAGAAAAAAAAAATTGAAACACATAGTTTTACAAAAATGCATGTTGAAAACTAAATTTACATGTATTTGGAAAAATAAAATACTGAGAAAAAAAAAAAGAAAAGCCCCTCTCTCTCTCTCTCTCTCTCTTTGAGGTTTTGTGGCTCCAGTACCCTTACACAGGAGTCCTTGAGGGGCAGATTTAGTTTCTGTCATGGCAGGATGGGCCTTTGGAGTTACAGTATTGTGTGGGTAGGTGGGTGGCAAAGGAAGGAGGCTGAAGAATTGTTAGGTTGACCATCCTCCCCCCCCCCCCCCCCCCCCCCCCCGCAACAATCATTGTTCAGAGAATAAAATTCTTCCTTATAACAAATAAGTTTAGGGCAGCAAAATAAAGCAGTATATTGACCATGTCTGAAAATATATATGGTACCTTTGTTGAGGTTGGGAAGGGACCTCTAGTCTTCTAGACTAGATTTCTGCTAGTGTATTAGTAGTCTAGTGTGTTAAATCTAAATAGAACTTGGGGGCAGGGGTATCCCATTAAACTATATATGTCAGTATTACACACTGACTTAGAAAAGTCCATATTAACATTTTCTATGTTTTGTTGTGTTTTTTAAAAATTATTTTCTTATACATTTTAATCTGGTTCCAGCTATGTTGAGGCCACATATTTGATATCTCTGCTCTAGTTTACTAGCTCACTTCTGAGAAGTAGGATATGGGCTAATGAAAACATCAGCCTTTTTGAATATTATTCACTAAAAATTTATCTTTAGTATCTCAAATTCATTTTCTGCACTTTTGTTGTCTTTCCCTGGGTACCCTGGTTTCTTACCTGTATTCTCTTTCTTATGAACTAGGGAAATAAATTAATTAATATATTTATTTTTTACTAAGTTAAAAATAATCATGGAGCATAGAAAGGACTTTGAGTCCAACTTCTTCACTTTACTATTGAGAAAACTGGGCATGGGGAAGTTGGGACTTGACTGGGGTCATAGAGTTAGTGACACAGAATTTGAACCCTGGCTTTTCCTGATAGAGGCTAAAGGACTCCAAGTTACTTCTCTAAATCTGTCTTTGGTGAAATTATATTTTGGAGAATCTCCCTTCTGATACTTTCTAAATCTCACTCTGTAGGTACCTTCTTACCTGTCTGTGCAGTAAAGTCAGCTTTCCTGAGCTGGTGAATTCTTAAGTTCCCATCCAGGAAGTCTGGACAATTGGACAGGTGGCTAGATTTCTGCCTTGGGGGCATATATAGGTTCTGCCCTCTGTGTTTGGCCTTGAGTACACACATAACTATTTCCTCTCTTTGAGGAGGTTACCTTGTATATGTATTCCTGAGGAGGGACAAGAAATAGTTTTCCTGTATCATTTTTCTGCAATTTTGTTTCTCAGTGGTTTCAGTACCAAAGTAGTCCATATAAAGTTCCCTATCTGGAAAGCTTTCCTTTGTGTCTTTCATTCTTAGCTTCTCCAAAGCTTCCCATTGATCTGGGTCCCAAAAAAGTAATTCAAGTAGGTCAGTCAGGCAATGACTAACATGTGCTGAGTGCTGGAGATATAGATTAGAATAAGAGATAATCCCTATTCTCAAGGAGCTCACAGTCTATTAATGGGGAAGACATGTAAACTAGTGTGTATAAATAAGTAATATAAAGGATAGAGATGAAATACCCAGCAGAGAAGACATAGAATCAGGATCCATAGGATCAGGAAATGCTTCCTTAGAAAGCAAGATTTTAGCTGGAATTTGAAGGAAGCCAGAGAAGCCAAGAGGAGGAAGAACATTCCAGAAATGGGGGGGGGGTGTCAGCCAGTTAAAATGCCTAAAGTCAAGACAACATTTATTAAGCACTTACTGTATGCCTGACACTGTGCTAACAGAGAAAGCCAAAAAAGAAATCTAACTGGGAGTGGTGGGGGTGGTGGAAGGCATAAAACGCAAACAACTATAAACAGAATATGTACAAAATAGACTGGTGATCTCAGAGAGTATGGTCAAAAGAGCTAGATTTAAAATTAGAAGATTTGTTTTTGAATTTGAGACCAACTCCATTCTAATTGTGCAACTTTGGACAAATCTTTCATTTCTCTATCTCAGTTTCCTCTCCTGACAATTTGGAAATAACATTTACACTTCCTAGCCTACAGATTATTCTGAAGAGAGTGCTTTGTAAATTGTTATAAAAATGGAAGCTTTGTGGATGTAGCAAAAGGGCAAACATGCCCTCCTAGGGGTTGCTTTGCTCTGTCAGAGTCAAGCTATATACCCCACCAGCACCAGTGCATCAGTGTTTATTGAAGTGTTACTCCTTAAAGAATCTTTTATTGAACTTTATCCCCTCTGGGATCAACCAAAATGGAGTATCTTTTTCTGACCTAATGGAGCAACCACCTATATTTATTAATAAAATCTATTTCTATTGTTCTTCTGAATGCTTTACTAAGTCCAATGTTCTTTCATCCCCAAGTTTCCTATCTCCTCCCCAGAAGCTTTTCTTTTCCCCCAGATCTGGTTGCCTCTACCAGCCCTCAATACACAATGAAGATTTTGTGAATTGCAGAAATCTCCCCTCATTTTGCTCCTCCAATTATACCATCAAACCTCACCCTTATACCAAGACCTTGTCAGGTTTGCTAAATTTGCAGCTGGGAGCATGCCTGTAAGATGAATGTGGCGATGGGGGGTTTCTGTGAACCTGGATAATTTTTTTTTCTGAGATGCATATTATAGGTAGCTGAAATTGTTTACATATTTCCCCCAGAGTTGGCATATTCCCAGCCCATGTTAACATGATGTTCTTTCCTGAACTTAACATGCTTTTAAAAATTTCCAAATATTTCACTAGAAAACTCAGTGGCATTGTTCTTAAAAGGGTCCTGTTAAAAGAACACTTTATTGAACTTTATTTTTCTTTGTTAACTACACACTAATTTTAAAGGTCAGTGTGGTTAGTTACCATAGCAGTGACCTAAAAATAACCTTTCTACTGTACCTGTATATTTTTGCTCTGTAGTGTTAGCATTCAGAAATGTTCTTTCCCTTAGAGTTTCAGCAGCTAAATAAGTTGCAGCCCCTTCAGCTATACTCATAAAAATTTGCTTCCAGACAACATGGTCTGTTTATTGTGTAATAATCGAAATGGCACTAAATTGCAATGATTGCCGAACACTTAGGAATTGCATTAACCACTTAAGTGCTAAACAGTTTTCTCTTTTCTTCCTCCCTGAGAAGGATTGTATTGATTTTTTTTTTCTTCATTAGGGCTGCTTGCTTAGCCTGGGAGGGGAACCGAATATTTGAGTTACCTTCTTCATCCGGTGACATACTGATATGTCACATACATATCAGTAAGTGACCTTGGCTTAGGATTTTGCTAAGGTTTTTCTTTTCTTCTTTTCTTTTTTTTTTAAACATGTGAGACAAAATAGCTTATGGTGCTAAGCCTTGAATTTGCTCAGAAAATGAAAAACAAAAATAAAGCCCTCGCGGCTAAGTTGCTTTAGAAAATTGCCAATAGAAAGAAATGCTCGTGCTTTTCTACATGAGCAGAGAAATGTCCTGCCCTGTGACACTCCCTGGCAAAGTCACTCCATCTCTATGGAATATGCCTTGCCTGGCCTCTGAGGTATGGAAGGACACAGTTGTTGGGAGGGGGGATGGGAGGGGGCGTCCAAAAAACACAAATTTCTGCCTTTGAGTGTTAGCTGAGATCTCTTTCTCCTCCCCTAGCTGTTGAATATTTTGGTCTTTCCAATGACTTGCCTTGCTCTGTAACTTGGTTTTGAAAGAAAAAGGATTGATGACTCTTGGAAAGCAAACGGAACTTTAAAGAGCTAAGACAGGAGTGAGCCAGTTGCTTTGTTAGAGATGTATTCTTTAGGAAGAAACCAAAGGAATGTGATATTCTGGGTAACAAACGGTCCAGGGGAACGAGCACCGCTCCCCCCTGTGTTTGGGCTGGCACTCCAAAGCCAGCCCACGGTTTAAAATAGCTTTTGGAAAGCCTGCTCCTCCCCGAGAGCCACTGAACAGGGAGCCTGATGCTGGTAAGGAAGAGTTAACCAGAAATTGAGCGGGGCTGCTGGGGGGCAGCAGTGCTGCAGAACATAGCAGCGTTCGTGCAAAGGCAAGTCATTTCCCGAAACACTGCAGACACATGGCCTCGGGCTGTCTAAAACCTTTGGAGACCAAAATGGCTCGCAGGAGTTAGAAGTAATAAGGTGTTTTTCCTTCTTTCTCCTTCACTGAAATTCTGTAAGGTTGCTATGCATTACCCGGGAACAATGGCACTGTTTTTTGTGTTTTATATGGGTATTAAGATCCATTACAATTTGACATTTTTAAGATTGGTTATCCTGTAGTTTGGTGTTAAATTGAAGTTGTTTGTTTTGAATTTAATTCTTTCATTTTTCAAAGGGGAAAAAAGGCAGCACTGCTGTGCTGATAGCTTACTGAAGTATGCCTGTACTTGCCGTTTGATTCAAATCTGTTTGCTATCACCAGACCTAGACAGAATTATCTGTAAGAGAACTCTGACATATTTTTCCATTATAAAGTCTGTAAGAACCCTTCTGGATGATTTCTTAAACATCAGAATGTAGGAGGAAGACACTATAGCATCTTCCAAGACGGACAGGACCTGCGATTGTTTGTTACAGAGTGTTATAGATCCAATCTGTGTTATGCCTAATGCAGCCTGCATATGATTATTACGGCTCTCTCTCTCTCTCTCTCTCTCTCTCTCTCTCTCTCTCTCTCTCTCTCTCTCTCTCTCTCTCTCTCTCTCTCTCTCTCTCGCTCTCTCTCTCGCCGCTAAATAAACTCAACATCCAATAAATGACCGGCAGTGGTATTAGGCCAGCAGCAATGAAAAGGACATCTGTTAACTCTTTGTCAAATGCCCTGTCCTTACTCCTTTATTCCAAATAGTTCTGTTGTTAATTACTACTTAAAGTATATGACATACATAGTCCCTCAAACAGAGCAATGGAGACCTGCTTAGGAGGAGAAATCTGGCTCCAAGTAATTCCTTCCTCCTACCTCCCTTAAAAAAAAAATCCATAGCAAATCATTTTAAAATAAACAGTCATGTAAATTGTGGCACCAAAATAGGCTGTTGGAATATGCTTTGATTAAATCCCAAGATTATAGGGCACTGTGCAACAGTGCTGTATCTAATAGCATCATTCTGCAGTCCTTCATGGAAAAAAAAAATCACTTGAAATTCATGTTAAACCATAGAAAAGTTTCCACTGAGAATATAAGAAGGGTCAAAGTTGCCTTTCAGTATTTTTCCAATATTTGTGATATAACAATCTTGAAACTTTTTTTTTTTTTTTTTGGCTACCACAATAAGCAGAGAATACATATACACATATATGTAGCAAAGCTGCATTTTACAAGTAATTTGGAATTTGAAAGTGCTATTCTGATCAATAAATTAAAATGACAACCTGGAAAAGTTTCTTTAAAAAAAAAAACCCCACAAACTTGAAAGTGAAAATGAAATTCTGCCTTGCTGAATGACATGACAAGGGCAGTGGGTATGGTACAGAAGTACCTATAAGCATTGTATCTTCTGTAGTCTTCCTTTGTCAGCAGAGCTGTGTAACACTTGGGCAGGTTTTTGCTTGGATAATTCTAGTTATATTCCTTTCTTTCCTTCCTTAGTGGCAAAGAACTCACAGAAGTGTTTTATTTGAGGGCTAGACAGGTTCATTTGTACAACACTGAGCATTTTAGAGCCCACAGTGGGGTGTTTCTTTTCCCCCTTCCTGAAACTAAGCCTTCAACCAAGTGTCTTCTCAATGTGGTTTCCTATTGGAACTAATGATTCCAACTCAGAAGGTTCACTAAGAATTAGAATGAGCCTTCAAGTCTAAAACCAAGAACCAGGAAACTTCCTGGGCACAGGTTATTACTTTTATTCAAACAGGTTATTATATAATATCTAAAGGTTATTACCTTTATCCAAAATGACCTATGTCTCCCCCTTACCAAACTTTATGTTATCTCCTTGTTGAAGTAGAGGAGTTATGAAACAGTTATTAAGACTTTGGGGAGACATTTTTAGGGAATATGAAGTCTCAATGGAGATTTCTCTCCTCTTCATCTATTTCTGTCCTGCAGCCAACTGCTTACATTTGTATATTTCTTCTATTTCTGGAGTCCCATTTATAACACAGGTCTGGTTTCTGGCATTGGAATGAAACAAGCATGCCATTGCTACTGTTCTTGACCTAGAAAAGTTCACCGATTGCATATTTTTGCTTTGAGGAAACATGATGTAGTGGACAGAATCAGGAAGACCTGTATTCAAGTTCTGCCTGGGATATATTCTAATGGTGTGAATCCAGGTGACCCACTTGACTTCTGAGTATCTCAGGCAGTTCTATGATTGTAAGTTATGAGATGCCAATCTGCATTAATATAGCGAGTTTCCATATTAAGAGCTCTTTATGTTGATGAAATCACGTCTGGATTAAAAAAACAAAACAAACAAAAAAACCCACTTCCTAACCTGTCTCTGAGGGGTGGGGAATCTTCTTTTAGAAGATCACTTACCTCCCCAACAGCTGCTCATATTTGTTTGTCTAATAAGATCACTTCTTAGTCCTGTTTGGACGAAGATGGGTTTTGCAATTGTTCTAGTTCATTGAGCATTGAGTTAAACAAGGTGCAAGTCTGGGAAATCTCAGTGACTTACGGAATCAGTTCTCAGAAAGTACTGGTGTGGCAGAATCGGACCAAACCTTGTCTGGGAAGGATCATTCCGTAGGTATGTGGGCAAGAAATAAACAAAAGGTTATTGAATTATATCCATTAAAGCTTTCACCACTTTTCTTCTTTTGGGGAAAACTTCACCCCCATAGCGTAACCAAATAATCCCTGAAAGATCCTTTGAGAATCTAAAATGCATCCCAAAAGATATAGGAGGCTTAAGATTGCAGTGGTTGCCCAGCACTTTACCTACAAACCCTTTTGAACATTTCACTACATAGCAAATGTTTCCACTGTGAAGTTGAGGGTTGGATTTTCTTTAGACCTGTTTGTCTTTTGTTTGTGCCTCGAGATAGCATTGAATAACATATTTAAACTACTCATGTATGAGAAATCAAAATTATATCTCATGAATTGATTTCCTCACACATTGGGAGAACATAAATCTCCCTATTGCTCAGAAATAAGTACAAAGCATATGGTAAAGACAGTTTTTAAACTGGCTTTATTTTGGGTACCAAAACAGCAAAACAGCCACTCTGTCCAAAGAGGGCATTATTGCCTGTGGAGCTACTGTATGGTAAGATATTAGTTTCCAGGCTGTAGCCTACTTCTGTATTAACTTATTCATTAGTGTCTTTACTGAGCATCTGAGGAAGATCTGCAGGATAATGGGTCACAAGTAAAATGTATTAAAAGGTTATAATTCAACATTCTGTTTGGAACTCTAAGGGGGGAGGGGAGAAATCTGTCTAATCAATTCTCCTCTGCAATTTTCCCCCATTCTTAATAATCAAGACTTTCAAATAATATTACGTATATAAATTAAGAGAGCTACATGTAAGTAGAATTCAGAGGAAGTATTTAAATGCCATAATATTAATTGCATTGTACCTATTTTCCCATCACTTCTTAATTCTAGTCCTCTCTTTTAATTATTTCCTATTTACAGTTTGTTTATAAATACTTGTTTGTTGTCTTCCCTATTAGATTGTGGGCTTTGAGGGTAGGGACTATGTTATGGTTTGGTTTTGTTTTTTTTTTCCCGGTATCCCCAGCATTTAGCATAGTTTTTGGTGCATAGTAGGTGCTTAATAAATGCTTATTGACTGAATTTCAGAACATATGATTTAACCCTGAAATAAATGGAGCTAATTCTAAAAGTCACATATGAATATCTGATTTGTTTCCACTTATGCCATATACACAAATCTCATGAGTTTTTATGAGGATTGAATGAGATAACATATAGAGCATTTTGCAAATGTAAAAACCTTAAAGAGTTATGTAAATGCTAACTGTTGCTATTCTATAAAGTTTGTTTATTCAACTTTTTCTTATCCATACTACAAAGAAAGAAGCCTTCATTATAGGCAGAGTATACTTAGACTCATAGTTTTTTGATAAATCATCCAACATTACTGAATGATAAAGGTTGATGTCACAGAATAGAAAGGGTTCTCTACAATATAGAATGATGAGGGATGATAAATACCTAAGCTATTTCCTTGGCAGCTTCTATGCCAGGAATTTTAAAATTATTTGGACTCTGGGGATTTGAAGTCAGAAAATCTAGGATCAAGCTTAGGAACTATTAGAAGGTACTATATAATAAGGTCCTAGACTCAAGCAGTCACATAAACAAACATCTATCCCAAGTTTATTACAGTTGTTTTTTATGCTATATAGGGTTCCCTATTCCCTCAGGTTCTATAGTTCAGGTCCTGAAGTCAACAAAGAGAGAGATAATACGTAAGTACTTAAGCTCTACATAGATCATCCCATCAATTTACATGTGGATTTATTTAGAGAAATACCTTAGCAAAAAGCCTAGAGAAATTAAAAGAAAATTCAACAGTTTCTGAATTAAAAAGTTATTGGATGATTGACCCCAATCTTCTCCTTCAGTCCATCCATCTTGCATTCCCTTCTTGAAGGGAATCCATACTCTTACAGGCAGTTTTTCCAGTTTTCCCATCCTCTGCTCTCTCCTTTTTATCTCTCTGTCTCATTCTATCTCACTCTGCCTCTCTGCCTCTGTCTGTCTCTGCCTCTACCTGTCTGTTTCTCTCTGTCTCTGCCTCTCTCTCCCTTTATCATTCTGTCTCTGCCTCTGCCTGTCTGTTTCTCTCTGTCTCTGTCTGTCTCCTGAATTATTTTCTCATATAATCTGCTCATACAATTTATAACTTGATACAATTTGTACTTAATTTTGAACCACATCAGGATATCAGATTATTTGCTATTGCTACATATACAGCTGTCCTATCTTTGCAATTCAATTACTAGCTGCCTAAGGGCAGATACTCTGACATACTCTTCTATATTCTTCATAGCACCTAGTGTTGAGCACATATGCAGTGAGTCACCAAGTTCAGGCAATTCTTTCTTTACCATGTCTCTCTCAGAGCTGCTCTGTTATTTCCATTGCCAGTTATTTTGCTGGGTTTTCATCACTTCAAGTTTATACTATTACATTCTCTTCTTAACTGGTCTTGCTGCCTTCACTCCCCCCTTCTTTTTCTGTCTCTGTCTCTCCTTCCATTTCTCCTCTCCTTTCTCTCCTTCCTCTCTCCCTCCACTCCTCTCCTTCCATATAACATAAACACACCGCCAGGATAATCTTAATAAAACACAGCTTTGAGCCCTCCACCTTCAGTGATTCCACTTGGCCTAGAAACCCAGACTACACAGCCTAACTCCATTGATTCAACCAGCAATTACTAAATAAACAGCTTCTACTTACAATATCTTGGCTTAGTAGCTTGTGATACTAAGATGAATAGGATATATAGTCTTTTTCCTCAAGGAACCTATAGTCTGGTAAAGAGATGATATATGCACAGACATATCAACTTATGTATAATATGTAACAGTATATGATGTAAAGTAATATGTAACAGTAATATGATCATAGAATAGATTATTATATTTCACCATATTTTGGTGATCCCTTGTCATTCGTTGCTGGTCCAGTTCATTCTCCAGACAGTTTCATTTCCTCTCCAGCTTTGCCCTCATAAGGACACTATCCTCTTCTGAGAGATTTGTTCATTGTCTTCATAAAGATGATTGATAATTGAAGCTCACAGGAATAGATATGACAGCCAAAAGAAAGCATATAGGGGGTTGTGGGAGGCAGAGCCTTGGGAGATGAAGTTGGGAAGCAGGAAGAGGAAGATGAACCATGGAAGAAAATGAAGAAAGAACAAAAAAACCAAGAAGGAGGAGTGTTTCAGAAGCCAAAGGAGGAGAGATTACAAAGAAAGTGGTAGCCAGAACTATCAGATGGAAAAAGGTTGGGAAGGATTAAGTCAGAGCAGATGAAGTCATTAATAACTTCGAAGAGACCTTGGTCTTAGAGTGATAAGGATGGAAGTGAGATTACAAGGGGTTGAATAAAGAATGAATTGTGAAGAATTGGAGAGGAATATAAAGTACACTTTCTAGGTGTTTGAGGAGAAGGAATGGAGAGAGATAAGAGGATAACTTGAGGGGATGAGAGGGTCAAGGGAAGGGTTTTATAGGATGGGGTGGGGAAGAGGAACAGCTTGATTTCAGAAGGAAATAACACATAGAAAGTAGAATGGAAGAGATGGGAGGGGGTGGAATAAAGGGCACTTCTTGTTCTGAGAGAGAATTAATGAAGCCCTAGAAAGATTTTAAGGTATAAATGAGGAAACTCAAATAAATTTGTTTTTCTAGATTTTTCTCTCAATACTCCCCCATCTGCAGTTTCTTCTCTAGCTAAATCGATCTTTTCAATGTTCTCTAAGCATGACTTGTGCTTTCCAACTTAGTGGCTCTGTTCATTTTGTTCTTTCTGCCCAGAATACTCTGCTGTTTTTTTTCCTCCATTTATCCAAATAAATTCTATCTGGTTTTGAAGTCCATCTTAAATCCCAGACCCTCTCAGAAGTTTTCCCTAATAAGTCTAACCCACAGTTAAAATTGCTCCTTTCTGGGCTCAGGGTCAGACATTTGACCCTTACTCTTTGACATTAACTATGTTGTAGAGTATATGTGTCAGCCTCATCTCTGTGAACCATTCTTCACCACCCCCACTCCCACCATGTCTTGTATATCTTTGTTGCTTTCCTACTGCTTAATATTAACAAAGCCTGACACATAGTAGGAGTTCTATAAGTATTTGTTGGTTGGTGGAAAGTTAATGATTAAAAAATATTTGGGGGTTGGTTGATTGATGACTAAAAGTATTATTTTTATAGGAGCAAAATATGAGAGAGGTCTCTAATGAGAGTAAAATCACTAAGTACCTCTTTACTGTTCTTAGAAGCAAAACTGGGAGAGTAGGATAAGTCTCCTTCATGAAATTTTGTTTAAGACCATCTTTCCAATGGAGAGATTAGCAAACAAGGATTGGATTTATCTGTGGAGAAAACATGGAGTTCTTTCTGAAAGGCTGTTAGTGCTGAGATGTTCATTAGCCTTCTTGAAAAAGCCTTTGTCCTTGGACATCTGCTTCTCATTAGTTAAGAAGATAGAGGGATAGTCTGAGTTTTAGTTTTCTTGCTGGTATGCTGTTTCTCGTAGGTATCTTGCTTTAAACATTCTTTGTTCTTTAGAAATTGGTACTTAATCCAGTAAAATATCCATTCATTTCTATTTTCTCTGTAAAACAGTTAAGTGTGTATTTGGAGGAAAGTGTTGGTGGAAAGGATTTATTTGTTTTTAAGAAATGGAGAAATCATTTTTATATCTTGATGTGTCACCTTTCCTTAAGAGTTTAGAAAGTCTTTATATGATGAAGGGTTCAACTTGTCCCCAGTTCTTGGCAAAGAAGTTTGGAAATAGGGAAATTACACAAAATTACAAAATTTGAGAGTTTGAAGAGATTTGTATGTGGAAGGATAGGACACACACACACACACACACACACACACACACACACACACACACACACATATACACACACACCAGTAACTTAGATACTTAGATTTAGCATACTGGAAAGACACCAACTGTCCCCTTTCTCCCAAACAAAGGAAGCCTGGAAAGGCAGAAGTCATAACAGCCTCAGAATCACCACTCAGCCTGGGCCCAGACAGCCTTCTACATATCAGTAACATCATGTATTTGTTGAAAGTATTGCAAGTTCTCCAGTCTAAGGTAAATAGAGCTCACACAAGCCTCAGTTTCTTGAAATATTTGCTAATTAACAAAATTTTAAGTTGCTATCATGATGAAGACTTCTTTTCTCATGTCTGAGTATTAATCTTTGGTTGTCCTTTCTTTCAGAAGCCAGGTTATACAATATTGTGTTATAGAAATACAGTAAAAAAAAAATAGTAGTAAATTTAAAATGCTGGAAATTTTCCTAGGCAGGCTTATTCTAGGAGTCCAGTGATTTTACATAATCAGTCAATTTCAAGAATCAGAGGGCCTCAGAAGCCATATAGTTCAATCCATACTTAAGTTAGAAGGCTCTCTAACAGCACATTGGATAAGTAGTCATCCTGGCTTTGCTTGGATACCTATAGTGAAGAGGATACCACTTCCTCCCAGGCAGTCCATTCCACTTTTGAACAGTTCTATTAGCAGCATTTGCATGAAGGGCCACATTTGAATGAAGTGATTATATCCTAGTACTTTCTGTTTAATGTTTTAATAGTAATAACAATAATAATATTTTATATTTCTGTAGTATTTTAAAGTTTATAAAACTGTTTCTTCACAATAACTTTGTAAAATAGACCAAGTATCATTTAATTCACAAAGGAGAAAATTTTGGTTTAATGTAAAAACAAACAAACAAACAAAAACAAAAACTACTCTTGCTAATGAAATTTATGGACTGGATTGGATTAGATTTCTTCTGAGGTCCTTTCCAATTTTTGAGATTTAATGATTCTTTAGTACCCATTTTATAGATGTGGAAACTGAGAGGTAAAATGTTTTGTCTGTAATGATTACCTTTCCCCAAAGTCCAGAAGCCTATTACCTTGTTAATTAAACATCGTTTAGACACTATCTTTTCAACATTAGCAACTCTGCCATGTAGTTTGGAAAATTAAAGTGTCACTTTCTACATTAGATCTTTCCTAGGCTCTCTAGTTATGATTGTCTCCCCCACCAAATTACCTTGCATTTTATATTATATATGTTTTGTTCTATGTGTTTGTGCATTTTCTCTCCAATAGAATATAAGCTCCTCAAAGACTGGAATTATTTCAGTTTTGTCTTTGAATTATCAGTGCCACAAACAGTGCTTTGTAGTGATAGGGCTTGCCAATTGATGGATTGATTTAACCAATTAGTTAATGATAATTGCTAACTTCAGACTGTTTGTATTTGAACAGCTTTTAACTTTCTATGAGTGCATCCCTTCCTTATGTGCAAGTTTCTTTGGGATAATCTTTTTCCTTTGAGTAATGTAATTTTGCAAATTATTCCAGACCACAGAAACCTTTGCATCCTCTGAATTTCTTTTACATTTAAAGGCTGCATCATTCATTTGATGCTTAGCTCATATAGTCTGACAACCTTAGGTCTTCTGGGTGCCTCCCCCTATCTTTTTATCTGTATTGTAAATCTCTTAGGATTCCTTCAATATATATAGTTCAGGATTCCACATGTAATAAGTGCTCAATACATCTTGGCCAAATAATTAATTGGCTCATATTTTTTAGGGATAAATAAAATATATCTGTGTCTGATTTTCTCTTTTAAGTACATGATAAAGCCATTGAGGCCATCTCATAGATATAATGAGGAGAGAAGTTTAACTTTTCCAAAAGAGATGAATGAAATAAGTTACTAATAAAAATAAGAACAACTACTCATTGATAAAGCATCTTTTTTTCTTTTGTGCTTCCTATACCTCTTCTTATTCTTTTCATTTAATTTTAAATATAATAACCTAATATAAAACATGATACAAAACTTTACAGTCTTTAAAAATTGTAATTTAATTGTAATTGTAATAAGATACAATTAACATATTTGCCATTTTTTTCCCTCTCGACTCTCTCTGGATTTTTGTCCATTTCCCTCTTGGATTACTTTTATTTTTACTTATTTAAAAATATTTTTATCTTTTGTATTTACATTACATTCATTTCTGCTTGCTTCTCTCCTTAAATTGGCAAGGCTTTCCTTCTAATAAACACAAAATAGAACATAACTGATCCAATCAATGCAAAATCAAGAAATGCATCAATTACTTCTGATAGCACATGCAACATTCCACATTTGTATGGCTCATGCAACATTCCACATTTATGATCCCCTATCTCTCTGATGAAAAAAAGATGCTGGTTTTTCTTATCTCTTCTCTGGGGTCAACCTGGTCATTATTATTCCATGATGTTGTTTTGTCTTATTGTTCTTTCCCTTTTAATGTTGTAGTTATTATATATATTGTTTTCCTGGTTCTGTTTAGTACATATAATTCTTTCTATGTTTCTCTGAATTCTTTATCTTTATTATTTCTTATAACATGGTAATATTTCATGTCATTTATGGAACACAATTTTTTTAGGCAGTGTCCAATTGAAGGATACCTAATTTGTTTACAATTCTTTGCTGTTACAAGAAGTACTACATTAATACTTTGGTTTAAAAGGATATTTTTTTTCCCCTGTCTTTAACTGAGTGGGGGATATGCCTAGCAATTAGATCTTTGAGTCTAATTACATGGATATTTTATTATCACCTTAGCATAATATTAAATTGCTTTTTGAAATAGAACAATTCACAGTTTCACCAACAATGTATATTAGTGTGCCCATTTCTCTGAATCACTTCCAGCATCATTTTCATCTTTTGTCATCTTTGCCAATTTCCTGGAATTGAGGTGAGATCTTAGAATTGGAATTTACCTTATTATTAATGATTTGGAGCAATGATTGTGAAAATTTTATGACTTTTGAGAACTATTTATTCTTCTTCTTTGACCACTTATCTAAAGGGGAATAGCTTTTAAACATATAAATTTATGTTATGCAGCAGACTCTTCTTGGACTTTTTAATGCAAAGATTTTTCCAAAATCAATTTTTTATTTCCTTTGTAGTTATTTGTAGTCATATTTTGTTTTGCTTCTTTTGCAAAGCAAGTTTATTTTAAGTTGAGAATAATGCTACTAGGATTTGGTTGTGAAATCAGAAGAAAGCAAATTAAGGCTTTAGTCTTACTGTAATACCAAATCCTGAATTAGGAATTCAGAATGGCTTTTAAGTATGACATAAAATTTTAGGTATGAGGAGGCCTGCTTGATTTGTTGATTATTTTTTCATTAATTCTGAGATGCTGCAAATAACCTTTTTGGTATTCTTAACAGTGTATTTTGGCCTGAATGGTCTGAGTGCCAGTTTATTAGGTTAAATAGCAGACTATTTAGAGTCTATGTTATGTAAAGCAAAAACCAAACATTCTGGCTTAAGCCATCTTTTACTAACTTGGGGATAATGAAGGAAAAATTCAGAATTCAAACCAGTCATCTTTCTGTGTTTATTTGCAAAAAGCTAAAAGTCAAGCTCTAAAAATCATGTTAATTACTATTAATTGATGATTTGAAATTATTAACATTAGAATTTTTTTAAAACTGAGGTTAAAAAAGAAATTAATATAGCATTTTCTCCCCCACACACACACCCTTGCCATCTATTCCTAGATAACATGTGCTCTGTTTCTGTTTTATATTCAGAAAACATAAGTCAGTCCTCAAATATTTTTTAAAAAACCTTCAAGAGTGCCAGACTCTATATGGCTAAAGCTTTCACAAACCATCTTGAGATCAAGGGTAGGTAAAAATTAGGTGTTGGGTTTTTTTTGGGGGGGGGAGGTTGTTTTCGTTTTTACCAAGGTTCAGTGCTATTTCATAAGAGTCTAAGTTTATATCAGAATTTTGAAAGTGCCAAACAACAAAGAGAGTTCGTTGAGTCAGAATTCTTGGACAGAGAATTGGAGTTGTAGCAAAGAAGAAAAACGAAGGCAGAGAGTTGTGATTTGGAGCAGTGCTACAGACCCTGTGGGCTTGTTCATCTAGCATTCTGTAATGCTCTGGTTGGGTTGGATGGTAATGCACTTGATTCAGCTCCAGCTTGCTATTTCTCATATCTTATTGCCATGGGTAAAACGGCAGGCAGAGGCATCCCACACCCATTTTGAAGCCCCAATTTGCTGATAGCCCAGAATTAGGACTTCTTTCATGAATCTTAGAAGAGCCTTTATAGGCCCTTTTCTAAATCCAGTTGTCCCATGTCACCTGTTCCATTATCCTGAAATGCCATGGCTCTTGGGCCCAGTTTGCCTTCCTAGCTCACGTACCTCGCTGGGGCTTCTCTGAGTACTGTTTGGGCCAGAATTTGGGAAACCACCTTACTTGGGAGAGGGAGGAAGGGGTGGAATAATGGTCTGCATAAGAAATTTCCACAAAGGGAAGGGAGCATCAGACTTGGACCCTCTGTGCTGGGTGAGTCCCTAGGCAAGCCTGTGGGCCCCAGCTGGTCTGTCTGTTGCCTCTTGGGGGCTTGTTTACACTGACATGTCTCTATCAGTTTTAACTGTTAAGCAGATTTATTTGTTACTACTGGCTTCTTTGGCTTTGATAATCTTGCTTTTATCCTCCTGGGTAACAGGAGCAGTGATGTCTGACTACGTAGTGTTTGAAACTGAGCTGTGAGAAAACACAGCCGGTACTGTTAGGTCCTTGCGGGGTTTTCCTGTTTATGCTTTTCTCCAGAACTTTGTGCTGCTGATGTTCAGGTAAACTATTCCCTTAATTATGGTTGATCATCTTGGGGGTGATACTGAATTTAGCTTTCAAAAATAATCCTTGTAAAGCTGTCTCTTTTCAAATCCCTGCTTACATTTTACCAAAAGGAAGCCTCCTAGCATTTATGGTTATATATTTTAACTCATTCCTTGCTTATTTTCTGTGTCTTTGTTGGGCTGGATCAATTTTTAGGAACAATTAATATAGAGAACCATATGATGGAGTAGCCCTTACTGAATTTTGGGGATGGAGATAAAGGCTTCTTTTGAGGTCCTGACTTTTCATCAATTCCCCAGGAAGTTAGGCTGTTGGTTATGTGTACCTGTACTTCTGGTATGAACTAACTCTGAGGTCTGGATTAAGGGAAGCCCTTAAAAAAGAATCAGGAAGCAGCCTTGAACTTCACTGCCTCAGGTTACAAAAGGTTTTATATATGCCTAGAAGCATCTTCACCTTAGGATCTGAACTAAAGAGGAAGGAAGAAATCTTGTGCAAAAGCAGACAGATTTCTGGAATCTCCTGATTGAAGGTTTGGTTCACAGCAAATGGGTGTAAGGTGATAGGTCACAGGATGCTGGAGCTGGAAAAGGACCCTGGAGGTATTTTCTATGGTTTAGAAGAACACCTAAGCCTGTGATTTAGGAAGATGGAGCTCCCTGGAAGTGGTTCATTAAAGGAAGAATAGAATTCTGTTGTACAACCACTTATTAATTCATGCTGCTAAGACATACAGAATGAGCTCAGTGGAAAGAAAATACGGACAATGGATCTTTTGGAGAGAAGGAGTATCTTGTGATACAGGATGCTATCTTAGGCTGTTAACTTTCCAAAACAAGCGACATATATAGGCATACTACTTCCTTGTATTGATTATTTCCCTGAAAACACAATCCTGGGTGAAGTAGCAATTTGGAGGCTGTACTTTTAAAGGACCAATGGACAATCAGTGAGCAAAGTAACTACAGTAACAAATTTAATTTAAGGGGAGTTAGGATTTAGACTTAGATGAACCATATATTGGCCAGTGAATAGAAGGTTTTGTTTATAACAAATTAATGATATTAACAGTAATAGCTTATTTATATGGTGCTTTAGAAATTACAAATAATTTTTCCTTCCTATGAGTTATTTCAAACAACCCTTTGTTTATATATGTACGTGAAGAGCTGTGAGCTCATCGAGGAAAGGACTCCTGTGTTATCTAAATTTTGCATTTCTCACATACCTAGAATAAATGCTCTGCACACAGTAGGTACACATTAATGATTGTTGAATAAAATTTAATAATGATGTTTATTAATACAAACCAAGCCTGAGGTCTTGAGGGTTTTTTAAAATTATATATCAGGAATACAAAGATTTTTTTAAAATGACAAAATAGCATGGAATCAAGGTATAATAGAAGGAGTGCCAGATCTGGAATCAAAGGAGAGAGATCAGATCCTGGCTCTGTCATTTACTAGCTGTGTGATTTTGGGAAAATCATATTAATTCTCCGAGTCTTAGCTTCCTTATTTGTAAAATAAGGGAACTGAATTAGATGTTCTTTAAAGTTCTTTTGAACTTTGACTTCTATAAATTTCAAAACTAAGGCTGTGTGAACTGGAGGGAAGAGGGGTCTGATTTCACTGAACAACTGTTGTCTAAAGGCATGGCCTGGAAGGACCAGCTCAATCTGATTATATCTTTGAGGTTATTCTCATGGAGTCAAAGAAGGGAAAGGGACTCAAATGTGCAAAAAAGTTTGTGGCAACACTTTTTGGCAAGGAACTGGAAGCTGAGTGGATGCCCATCAGTTGGGGAATGGCTGAATAAGTTGTAATATATGAATGTTATGGAATATTATTGTTCTATAAGAAATGACCAGCAGACTACTGGGCTTATATCCCAAAGAAATACTAAAGAAGGGAAAGGGACCTGTATGTGCCAAAATGTTTGTGGCAGCTCTTTTTGTGATGGCTAGAAACTGGAAAATGAATGGATGCCCATCAATTGGAGAATG
This sequence comes from Sminthopsis crassicaudata, assembly GCF_048593235.1. Taxonomy (NCBI): domain Eukaryota; kingdom Metazoa; phylum Chordata; class Mammalia; order Dasyuromorphia; family Dasyuridae; genus Sminthopsis; species Sminthopsis crassicaudata. Next base: position 473,125,577 of record NC_133618.1, read on the forward strand.
GCTGGGTAAATTATGGTATATGAATGTTATGGAATATTATTGTTCTGTAAGAAATGACCAACAGGATGAATACAGAGAGGCCTGGAAAGACTTACATCAACTGATGCTGAGTGAAATGAGCAGAATCAGGAGATTATTATACACTTCAACAACAATACTGTATGAGGATGTATTCTGATGGAAGTGGATATCTTCGACAAAGAGAAGATCTAACTCAGATCTAATTGATCAATGATGGACAGAATCAGCTACACCCAGAGAAGCAACTCTGGGAAATGAGTGTAAACTGGTTGCATTTTTGTTTTTCTTCCCAGGTTATTTTTACCTTCTGAATCCAATTCTTCCTTTGCAACAACAACAACAAAAAATCGGTTCTGCACACATATATTGTATCTAAGATATACTATAACATATTTAATATGTATGGGAATGCCTGCCATCTACGGGAGGGGGTGGAGGAAAGGAGGGGAAAATTTGGAACAGAAGATAGTGCAAGCGATGTTATAAAACATTATCCATGCATATGTACTGTCAAAAAAAAAGTTATAATTATAAAATTAATTTTAAAAAAAGAAAGAAATGACCAGCAGGATGATTTCAGAGAGACCTGGAGAGACTTACATGAACTGATGCTAAGTTAAATGAGCAGAACCAGAAGATCATTACACACAGCAACAAGATTATGCGATGATAAGTTCTGATGAATGTGGCTGATGAAGAATGAGATGTTTCAGACTAGCTTCAATGATCTTGTGATGAAGAGAGCCATCTACACCCAGAGAGAGGAGTGTGGGATCTGAGTTGTGGTTCATAAGGTAACATTTTCATTTGTTGTTGTTGTTGTTTGCTTGCATTTTATTTTCTTTCTCATTTTTTTTCCAGTTTGATTTGATTTTTCTTGTGCAGCAAGAGAATTGTATAAACATGTATACATATATTGGATTTAACAGACATTTCTACCATTTAAAACATATATTGGACTACTTGCCATCTAGAGGATGGGGTGAGGGGAGAGGGGGGAAATTGAAACACAAGGTTTTAGAAGGATTAATGTTGAAGAATTATCCAGGTATATGTTTTGAAAAAAAAAAGCTTTAATAAAAAGAGATTATTCTCATAAACTACAAGTTTTGCAACAGAGTCTACTCCATTTGTATCTTATATGTGATTTCATCAATAGGGTACTCCTCCAAAAATAAAGACTATATCTAACCAATCTTTGCCTGCCCATAGCCACTAATAGTGAAATTGATCCATATCCTCTCTGGGAATACATTCAACATGCTGGTAGCCTTCCTTGAGTTGATCTTGAAAGGTATACCAGAGGACATATTGACTATCCATCTATTTGTTGCTTTTTTCCCTTGGTAAGCGACAGGCCTATTTTTTTTTTTCCCTTGATCACAAATTTATCTGACAACATCCTTCACACCATTTTTCCAGGATAATTTCTTAGTTTGGGGTGGGGGTAGAATTGTGTGTGTGGCAGCCTTCTCATACCTATAGTGGATCACTCTCTTCAAGGCCTTTTAGGTGAATTTTCAACTTAAATTCTATAGACACTGTGATATTCTATGACTAAAAGTTATAAAATATCATCTGAAGAATATGGGAAGTAGTCTAGACTTGTAAATTTATTGGTGCAAGGAAGTGTTGGTGTGGAGACTTTATCCAGCAATGCAAATTGTCAATTCATCTGTTTTATATAATCTTGGAGAGTTGCTTATATTAATATAGGTAATTAGAACTTGAAATAAGGTCTTCCTGATTTGACTAAGTAAAACTGGCCTTCTAGTCATTATACTATACTGCTTTTCTTGGAAGAATACTGTTGAGGTAGAGATTAGTAACATCAAAAGAACTATAGTTTCCCATAGGCATCCCAGTCTGCTCTCCTCTTTCTGTTCAATTCTGGAGCCCACTAATTGTTCACTTGCAGTGTCTGTCTAAAATTTACTTATTTATAGATAAACTTTATGTTTTCATCCAACTGTATTTCACAGTTGAAATAACAACAGTCACCTATTTGGAATTTCCTATGTGGTTAGATAATTAGATCAAATAATTTTAAAAAATCAATAGTATATTATTTTTCCAATTATATGTGAAAATAGTTTTCAACATTCATTTTTGTAAGATTTTGAGTTCCAAATTTTTCTCCCTCCTTTCTTTATCTCTTCCCTTCTCAATATAGCAAGCAACATGATACAAGCTTTACAAGTACAATTATTTTTAACATATTTTCATGAGTCATATTGGAAAAGAAAAATCAAAACAAAAAGGAGAAACCACAAAAAAGAAAAAAACTCCAAAAGATGAAAATAGTATGCTTCAAAACTCATTCAGTCTCCATAGTTCTTTCTCTGGATGCACTGGCACTTTCCATCCAAAGTCTATTGTAATTGTCTTGGATCATTGTTGCTGAGAAGAGTTAAGTCTATATGGTTGATCTATCAGACAATGTTGCTGTTACTGTGTATAGTATTTTCTTGGTTATGCTCACTTTTCTCAGCATTAATCCATATAAGTCTCTTCTCAAATTAGCTTGCTCATCATTTTTTTATAGACCAATAGTATTCCATTACATTCATATACCATATCTCATTCAGCTATTCCCCAACTGATGAGCATCCACTCAATTTCCAATTCCTTGCCACCACCAAAAGCTGTACAAACATTTTTGCATATATGGATTTTTTCCCTCTTTTATCAAATTATTATAAGTGACTATCTTATTTCTTAGGCTATGCAGTGTTCTGAGGCTTGATATAATCACTACAATGTTTTCCAAAAAATAGGAGCTTCAGCAGGACCTCAGCATCTATAGGGAAATCCTTATCTATTTGGACTTTGGGATTCATTCCATGACGGTCATAAATACTTTGACAAACATGCATCTCCCTTTTAAACTCCATCTTTGGTATTAGTAATAAATTAGTCAATCAACAAGCATTTATTAAGCCTTTATCATGTGCCTGGAACTGTGGTAAATGCTAGGGCAAAAAAGTGCTTGCCCTCAAAGAGCTCACATTTTAATAGAAGAGATAATCTACAAACAACTGTACACTTATGAGATATACACAAGGAAAATTGGAGATGTTCTCAGAGGGAAGGTACTAGCATTAAAAGGGACAGGGAAAGGCTTTTTATAGAAGGTGGGATTTTAGCTAAGACTTGAAAAAAGTCAGGGAAACCGAGAGGTAGAGGTGAAAAGGAAGAATATTCCAGGCAGTGAAATTTCATAGCATTTCCAGGCATGATGGCGCACATCTGCAGTGCCTGTTGCTGAGGAAGGTGAGGCTGATGGATAGCTTAGTAATTCTGAGGAGCAGGAGGTCCAGGGATGTGCTGAAGCCAGTCCTAACTAGTTTGATTGCTAAATTTTTAGGGTGAGCATTTACATCTCAGAAATGGAAGATTGCTATAAATCATTACTTTATTCATTTCGTTGGTTGTCTAAACTTAAAGTGTTAATAATGCAGATAAAACTTAAGCATGTGTGTATGTGTGTACATATTTTTAATGCAAATAGCCCAGTTGTTAAATATTTACTAGCACATCTCTGAATAGGAGTAAGGCTAAGGCAGTCTCTCCATTAATGTCCACTAGCAATATAACAAGCCCTTGTGAGTAAATCATAGGCTGCTTAAAGAGAGGTAAACAGGTCCAGGTTCGAAAAAAAACAGAAGCCTGAAACTTCTGGGCTGATCAGTATAGCATTGGAAATAGGAAGGAAGCTTCTATCTCTGGATCATGGCATATTTGGAAGAGAGGGAAAGGTAAGAAGACCAGAAAGGTAGTAAAGCTTAAGTTATGAAGGACTCTAAAAACCAAACAGACGATTTCCTATTTGATCTTAGAGGTAATAGAGAGTCATTGGAGTTTATTGACTTGACATTGAAGGTGAGTATCATATCTGAACTGTGAGGTCAATCAGAAGCTGGTGAACAAGGTTCTACCTATTGTTATGTTTGTCAAGATACTTGGTATGATTCTGACTTATGTATATTATATGTGGTAATGATGTCCACTCTCTTCCCTGTTGAAGGAATAAAATGCCTATAAAGTGTTTTTCTTCTATCAAAGAAAATGCCTTCCTCCCCCTTCTCCAGCCAAGTATTTGCCATACTTGTACAAGTATTATACTGATATATATTCTCAATATACATCAGCCATAAATTCTTGGGACCTGAAAATTATTTTAATTTAGATTTTCCAACCTCTGATGTTATTGACAAAAATATTGGGGAAAGGCTTACCCTTTTCTTTTCTTTTCTTTTCTTTTCTTTTAATTATATGATTTTTTAAAAATTAATTTTATAATTATAATATTTTTTGACAGTACATATGCATAGGTAATTTTTTACAACATCATCCCTTGTACTCCCTTCTGTTCTGAATTTTCCCCTCCTTCCCTTCACCCCCTCCCCTAGATGGCAGGCATTTCCATACATATTAAATATGTTATAGTATATCCTAGGTACAATATATATGTGCAGAACCGAATTTTGTTGTTGTTGTTGTTGCCAAGGAAGAATTGGATTCGGAAGGTAAAAATAACCTGGGAAGAAAAACAAAAAAATGCAAACAGTTTACACTCATTTCCCAGTGTTCCTTCTCTGAGTGTAGCTGATTCTGTCCATCATTGATCAATTGGAACTGAATTAGATCTTCTCTATGTTGAAGATATCCACTTCCATCAGAATACATCCTCATACAGTATCATTGCTGAAGTGAAGTGTATAATGATCTTCTGGTTCTGCTTGTTTCACTCAGCATCAGTTGATGTAAGTCTCTCCAAGCTTCTCTGTATTCCTTCTGCTGGTCATTTCTTACAGAACAATAATATTCCATAACATTCATATACCATAATTTACCCAATCATTCTCCAATTGATGGACATCCATTCATCTTCCAGTTTCTAGCCACTACAAAAAGAGCTGCCACAAACATTTTGGCACATACAGGTCCCTTTCCACTCTTTAGTATTTCTTTGGGATATAAGCCCAGTAGTAGTTATGGCTGGGTCAAAGGGTAGTGCACAGTTTGATAACTTTTTGGGCATAATTTCAGATTACTCTCCAGAATGGTTGAATTCTTTCACAACTCCACCAACAATGCATCAGTGTCCCAGTTTTCCCACAGCCCCTCCAACATTCATCATTAATTTTTCCTGTCATCTTAGCCAATCTGACAGGTGTGTAGTGGTATCTCAAGAGTTGTCTTAATTTGCATTTCTCTGATCAATAGTGATTTGGAACACTCTTTCACATGAGTGGAAATAGTTTCAATTTCATCATCTGAGAATTGTCTGTTCATATCCTTTGACCATTTATCAATTGGAGAATGGCTTGATTTCTTATAAATTAGAGTAAGTTCTCTGTATATTTTGGAGATAAGGCCTTTATCATAACCTTTAACTGTAAAAATGTTTCCCCAATTTGTTACTTCCCTTCTAATCTTGTTTGCATTAATTTTGTTTGTACAAATGCTTTTTAATTTGGTGTAATCAAAATTTTCTATTTTGTGATCGATAATGATCTCTACTTCTCTTTTGGTCACAAATTCCTTCCTCCTCCACAAGTCTGAGAGGTAAACTATCCTCTGTTCCTCTAATTTATTTATGATTTCCTTTTTTATGCCTAAATCATGCACCCATTTTGATCTTATCTTAATATGTAGTGTTAAATGTGGGTCCATGCCTAGTTTCTGCCATACTAATTTCCAGTTTTCCCAGCAGTTTTTGTCAAATAATGAATTCTTATCCCAAAATTTGGGATCTTTGGGTTTATCAAACACTAGATTGCTATTTTTATTCACTATCTTGTCCTGTGAACCTAACCTATTCCACTGATCAACTAGTCTATTTCTTAGGCTTACCCTTTTCTTACATATTGAATGTACTAAGTTGATTTTTTGTTGTTATTGTCAAACTCCTGATGCAGTCTTTGCATGATCAGTTCAGGACATTATTGGGCAAGGCTTCTAGTTAGTGCCAATAGTCTTGTTGATTTGGGAAAAGACCCAGCCAAGGCTGGTTGGGATGCCATTTAATTTTATTATTCTGAACTTCACAAACATTAAATATGATAAACATTTCTTTATACAAGATAGAGTGTTGTACATGAAATTATGTGTGGCTTGCTTTTCCTTTTAAGTATTTAATAATTTCAGTGTATTCCAACACTATGCTACTTGTCTGTATTTCCTTCTTTTCTGTTTTCTTTAGTGCATTAAATTTTTTTCAATTGTTTTCCTCTTTTCTTTTTCTTTCTTCTCTTTTCTTCCTTCCATTCTTTCTTTTCCCCTTCTTTCTCCTTTGCTTAACCTTATTTTCCTTCCCACCTCCTTTCCTCTCCAAATTGGAGAGGGAATAAAAAAAAATCCAAATTCTTGTAACAACCATGTACATTGAAGCAAAACAAATCCCTACCTGTCTATATCTGAATATATGCCTTATTCTGTATCTTGGGTTCATCAACTCTCTATAAGGAGGTGGAACAGCATGCTTCACCATGTATCTTCTAGTATTGATGTACATTGATCAAAGTTCTTAATTCTTTCAAAGTTGTTTTTCTTTGTGATATTGTTGTTATAATATAAATTGTTCTTCTGGTTTGGGTTATTAACTCTACATCACTTCCTATTAACTTTTTCTGGGTTCTTCTGAAACCATTCTATTTATCATTTCTCTTATATTCCATATATACACACAAACATACAAACATATACATCCACACAATATATGTACATATACTGTATATGTGTTTATATATACAAATTCACATATACATATCCATACATATAAAATATGATGCCTTTATCAGGAAAATTTTCTTCAAAAATCTGTTCCCCACCTATCTGTTTCCCAGCCCTTTCATTTTCTAGATAAGGAAATTGCAGCTGGGGGTAAGCTCTATGACTTTGTTAAGGTCTCACAGATATTAAGTACCAGCCTCAAAAGCAGGATTTGAATTTAGGTCCTTTGACTCCAACTCCAGGGCTGTTTACACTGGACTACCTTGTAACAATTATTTTCCCCAAGAATTATTCATTATTCATTAGCATATAAAAACTGTTTCAAATTACTCATAAGAGAAAAAAAACTTAAAATGACTTTGAGGTTTCATCTCATACCCAGCAAATTGGCAAAGATGTTAAAAGACAAAATGGTCCATTTTAAGCTGAGTAAACAGGAACATTTAGTATACTATTGGTGGAGTTATTAATTGGTCTAACCACTAAGGAAATCAGTTTGGGACATGCTACAAAAATCACTAAGATAGCCATAGGTCCCAGTGTGAAACATACACCTTCAAAGAGGTCAAAGACAGAAAGAGAGATCTCATACAGTCTAAAATATTTATAGCTGCATTTTTATTATAGTACAGAACTGGAAACAAAATGGATATGTATTGATTGAGAGATGATTAAACAAACTGTGGTCCATGAATGTATTGGAATGTTACTATCATAAGGAACAAATGAATATGAAGAATAGAGAGAATAGAGAGGACTGGAAAGACAATGTCAAGAGATGCACAGTTACAAGCAATGATACACAGTATTTACAAACGGAATGAACATGTCCAAGCCAAACCCAAACTGAAAGTTATTTATAATGGTGAAATCTGGTCTCATTCAGGAGAAAGTTTATTTTTCTCTCCTTCTTGTAGGGGTGGGATGGGGGAATCAAGGTGGAGTGATGTGGGTGAGGAATATACCTGCACTATTAGACTAACTGAAGTGTTGTTTAGTTTTTCTAAATTAGTGTTTTAAAAAATCTTTTTTATTCTTATTACAAAGAAAAGTTCTTTGAGTAGGGGGAAGGGATACATTTGGAAAATTAAGTGATATAAAAAGAAGAGACAGAGACAAAAGAGACAGAAAGGAGAAAGAGAGAGTGGAGACAGAAGACAAAAGAGACAGAAACAAACACAAACACACACAGAGAAGATAAAGGAGAGAGAGAGAGAGAGAGAGAGAGAGAGAGAGAGAGAGAGAGAGAGAGAGAGAGAGAGAGAGAGAGAGAGAGAGGATTATGGGTGCTGAATCTAGTTGGAGCCAGGAGTCAGCCTTAAGGAGACTCTTGCAGTTAGAGCTCACATTCCTTTTTTATGATCTAGGCTGATGGGCCGGAGATAGGAAGAATTGGAGGAAATGCAAGGATGTTCGATATGAACAAAGCTGGAATCTAATGGGTAAGGACACAAAATGATTTGTTTTGAAGTACAATATCCCCCTGACATATAAGCCACACTGAGAAAGCTTTCATGTCAACAAAGGAATTGGCAGGATCCATATCTCAAGAGAAAAGACACCTAATCAGACATCAGCAGGAAATCAGTGTCCATGGAATTAGTGTGGAGAAGAAATCATCTTATGTGAGCTCTGTTTACATGCTTAAAAGCCAACCCTAGAAGTGGATCACCAGGAATAGAGTTGCAGCAGATGGAGGGAGGTTAAACTGCAGAAAATACGAGGAATCCTAATGCCAGCAAAAGCTCTGCTGGCTCTGTAGACTTTCAGTGAGCACCATGTGGGCAGACCAGACTTTGAGGATACAGAATATCAGAACAACATGGACATTTACATAAAGGTAGATCATTTGCTCACTGTAGCACTCCCTAGGGCTAATTTGATGGATGAATTGTTTTGAATGACCATGAATAGCCTAAAGAAGTAACTTTTAGATAAGCAAGGAGAGAAGTAAGAAAAAAAGATCACCTTCTAAGGGGAGGATCTTAACTATGAGGGCTGCATTACTCAGAATTGGCAGGTGACATTTTTGGGAGTGATGTTTTTATCGGACTCTTAAATAGGGAGCAGGAAGAGGCTATAACAGAGATGTATTTGTTTTTCTAGAGACACTACAAGCAGATAACCTAATGAATGGCATGGAAGAAAAGTCATTGAACTTTGAGAATTAAAGACATCTCTGTGGGCCTTGAAGGGCTCTGAAGAAGGAAGAGCATGGCCATGTTCTAAATACCAAAGAGGGGATTAGCTGTGAGAGAAGCACTATGATAGAGTAAAGCTAAAGGATCTGAGAGTTGGGGAGGGAGGGAGGGCGGTGGCAATGTATCTTTCACAAAAAAGTTTTGGCTATGTTCCAGATGTTATGGCCATGTCAGGCCATGTCAGGGACTTGGCTCAAAAACAATTCCAGCACATTGGGACCATCTGGAAGACTTGAAACTTTGGTATTAGAAATACCATAGAGTGTGTCAATTCTGAATCCATGGGATTCCAATCTACTCCTCAAATGTGCTTAGCAATACAAATATTGCATAGCTGGGTGGGGTGGGGGTGGGGGGGTAGTATTGTGATTTTGAAGCAATATGGGGAATGAGCCAAATTCTGGGGCAAGTTATTAGATTGCCCATAATGTCACAATTGCATGAGAGATTCCTGTTTTATTTATCATGGAAGTCAAGCTGGAACTTTTCTTTGTATAAGACTTCCTTCCTTCTTTCTTTCCTTCTTTCCTTCCCTCCTTTCTTCCTTCCTTCTTTTCTCTTTGACCCTTCTATATTTCTTACTTGGCATTTTGATGGTCCTCCATTCCCAGTAGATCATCATACTGATGCCATAGTTCATGAAGATATCCAATCAGCTTTACCTCTGCTATAGCTCAGAACTCCCAAACTCAGGCAATCTACCAGCCTCATCCTCAGCCTCCCTGGTAGCAGTGGTTATAGGCTTATATATCCACATCCAATCTTTAGCCTATTTCTATATTTTAGTTGGAAGTTTTCTTGGGTCACTGTGATTAAAAAAAAAAAAAAAGTCATCACCTGATTGCCAAGGCCCTGGAGATGAGCCTTATTTAGCTAGGTCCTCAGATAATAGATATGCAGTGGGTTCATGTATAAATCCCTGTATAAGAAGGAAAATGTAACACACTCTGGTAAAATTCCTATAGATCACTGACAGACAGATTTTGACCTTACCTACCCTATGAGATATAGAAGAAGATGGGAGTCGGGGTGGGGATGAGGAAGACAATGTCTAAAATTAGATTTAAATTCATATCTTTGATTATTAGCCAAAGTCTCTTTTGCCTATTTTGGTCTCTCTGATGACTTCCTCTGTAATTTGATTTTGAGAGAAAAGGAATGAATAACTCTTTGAAATCAAATTGAACTTTAAAAAGCTAGGACAGGAGCTGGTTTCTTTTTTTATATTTCCTTGGGCATGCTGGGTGTATCAGAATAGGGAAAGATTAGAGAGAGGCAGGGAGAACAGTTTAAAATATAATTTTGTGAAGAGATGAAGCCTGAATTTGGGTGAACTGGGCAGTCAATATGAATGGTGGGAAGAATTGAATTCAAGAGAGATTTTTAGTCACTATTCAATAAACACTTACTAGGTGCTTATTATGTGCTAAATGCTGGAATTTTGAAGGAAGAATTTATAAGGACCTGGTGACTGATTGAAAATATGGAACACAAAAAAGAGAAGAGTAAAAGATGATTCTAAGGTGCTTAGCTAAAAGAAACTAAAGAAATATGTCCAGACTTTATGTAGATGAGGAATTTTTCCAAAATTTGTTATCTTTTACACAAGGTGAATTAGGATCAAAACAAGGACACAATTTTGGTAGTGTCATCACCGTCACATGCTTTACAATTGTACTTTACCGTTTATTAAGATAATACATGATCCTATTTGAATCTCGAAGTAATCCTCAGTGGTAGGCAGGACAGGCATTATTAACCCAAGTTATAAAAAAACATTTTTTTAACAAGTTGAAGACTAGACTCAGTAAATTGAAATAACTTGTCCAAAGCCATGTGATTAAATCAATGGTGAAGCAATGACTAAAATTTGGATTTGCTAAATCCTATGTAGCTAGGCTTTTTTTTTTTTTTTAAATTAATTTTCCAAGAGGCAATTACAAATAAAGGACTAGCCCCCAGGAGGTAGGTCTGAGACAGAAATTGTTGTCCTTCGGTTTTGAAGAGGACCAAAATGACCTCACTATATTAGAGCTGAGTCAGTGTGCCCCACAGCGGCTGATCAGATCAATCCAAGCTCAGAATGTTCAGACAATCCTTGTGAACATTTGGGTTAGCTTCTCATGGTTCTTTTGGGCTAATTCAATTCTCCTCTACTCACAGAGCCCAGCGCCTTCTCTGATGAGGGCACTCCATCTGAGCAGTTCTGTGTCAATGTCTCCCATGTCATACAGTTGATTCTAAAATTCTTAAGAGACACTTTAAGAGTATCCTTGTATCACTTTTTTCTGACCACCTTGTGAGTTCTCCAAATTTTTTTGTCAAACATACTTTTGTCATTAGAACAATATGGCCAGCCTAAGGGAATTGTACTCTCTGTAGTAGAGTTGGAATGTTTGGCACTTTAGTTAGTTTTTTTTTTTTTTTTTCCCTTTCTTCTTTTCTTTTTTTGAGGCTGGGGTTAAGTGACTTGCCCAGGGTCACACAGCTAGGAAGTGTTAAGTGTCTGAGACCAGATTTGAACTTGGGTCCTCCTGAATTCAAGGCTGGTGCTCTATCCACTGCACCACCTAGCCGCTCCCGGCACTTTAGTTTGAGAAAGGACCTCAGTGTCTAGTATCTTATCCTGCCAGGCGATCTTCAGAATATTCCCAAGACAATTCAAATGGAAAACTAGAAAAAAATATTACAAAATTTATCTGGAAGAACAAAAGATCAACAATATCAAGGGAATTAGTTAAAAAAAAATACAAAGTATGATAGCTTAGTAGTACCAAACCTAAAACTATATTATAAAACAACAATCATCAAAACCATTTGGTACTGTCTAAGAAATAGTGGGTAGATCAGGAGAATAGATTAGATACATGTAACACAATAATCAAGATCTATAATGGTTTAGTATTTGATAAATCCCCATGCTCTAGCTTCTGGAATAAGAACTCACTATTTGACAAAAATTGCTGGAAAATTGGAAAATAATATGTCAAAAACTCAGCATATCTCACACCTCATGCCAAAATAAGGTCAAAATGGGTACACAATTTAGTCATAAAAGATGATACTATAAACAAATTAGGAGATCAAGGAATAATTTACCTATTAGACCTTTGGAGAAAGGAGGAATTTATGACCAAAGAATTAGAGAACATTATGAAAGGCAAAATGGACAACTTTGCCAAGTTTTTGCATAAACAAAACCAACAGAAACAAGATTAAAAGGGAAGTACAAAGCTGGGGAAAAAATCTTTACAGTCAGTGTTTCTGATAAAGGTCTCATTTCTAAAATATGTAAAGAAGTGTGTCAAATTTATAAGAATATAAATCATTCCCCAGTTGATAAGTGGTCAAAGGATATGAACAGACAATTTTCAGATGATGAATTGAAGCCATCTATAGTTATATAAAAAAAAACAGCTCTAAATCACTATTGATTAAAGAAATGCAAATTAAAACAACTTTGAGTTACCACCTCACACCTCTCAGACAGGCTCAGAAAACAGGAAAAGATAATGATAAATGTTGGAGGTATGTGGGAAAACTGGGACATTAATGCATTATTGGTGGAGTTGTGAAACGATCCAACCATTCTGAAGAGCAATTTGGAACTATGCCCAAAGGGCTATATAATTGTGCATACCCTTTGACCCAACAGTGCCATTACTGGGTCAGTATCCCAAGGAAATCTTAAAAGAGAGAAAAGGACCCACATGTGCAGAAATGTTTGTAGCAGCTCTTTTTGTGGTAGCAAAGAACTGGAAAATGAGTAGATGCCCATCAATTGGGAGATGGCTGAACAAGTTGTGGTATAGAAAGATAATGGAATATTATTGTTCTATAAAAAATGCTGAACAAGCTGATTTTAGAAAGGCCTGGAAAGATTTACATGAACTGATACTGAGTAAAAGAAACAGAACCAGGAGTACATTGTACACAATAACAGCAAAAATGTGCAATGATCAACTTTGAAAAACTTGGTTCTTCTCAGTAGTTCAGTGATCCAAAGCAATCCCAATAGACTTTGAACAGAAAATGACATCTGCATCCAGAAAAAGAACTAAGGGGATTGAATGTAAATCAACATATGCTATGTTTACTTCTTTTTTCTATTTTTTTTCCTCTCCCATGGCTTTTCCCTTTTGCTCTAATTTTTCTCTACAATGTGATTCATAAAATAATGTGTATTTATAATAAATAAATTTACTAGACAATTCAAATGGAAGAGGTTCAGTTTCCTGGCATGGTGCAGGTATACTGTCCAGATTTCACAGGTACACAACAATAAGGTCAGCACAACTGCTCTGTAGACCTTCATTCTGTAGTCTGTCTAATCCCTCTCCTCTCTCACACTTTCCTTCTGAGCCTCCCAGATATCAGCTAGCTCTATCAATGCATGTGTCAATCTCATGATCAATGTGGAGATCCCTGGAAAGTAGCCTGCCAAGATAAGGGAACTTATCCACAGCCCTCACAACTTCATCATATATTGTAGCTGATAGTTCCACATATGGATGGTGTGAAGCTGGCTAATGGAGGACCAGTGTTTTCTGGGTATTAATTGTTAGGCCAAAATTAGCACAAGCTGCAGAGAATTGATCCATATTAAGGGACGTTAGTTCTATATCCTCATTTTTTTCCCCATTCATTCTGTGAACTGCTGAATATTCTATGAACTCTTGAACTATTTAAAATTTTTATTGTTATTTCATGTTCAGGACTTTTTATCTCCTATGTAGGCTTTGTGAAGTGAAACCTTAGTATCCTTACAATATATGAAACATGGTAAGTCCTAAGCATGTATTGGCTTATTCCATGTGATTTAAACATTAGGTGGAAGGGGGAGAGAAGAGGGGGAGGTTGTGTGTGATTGTGAACAAATGTTTCTTTTATTCTGCATACTTCTTATTTTACTGATATGGACAGTTAATTTAAGTTTTAATAAATGGAATCTACTGCTTTTGCATAACTTCTAAGGATGAGTATCTTGAAGAGGAGACTTTTATGTTTATATTTGCATTTGCTCCCCCAGGTCAGGACCCACATCATCTTTTGTTATTAACTATTAAAGGCCCATAGTAAGGTATCAACTTCATAGTGGGGAAGTCAAAATAAAATTCAAGTGGTTCTCTGAAGGTGCTATCTAGCAATTGATCTAATCTGATCATTCACTTATTGCCAAAAGTCACAGGAAATAGAAGGAAACCCAGTGGCCAGATATCTGAAAAAAGAATCCTTCCTTGAGCATACTTATTACATTGACTCTCTTTTTAGAATGTCACATTGCAATTCAGGTACCTCATTAGGGAAATACTTGAGTGCTGGTTCCCTTACAAACCTGTGTAAAAGCAATGTTTTGATTAAAAATAATTTTTTTGACAAAGTCAAACTATAATAGCGCAGTTGCTGAAAGAAGCCCCTCCTTGGTCCCAAGGATGAACTTGACTATCTCCTCTTTAGCAGAGGTCAGCCTCTCTGACTCGGATCGGTGTAAGGAGAAGCAGTTCACCCAAGAAGGGAGAGCTATTAGCTTAGATTCCCACTAAAGCTGTCACCATGATGATGATAGATGAGAGAAGGTTCTGAAAATGAACACATGTAAGCCCCAGCTCTTGGGACTTAGTCCCCAGTGGAGGGAAAGATGTTTTGTTGAATTAATCAAATCTGGCTAGGCTTCCTTCAGGGATTTGAAGGTCAAGCTTCTCTGACCACCAGTGGAAAAGTGATGGAGAGAGATGAGGCCGAAAAAAAGTGAATAATAGCCCTAACATCAAGCTAGTCCGACCAAGTTTTTTTTTTTTTTTTTTTTCACTGACTCAAGAAAACGCATTACTCCTCAGAGACTAGGTCAGTAGCTTTGGCCCAAAGTTGACAAAGGTGTGAAAATTTTGGGGGAAAAAGATTTCATGTGACTCACGGTCCTTTTTTTTTTTTTTTTTTTTTTTTTTTTTTCCATTTTTGAAAACTCCGATAATAATCTATCGCACCCGGGAGGACCAGGACTTACTTCCCACTAGGGCTAGAAGCAGCTGTGACAAGCTGGGACTAACTTCTCTTCCTGATACCTTCAGAACGTGCTGCGGGTCCTGTCCCTGCTATCTGGAGAGGTCACTTAAAAAAAAAAAAAAAAAAGAATAAAAAGGGAGCTAACCGAGGGGACAGAGAGAGCCCTTCCCGGAGAGGGGGCCGCCTGCCACCCGCGGCTCCTCAGGCAGGTGGAGGGAAGGAGCCGCGCACTTTGCATTCCACCGTGGGCTGGTTGGCCGGCTCCCCCTCTGAGGTGACACCGTCAGGAAGAACAATGGTGCTCACACTCAGTGCCACCGGCAGAAAGAGGAGAAAATCCCCCGAGACCCTGACAAGTAGCAACTCTATTAGGATCAAAGGCAAAGAGAGGGTTTAAGGTGCAAAGCCAACTGGAGAACAAAGAAGTCTTTAAAAGGAAGGCAGCGCTGATGACTAATTATGCCATGGAGCAACCCGACGTAGGAGAGGCTGGGCAGCGATCCCTCGCTTATCAGGCCTCCTGCGGTGGAGGGAATGGGTAACCGACGGAGGGAAAGCTGGCCCCGACCCGGACCGTCGGCCCTGGGCAGTCTGCTCCTGGGGGCCGGACGAAGCCAAAGCGCTCTCCCGAAGCGCCTCGGGTTGAAGTGCTTCTACGAGGGTTGGCCAGCACCCAGCGGCACAGGCCCTGCTGAGGGATCGGAAAAAGCCTCAGTGCCCTCCGCTAGCACTTATTAAACACCTCCTCGGCATCCGCCGGACTTGGGCTAACAAAGAAAGGCAAAAATAGTCCCTGCCCTCAAGGAGCTCACCATCTAACGAGAGGGACGGCTGCACACAATCCTACACCTTTTTCTCTTACTGCGCAGCCTCTCTCGGCGATTGTGTCGATATTTGTAAATTATATATTATCCATGTACATATAATCCTATGTGCGTCCATGTACGTATGTATGTATACGTGTATCTACCTTTTTTGTGCTGTCGTTTTGCGACTCTGGTTCCATTTCTGGTTTTCTCGGGAAGATCCTGGAGTGCTTTGCCATTTCCTTCTCTAGCTCATTTTATCGGGCAAATAGTTAAGTGACTTGCCCAGGGTCACAAAGCCAGGACGTCTCTGAAGGCAGATTTGAACTCTGGAAACTTTTTGTCAATGTCAAGAAAACACTCCGGAGCTGGCGCCCACCCCCTAGCTGCCCCCCCCTCACTTTTCCTCTTTCCCCCCTCTCCCTTTCCCTTCTGCCTCCCCCTCTCTCTTCCTAGACAGACAGACAGACAGACAGACAGTCCTTTGCAGCGTTTTGTGGCTTCTGCTCTTACTGCTCTCCTTAAAAGGTCACTTCCCCTTCCACAGGGCTTAGCTGGAACTGCCCGGACGTTAGACAGCCTTGCCTACTGCCCAGGGTGTGGACGGAGGGCGCGTGGCCCACTCGGGGCCCAGAGGGGTTGTCCCTCTCTCCGGGGAGGCTGGGCTGCTCTAGTTTTTCGAAGCGGACCAGACTCCTCGCCGCCGAGATCCCCCGATCCTTCCCTCTCTCTGGACCCCTTTTCCCTGCCGCGTTACTGAGAACTTGTGCCTCCGCTTGTGGCTGAGTTGCCTTCTGCTATTGCCTAACCTTCACATTCCCAAATTACAGCGCACCCTCTGTTAGGTGTTGCAATTGTGTTGGTATTCCAGGCGCTTGTAAATACTCGTGCAAATCAGTTTTTCTGATGTTTGACTGCAGGGCGAGGTGTGTGTTTACAGGCCTCAGGAAACCAGGGGACGCATTTGCAGCCAAAAGGGAGGAGCAAGCAAGCCAGCGCCAGCGCCGAGGAGTTAGGAGGGGTTGCGCCAGCCAGCGCTGGCTCAAAATGTTTGCACATGCAAACCACAGGCTTCCTGGGATTCGTGGGACCTCCTTTAGTCAGAAACATTCCCAATTCTGAGGCACTGGGCAAGGCTGTCGCTGACACTTTAGAAAGACTTTAAAGAGCAAATTTGGTTTAAAAGAGAAAAAAGAGGTTACATTGTGGCCGTAGAGATTTCCGTGGGCTCAGTACCACTTCTGTTTGCTGTGGAGCTCTTTGTTCCCTGTCACCCAACCTGCAGCGCAAATGATTCACTTCTTCCCTCGGGGGCAGTTCACCTTCGCCTTTGCCTTTCCCCCGGCTCCCGCGCTCCCACTGGCCACTCTCCCGGGGAAGCCTCATTCTTCTCCGCGGACGGTTCTGAGGCAACCGCCCCGGCGCAAAGCCCCCTCCCTGCTGCTGTTATTCCTTGGCTGGGTGTCTCGCTTGCCTCAGTGCAAGATGGAGTTCAAAGGAGAGATGTCAGGAGTCAGTTGTTCTATGATAATAGGAATGAAGATAAAATATTAAATGCCGCTGACTATTTGCCCTCTTCTTTGTATTTCTCAAAAAAGAATCTGCAGCCCATTTCCCAGGGTCTTTAATTGGCACCTGAAAAAATGAAACAATTCCTGTTCTTCAGTGTTGGGGGGTTATTGTTTTCTGCAGAGGCCCTAGTTCGCTGACTGTTTCCCAATTTCAGTACATTTATATGTGCAAATGATGGGATCGAGAAAATATGTGTTTGGAATACTATAACGAACTGAAAAAATTATGAGGTACACTTTTTACATGCCAAGTATTAAATTCTTTTTTTTTATTAAAGCATTTTATTTTAGGTATTAAATTCTAAAATTAATTTAATTTATTGAAAAAATTTAGCTAGGAGGGACATTGGAGATTACCTAGCCCAACACTTTCATGATATAGATAAAAGAAAAAGGTCCCGGGGAAGGAAAGTGACTGCCCCCAAATCACAGAGTAAGTAAGAAGCACATCTGGGAGTCGGGTTCAGGGATTTTAGTCAAAGGTTCTTTTCACCACAATATACAGCTTCTGGTTTCTACACAGTAGCCAGCTAGCAGAAATAGAATATAGGAGTTTACCTTCCTAGCCAAGTTACTGATTTTTTTAATTGAAGTAGGGTTTGATGATAATACCTAGTGCTCAAAGCCTTTGTCAGTTTTTTATGCCCAAAGCAGAATAATTATGCTTATTAGACCCCACCATCACCAACAACGTAATAGGGGAAGAGGACCCAACTCCTGAAGATTTAAAAAATTTTTTGCTGTCCATAAAAATGCTCTGATTTTGGTTCTTAGCAGGGGTGTAATGCAAAATATTTAACAACCAACACTGGGAGGAAGGGAATGTACATTAGCTACACTTTAAAATTTAACTGTATTATTAATTTTCTCCATCACTTTGGTCTAGACAATTAACAGAACAATAAATCAAGCCCCGATATGTAGTACTTGCCAGTTTCAAGGTATGAATGCTTGCACTGAAAACTTAGCAATTGGCTCTCACAGCCTGGTTTGAGCTGAATCCAGCACACTCCTGGTTCAAGG
Organism: Sminthopsis crassicaudata; assembly: GCF_048593235.1. Classification (NCBI taxonomy): domain Eukaryota; kingdom Metazoa; phylum Chordata; class Mammalia; order Dasyuromorphia; family Dasyuridae; genus Sminthopsis; species Sminthopsis crassicaudata. Next base: position 473,143,940 of record NC_133618.1, read on the forward strand.
TCTTGTAATATAATTCCAGGCCACACTGCAAATGAGCTGTAGGCTTGTGAATATCTATTCACTTTCTTATCAAACAGGAGATGGGGCTCTTACTGTATCATTTCTTCTATATAAAAATGATACTACCAGCTCACCATCAGAAAGACATACATAAATGTTCTGTTCAGCAGAGGGCAGGGATAGAGCTGATCTTTCATCTATTCTGTTTCTAGGTTGCCTTGGGACCAGCAGCATGTATTTAGGGGATAAGCTAGAGATGAGTCAAGATTCTGGACCATGAATGGAGTATATAAGAATGTGGATCCATAATTTTTGCTTCAGCAAAACAGTGCTCTATCTATCACAAAGAGTGATAGGGAAAATTTTTTTTTTTTAAATCTCAATTTTTTTTTTACCAGTTCAAGAATCAATTTATTCATAAGAATTAGTAATTAAACCAAATACATTGAAAAGTAATTTTTCCCATTTAAAATATCATTATCATCATAACTCTATATTTTTCACTTTAAGAAATAATATATACAAATAATTGAAATGTAACTATTCCTTAATTGGACAGGATTAATGTCATTTTTTTAAAAAGTATTTTATTATAGCTTTTTATTTACAAGACACATCCATGGGTAATTTTTCAGCATTGACCCTTGAAAACCTTCTGTTCCAACTTTTCCCCTCCTTTCCCCACCCCCTCCCCTAGATGGCAGGTAGTCCCATACATGTTAAATATGTTAAAGTATATGCTAAATACAATATATGTTTATATATCCATATAGTTATCTTGCTGCACAACCTGAGAAGGAAAACAAAAATGCAAGCAGACTAAAACAGTAGGAGTGGAAATGCTATGTCCACACTCATTTCTCAGTGTTCTTTCACTGGGTGTAGATGGTTCTCTTCATTACTGAACAATTGGAACTGATTTGGATCCTCTCATTGTTGAGGATGGCCACGTCCATCAGAATTGATCATCACATAATCTTGTTGAAGTTTATAATGATCTCCTGATTCTGTTCATTTCACTCAGCATCAGTTGATGTAAGTCTCTCCAGGCCTCTCTGTATTCATCCTGCTGGTCATTTCTTACAGAACAATAATATTCCATAATATTCATATATTATAATTTATTCAGCCATTCTCCAATTGATGGGCATCCATTCATTTTCTAGTTTCTGGCCACTACACAAAAAGGGCTGCCACAAACATTTTTGCACATGTGGGTCCCTTTCCCTTCTTTAAAATCTCTTTGGGATATAAGCCCAATAGAAACACTGCTGGATCAAAGAGTATGCACAGTTTGATAACTTTTTGGGCACAGTTCCAGATTGCTCTCCAGAATGGTTGGATCTGTTCACAATTCCACCAACAATGTATCAGTGTCCCAGTTTTCCCATATTCCCTCCAAAATTCATCATTATCTTTTCCTGTCATTCTAGCCAATCTGAGAGGGGTATAGTGGTATTTCAGAGTTGTCTTAATTTGCATTTCTCTGATTAATAATGCTTTGGAACATCTTTTCATATGGCTAGAAATACTTTCAGTTTCTTCATCTGAAAATTGTCTGTTCATATCCTTTGACCATTTATCAGTTGGAGAATGGCTTGAAAATCTTCATTTTTCAAAGTTTATTCCTTCTTGTAATTATATTTCACCTAGAAAAAGGAAGTGTTTCTCAACATTGACAAAAGTTTCACCTTCTATTACTGAGGAAGGTGTTGACTACACATTAGATTTCTCTTCGATCATCTTATACCAGTTCAGCCAGTGTGTGTGTGTGTGTGTGTGTGTGTGTGTGTGTGTGTGTGCAAATCCACACATGTGCAGAAATGGAAAGAGTGACCATCAAACAAGGATGAAAGCCTGAAGAGTTCCAAATCTTCCAGGTGATTGGGAAAAACACATTGCAATTCTCACATTTAAAAATCTGAGAAGGAAGAATTTCATTCTATACAGCCAAGAGGAGGAAAAAGTGCTTATCTGTTTATATTTTTTAAGTTACTAAAATTATAGGAATAAAAGAACCTAATCTAACTATAATACAAACTCTCTATCCAAAACCAAGAGCTGACATTTATTAAATTGAGAGGTAATAAAGGCTTTCCCAGTAACACTGGAGATAAAGCAAGAATGTCCTTTATCTATTACTATTTCAAACTATAATTGTAAGACAAGAAAATAAATTTAGGAATAAGCAAAAGCAAAGAAGAAACAAAATTTTCTCCATTTATAGGTAATATGTTTGTTTAGAGAACCCTAGAGAAACAAATTAATTGAAACAATAGCTTATTAAAATAGCATAATATTAAATAAGTTAGAAATCATTAGCCTTTTTGTATTTTGCTAATAAAATACAGAAGGAAGAAAAAGAAATTCTATTCAAATAATCACAAAATACATAAAAGGTTTTATGAAGTTTATATAAATACAGCTATAGAAAATGTGGAATAAAAGGTTTAATTGGAAAGATAGAATTGTTCATAGTTTGTTTTGACAATATAATAAAATTATTTCATCATCAATTATCTAATTTATTATCCATCTAAATAACAACAAAATTCATTGGGAAGAACAAAAAATCTAGAATATGAGCAATTAATCTGGGGTCCACAGGTTCTCTAAATGGTCCAGGGATGGATTTTAGGAGGTATGTGGACTTAAACAGGAAAAAAAAATTATGTCTTTTATTGCAATATCATTGTGTTGTTTTTTTTTTTTTTCAGTTAGCCTACATACTTTACACTTTTCATGTAAAAACATTTTTAAAAAGTGCCCATAGGCTTTACTGGATACCCTGAGAGTCCATTATATAAAAATGGTTAAGAACCTGTAGCTTATAAAATAATGAAAAATAGTATGAATGAAGGTGACTTCCCAATACCAGAGATACTGGTTTAAAAAAAATTGAAAACTCAATCATTGGAGCAAACTAAATAAAGAAGATTCAGACACAATTGAACACAGTAGTCTGGTATTTGATAAATGTGCAAACACAAAAATTCCCTATTCAATGAGAACTTTTGGGGAAACTGAAGAGCATTGGCAGAAAATTCAGTCAACCCATGATACAATAAACTCCAAATGTATGTGCAACTTAAATAAAGTTAAACTATAACAAAAATTAGGTTAGGCAGCGTGACAGAAAGAATAAAGATACAGCATTGAAGTCTGGTTTTAAGTTCTGCTTTTAACATATATTGATTGTATGACCCTGCGCAAGTAACTTAACCTCATAATGCCATAACTCCATAAGATTATAAGATACGAAGCAAAAGCCCATCTATATGGATAAAGGGAATTCCTATCTACCAGTTAAATCATAATTTTCCTAATTAAAAAAAATAGAAGCAATTGGAAGAAAGTAATATTTCATAATCTATGTCTTAAGGGACAATTCTTAACATGAACAAATGATAGTTTACCATGAAAGAAAAAATAGACAGTTTTGATTACATAACTTTTTTGATTACAAAACTTTTTATCAAAGAAAATCTGGCTAGCATAAGAAAAAAACCCCACTGTACATGAGGAGAGGGGATTTTTAGAAAATATTTTTTGATAAAAGATTAATATTTAGGATATGGAGAGAATTGACATAAGCATATAAGACAAAAAATCATTCTCTAATTAATACATGCTCAAAATATAGGAAGAAAAAGTTTTCAGAAGAAGGAATGCAAATTTTCAATATGTGGAAAAAACACTTCAAAACAACATATTAAGAAAAGTATAAATGAAAATCTCTTACCTATCAAGTCGCAAAAATGATAAAAGACAGAAAGAAAGTTGGAAGGACTGTGGAAAGATAGGGACATTATAATATAATTTTGGGGGAACATACATTGGCTTAACTGTTCTGGAAAACAATTTGGAATTATGAACAAAAGTCAGTAAATTATTCCTACCATTTAATTGGTACTTCCTTTAGAGAATTTAATAACAGAAGAAAAAAAAAAGGTCCTATAGATAATCAAAATATTCATAGCAGCTCTCTTTGTTTGGAAACAAGAGGGTGATTATCAACTAGGTGAATGCCAGACCAAATTGTGGAATATGAAAGTAGTATAATAGTATTCTACCTTAAGAAAACTTGAGTGACATGAAGCAAAGAAAGCGAAATTTAGAACAATATAGAGTACAGATTATAGTAATGTACATGAAAAGAATACTAAAAGACAACTAAATTCAGATTAATTGCAGTGAACAATCTTGGTTTCAGAAAATAGAGGGTGAAACACAATCTCCCCCCTTTTAGGAGAGAAGGATAGTGGGCTATATATATGTATGTGGTTGCTTTGATGGTCAGTATTTCTTAATTACTTTTCTTTGTTACAAGGAAAGCTGGGTGTGGGGGTGAGGAGGGAGGGATGACTAGGTACTAGGAACTGTGATTTTTCTTAATAGAATAAAAAATAATAATTTTCTTTATTTTAGAAATAAATTTTGTTGTTTAGTTATTTCAGTCATGTCAGACTCTTTGTGACTTCATTTGGGGGTTTCTTTGCAAAAATACTAGAGTGATTTGCCATTTTCTTCTCCAGCTTATTTTATAGATGAGGAAACTTAGACAAACAGGGTTAAATGATTAGCCCAGGGTTACCCAACTAATAAGTATCTGAGGTAGAATTCAAATCATTTCTTCCTAACTCCAAGCCCAGCGCTCTATTAAGTCACCTAAAAAACCATTTCCTTGTATAGAATCCACCAGATTGGCTGCAAGTGTTCAGCCTCTGAGAGTTGAGAATGGCTGGGGTTTACTCTGGTGGAGGTTTGATATAAAGGAAAACTTGAATAATTAGTCCTATGCAGAGTAGGATGGCCTGTCTCAAGAGGTAGTAGCTTCCGGTTCACTGACGGTTTTAAAGGAAAGTCTAGATAACTCTCCCAATCCCCAATGATATTGCCGCAAAAGCTCCCCAAAGCTTGAGTGGATACTTCTTTTACTCAGCTTCTAGGAGTAGCCCTGAGGAGTCAAGGGCACTCACTGGTGTGTTTCCTCCTTTGATTATACCTACATATATGTTTGTATGTGAGCATATCTATCTATATACATATATATGTAAATGGATAATCACCCTTCCACCTTGAAACATATAGGATCAGCCAGACTAAATCAACTTTTAGAAATAGGCATTGGCTTTTATTTAAAACAACCTCCTTCATTTACTCCAACTCTATGACATATTCTTAAAAATACATAGAGAGTCTAGGAGAAAATGGGCTCAAATGTAGCCCACATGTGGCAAAAGAGATAACTCCTGGCTCCTAGGAGTCCTTTTGCTATAACCCTCAACATGTTCCCCTTAGGTATGAGGTAGTTCTTCTGCTGAGATTCCTGTTGAGTTTTGAGCTCAAAGATCATAAGTCTGGCACAAAGAAATAATATAGTGAGAGGGGACTTGAATTATCTAAACATTTTCAGAGCCTCTTTCTCTTCCCAAAGCATGGAAGCTAATAGTTTTTTGATTTGCCTTAATGATAACCTCATCTTTCAAAAGATGGAAGAACCAACAAAGACAAATTATATTTTTAATCTGCTCCTTGCTGAAAAACAAAACAAAACAAAACAAACAAACAAAAAACACACAGGGACGAATTAGTTGCTGAAAAGGCAATAACAGAGACCTGGGGGAAAAACAATCATTTTATCTTTGTCTTTTTTGATGGAGGAGTAGAAGAAAACTGGGAATACTCAGATGTGTCTCTAAAATTTAGGAAAAGCTGATTTCAAAAGGTTCAGATGAGGGAGCAATAGAATACCATAAACTAAAATTTTATATAGGAAGATATCAATCTATAAGAGATTGGAGACTCTAAAGAATGAAATTCTGAAAACACAAAAGGGAAGGAGTTCTGATGAAGAGGAAAAAAGGGAAGGGTATAATATAGATGCACAGGGAACTCACCAACCAACATAGCTTTTTTTCCCCCCTTAAGGCAATTGGGACTAAGTGACTTGCCCAGGATCACACAGCTAGGCAGTGTCTCCAACTTGTATCTTAAAAAGCTACAGATGGCAGATAAGCACAAGTGAAAGAGAATGAATACAAAAGTGTGATGGTCTTGCAAGAATAGATTTAGGAATAATAAATCTCAGGATGAGCTGCAGTTAGGAAGGAAAGCAAAATATAATTTTTTTGTTGTTGTTAGTTTGTTTTTACCTATGCTTGGAGGATGAGTGGCTGGGATGGTAGTGACTCATGATGAGAGAGAGCTTCAGGTTTTCTTTTGCTTCTTTTTTGTCAAGTAAGGAGAATGACATTTGGACAAGAAAGACAGAAAAAAAATGGCTATACAGTTGATAGTGAAATAAGTGAGGAACGAGCAAGAGGATACTGGTCAAGTGAGTGGTACAGTGGATAGAATTCCAGGCCCAAATTCAGGAAGGCTTATTACTTTGAATTCAAATCTAGCCTTAGACACTGACGCTGTGTGACCTTGAATGAGTCACTTAACCCTGTGTGCCTCGGTTTCCTCATCTGTAAAATGAGCTAGAGAAAGAAATGGCAACTACCCAGTATCTTTGCCAAGAAAATTCCAAATGGGATTACGAGTCAGACATGACTGAAATAATAGAAAAAACAGCCAAGAAAGAAAACATTTAGTTTGGTCTTTGATAAATTCAAATCAAATGAACCAGATGAACAATCTTTCAATACTAAAAGAACAAACAGATAAGAGGCAATATGGTGCAATGGAAAATGTACTTGATCTCAAATCCAAGGACCTGAATTCAAATTCCACTTCTACTACCTTTGTAACACTAGACAAATTATTTAATCTTTCTGACTCAGTTCTACCATCTGTAAAATGAGAGGGTTGAACTAGATGACCTCTAAGATCCATTCCATCTCTAAATCAATGATCCTGTGACATAGATTGTTGAAGAACTATCAGTGACTTATGACTATGGAGAACTAGAGCTGGATTTAAGAATGGAGACTGCTGTTCTAACTTCAAAACGAAAAAGCAGGGAAAGAGAATTGGATTTTGAAAACCATAGGCCAGTGAGCTTCATTTTTCTATTGAGCAAAATTCTAGAATGGATTTCTAAAGAAACAGTGAGCAAGAATCAAGAGAATTAAATAGAAATCCCTAAGAGCCAGCATGGTTTTATCAAGAGGATGCCAAACTAACCTCATTTCCTTTTGTGATATGGATGCTAGATAGGTAGATTAGGAAATGCAGTAGATCTAGTTTATCCAGATTTTAGCAAAGCTTTGACAAAATCACATTGTCCTTGGGGAAAAGAAGAAATGACATAGACTGGGTGCTTCAAAAGTCAAATTCAAATCTCTCTGATAGAAGTCTTGTTTCTTAAATATATAAGAAACTGAGCCATAAGAATAAGAGCCACTCCCCAGTTGACAAATGGTGAAGAGATATGAATAAGCAAGTAGTTTCCAGAGAAAGAAGTCAAAGCTATCAAGTCATATGAAAAAAAAAATGTTGTAATTCACTAATAAAAGAAATGCAAATTAAAACAACTCTGAGGTATTACCTAATACCTGTGAGATTTGCTAAAATCACAGAAAAGGAAAATGACAAATACTGGAAGGGATGTGGGAAAATAGGTTTACCAAATACACATTGGTAAAGGTGTGAACTAATCCTACATCCTAGAAAGCAATTTGGAATTATGCCTAAAAATCCATTAAATTGTACATACCCTTTGACCTAATAATACTACTACTAGATCCCAAAGAGATCAAAGCAATAAGAAAAGGATGCATATGTACAAAAATGTTTATAGCAGCTGTTTTTATAGCAGCAGAGTTAGAAACAGGGGAAATCCTATCAATTGGGGAATCGCTGAACAAATTGCAGCATATCAATGTGAGAAAATACTATTGTGTGGTAAAAAATAATGCAGGATTCCCATAGACTTGAGGTGGAAATGCCATCTGCATCCAGAGGGAGAACTAGGAGACTGAATGTGGATCAAAGCAAAGTATTCCACCTTTTGTTATTATTTTGTTTCCTTGTTTTGTTTTTTTTTTCTTGTTTTTTTTCACCTTTGATCTGATTTTTTTCTTCACAGCATATCAAATATGGAAATATGTTTAGAAAATTGTTCAACCTATAGTGGATTGCTTACTGTCTTGGGGAGAAGGGAAGTGGGGCAGAAAGGGAGAAAAGTTGAATGTTGAAAACTTTATTTGCATGTATTTGGAAAAATAAAAGACTATTTTTTAAAAATGAAGGGGATAGTTTCAGAAAAAACCTGGGGTGACTTATATGAGCTGATGCAAAATGAAGTAATGAGTAGAAGCAGAACAATTTTCATAGTAACAGAAATATGTAAAGATAATCAATTCTAATATTTTGTAACTCTGGTCAACAAAATGACTCCCCACAATTCCAAAGGAATTAAAAAAAATCTCTGGATAGAGCATTGATGTACCTAGAATATGTTATAATATTTATTTCCTCTTTATTTAGCTTGTTCTCCTCTCTCCTATAATGATTGATGTGGAAATTTGTTTTTTTGTGTGACTTTGTAATGGCTTTTGCATTTCTTGCTTTCTCAGTGGGCATGGAGGAATGGGGAGAGAGAGATGGGGAGAGAACCTGGAACTAACATAAAAAAAAATTAAAAAAAAAAAAAGCAGCAGCAAGTTGGACAGAGACAGAACTGGTTGAAAGGTCAGACCTAGAATGCAGCTATTAAATGGTTTGATGTCACCTTTGAAGATTTTCAGGGACCTGTGCTATTCTGTTACCTCCGGCAGATAAAAGTGCTGTGTCTGGAGTCAGGAAGATGTACATCCAAATCCATCCTCAGACACTGTTTGACTGGGCAAATCACTTAACCTCTGCCTGCCAGAGTTTCCTCAATTATAAAATAGAGAAAAGATGCCTACTGGGAGGTTTCTGTAAGGGTCAAATGAGATCATATTTGTAAAGAGCTTGGTACACAGTAGGCACTTAATAAATGTTTGTTTCCTTCCTTCTTTCATCTGGATATTCACAGATTGTTTACTTATCAGATGGACAAATCCCATAAATGGGAGGCATAGCTAACATGCTGCACAATGGAATCGGGATTATGAAAACTCAACAAATTTTGGGACAAATATGAGAATAGCCAATAATATTTCCTTCATATGCATAAGATGTGGAAGGTGTGGCCAGACAGGTGTTTAGTTTCATAAAAGATCTGCTTCTGCTCATCACTTCATTTTGCATCAGTTCATTTATCTCACCAGGTTTTTCTGAAATCATACTCTGCATTATTTTTAAATAGTATTTTATTTTTCCAAATACATGCAAAGATCATTTCCAACATCCACCTTTGTAAAATCTTTCTTTGCAAAAACTCTCCCTCTCTTCCCTCTCTTCCCCTTCCCAAGAGAGCAAGCGATCCGATATAGTTTAAACACGAACAATTCTTCTAAATGTGTTTCCATATTTGTCAAGCTACACAAGAAAAATCAGAACAAGGATTGTGAACTCCATGGGTATCTGGTGTGAGATTTCAGCCAAGGATGCTAATACCTCCTCCAGCTGCATGAAGAGGAGGCAGAGCATCCGGCACTAGGGAGATAATGGTGCTTCTTTTTTTTAATTTTTTTTTTTTATTCATTTTTCCAAATTATCCCTCCCTCCCTCCACTCCCTCCCCCCGATGACAGGCAATCCCATACATTTTACATGTGTTACAATATTACCTAGATACAATATATGTGTGTAAATACCATTTTCTTGTTGCACATTAAGTATTAGATTCCGAAGGTATAAGTAACCTGGGTAGATAGACAGTAGTGCTAACAATTTACATTCGCTTCCCAGTGTTCCTTTTCTGGGTGTAGTTGTTTCTGTCCATCAATGATCAACTGGAAGTGAGTTGGATCTTCTTTATGTTGAAGATTTCCACTTCCATCAGAATACATCCTCATACAGTATTGTTGTTGAAGTATACAGTGATCTTCTGGTTCTGCTCATTTCACTCAGCATCAGTTGATATAAGTCTCTCCAAGCCTCTCTGTATTCCTCCTGCTGGTCATTTCTTACAGAGCAATAATATTCCATAACCTTCATATACCACAATTTACCCAACCATTCTCCAACTGATGGACATACATTCAACTTCCAGTTTCTAGCTACAACAAAAAGAGCTGCCACAAACATTTTGGCACATACAGGTCCCTTTCCGCTCTTTAGTGATAATGGTGCTTCTGATCAGACCCACCTGGACTATTCCATTCCATTCTCAGTGCTGCGTTTTGGGAAAAACATTGATAATGGAGAAAGGGCTCGGAGAAGAGCAGCCAGGATAACCAAGGGCCTCACCTGCATGCCATATGAGTTGAAGGAACTGGGAAGATTTAGCTCTGGCAAAACTTAGCATCTTCAGGTATGTGTAAGGCCATAGTATGGAAGAAGGATGGGAATTATTCTGCTTGGGCCACAAAGGGGGGAAGTTGCAAAGATAGAAGGAAAAAGTTCCTCACAACTCCATATAGTTAGGTGAGGGGAAGCCAGTAGCACAGTGGATAGAGCTCTGGTCCGGGAGTTAGGATGGTTTGAGGGCGTGTGGCCTAAAGCATTTCCTGTCCGTGACACCCTGATTTCTGTCTGCCTTAGTTTCGTCAAGTGTAAAATGGGAATAATAATGGCACCTGTCCTCCCAGGGTGATTGTGAGAACTAACACTCTATTGGAAAAGTGCTTATGGTGGCTGATCCTGATCCGGGGCTTATTTCTTGACTGCTTCCTCCTAGAACGCTTGCTCCCAAGGTTGAATGAGGGGTTTGGGTACGATTGTAGAGGGAATCCTTGCTTAGGCACAGATTGGATTAGGTGTCTGTTAGGGCTACTTCCAGTTCTGGGATTCTAAGACTTGACTGTTTTCTTCTTTTGTAACTGTGGGCAAACCTCTTCACCTAGCCTCAGTTTCTCAATATTGCTTCCCCAAACCCCTCCAGTCTCTCCACTGAAAATAGCTATTGGTCTCAATCCATGACCAAAATCAGAGCTCCGGGACTGTAGCTAGTGGGAGGCTGTGGAAACCCTCCCTTCCCCAAGAACTTGGAGCAGAAACCACCTCAGAGGGCCCATGGAAGGGAGATGGGACATCTCAGTTCCTTTTATTCTGTTCAGGCTGCAGAGACTGCACAGGAGGCAAATGAGCCACCCCATTTTTTTTTTCCCTTTTCTGACTAGGCAAGAAGACCCAGGCATTCACACCAAGTTCTTGCTGACTGAGAAGCAGCCAAGCTCACCTTGAGATCTGAGTGGGAAAGAGCAGTGGGTTATGGGGGAACGATTCAGAATGGCAAAGGGGACTTCTGGTAAGGGACATCATAGAAAGAATTTGGAGAACTACATTTTTTCTAGTCTAATACAGCATTTGCCAGGCTTGTTTTTGACCATAAAGCAATGGATTGTTATTTTATGTGGACCTGGAAGATGGAAGGGGTACAAAATTATTGGAGCCTTTTTTGTGGTTACCAAGGATACTGACAACACAATGCTTGTTTGGGCTAATGAAAATCTATCACTCTGATAAAAGCTGAGCCATTTCTGACAACTGTGTGTTAAATGAATCCTGCCATTCTTGACAGTCAATTTTAACTGTGTAGTAGATTTACTTGAAGATAATTTAAAAAGTAGTGGAAATTAATATTTTGCTTTTATCATGAGCTAATCCAGAATATTTTCAGCAAAGCTATACCAAACTCGTCTTGTGTCTGTGAAAACCACCCAACTGGTCAAATTCTTCAAAATGAAATGTGTGAAGCTGGATACATACTACATAGCGGAGTATGTAATCCTGGCCAGACCAGGAGTGGAGAGGGAAGGCCCCCGTTTCATTTAATTTCTGCACATCCCTGTCCAGACAATCTAAACATATGCTTTAATGTACATACATTCAGAGGAAATTGAAACTACAATAACTTGGGTTTCCTTTCTAAGCTTTTTAGTGAAGTTCTTTCCATTTGAATATTGGGGAACAGCATATAATCTTAGTATGTCAGAAAAGCATTGCGATTCCCTCTTGTCAATAAGACATCAGAACAGACATCACTAATGTGGGAGAGGTCAATTGGAGAGTACAATGATGTCACTGGACTCTGGCTACCCGGAGATCAAATAGGAAGTTTCATCTGTGGGCTTTAGTGATAGCACATTAACACTGCCTTTGCAGAACTGGCATTCAATTGTTGGATGGGGTGATGGGTTTTACATTTTAAAAATTCTACAAAAATATTTAAAAAGGAATAATCCTTAAAAAAAAAAAAACAAAACAAAAAACTTGCTATAATCCTGGAGATGGAGAGTAAGAGTACCAGGTAACAGTAAGATCAGAATGTAAAGACCCCCTCCAATCCCTTTTCACAGATGACCAGAACAACCTGGCTAGAAAAAATGGAAAAAGCAGCTTCTTTAGTGGCATTTCTGGGTGCCAGGCTTTCCTGCCTGTGAATGGGTGAGCAGAGGCTCAACCAGATTGGGTGGAGCATTTGGCTTGAGCTTCTTTCACCATAGCCAAAAGATCTTTCTTAATTGTACTCCCAGGAAACACCTTGGAAATCACCTAGCACACCTCCCAAGAGTTATTTTTCATAGGATCACAAACTTAAAAAAAAAAAAGTACAACCCACTAACTACTGAATGAACTTGTATTTCTTCAATAATCTAGTATACTTTGCCAATCTTAAACGGCCTATATGAATCAGAGATACTTTGCGCACCAGTTCTATCATCAGCTGACCCAAGTGCTTGTGTCTTTGTGATCTCTGGGCTAAGCAAGTGGCTGGGACCCCGTTTGAGTGGAGCCCCTTGTCCAGACTGTGCTCAAGACAGAAAATTACAAGAGTCAACCTCCGAGAGTTTACCTTCTGCTTGGAGTAGTAAAGTAAAACGAGCCACTCTCTTCAGCTCTATGGAACCTTCCTTAAATAAAGCCAATGGTTTTCCTGGCTTTCTCAGAGGGAAGCTCAGCTGAACATTTAAAAATCTGTCATTTTCATGCATCTTTTAGTTTTCTCAGATGTCAGAGTTTGGCTTAAGTAAAAATTAAGATGCAATAAATCCTATCAGCTAGAAACCAAAGCAAAAAATAAAACACATGAAAAATGAAATGTGCAAAAGGTTTCTGAGTGCTGGAGCCTGTCTGTGCCTAGAGCACCTCCCCATCCCTCTGGGGCTGGGGCTCATGATACTTCTGCCAACGGAGGCTTTCCCCTAAGGCTGAGCCTCTTCTAACTAATTAACCATTGCCATGCCATGCTCTGGTTTCCACATTTTAATTGCGGCTTTGTACCATTCTGAGCCATCTACACTGGACTCGTCACAAACTGGATGCATCTAGGAGAGGGGCTGGGCCCAACAACAGGACCTTTGTGCTTTCAGGTCCAAGCTGAGCCACCTTGCCACCCCTCCCCCCAAGTAGTTCTCCGTATTGACACAACTTTTTGCACATTCCCAATAGGTGGGTAGTCACAGGAATCAAGATATTAATTTTTTGGTATAAAATATCTTTTATTTATTGTAAGGAGTACAGGTTACTGGTTTTAAAAGAACTGTTGAAGGATGGATTTTCAAGTTGTGTGCATTGACTTTTAAAGTCACCATCACACCAGGTGGCAGCATTCTTGTGTAGCAGGACAACCATCCCTTTCAGAAAGGGGTGCTGTAGGAGTGGGGTATGATCCCTTTGGCCAATCATCTTTTACATTTTTGACTGTGCTTTGAGAATGCCTCATTCGGGGGACAAGAGTTTTTGAGGGAACAATCATAAGAGCAGTCAGAACTTTGTCCAATAGTTTTAAAACAAAAATAATTATTTTTTAAGCTTTATGAGAAACAGGAAAAATTGATTTTGCTATTTAGTCAAAAGATTTTGCACAAGGTATTCAGGCCAGTAAGTGTAAAAATATGTTTTAAATGTATTGATAATTTGTACATATCGTTTACAAAGACTTTATGTTTATTAGAATTGTTATTTTGACAATTTCTGTACATTATTCAGAAGTTTCCCAATTAGTGTGAAAACATATTTCCTTGTTTGTATTTAGAAAGAAATAAAACTGTTTATTAAAGTAATTCAGTACAGATACCTGTTCTCAATTATGATTTTGTATCACATTTTGTTATTTTACCCACTGGTCAGAAACACATTTTTGAATCAAAATATTAAGACAATAATCACAACATAATAGCAACCCTCAAATCTTTAGTAGTTGAGTTCTGTTGTGCTTAAGTCTTTCTCTAGGCCAGATATAGTCTCACACAACCACCAACAAAACTGGGTGCCAGAAAAGTCAAGGAAGACACAGAGCTGCCTTCTTTACAGCTGTCTGTCCATTAAGCATGGCCTAATGTTCTCCATTCTCTTCTCCTGTCAGACACCCAAGAGATGGGAAATATGGAAACCAGAGTTTTGTTGAGTTTAAAAAAAAAATTCCAAACAATTTTGTTAAAATTAGATTTTTTTTTTTTGAAGAATTTGAATTACTGTGGGAATAGCACAGATTGGCACTCCTTTCCACTGTCCTTTTCTAGAGGTGCTGGCTGTTTTTGTGTTAACAGGCAGGGAGCAAGGCTCCTAATTCAGTCTGTATAGCTATCATTAAGCACAGCTTTTATAAACATGGAAATTAGCTCTGGTGGGTGTGGTAGTTAGGACAGGAAAGGGATGAGGGGAAATGGAGATTTAAAATTAAAATTTAAAAAAAAAAATACAAAAGCATTCAAAATCAGTGACCAGAACTGCTAGCTAAATGATCATATCCTAGTTTAAACATTTTTCCTTGGAAAAAAAATGTACTTCTCCTAACGGAGTAATTGCTTCCCTACATCTTCCTCTGTGTTAAGGCTGCTTGTAGCTAATATTGGGGTGATACGGGCCAAAGCATATGCACAGCACGGATGTACGGACTAACCGGATTGGGGCCCATGAGCCTTTGTGATGTGCCTTCACACATAGCTCGAAGCAACTGCTTTGTAGGGCCATAAAAATACTGTCAACACCAATAGAAAGAAGTAGAGAAAAAACAAAACCCTAACATTTTTAACTTAAGTTTAAGAAACAAAACACCCTGACAAAGTTTTCTGTCTATTGTTTCTACTGGGTTTCCTTTTGCTTTTCCCAAGTGAGGTACTAAAGAGATATATTTAACCTTTATAGCTTCCTGGAGTTTCCTTTTAGGGCCAAGACTAGAATTCAGCACCTCAGTTACCACAAGATAGGAAGGGCACGACTGGAATGAATGAACTAGACTCCAGTGTACTTAAACACTGGGGCCTAGGAAATCAACACCAAGAACACAATTCCCACCACTCCCACCCCAGAGGATGGACGAAGCCAATTATTTCTCTGGTTAAACCAAACAAATCTCAGGAAATTCAACCCAAACTTATCTCTGGGGCAGAACATGGAGACAAGGGTTAATCCTCAGAACTGCATTTCAGTCCATTAGAGAAATGTTTATGGCATGAAGTACTGTGTAAGGAATACACGACAATATACATTAGGATCTTTACAATATTAAATGCATAATATACAACTCTACGGGTATCTTACAGAGGAAGGTGAGTGGTGTGCCATCTGCTCAGATATGGCAGGACAGGGTCGCCTTTTCCATCAGTGAGTGTATAGAGTGTCACACTATATAAAATCAAAGAAGGACTAGCTTAGCTTTACAGCCCTCCAAACACCAGACAAGCCTGGCTCAGTACCTGTTAGCACAAGGGAGGGAACAGGCCCCAGTGGGCTCATTTGCTTCCGTTCTGGGTCTAAGTTTCTGTCGAATTCATCGTCTGGACTGAGAGGCCCCAGATTATCAGAAGAGCTCAGTCCCTTCTCCTTAATGACCATGTTTGTCTAAGAACAGTTTAATTAAAATTCAGTGTCTACAACAGGATTCTATAAATTAATGTGGGAGAAACTAAATTGTGATTAGCGCACGAATTAGTGACTGAGGCCCCCAATCACGCCATACAGCAGTGAGCAGGATTTCACAGAGCGCTATTTATAGGCTGGCACCTGCAAACACAGTGCTGTCTCCTGAGTTACAGAAGCGGCTGCTGCTTGAGTCAGAAGAGATGATAACTGTTTTCATTAAAGAAACATTGTAGGGGCCAAATGAAAGGGTGGGGAGAGACCTTCCCTAAAGAGGCAAGTGTGCCATCAGTATTTCAAAAATACTTTTAAATTAACGAGAGAGAAAACAAACGAAGATGTGTCCTGTCCTGCAGAGCATAAGGGTGGCTCTC
This sequence comes from Sminthopsis crassicaudata, assembly GCF_048593235.1. Lineage (NCBI taxonomy): Eukaryota > Metazoa > Chordata > Mammalia > Dasyuromorphia > Dasyuridae > Sminthopsis > Sminthopsis crassicaudata. The sequence continues at coordinate 473,160,156 of NC_133618.1, forward strand.
TTTCCTAAGGGGAGCCCTGCCGCCCGCCCGCCCGCCGCCCCCCAGGGCCCGCAGAGGCCCGCACATACAAGAGGAGTGGTGGGAGGCCGGACGGGCATCTTCCTGGGCCTGCTTTGCTAGCACAAAAACTTCCATACTTTGGCCTTGGTTGGGTCCTGTCCTGGGCTGGGGCTACTCCCAAGGTGGATCTTACTTTTGAAAATAGGCCACAACGAGTCACACTGACAGTTTCCTTTTTGTAAAGTGTTGAGCACCAGATAAATATGCATCGGTCCTTGTCTGTTTCTCCAACCTCAGCAGAGAAGCCACTTTCATTTTAAATATTGTAGAAAAATAAGCCATTTACTAGCATGAACAATCACAGACGTCAGACACACGCATGGAAATGTGGAGCACGTGACGCGGCGCCTCGACGAGGCGACGTCCAGCCCAGCGTCGCACTGGCCTTAGTCTTTCGGGGGCTCGGGCTCCGGGTCGCGAGGGGGATGGGGGTGTGGGAAGGCCGTCCACGGGGCTCCCTCCAGGCGGCCCTGTCACCCAAGCCCGACCACACAGCCCTCGGGCACTGGAAGCGCCGCTCAGGTCCAACGCCACCGCTGCCGGGAAGTAATGGCGCTCGATGGCGTTCCCGCGCAGCCCTTGTCCGTCTGCCACCGTGCTCCAGGGCTTTACAATGAGGACTGGCTGGGTGACCACCACTCAGGAGAACCCCCGACTGGCCGAGGAGCTCCACACCCAAGCTGCTAACACTGTTTTCCGGCCCCTTGGTGCCTCCCACAGGGGCGGCTCGGCACCAAGACGGCGAGGGCAGGCCTAGTCCAGGGGCTCCTGCTTTATCCGGATCGTAGTCGGGGCCTGCTGAAGCCGTCTGTCCTGCCGACACAGCATGTATTCACTGAACTGGGAGGAATCCACCCCTCCCCCGCAGCTGGCAGCCACGCTAAAGCCTTTCTGAAACAGTCTCTCAAGGACCTGGGAAGTCAGAAACACAGAATCAGCACGGGCCCCCGGCCCAGCCCCGGCTCCTGAGGTCACGCTCAGGATTTAAAGCCTCACTTCCAATGACGACATGTGGAAACCCATGTTAACCCGACACGGATCCCGCGCCAGGCGGCTCAGGACCGCGACCATCCTCTGGCTGCGCGGGGCAGCGGGGGGAGCCTGTGGGACCTGTGAGCACACCTGGCCCCGAGGAGCTAATGTGGCGTGCGGCCGGCCTGGGCGCTCCGATCCCTGTCAGGGTTAGTGATTGCTTGGGCCCGTGGGCCGAGCAGGAGGAAGCCTGTGTTCCTGGGGTCTCCCTGGGAGCAGGGCCTCCACGCCTTGTGCTTGAGACTCAGGAATACTAGTGGGCAGCAAAGCCCCTCCCCAGGGCTGGCCTTCTCACCCAGAACCCCTCCCCCGGCCATGCCTAAAACTAGCGGGACAAATTCTCTCCAGTTTTCCCCGAGTCTGAGCAGCTCACGAGCCGAAAGGGGAGGACGGATGACCCTGCCAAATAATTAAGGCTCATATAAACGATAGAGATGCTGCCCAGGGCTGCAATCTGCACTCAGCTGTGAGCTCCTGGAGCCGCAGCCGGCAGGGCCTGGAGGCAGGAGTCGTCCAGCTGGTGCCCGGGGCCGGGGGGAGAGATGTCCATGTGTCCAGACACTCAACTCTTCCCATGAGAGACCTGGGGGAATCCAGGGCACCTCACCTCAGGCAGTGACAGACGTGGGGACCAGGAGGGAGCTAAGACGGACAAGCAGAAGAAACGGTCAGATCTCCTTTTTTAATGGACAAAAACCACCCTTCGCCCTCTGCTTCCCTAGCCTATTTCCCTGTTCAGAAAGGCGCTGGGCCTGGGCTGAGGGACAGGACTGCCTAACCAGATACCGATCCAGCACCTTGTCATCCTCTGACCTGTCCTATAAGATCCAGATTTGGTCAGGGTGACGGGAAGAGAGGGAGGGAGCCACGGAAGGCACATAGCAGTGTACGGCAGATGGCCAGACCGAGCCTTCCTTCTAAATACCTGGACCCAGGCAGGATGTGTGTCTCTCTCACCCTGAATTTCTGGCTCCACACAGAATTTGTGTGGCCCCTCTGGCTTCTAGCAAAGGCATCTTAAGCCCTACGAAGCAAATTTCGAAACCCCCCCCCCTCATGCGCCACTGGTATCTCCACAGGGATACAGACTGGAACTATGGCTTCACAGATCCAAGGAATTTCCAGATGAGAAATTCCCATTACCAATGCAGATCGGCACCTTCTAAGGCTACACACAAGCCAGGATGTGACTATGGTAGGACGTGAATCCAGGTCTCCCTGGCTCCATATAAATGGGGGTGAAAAAAAAGATCTGAATGAAGTCATTTCAAAAACCTCATTTACATACATGTATATGTCTCTGTACACGTTATATACAAGGATGTATTAGATATGTCTGATAGATTCATCTCCATAGGATGTCCACATATGTCCAAGAAATACGGCTGGACTGTAGTGTCCACTAGTGGTAGCAGGTGCAATGCTATGCCTAATCTGAAGCTGACTTGTACTTGCTGAGCAGTATGGACCCACGTGGCCCGAACCACAGGAAATCAGATGCCAGGACTTTCCTCGGCAGATTCCAAGCTGAGAAATTTCAACCTTGAGAAAATCTGCTCTCTGATGCCCTGGAGGAAGTGTAGGGTTGGGAACCCTCCCCATGCTCATGATTCTTTTTCCTCCGTGTGTAGGAAGTCCCTAGTCTTACAAGGTCTTCAACTCCCAGAGGTGAGGTCTTTTCTAATCTTGCTCCTTCCCAAGTACAAAACCTTTACCTGCCTATTCAGCTCAAACCCACCGGAAAGCTCTGCCCACAATCATATTCTGTGGTCCCCAGCACCTCCAAGTCCACATCTGGTCTTGTCCCACCCTCTTTCTGGCACCTATTTAATTTTGAGTCTCACATGAGGCTCCGAGTGTTAAATAAAACACATTTGGTTGAAAATACTCTGGGCCGTTTTTATAGAACATCATTTTGCCAAAAAAAAAAAAAAAAAAGAAAAAAGAAGTGCAGAGATCAATTTTTTTAAGTCCCTCCCGCAGGCACCATCACTTAATTATGAGGGAGACATAAATTATGCATCGACACATTGTTGCCTTCTCTGGAAATGGCACAGAAGCTTCTGGGGTTTGGGCAACTCAGTCTCTCCGTCATCTGCCCCTCTCTCTCTCTGTCTGTTTCTCTTTGTCTCTCTGTCTCTCTCTCTGTCTCTCTCTGTCTCTGTCTCTCTCTGTCTCTCTCTCTGTCTCTCTCTGTCTCTCTGTCTGTCTGTCTGTCTCTTCCTCTCTCTCTGTCTTTCACCAGGTTTGCATGGGAATGAATACAATCCCAAGGCATATTCAGGACTCCTAACCATATTTCCTGGCAAGAATTGGGTGGGAAGGAAAAAGAACGGGAAGGAACCTTTTTGGTCAGTACATATCAAGATGGCCCAGGGAAAGGAAATTCGTAGTCACAGGGGCCAGACTGGGACAGCTGGCTGCAAGGCCCAGGAGGCGGAGAGCATGGCCACCACAGGACCTGCAACAGGCTGCCAATGGGCGTGGGGCCCGGGACCCTCACCTGCACAGAGTTGAGCCGGCAATAGCCGTTCAGCGGGAAGCGGATGACGTGTGTGGGGTCCTGGTTCCATCCAGCATTGACAGAATTGCACATGACATCCCCAGTCTCCGGGAAGACTTCCTCGATAAGTGCCTTCTCCCCACTGAGGGCGATGCGCTCGCCGAGATCGGGGGTCACACGGACCACGAGGCACTCGCAGGCCTGGCCCCGGCGCCGCTGCTCCTGCTCCTGCTTCCAGCGGTCCAGCTCCCTCACCATGGGCTGCAGCTGGTAGTAGCGGGCCTCTTCATACAGGAGGCTGAAGTCCTGCAGATGGCAGGGAGCACCCGAGAACAGGAGGAGATGCACTGTCACGCTCCAGTCTGCACCCCAAACCCGCTCCCTGAGGGGCCCTCCCCAGAGGCAGACAGCACTGAGGCCCACGGACCAAAAAGGATTCGTCCACATCAGCTCAGGAAGAGCCCAGGCCCTGGGTGCGTAATGGATGAGGGGCAATCTCAGTGTCTGCCTGGGACCCAGCTCCTGGATGAGCCTGCTCAGTGCCAGGTCCTCATCCATGATGCACACAGCGGCCTCTTGGGTTTCTTTTAGTCTTGGGGCTCCTAATCTGTATGTGAAAGCTAGGCCCCAGACTTTGGGCTGTGACCTTTGGACCTGGGTCCTGGGGTGGGATCAGTCAGAGCCTTGGGAGTATTCACAGCCTCCCAAAATCTCCTGACTGTTCACATTTGCCACAGGCTCCTGGTCACACAGAAGTGACCCTTTCACTGGCTAAGTGGGCCCTTTCACTTCTACAACTCTGGCCCCAAAGTAGTATCTTCTTTGGCAGGAAAGAATTTTATATAATTTAAAGCCAGTTTATTTTGGATTATGATCCTTCTTCCCAAATAACCTGGGACTTCACACCTAGGTCAAGCCTGAGACCACTGCCCATTGGGTGGAGGTCAGTGCTATGATTTCCAGAGCCACCTAATTGTGAGAATACTCTGATAAACAAATCAAATCATCTACAAATATGAGAAAATAGAATTAGTTTAGAAAAACCAATTTAGCCTTTGGCTTCATCGTTTAACTTTTTATGGTATCCATGACAACCAGTGGTCCATTTATTAAATCACAGCAACCTCTACCATCCTGTGTCAGTGGGGAACATGATGGAGTGGCCTGGGCACAGGTCAGCAGCCAGATTTCACCCAGGCAGCCAGGAACCCTAGTCAACATCCACCCACCTCACCTTAAAGTCATCTGGAAGCAGGAGTTTTGATGTCCGCAGGAAGCTAAGGACGTATCTGAATATCTCCCCATCCCGATCAATGAAATAATGTTGCTTCAGACTATCTAGCACGATGGGCTCTGTGCCATTGAACAGACGACTTATCCTGAGATGGAAAAAGGAAATAAAGATGGTTGGAAAGGAAGAGACAGAATGCGTGACTTGGATACTGTGATTGAACTATAAACTTGGTGGAAACTGAAGATGAAGACTTGGAAGGGCCCTTAGAAGTAATCTAGCCCAATCCCCTTCATTTTACAGAAAGGGAAACTGAGGTCTAGAAGGGACATTTGCTCAAGTGATTGACAAGAGTTGGGTTTTGAAACAAGATGCTCCAATTTCAATCAGTGCTCTTCCCATCATGCAGCACCACTTCCCAAGGACTACAGTGACTCTATTTAGGAGGAAGCTATAGTGGGATACAGGAATGGGAGCAGCTCTGACTCTCGGTACACACCTGGGAATGGACAAGACTGCTTCTCTCCCCTTCCTCCAACTGCCAGCAGGCACACTCAATCAGACTCATAATTATTCACAAAGGAAGTGGAAGGATATGATGGTGATAGAAAGGCTGGCATGAGAGTGAAGTGCATGGCCTTGTGTGCAGTGTACTTGAGTATGCTCAAAAGACAGACACCAAAACAGAAACTGGGAGTTACCCATCACCCCAATGGATTAATTGTTCTCCTTAGGGAGAAATGTCTCTGGCTCCACTTGGAAGGAGTCACTAAAGTTACAAGGAAGAATTTCTTTAGTTCTGTTCTATTTGTGTAGAGAGGAGCAGTGACCAGAGCTGTACATAGGGTTTAGGAATAGGGGAACACTTACTGTTCCAAAGAAGCCTCCAAGGCCCCCTTTTGGGGTATAAATCCAGAGAGCCCATAATGGTGCTTTGGAGAATTCTTTAAAAACTCTCATACCATTATTTGAGACTCTAATTTTTTTTTTGGAGAAAATAGGGAAGACCTAAGGGACATAAGATTTTAGATAAATCTATTTTTAATAAAGTGAAAATTGAAATTGTAAGTCATCATTTGATACCAGCCTAGTGTGAAGCCAAAACCTTTTCTCCCACCCATAGAATTAGAATGAAGCTGGCCACACTTTCTGGGTGAAATGCTAAGTTCAATTTAGTGAAAAATAATTTTCTAAACCTTCCACCAGTAAACTTTAAGAAACAGCCATTTCTGGGGAGGGCAATATATGACTCTTACATAGGGTAATTTAGTAAAAATGACTAACTTGAGATTTAGACATCCCCAGTTAGGTCCAAGATATGGCAAGGTATGTGCAAGTTCAGCGACCAGCATTCTCCATGTTGTGAATAGATAAACACTATGATCCATGACCTTCTCACCACTTCTTCAGCCAAGCTAGGACCTAGTAGTACTCTGTGCATCTAAAGAGACTAGCTCAAGCCTAGAATTTGGGGAAGTAGTTTATTAGGTTATCCTGGGGAGAGGGCAAAGGACAAACCAAGGGACTGCATGCATGATAGGCCCTTCTGCTCTCAGGGAGATGGCCTGTAGGACTGGCTAAGCCAAATGGGAGAAGGCAGACTCACTGAAGAGCATGTTACTAAATGCATGTTCCCCAAGGGCATTAGCCTCCTTGTAAGGAGGTCCAGCTCTCCAGTGCAATGGGCAAAGAAGTCTTTCTTGTGCCCTATTTGCTTCTCTTGAATTATGTCCATGCACATTCTGTGGCTACTACCCCTTCATTGTGCATGTTCTTTCCAAGTATTTCCTGAGATCCAATGCCACACTTCCCATAGAGATGCAGGCAGGGAAGGAGCTTCCCAGTGTGCCTAGTATAGGAGGCATTAACAGAGTGGGTTCAGTTCTGAAAACGCTGAAGGATGGAGCTTATTTGGTCTCGGTGTCTAGTGAAGAAAGGATCTTGGTTCAGTTTGCCTCAACAGTGTTTGATTTAATTAACCCCATATTCCCAGGAACATTACTAATGCCTGGATAAAACTCAAAGTTTCAGGTTCTGGACACTGCAGGCTGAGGCAGCTAGATCACACCTTGAGCTCGCTATAAGGTCACACTTCCAAAACAACCTCTGGACTAATGCCTCTCTTCCATAGAATCTTAGGACAGTCATTGAAACCACATGATTCAGATAATGGAACCAAAGATCTAGAGCTAAATAAGATCCCAGAAGCAACTAGTCCAACCCCTTCATTTTACAGATGAGAAAACTGAGGCCTGATAAGTGACTTCCCAAGATCACATAGACTGCCTTCATCAGATAGGATTAGAACTTGGATCCTCTGAACTTTCCTTTAATTCCTTTTTTCTTTACATGGAGGAAAAATAAAATCCAGAGAAAGGAAGTTATTAGCCCATGGTCACCCACATAATAGTGGCAGATTTGAGGTCTCTCGGAATTAAGGCTCATCTAGAGACTATTTGAGGACCAATAAGCATGGAAAAAGAATGATTTTCTGGACATTTCTGTCAAGCCCTACATCCTGTTGACTTTGATGGGGAGGAAGGCCTCCCAGATATTTCACTTACTCTGCTTATTAGGAGTATGTCCACCAGGCACTGGGCGTGTCTGATTATCCCCCAAACAAGAATAACCAAGGCCGGGGCATGCAGTACCCAAGCAGGAGAAAATGGCTTAACCCCAGCAAACCTACCACTTCTTCACTGGTGTGCATGCCGATGGCTGCAATGCTGAGCTTAGCCCCAGCCACAGACTGGCTCTGACCCCACACACAACACTGACCACCAGCCTGAACCCTAACCATTGGTACCATTCTAGACCCTGAGCCTGGCGACAGAATGACCCTGATCACAGCCTGTCAGGCTTGGAAGGGGCCTTAGAAGTCACCCAGTCCAATCCCCTCATTTTAGAGATGAGGAAGTAGGCCCTAGCTACTGTCCCGGGCTTGATTTCCTGCTTGTGAAGAGATGAGTGTGGATGGCTCAATGCAGCCCACAGGTAAGTTATGTCCTCATCCTGAGGATGTTCTAAAGAGACACTGGGGATGGTACAGGGAGACCTGGGAACATCATGGGAGGACTGGAAGGATCTTACAGGACCTTATGCAGAACAATGGGCTTATCACTGAGGTAATGGAGAAATTAGAAACAATAGTGAGATGCCATGTAGAAGGTGGACAGCAGGTGGGTTACAGGGGCCAGTCATAAAATGAAGTATGGAGCAGGGCTCTGCCTCTGTTTCCTCACAGAGATCCTAGGATCTCTGGGGATTCTACATTAGTCCCGTGAGATGCAAAAGGCAGCAAATGACACATAGTCAACTTGTACCCAAACTATTGTCACTTTAAGTCCTACTAGGCCCAAAAGAAAGTGGGAGCCTTCTCTATAGGCCTGTGGGCCAGTGGAGTCTCCCTCGATCTCTTCCTTCAAAGCAGGCCAGATGCTGCGGATGGTCCTCATGAATCCCTTCTCCCTCAGTGGGCTTCATTGTTCTTTTCTCCTTAATATTCCAATTATCACTGCTTTTTTCTGACTCCACTTTACTGAACCTTTTTGGAAATCATTCTTTAAAACACACACACACAATGTATTTTTTTTTTTTTAAGAATTGGTGCAAAAAGAATAAAAGATTAACACATGAGAAAGGATCAGATTGAGGAAATCTAAGACTCTAAAGAGAATCTCAGAGAAGCCACTGTTTGTATAAAGACTCAACTAAACCTTGTCCTGGGTCCATGGCTGTGAGAGTACACTGACTAATTATATGAGAAGGCACACGGCTGTGGTGTGATGCACAGATTGGCCATACCACAGGAGTTGACAGCCCTCACAGAGACACAGTCTAGTCTGCAGTCATGACAGCAATTTGGTTTGGAGTCAGAGAAGCTGGGCGTGAACCCCAGCTCCCTCACTTAGCACTCATGTGACAAGCAGCAAATAATTTTCTCTTATTCCTTCATCTATAAAGTGATATGGCTGGTCTGGCCTCTCTAGCTTCCTTTCTAGCCCTTAAATCTATGTTCTTATGTTCCTAATAAGTCAAGATTTATTAATAAGCCAAGAGGTCAGGTGAGGGTCTAAAATCAATTCATAAAATAGAAGCCATAGGGAAGAGGCGGGTGGTTATATGATTGCCCTCTCAAAAAGTAACCTACTTAATGTGAGTTGAACTTTTCCTCTTGCCCCATGTCTCCTGACAACTGCCCCTTTTATTTTCCTAATGAGAAGTCAATCTTAGCCAGCCACATGTTTCTGGCTTCCTCAGGGGCACCACGGGACAGAAATTTCCTCTCCCATCTCTGTAGGTTATTACCCCCATGCCATCCCTTCCCACCATCACCATTTAGCATACTTAACCTCCTTCAAAGCTCAGCTGACGTACCACCTCTCTCCAACTGCTAGTATCTTTCTAAAAATCATTTTGTATTTATTTTTATGTAAACAAATTGTTTTTCTTTCCAATTGAATACAAACCCCTAGAAAGTAAAAACTGTCCTGCTTTGTCTTTGTAGCCCTGGTACAATCCAGACTGGGGGCATTAGCGAAGGCTTGGTGAAGGAATGAATGAATCAAGTCCAGATAACAGGCTTCTTCACCAGGTGACTGACACTAACAGGTAGGGGAACAGAGAGGCAGAAAGCCGTGCAGGACAGCAAACACACAGGCAGGCAGGCGGGCAGATGGGCAGGTAGGCAGGCAGGCGGCACTCGGGGCATTTGGCTGAGACCTCAGGCTGTGGGGCTCACAGAGGGGATGTCATATGAACGTGATCAGATGCCTGACAGCAGTGACATCGCACCAGTGGGCAGGCAGCATTCATGGAGGATGCATCCATTTGCAGCCACAGCTGCCCACATAAAAAGAAGCAGTTAAGAGGAAAACCACAATTTGCTCTTCTAAGATTCCCCCACATGAAGAGATCATGTGCACATGGGACAAATGCATGTGGGCAAGATGGAGACATGATGCGCTTGCACACGCATGTAGGCTGCTGTTACACTGACCAGAAGTGGTGGAGGCACATGTGGGTGCACCTATGTACGTGGCTCTGTTAAAGCAGATCTGAGTGCATCCCTGTGCATATGGGCAGACTCCCACATGGGGGGACCACAGCTGAAACAGCACGGATCCTCTGCTGCAGCCTTCCTGCCCGTGTGGGACCCACCACATACCGAAACTCGTTAGCTAGCAGGCTGGCTGAGATCACAGAGCATGCTCCAAGAAAGGATTCTTAATAAAACACAGCAGATAAACAAGGACAATGGGACATTGGACCTTCGGGTACCAAAGGCTGTAGCTTTCTGAAAAACAGCAATAACCTCCCCCTCAGAGGCTACAAGCGTCTGCTATGCAGATGGCCACAGGGCACAGAGAGGGAAGATGATAAGGATATAATTCTGGGTTTCAAACCCAGGGTCATTGAGAGTGGGCATTCATCTGGTCTCATCTTCCCGGATTTAGGCTCAGAGCTTCTGGCCCTTTTCCTTGCAATACTCTCTCTCTCTGCAGCCCTCTATCAGCACAGAACTTGAAACTCTTCCCATTTCCCCTGACTACTCAGTTGTGATTACATCACAAACGCAGTTTTGCTATTCTCAGGGAAGCTATTCCACAGAGCGTTGTGGGCAAAGGTTTTATTAATTTAACTCAAAAACGTCGTCAACTGATTAAGGGTTGATCTATCTAAAACAACTCGGGAATGCTGCAGACGGGAAAATTGAAATTAAATACCTGGCCTCTGTCTCTCTTCATAGACACATCGCACTATCTGTGTTGCCCTCACACGTTGCTTTACACAGTTCCACATCAGCCCCCTCCATCATTTGTTGACATGGGCGGCACAAGAGGCCTATCACCCCATACTTCAGTTATAAATGATTACCTATCTATTCTTAGAGCCCCTCCACATTGAGCCAGAAACACCCACTTTAGTCTAAGGGAGAGGTAGAACTGCTCCAAAGTCTTTCTGATCACCAACAAGTAAGTCAGCAATCCCCCGGGTTTCATCTCCAGCTGACTTACACTTTGATGGGTTACACCATGGAAGTTTCTATTAAATATGCCTGTTCCTGAAGTGTCAGCAGGGATTTCCTTAAAGCTGTGGGAACAGATGTGAGGCTCGTCACAGCCGCTTCAGTGCCAATGTGGGCCCTCTCATCCCCTCTGCAAATGTCCGTCCTCATCTGCTATAAATTCTTCTCCACTGGGAAGAGACTTCTGTGCAATCAGAACGTCAGAACGTCTTTATGCATAAATTTTCAAAGCAAGCCTCTTGGCTTTTGGGACATTGGTGAGCAAACAAACATCCTACATCCCAGGTTAATTTCCTCCCCCTTATGTTAAGTGACTCTCCTTCCACAGTCATTTCCCTTTTGTGCCATCTTGGAAAGGCTCTCAGGGATGCTGTCAGGGGACCAGAGTCAGTTCCATGCTCACAGAAAGCACAAAGATCCTTCCTGGCCCCTTGTGATGCCAGATGGGGTCATGGAAAGAGGCCTGAATGCATTGACTACCTGTCTGGCCTAACCCCCTGGGCGGGCTTCAGTTTCTTTGTTTCTAACCCGAGGGAGTTAAACTAGATGACTTCTAAAGTACTTTTTCATTTCTTGGTTGATGATTCTATGACTGACCCCCAAAGCCACAGGCCTGATCTCCGGCTTCAGGATATGGGCCTCCATGGAGGCTCTTGTTGCCACAGATAAGGACATTTCAGGCCCAGGGTGAGGTGGAGCTGTACTCTGTTGGCAAAGGAACCCAGGAAACATTTAAGTTCTAGACAAGAAAAGACAATCTAACTCCACATTGTGCCTAAAATATGGACTTAAGAGAAGGGACAGGACAGCAATAGAAACAGAGCCTAAAAGGGTCCATTTATCTGTCCTCCAGAGAGGATGAGGAAGATGATGAAAGCCAGCCTTTATAAAGTTTGCCTTTATAAATTTTCTCTCATTTTATTATTCCCATTTTACAGAAAAGGAAACTCGGTGCCCTGGATGACACAGCTAATAAGTATCTAAGACCACATTTGAACTTGGGTCTTCTGACTTCAGGTCTAGCACTCTATTGATTGTACCCCCTCCCTAGCTGTCTCCATTGATGATCCACAAGAATTAATATAATCCAGGGTTTCAGTGGAAAACAGAAACCGTCTTCTGGATATGTGAGGTGACAATGGAGAAAGGTGACTCACCAGAGCATTCCCAAATAGCCTCATTAGAGAAAAATCTAAGCAGCTGAACCCAAGGTCCAGTTCTGACATTTCCTCGTCTGTCATCATAGCTGCCCCAGTCGCCAGCCCTGTTCTTTGGGAGGGTGCCAAAGACAGCACCAGAAGTATCTGCTTTTGGCTCTTAAATCACAATCATTTCTAGCAAGTGAATGTTTACTAAAAAGAAGAAACTTAGCTGAAGTTCCTCAAAGGGTTAAAATCTGCAGTGGGATGAAATGACCTTTGACCGCTCAGTAGTTAGCATGTTTTACAGAAAAGGGCACACAGTGGTCAGTCAAGTTCAAGGCTGCTCAGGAGTGTGGGACTGGCCACCGAGGGCCAGAAAAGAGTGATAATGCAGTTGACTAGACACAGCTTTGGTCCACACAGAGTTCTCCCTAGTGATACAGCCATAATGGCAAGTACCACAGCATCGATCCGTTTTGGTGCAAAGCCACTTTCCAAAAACAAAACTTTGTTCCTAAAGAACTGTCTTTCCTCATGCTAACAACAGAGAGTCTGTGCCACCAGGTGCTTGAAAAACTATTTCCTATAACACACAGTAATGAGGAACCAATTCCCTTTCTGAGCTCCCAGGACTCAGCTGTCCCAAGGAGGTCCTTAACCCCAGGCAGACGCAACACAGGGAAGAAGCTTCTCTGACCCACTACCAGGGACATGGTGGCAGAAAAAGGTCTCCCTTCACTTGATGTCAGGCAGGTGTATGCAAAGAAATTTTAAAGCAGCAAGGTCTTCCTTACCTGGAGTCCGGATACTTGGTGAGGGTAGCCAGACTGCTGGTATACATGTGTCCCCCTACGTCGATGTGCACGGGAGCGTTGGACTTGGTAAGCTGAGCTGGGAGAGGGATTCCCTGAGCTGCCAGGGGAGAAACTGGGGACCGTGTGAGAGAGAGTCGGGACATGCTTCTTCCCTCCTACAAAAGCAAACAAAACAACAGGACAAATTTTCTTTAGTGTTGCTGCGGATTTCCTTTATTTCTGGTGTGATCACAGATCTAATCAGATCACTTTTGCATCTGCCTGATCACATATTCAGCTGACAAATTTTTGCCACCACTGTAATTAAGTGTATTTGCATCATTTTCTTCAAAGTACCAGAGGGTAAAGGAAAGATGCTTATTAGCAATAAGAAATCAAGAAAAAAAAATTTTCAAGGTGTCAGCCTCCAGGGGCATAAAACAAACTGCAAAATCCTAATTAAAGGTCGCAGGCTTATGTGTTAGATGTGAAATATCCCCTGACAAACGAATCACCAATTTGTGAATTGGGATTCAGGGGTTTTTGCAAGTTTGTCTCAGTAACGAGACACCTCTAAATTAGTGACTTCCTCAGCACCTAAGGCAGTGAGTTTATATATGTAGTAAATTTCACATCAAACTAGGAGCATTTTTGTTTTAAAAATATATAATAGGCATGCCAGATCAATACCTATCATTTGGGTTTCACCACTGAATGGAAGGAAAGAAAGCGTAGACTCCTTGGCAAGAGGGAATCTTGTGCTTCCACTGAGACGAGCTGGAAAGGCTCTCACCACCTTCATCAGAACTGACATGGGAAATAAGAAATCATCATACTCAATCTTATTAAGAACCTATCCTTCCATATCCTTCCAAGAATATCTGTGGCAAATTCCAACAAAATAGAAAGGTAACTGACTTGTCTGCAACCATAAAATGGAACTGTCTTTAGAAAGTCAGCCTCAATTTTGAGGAAATCCGGATACTTGGATTCCCTACCGAGGGGGGGGGGGGGGACTCTGTCCTCCCACACAGTGCAGTCCAGCACTGCTTCTCCTCCCATTCCCTGCCCACCACCTCCCCAGGTACCAGAAACCAGAGAAGGCGATCCTCCCCTCATCAGATTCCAACAAATATGTCCTTCCCCACTGCAGGTACCCCTCACACAACATGCAGGAAGACCTATTCCAGGTTACACATAGACCAAGGTACTCCTCTGCCTGGCACCATGTCCGATCCGTCACATGCAACATACATGTACATGTTTCAGAGTTTCGTGTCTATCACGTCTGTTACCAACTGTAATGAAACATATGCTCAGCATTATCGTTATAAAACATTTCAGAGACTAATCTAATTTTCCTGGTATTTTGTTTTGCAGTCATGCTCCCAAGCATGGGCTCTCTTACATCAGCAAAGGGCTTTACAGCCCACAGTGAATTTTTACTTGTACCAAGTGCCTTTCCCACCTCTCTAAGAAGCCCCAGCTGTCATCTGGAACCTGAGTGTCCACTTCATTGGGACAGACTTTTCTCAGCAGCTTCTCCTCCAAACCTCTTAACCATCCCACCAGGAGACAAGACCCAGCATAGAAGAAAAGCCTCAGACAGGCCCTTTAATGAGGTGCAACAGCAGCTGAGAAAACGTGACTTTTGTCCTCAGAACGGCTCCCCCCCCCAACCTTTCCCAATGACAGCAGTCTGCTCCCTTCCCATAGAGGGGGAGATCAGAACAGCCTCCAGCACTTCATCAGCAGCAGCACCAAATCTAAATCTATTGTCTTAGACTCCAGCTCCCAGGCCTCTCCCACAGGGGCACCCTAAGGCAGAAGGTGCAAAGCTCGAGCCCACCCCCCAGCAAGGTCACAGTCATGAGATAGAGGGCATTTATAAACAGGTCCCATTAAATAAAAAGTACAGACGTGGCAAACAGCAGAAAACAACAGCTGCCTGGGAAGGCAGCTCTGCGAGTGTGGCTGGCCTTTCTCTTCTGTGCCCCATATTCTCATCACTGTCATCCCCGTTTCGAGGAGGGGGTTTGTGTGGCTCTGAGATGCTGTTTATTATTACTAATGACACTGTAGGCATGCAATGTATCCACACACACATCGGCTCTAGCTTAAGTAAAAATAAAATCCTCCTTGCCTTCTGATGTACTTATCAGGGTCAGCTATACTTTTTTTTTTTTTTTTTTAATTCAGGAAGGATTGATCAAATAAGTTTCAAGAAACCCATGAGAAATAACTTCTTTGCTAATAGTTTCCCATCTAAAAGTGATAACCCTGTCTTAAAACAAAATACATTTTAAAATAAAAGCGGGGGGGGGGGGCGCTTGGAGACACTGACATGTAGCTGGGCATATTCAAGGGATGCTTCTCTACCAAGATTTGGTTTCATGTTTGTGCCAGAAGATCCCTCAGATCTGGAGGTTGTAGCATTCAGGACCTGTGCACACAGCATAGAGATTTAATTAATGGGACTCACTGGAGGGTCTTATCCTCAGTCCTGGCTATATATACACCACCAGGTCTCCAGAAAAAGAGGAACATAGATACTAAAACAGTTCCCACTGGGGATGAAGCATTCTGGCTCAACCTAGACCAGGGCTTTTAAATTTCAGGGAAAAGTACCTATAAAAAAAGCTTTTCTTTTATATTGTAATTTAAGTCATTATTATAATTCCATAAAATTATTTGTGTCAATTAAGTAACTCCCAAACTTTGCTTCTATTCAGCAAACATTTTAACATTAAATTGAAATATGATGGGTCTCAAATTCTATCTTCAACTTCTTCAAATCTAATTTTATTTTAACTATTTACAACTCACAGACAATTCCTTGGTTGCTGTTAACCAGGACTTTTATGCATAACCCAGGCATTAACAAAAATCCCTCCTGCATGAGGGTTTAGGACCCTCAAATCTCTATGACCTGCCTGTAATGAAAGAGATTGAAAGAAGGTGTCCAAAAGCAAATAAAGCTGACTCAGAAATAGCCACTGCCCAGAGGCCTGTCCTCCTTCCAGCAGCAACACCATCCCATCCCAGAGGATGAGGCAGCAAATCTCGACAGAAACACAAGACCCTGCCCACCACAGGCAAACTCTCTAGGACAATTTCCATAGCCCCTGCCCTTTCCTTTCCCAAACCTCAAAGGCACACCAGATCACTGCCCGCCCCACCGTCGGGCATCTCCTCCACAATCACCATACACCTGATCGCCATACACAGGAATGGACTTACCCCATCACCCCCCACCCCCTGCGCTCCAATCCACCATCACTACATGCCATTAGTGCACATCCCAAACACCACCATCATTGCACACCGAGATCTGCCCCAGCTTCCCTTCTTGCCTTTCCAAGCCGGCTGCATAAGTACTGCTTGTAAAAGCGATTTGCCCATGCAAAGGGAAATAATCAGAATGCCACGCTCATTTACACACAAAATGAGTTTGTGTCCCATTGTGTTCACAGTTGTTCAGCTCTCTAGGGGTGATTAAACTCGCTGTGCGGCTCCAGCTTGAGATGATTTCACTGAATCGTTTCTCCGTGAAGTTGCTTCTTTGCGAAGCTGTTATTTTAACCATAAAAGGTAAACAGAAGGCAGTTGTAAGAGCGCCATTGAGCTCGCTGGCTGGCTTGCTCACTCAGAGCCCAGGGCTAGGCGCCTTGGGCGGGAATGCTGAAAGACTGCAGAATTTTCCAGGGTGTGGGCTCCTGCTTCAGGCTTGCAGCAACTCGGCTCCTTTAATGCACACTCCTCGGATACAGCTCAGATCCCACTCACAGCAAGGCTTTCAAAGTCTCTCAACTTTGGGGAGATGCAGGTTTCACCTGGGCTCACCGCCCAGGGCGATGGGAACCACTCCCAGTGGCTGCTGGGGCAACAAGGAGACGCAGCCAGCCCGGGGCTCAAACCAGAGCAGGCCGGGCAAGAGCAAGAAGCTCAAGGCCCAGCAGGGAGAGCCAAAAATCAGGGAGGGGGAGACAGAAAGGCTCAGGGCCCAGGCCGGGAAAGAGACAGAAACCCCGCTCCTGGCCCAAGGAAGGGTTAATGGTGTCAAGAGAAGAAAATAGGTGGGGGGAGGGCAGTGGAAGAGTAGAGTGGATGGGGGAGGAAGAGACAAAGTTAAATCAAGAAGCAGACACTTAGAGAGGCTGCAGATGGGAAACTCTCCTAATTAAGGATGTAAAAGCGCTTTGTTCCCAAAGTTTATTGTTGCCAGGATAAAAAAAATTAATTGAAACTAATGCTGTTATTCACTCGTGCAGTTTAATTCCTTCATGCGCATTTAAGACATAAAGAAAACTGCAGGTTTCAGGATCCGCCTCCCCAGCCCTAGAGGGTGGGTGGGGGAAGGGTACCTCTGGCTGGGCAGCCTCCGCCTGGGTGCATGCATGTACTTGCCTATGTATACAGATGTCTGTGTACACATCTGTGCACGTGTGCTCGGCAGGGTACGGATACGTATCTGTGCCTACTAGGGTCTGGGAGTGTACACAGGCGTACCTGTACCTCAATGTCAGTGACCCTGTGTCCAAGTTGCCTAGGTGCCCCTGAGCCTGGGGTGCTCGTGCTCGCGGCAGGAGCGCCCGCTCAGGCAGAGTGCTTGTCCTTGGTAGGGTCAGACCACGCTGCCCACTTTCCGAGTCCCGAGTGCCTAGATCCTAAAGAGAGATGACGCTGTCTCCTGGGGTTCTCCTCCCTACTGGTCCCGCTGCCCCATCTCGGCCACGAGGCTGGGGGTGTGGGGCGGGATCTGTCCCGGCTCAGGCACACACTTTACTTTTAATCCCTCCCGCATCAGTTTGGGCGCCAAAAGCATGCCAAGCGTGGCCGCTTGGAGCTGGGCCCCGCGTGTGGTCACTTCCGACCGCTGGCTCACATTGGGCCCCGTCTCCCCCCAGACTGCCGGGAACTTTTTAAGGGGGAGGCAGAAGTGCAGCTGCTTGTATATCAAACTCCCGAGTACCCCCAGCGGTGCCCCCAGGAGACTCCAACCACCCAGGCTCCCCTGAGTTCAGCCCCACGTGGGTACGTCCTTTCGGGCTCCACTCAAGGCCAATGCTCCCTCCCTCTCTCCCCCAACGCCCCACTGGTTCTGGTCAATCCAATTGTGCCGGGGGTCCAGGGGACGGGATTAACGTGCTCCAAGGTCCCACAGCCAGCGGGCCCCTAGGGGCTCCACGCACTCAATGCCTCCTTCTCAGAAGCAACCCCTTCCCGCCCCCTTTGTGCGGCCGCAGAAGCCAAACCACCGGCCGGTGCCTCCAGCAGGACTCCGGCACGCTCCAGCCCCACGGGAAGGGGAGCACGAGCATTAGTCTCCAAGTGGCAGTCGCCATGTCCCCGCCCCCTGGGGAGGACCCCAGACCCTCGGATTCCCCAGCCTTTGCCACCGCCTCCCGCTGGTCCGGACAAAAGCTGCGAATCGCGCGCCCCTGCCCTCCCCAAGCCAGGGCCGTCTCGGCGCCTGGCGCCCCCTGCCCTTTCCCGGATCCACTCACCGCCGGGAGTCCCTCTCCTCGGCTCCGCGGCCCCTGGCCTTCCTCGGCCCCACAGCGCGCAGCAACCCCCACGCTAGCCGGCCTCACTCAGAGCCTCCCGCCCTCCCCTGGGCGCGGCCAGGAAAGGGGCCACAGATCGGGCGGGGGGCGACCAAGTGTCCGGCCCTGCCGGCCAGGGTAGGAGAGGGGGCCCGGGATCCGTAGCTGGGGCCTCGGCGCCTTTAACGCCCCCCCACCCCGCCCCCGCCTGTCCCTCAGTCTCCGAAGCGACTTTGTCCGAGTTGGGGAAGACACTCTCCGAAAAGAGGGCGCGCAGTCCCCAGTTCCGCGCGGAACCTCCGCGCCCTGATCCTTACCTTGGACATGGGAGACGCGGCGGCGGCGGCGGCGGCGGCGGCGCGGTCACGGGCCCCCCGGCCCCGGCCCCCGCCCGCCTCCTCCCGCCCGCGGCTCGGGGTCTCGTGTGTCCGGGCCGCTTGGGCGCGCTTCTTTTCTCTGGTTTTTGGCTCCACGGGTCGGTTCGGTCTCGTCCTGTAGTTACTTTCTCCCGAGTCCCCCCCACCCTCCCCCCACCCCTCCCTCCCTCCCCCGGCCCCTCTCTGCGCTGTCCCTCGCCGAGCCGGGCAGGGCTCTGCCCCCCCTCCCCTTCCTCTTCTTCCTCTCCCTCCTCCTCCTCTTCTTCCCCGGCCTCCTCCTCCTCCTCGCCTGCCTCCTCCCCCTCCTCCTTCTCTTCCTCTTCCCTCCCCCTCAGTCTTTCCCCCTTGCTCCCCAGCTTCTTTCCCCTCGCTGCCCGTCTCCCTCTCCGTGTCTTTCTCTCTCTCTGATAGCTGTTGAAGAAGGGGGGAGAACCAAAACAAAACCCTTTAAAATCGAAACCCGCCGAGATTATGCTCTGAAGAGAAAGGGCAGTAATCTGTCTCTAAATACAGGAGTGAAACACACACGCGCGCGCACACACACACATACACACACATACACACACACACACACACACACACACACACACACACACACACACACACACACACACACAGGCGACTTCTAGCTCCGGGCTTGGCAGGCGCCTTCGGGGCAGAGGATTAGAGCTACAATTAGCTCAGCCCTGCGCCCGCCCCAGCTAATTTCTCCATAAAAATGTGATATTTTCCCTTTTTTTTTTTTTTTTTTTTTTTTTTTTTTTTTTTTACTGGGAAAACCAGAGAAGCCTCACCTCTTTCGCTCTCTTTAAAAATAAACCCAATTGGAGACCCTCCCTCCTTTCCTCTTCTCCTCCCTCTCCCTGGTGCCCGCGAGAAATCCCCCCTACTGATGACAGGATGCTCTCTGTTCCTGTCCCTGTCTTTCTTTCCTTCCCACTCTCCTGCTCTCACCCCCTCCCCCCGTCTGTTCTTGCTTCTTTCGCGGTCTCGTTTGCTCTCGCTGTCCTCAGCCCCGTCTCTGGCCCTGGACCTGGCTCTGTCTCTGCCTTCCTTCTCGTTCCGCCGCCCTCACCCCCGCCCGAGCACAGCCAGACCGGGCTATAACGGTTTGAAATGTGCAGGGCCTCCGGCCCTCTCGTCCAGTCCTCCAGGAATCTCCCAGGGAGAGGAAGGGGCCGCCGAGGGGACTGGGCAGGGGCGGGGGGCGAAGCTGATTTTAATCACTGTCATTTCGTCTGATGTCATATTTCCCCCGGCGTTCTCAGCTGGGCATAAATTTTCGGCTCCCGAATAAGTAACACAGGGCACGTTTCTCACATTTCTCTGCTCCTCGGCTATAAAGAGGGAGCCGCCGCCGCCACGGGGGTGACGGGGGGAACTTGTTGAGAAACTGGGCTGGAAGTTAGCGTGGGGCTGAACACCGATATCTGGGGGGAGAGGGGGCTTTCCTTCCTTTCGGCCCTATCATCCTTCCTCCCTCTTCATCTTATCTCTCCTCTATTTTCTACTCTGCTTCCTTAAGTCTCTTCTCCACACTTCTCCCTTTCTTCCTTATCTCTTCTTTCCCCTTCTGTCTCTCGCCTTTCTTACTTTCCTTTCATCTCTTGCCCTCCACTCATCTCGTCTCTAGCTTTCCTCTTACCTTTTTTTTTTCATTTTCTCATCTCTTTCCCTCTTCTTACTTTCCCCCTTTTCCTTCTCTCTTTTTCTGCCTTCTTTTCCTCCCTTTCCCTGATCTCCCTTCTTCTCTCCGCCTTTTCACCCTCTCTTGCTAATGTCTCGCCTAGTAAAGCGCCCGCTTCTCCTGGAGCCATTAAAACCAAATGACGTCTATGGACACGCGGAGCTATTGCGGGAGGAGGAGGGAAGAAAGGAGGGGGTGCCTGGCTACTCGCCCCGGGCCAAACGCGCCATTTCAATTATAGTGCGCGGTGACGGTGAGATGGAGATGTCTGCGGCGAGGACTTCCCAGACCCACCGGGCTGGCTTCCACGGGAGCTCGGCTCCGCCCGCCCCCACGCCCCACGCGGATTGCGAGGCCCCTTCGCATCCCCCCCCTTTTGCCTTTACCACCTCCTCCTTCCACATCGCTTCCCTTCTGCTCTCTCCTCCCTACAACCAAATCATCTACGCTTCCAATAAGCTTTCAACTCCATTCCTCGCCTCTCCACTCCTCCCCCACTTCCTGGGGCTTTATCTGACAGCAAATAAGGCCATGTCCACCTGGGTTCGTGGTGGGGCCCGTACGGGCCTGCTTTCTTACTCCTCGGGGTCCCCGAGTCTGCGCTTCTCCATCACCCCCAGGCCGGGGAAACACTCCCCATCCCTACTCTCGACGTGGTACCACAAACACTCTCCCTCCCCGGACTGGGGCAGGGACAGCCCAAGACCCGTCCCCACCCCGGACCAAAGCAAACATCAGTGACCCACCACCTTCCTCTCTCTCCCGCCCCCAAAGCGGGGCGCAAACCCGAGTCCGCGCAGAGGGCGAGCTGGACTCAAGATAGTCTTCCTTTCAACGCCCCCTGGCGGCTGCACGAAGTCAAGGCCGCCGGCTGCTGGCCGGAGTCTTGGCCACGTTTCGGCCGCCCCGGAGGGCTCGAAGAGGGACCCGCTTTGGCCTTAGTCTGCAGGCGCTCAGCGATCGGCTCCGAATCGACGTGCTAGGGCTGAGGTGCGGCTTTCCGCCCGAGAGGGGGCTGACAGGAGCCCTGGGACCATCCAAGGACAGAATGACGGGTGGGCCCCCAAACTGAGGCATTTTCAAAGTTCTCCTATATGGCAGGAATAAACAGAAACTTTTTTCCTAAGGGTAGGTTTTATTTTTTTAAAGCACAAACTACAGGAGAAGAGGGAAATTTTCTCATTAAAGTTACATCCCTGCAGTTAGTTCAATTACTTGATATATGCAGAAGATGTTGTAAATTTAAAGATTTAAATAGCTTACAAAGATGCCGGGGGCGCCATCAGTTAATTTCCTTAATTTATGGATTTTTAGCTGAGCTTCTGAAATGAAAAGGGGAATGAGAACTAGGTCAGCGGAGAGCTGGGGATGCACTCCCCCTCCCGCTCCCCTTACCGGGCTGGGTTGGCCTGGCCTTGGCCTGGTCCCACCAGGCCAGCTGGGTTTCCGAGCATCATCAAAGCCCTAGGCCTCCAGCCCGTGCTCATCCCCACTGTCGGGGTTCTTGGGTCGTTGGCAATTTAATTTGTAGCCACTTCTGGGGGCCACGGCAGCTCCCTGTCACCTGCGTGAGACTGGACAAAAGGCATCCGTGATTTCCTGCCTCCCTTGCTCTCATCTCAGCGAGTGTGGTGGGAGATAAACCCAAAGCAGGCGTATGTGGGCAGTATTCTCCAGCTCTTCTTGGGTCAAAGCAATCATTCTGGTAGCCAGGGTAGCCTTATGGGGCAGCGTTCTTTCCCATTCCCCTTCTGGGCCAAAGTCTGTGTGTACAAACCCAATGGAGAACTGAGACAGCTACTCACAGAGACTGGTACCCTCTGGCCCACTATTGCTGAACTAACCACATATGGGAGACAGAAGTGGTCTGAGACCCTAGTTATCCCAATTATTGCAGTGTACTTCTGCTCTGTTTTGTCTGGGTAGACTCAGCTCAAGTGGCCGGAAATCCTGAAAGCCCTGGAGGAGATGCCTGTTCTTCTCTGACAGCTGAGGCCGGAGGAAATGGAAATGAGGTGAGATCAAATGAGACAATGAATTTATAAAGTGCTTTATAAATGTAAAACACTATATGAACATGAATTATTATTTTGAGTCTGGAAATCAAAGTATTGGACTGGACTGTTTGCTTAGAAGTGGGACTTTGCACTGCCCTGTATGTAGTCCTTCCCAGTTGTACTGGACAAATCAGACCAAAATTCTCTTAGAGGAATCAACAGCACAAAGGCAGTTGTTTGAGGATTGAAACCCTATATCTATTAAAATCCATTCTATTTCACACATCTTAATTAGATAGTTTGTGGTTTCTAGGAAAGGACATTTCATTTTTCTATTCATATTCCCATCCACAAGATTAGAAGGTGTGTCTTCCATATGCATCAACTGGGTTCTTTTTTCTAGGAAGGCCTGCTTTGTTTTTGTGATTCAATATGTATGAATATATACATATGAATTAATACTTAAAAGATTGCTATAAACTAAACAGTTTTCGGAAGCAACATTGCAGCATGATTAGTATTGGTATTCACGATTTAACATTTCTTTTCCCACTAGATGAAGTTTCTAAGATTTGCAAGGTACATGTCAAGGACGGGTATATAAATGGATTTTTATTTATTCACAACTCCAAGACTAATTGCTTCTCTTTGCCTCAAGGCCAAGAGATTGGTTTTAATATGACACTTCAAAAGTATTCATAGAACTACAGAGATACCGAGTGTCATTGTTTAAGCGACAACCTCACTATGGTGCTGCTGACCCCAAAGCAAAAACTTCCATTTTATTTTGAATTCCAACATGGCCGGTTTTCAAAATTTCACTTCCAGTACAACTCATCCACACATAGCCAAGGAAAGTGTTAACTACGGGGAATGAAGGGAGACAGAAAGAGCCATTTAAAAACACAACTAATTTCCTGAGTAGAGCTATGCCTTTCATTTCCAAAATTTAGAATCTCAGTATCATCTTCCTTAACATGGACATGTCCGTAAGAAAAGTAATTTGGAGTATAATTGACCTCTTAATGCTTTCAAAGCATCTGGCCAGATGTTGAACACCTCTTCTACTGAGGGATATACTGAGCACCTCTTCTTTGTGAACTTTTAAGTTCTATAAGAATGTGAGTTACTGTTACTATTACTTAGTATCACAGAATAGGATGGGGTTAATTGATTTTACTTAATCAAGTCACCCCATCCTACTTCAATGATAGGTTTCAGCCAACATATGATAAGGTGTTTGTCATAATCATTTTGGAAATATCCAGCCAGACATAATATCTTTTTGGAGACATAATCAAGAATGGAGACACAGTGAAACATTACAGCTAGTGAAAAACCATATTTTTCCATTGCCCTACTCTTGTGGTCTGGATTTGTTATGAGCATCTATTCAAAGACAATTTGGGTGAATATCAAAATTTGGTTAGTAATGAAGTCCTTGCAGTTCAAATTTTCAAGCACAAATTTGGATTTATTTTAAAGTTCTCCTGAAAATGTGCTAAAAGGATAAAAAGGATAATGTTAGAGTTCCATCCAACTCCTCCTCTTGGCTCTTCCTGATATTTCCAGTCAGTCTTCACTCTGATTTTATATGGCTTCTGCTTAAAAAACTGCCTGAAAATAAGTTCTTTTAAGAACCAAGTAAAATTTAAGATTGCATTATCTACCTAGTCACACCTTCCCTAGGGTATAAGCTTTTGCCTTCTGCCTTCTGACAACAGCTATTGGGCACTGGAACAGATACCTCAATCTCTTTCTCAAATCCATCAGTTTTCATCTGCTATCCTAGGTGACAGAAGTGGAGATAGCTCTGCCAATTTTCCAGGAAAGATAAAGATAATAATGTGATGTAGTGGGAAAAAAATAGAATTTGAATTCAAAGGACTTGAGTTCAAATTTTGGCTCTTCTAATGATTATTTTCGAAACTCTGGCAAAGTCCTTTTCCCTCTCCAGACTTCAATTTTTCTTGTTTATAAAATGAAGGAATTAGACTAGAACATCTTTAGGTTCACTTCACAAATCTTCTGAAAATGAAAGATTAGAGGTGAGACTCCCTTTCTCTTGCTCATGTTTCCACAATTAAGTTCAGCTGTAATTTCTCTCTGGCTTGTCTAGCCACACTAAAAGCTCCATCCTTACTGCGTCAGAAGTGTCTTCCCCCCCTCTTTTTTTTTAAGTCTTAAGGGGACTTGATCTTCCTTATTGAAATCTCTCCCCAAGCTTCTTTGAGATATCAGAGTGAGTTTATGACATCAATCTGGGAGCCTGATGAAGAAAGGGCATGTTTTAATCTAAGTTGTGTGTACACATGTGCATATGTCTGCCTACAAATAGATTTCTATATGTCTCTATTCTTTTATTTTATATCTTTACCTGTAAAAAAAGGCATTCTAATTTCTGCACTAACATTTCACTGAGCCATTTGAGAAAGTTCTATAGGAATTATTATTAGTGTCACAGAGTAGGATGGGGCTAATTGATTCATTGGTACATGTCACATCAGTAAGTTTTTCTTTGGCCACATCCTCCCCATTGTCTCTCTTCTCTGTTCAATTCAGCTATTCTTTCTCACTTGTTCCATAATCCTTTGGCTCTCCAAGTTTTCTTCCTATTGCTTTTCCCATCTGTATTTCCCTGCCAAAGTGGCAATGCTCACTGACTGCCCCCTGATTAGAAGGTGTGCCTATATTATCCCCTGAACACATGAAGCAGCTGAGGAAAAAGACCGGCACTAAGGGCTCCTGAGGAAAAGTATACTACTTTGAACTCTTTTAATGACAATCCCTTTGCTTCCAGGAAGAGGTTTCCCCTCTCTCCACTTCCCCTCCCCAATAAAACAACCTTAGAACATCTGACCTGGTTCGAAGCACAGATTTAGAATCCAACTTTTGCCAACCAGTGGGTTGTTTTAATAGGCCAATGAGCAAATACTTGTTTCATCATTCCTGTCTGGAAAGAAACAGACTCAGACAGAGGAAAAGAGCTGGGCCCTACCCTCACTGAGGTTTCAGTCTGGGAGGGTTAGCTCATAAGCACAGAGGTCAGTGAGAGGAGAATAAAAGGCCAAACTACATTTTGTAGGTTATGCTGAATGAGGGGTATGAAATCCCCTAAATTCTTGACTTCTTCCCAGATCAGAGAAGCAGGACCAATGCTTTGCTGATACACATCTGATTTTCATCTTACTCTTTTTTTGAACTCATATGAGCCATCACTCCCTGAAGGAGATCCTTCAGGACTAAGGTCACCCAGAAGTCTAATGTGAACTTTGTCACATATTTTTCAGTTATTTCTTTAGGTAGTTGGATAATTTGACCTCCTCAGACAATCCAGTTTGTAAAAGTATTATTTTGCTGTGGTCTCTGATCCTAAAAGAGATTCATTGTACATGTCCCATAATCTTGATATTCTTTGTGGAATCCACATACCTCTCCAACCTTTCCACCTGAGGAAGCTTTAAAGTCCAAGCCAAGTGCTGGCTCCACCATAAAGCCTTTTGTGATCATCTCAGCCCTTGGTGGTCCATTCCTACAGAAGTGAATTCCATAAGCATATACAACTTGTGCTGATCTTTTGGCTTGCCTTGTGTACAAAGTTTCCCCCCAAATACATATACTCTTTGGTTGTTAATAATGTATGTGTACCTAAGAAAGAAGAGAAAGAAAAGTTAAAGTCTGATAAAGTGTGTATACATATTGGGGGCACACCCTATACTATATATTATGTGATATCTTTAAGATAATATCTCCCCAGTTAGGTTGTAAACTCCTTTAGAGACTTGAGCCATATTACATACTTCTTTCTATCATGTATAACAGGAGTGAATGTGACAGACAGAGAGATGGAATCACTAAGACTTGGGAAATGGTTGGGAGGATAAGAGGCTGAAGAAGAATAAGATGGAGAACTTGGAGAGCAGGAAGGATAATGATATCCATTTAGTCTGGAGAGTCCACGGTTCTCTGATGTCTCCCTAGGCATAATATCTTCAAAGAACTTAAATATCAGGAGGAATGATGTTTCCCTAAGAACAAGATTTCCTAGGAGTGAGTTTCAGAACTGAAGTTTTCCCAATCATATTGATTAATTGTGCTACAGATTTGTTATTTATCATCAACATTCACTGTCCCTTTTACAAACATACCCAAATCTTTCCCCTTTCCCATATAAAAAAAAATCTTCCATTGATCTTGCCTTCCACTCAGAAGGGAGTGAGTGATGAGAAGGGATAGACTGGATAATATTATAGTTAGAAATAACAAGATTTAGTATTCAATTAGCTATGGAAAACTGAGGGGTAAGATTCTCTCCCTTTTTTTTTGGATGTTGCCTCTATTTCCTCATTACCTACACACTTACAAATTCCTCACAATCTGTCTTCTGATCCTACTAAAACTACTATCTTAAGATAATTCAAATGGCCTTTTCTCTGCCATTCCATACTGGAAGTCACCTTATTTATTTATTTATTTTTTAACAGAATCAGAAAATCATCTAATTTCAGAGTTGTCAGGGACTTTATCAACCACCTACTCCAACCCACACCCCAAAAAGGAATCTTTTGAAATACATGAGACTTTTAATCATTTAGTCTTTGCTTGAAGACTCCTCATGAGGATATTAGCTATTTTGAGACAGCCCCTCCTGCTTTTGGTTAGTTTTAATGTTTACAAGTGCTTTTCTTTGATCAGATTTAAATTTGTCTTTTTGTAAGTTCCTGCCATTATTTCTGACTTTGCCCTTTGGAGCCAAGGAGGTAAAATGAAATTTCTCTTCCATATGGTAGCCCTCCTAATAATTGAACACATTTATCTTGTACAATCTGAGTCTTTCCTTCTCCAAACTAAACAACCCCAGTTTCTTCAACCAATCTTCATCGAGCCTAGACTGCCGGTCTTTCACCATCTTAGCTGCCCTCCAGCTAAGGAGGATGCCTTACAGCTTATCAATTTCCTTCCTAAAATTTTAGTAACTAGAACTGAACAAAATATACTACATATGACCTAACCAGAGCAGAGTAGAGAGGGATGATCACCTTCTTATTGCTGGGAGCAATTCTCTCAATAAAATCTTTTTTGATTTCTTTATCATGCTATTGAATCTGTTTGCAATCCATCCAAACCCCTAGATCCTCACACAAATTGCCGTCTAAGC
This sequence comes from Sminthopsis crassicaudata, assembly GCF_048593235.1. Classification (NCBI taxonomy): domain Eukaryota; kingdom Metazoa; phylum Chordata; class Mammalia; order Dasyuromorphia; family Dasyuridae; genus Sminthopsis; species Sminthopsis crassicaudata. Next base: position 473,187,711 of record NC_133618.1, read on the forward strand.
ACATCTTCTCTTTCTTATATTTGTGAAGTCTTTTTTTTTTTTTTTTTAAAGTTTCAAACTTTTGCTATTATTAACCATTCCCTCCTTCTGGATACTCCTTCATCCCTAGGCTTGCATGTTATTTCTTGGTTTTGTTTTTCTTGTCTCCTGTCTGATTATTCTTTTTAGGCCTCTATTTCTTGGTCATCTTTTTTCTCTCTCCACTAAGTTCGGGTAGCCTCCAATGCTCTGTCCTGGGCTCTTTTTTGTATTCCTCTCTCTAAACTCAGTGCCTTGGTGATGTCATTAGCTCCATGGGTTCAATTAATATCTGTATTTAGACTTTCATATCTATATATCCCATCTTAATGTCTCTCCTGGACCATAGTTCTTTATTATCAACTATCCACTACCAGGTACATCTGCCTGGGTGTCCATTAGGCATGTCAAACACAACATGTTGCAAAATAACACTCATTATATCTCCCCCTCCAAGCCTGTCTCACCACAAAGCATCACTATTTCTGTAGAACGTACCACTACACTTCTAATAACCTATATTTACAATCTTACCCCTCAGTTTTCTATAGCTAATTGAATACTAAATCTTGTTCTTTCTAACTATAATATTATCCAATCTATCCCTTCCCATCACTCACTCAAGCCTTACCTTGGTTCTGGCCCTTAACACTTGTTACCTGGATCATTGCAATTCCCACTTTTCCAAACTATCTTCCACACAACTGCCAAGTTGATATTACTAAATCTTAGCTTTTACCATGTCACTCCCCCTGCTCCAAAATCTTTAATGGCTTCCATTTGCTTATAGGATAAAAACAGAAAATTCATAACAGCACTTAAGGACCTAAAAAAATCTAAATCCCACTTTTTTGTTTTTTTTTTTAAACATTCTCTTTTTTAGTCAAATTGATTTACTATATGTATTCCATAAATGACATCTCATCTCACTTTACACAGGTGATTACCCCATGTCTAGAATTCTCTCCCTTCTCACCTTTGCCAAGGTACCTTCAATTCAGCTTAGATACCATTTTTTATAAGAGGCCCCTTGTGGTTAATGCTGTTTCTCTCTAGAAATTCCTTTATATTGTTACTTTCCCCCATTAGAATGTTAGCTCCCAAGGTGGAGCCAAGATGATGGAATAAAGGCAGGGGAGCACCTAAGCTCTCCCCCAAACTCCTCAAAATCCCTTTAAATAATGACTTGAAACAAATTCTAGTGCCCCAGAACCCACAGAAAGAGTGAAATAATTTTCCAGTCCAAGACAATTTAGAAGGCCAGCACCAGGGTGAGAGAGGATCTCAGTCCAGCACAGGCTGGGCCGTGAAGACTGGGTCCCAGCAAACCAGGAGTGGTCCTTGGGGCGACTGATTCAGTGGCAGCAGCTCCAGTTTCCAGAAGTCCCAACTCACAGAAGGTGGGTAGGGGGATCAGACAAGAGGGTTCCTTTGCTGGCAGGGGCAGAACTCTGTTGCTTTGCTTGTACTTGGATCTGGGTCATAGTCCTAGGAGCTGGTGCTAGTGTGAGGAGGAGTACCAGTTCAGTAGAATTGGTAGCAGGGAGCAGGGACCCTTGTCACATTTGCCAGTATGGAAAAGAGTGCTTATGGTGGCTCACAAATCAGTGCACAATCCAGAAGAGCAGTAAACACATTTCTCCTTAGATCATATTACCTTGGAAAAGCCAAAAACTTACAGTTCCCAGACTTACCATTGACAATAGTTGCATAAAAAACCTTGAAAAATCAGAAAAAAAATTCTGACCATAGCAAGTTGCTTTGGTGACAAGGAAGATCAAACACACACTCAGAAGACAACAAAATCAAAATTCCCGCATCCAAAATCTTAAAGAAAAATATGAATTGATCTCAAGCCAAGAAGAATTCAAAGGGGATTTTAAAAATCAAGTAAAGGGGGCAGCTAGGTGGCGCAGTGGATAGAACACCAGCCCTGAATTCAGGAGGACCCAAGTTCAAATCTGGTCTCAGACACTTAACACTTCCTAGCTGTGTGACCCTGGGCAAGTCACTTAACCCCAGCCCCCCCCCCAAAAAAAAATTCAAGTAAGAGAGATTGAGGAAAAATTGGGGAAAGAAATGATAGTGATCCAAGAAAATCATTAAAAAAGAATCAACAGCTTGGTAAAGGAGACAGAAAAAATACTGAATAACATAATACCTTAAAAACAGAATAGACCAAATGGCAAAAGAGGTACAAAAACCCAATGAACAAAAGAATATCTGTAAAAGCAGAATGGCCAAATGGAAAAAGATATATAAAAATTCACTGAAGAGAAGAGCATCTTAAAAAGTAGAATTGGTCAAATGAAAAAGAGGCACTCATCGAAGAAAATAATTTATTACAAATTGAATTGGACAAATGGAAGCTAATGACTTTATAAGACATCAAGAAATAATCAAACAAAATCAAAAGAATGAAAAAATAGAAGAAAATGAGAAATACCTCATTGGAAAAACAACTGAACTAGAAAATAGATTCAGGAGAAATAATTTAAGAATTATTGGACTAACTGAAAGTCATGATAAAAAAAAGTGTCTCTAGACATCATCTTTCAAGAAACTATCAAGAAAAACTGCCCTGATAGTCTAGAAGCAGACAGTAAAATAGAAATCAAAAGAATCTACTGATCACCTTCTGAGAGAAATCCCAAAATGAAAACTCCCAGGAATATTATAGCCAAATTCTAGACCTCCTGAGTCAAAGAGAAAATACTGAAAGCCACCAAAAAAGAAATAATTCAAATATTGTAGAATCAAGAAAACACAAGATTTGGGGGCGGAGCCAAGATGGCGGAGAAGATACACTGAATTTCTAAGCTCCTTTCTTCCCTCAATACTAACTAGTTAAATCAGCCTCAAAAATAATGCTGGACTGATAAAAACCACAAGGATTAGAAGCACAACTTACCAGCCAAAGAGATTCTGGAATTTCGATAGAAAAGGTCAGTTCCGAGGAGAGAAAAAAAAAAATCAGCACAGACAGTGTTGGATTGGGACTAGCACACTGTGCCAAATGGGCTGGGGAAAACTCTGGGATCAGAGAAGCCACTGAGATAGAAGAATCTGTCATAGGCTGATAGCTCTACTCTGCTTATAAAATAGCAGATCAGAAGAGAAATCAAAGCCACATTAAAGCAATAGCCAGAAAATATAATCACCCCGAACTGGAAGCGACCTAACAGATCTCAGCACAGCTGTTTAGCTGCCTGCTGCTGTCCAGGGCTTTTCCTTGAGGCAGTTAAGAACCTGAACAGTGGGAGACACAGCTCAGGGCAGTCTCTAATCTATATAGTGCAGGGCTCAGGCTGAGGCAGTAGAATTTTCCCAGTAGCGAAATTCCAGCAGCAGCGGAACTCCCATAATAGTGGAACCTTTGTAGCAGGGACTATGCTTTCCGGGCAAACACTTCTGGTTTGAGCACAGGGGCTTTTTGTGTCAGCTGATAATATCCACAGCCCCACAGGAGGCTTTGGCTGGGGTTGTGACACTTTTATTGTTCAGCCTCTAGTCTCAGGGCAGTCGCTAGGCCACAGTGAGGATCCTTCACTGGGTACTCCTCGTTATGCAGCCGTGCTAACCATCTCTAGGTTACTTCTGGGGGGAGGGGAACTCTCTCCCAGAGCTCTCTTTTAGTCCAGACACAGGATAGCCCCGAGTGGGAGGAAGCTGATAAATTTCCTACCCAAAGGGCAGACCCCACTCAGAGTGTTAATAATGAGTAAAAAGCAGAAGAGAACAATTGACACCTTTGATATAGAAAAAGAGCGGGTATCCAACCACAAGGAGGCTAACAGCAGAGAGTATAACACGCTAAAGGGGAATGATACCTGTCCCCCATCACATAACTCTCTCCTAGAAGAGACTATTAAATAGTTAAGAGAGTTTGAAGAAAAATGGGGAAAGGAAAGGGAAGCTATGATAGAGAATAACAACGTCCTGAAATTTGAGTTGGAAAAAATAAAGAATTCACAGGAGGTGCAGGGAAACAAAATTTGTGAATTAGAAAAGGTTAAAAAAATCACAGTAAAGTAGGATTTCGGAATTGGAAAAGATAAAAAATTCCCAAGAAAGTAGGATTTGTGATTTGGAAAAAGAAAATAAATCACTAAAAAAAAAAAAATTAGTGAAATGGAAAAAAATACAACAGAGCAAAATAAAATAATTCATTTAAAAACTCAATTGGACATATACAAAAAGAACTAAAAATGTGAATGAAGAAAACTCATTAAAAATCAGGACTGAACAAATAGAAATGAATGATTTATTGAGAAACCAAGAATCAGTCAAACAAAACAAAAAATATGAAAAGTTGGAGAATAACGTCAAATACTTACTGGGAAAATCTATAGACCTGGAAAATAGATCTAGGAGAGATGATCTGAGGATCATTGGACTTCCCGAAAATTATGATGAAAAAAAGAACCTAGATTCTATTTTACAGGAAATCATCAAAGAGAACTGTCCAGAGATAATAGAAACAGAAGGGAAAATAGGTGTTGAAAGAATTCGTCCAACACTTTCTGAAAAAGACCCTAAAAAAAGAACTCCACGGAACATTGTGGCTAAGCTGCAGAACTATCAAACAAAGGAAGAGATATTGCAAGCAGCTAGGAAAAACAATTCAAATATCAAGGTGCCACAATAAGGGTCACTCAAGATCTGGGTGCCTCCACATTAAAGGATCGAAGGGCCTGGAACCCGATATTCCAAAAGGCAAAGAACTAGGACTGCAACCAAGAATAAACTACCCAGCCAAGTTTAGCATTTTCTTCCATGGAAGAAGATGGACATTTAATGAAACAGAGGGATTACATTTGTTTCTAAGAAAAAAACCAGACTTAAACAAAAGATTTGATCTACATCCACAAGACATAGGAGAAGCAGAAAAAGGTAAAAAAGAATTCTTGAGAACTGTATCTCTGTTGTGGATATACAGAAAATCCACATGGATAATTTTATTTTACTTATATAACATAAAAAAGGGAAGTAGTAAAGGGAAGGGGATAGTATCAGAAAAAGGGAAAGGAGAGATAAAAAGAGGGAAACTACATCCCAGGAAGAGGCATAGAAAATCTACCACATCTGAGGGAATTTAGAGAGGGGGAGAAACATGATGTGAATCTTATTCTTATCAGAGTAGGCTCAAAGAGTAAATAATTGACATATTTGTTTTTCAGAGAATTCTCTCTCACCTCATTATAAGGGGGGAGAGGAAAAGGGAAAAGGAAAAGGGAAATAAGGGAAGGGTACAAAAAAGGAGAAGGGACTTAAAAGGAGGGGGGAGGGATACTAAAAAGGGAGGGCTGCACATCACAAATGCGGTCCATAAATTAAATACTGGGGAAGGGGTTCAGGGGGAACAAAGGGGAAAAAAAGCATAATCAGGGGATAATATGATGGCAGGAAATACAGAATTAGAAATTTTAACTGTAAATGTGAATGGGATGAACTCTCCCATTAAACGGAGGCAGATAGCAGACTGGATCAAAAATCAGAACCCTACAATATGTTGTTTACAGGAAACACACTTAAAGCAGGGCGATACATACAGAGTAAAGGTAAAAGGTTGGAGCAGAATCTATTATGCTTCAGGTAAAGCCAAAAAAGCAGGGGTAGCCATCCTTATCTCAGATCAAGCAAAAGCAGAAATTGATCTAATTAAAAGAGATAAGGAAGGAAACTATATCCTGCTAAAAGATAGCATAGACAATGAAGCCATATCAATACTAAACATATATGCACCAAGTGGTATAACATCTAAATTCCTAAAGGAATTTAAGAGAGTTGCAAGAAGAAATAGACAGCAAAACTATAATAGTGGGAGATCTCAATCTTGCACTCTCAGAATTAGATAAATAGAATTAGATAAATCAAACCACAAAACAAATAAGAAAGAAATTAAATTAAAGAGGTAAATAGAACATTAGAAAAACTAGGTATGATAGACTTTTGGAAAAAACTGAATGGTGATAGAAAGGAGTATACTTTCTTCTCAGCAGTTCATGGAACCTATACAAAAATTGACCATATATTGGGACATAAAGATCTCAAAATTAAATGCAGGAAGGCAGAAATAGTAAATGCCTTCTTCTCAGATCACAATGCAATAAAAACTACATTCAACAAGAAGTTAGGGGTAAATAGACCAAAAAGTAATCTCATCTTAAAGAATGACTGGGTGAAAGAGCAAATTATAAAAACAATTAATAATTTCACCCAAGATAATGACAACAATGAGACATCATACCAAAATTTGTGGGATGCAGCTAAAGCGGTAATAAGGGGAAATTTTATATCTTTAGAGGCTTATTTGAATAAAATAAAGAAAGAAAAGATTAATGAATAGGGCCTGCAACTTAAAAAGCTAGAAAAAGACTAAATTAAAAACCCCCAACCAAAAACTAAACTTGAAATTCTAAAATTAAAAGGAGAAATCAATAATAGTGAAAGTAAAGAAACTATTGAATTAATAAATAAAACCAAGAGTTGGTTTTATGAAAAAGCCAATAAAATAGATAAACCTTTGGTAAATCTGATCAGAAAAAAGAAAGAAGAAAATCAAATTGTTAGTCTTAAAAATGAAAAGGGGGATCTTTCCATCAATGAAGAGGAAATTAGAGAAATAATAAGGAGTTACTTTGCCCAACTTTATACCAATAAATTTGATAAGTTAAGTGAAATGGATGACTACCTCCAAAAATATAGGCTTCCTAGATTAACAGAAGTGGGGTAAACTGCTTAAATAATCCCATTTCAGAAAAAGAAATAGAACAAGCTATTAATCAACTCCCCAGGAAAAAATCCCCAGGACCAGATGGATTTACATGTGAATTCTACCAAATATTTAAAGAACAATTAGCCCCAATGTTATATAAACTATTTGAAAAAATAGGGAATGAAAGAGTCTTACCAAACTCCTTTTATGACACAGACATGGTACTGATACCTAGACCAGGTAGATTGAAAACTGAGAAAAAAAATTATAGACCAATCTCCTTAATGAATATTCATGCTAAGATCTTAAATAAGATATTAGCAAAAAGACTTCAAAAAATCATCCCCAGGATAATACACTATGATCAAGTAGGATTTATACCAGGAATCCAGGGCTGGTTTAATATTAGGAAAACTATTAGTATAATTGACCATATTAATAATCAAATTAATAAAACCATATGATCATCTCAATAGATGCAGAAAAAGCATTTGATAAAATACAACATCCATTCCTACTAAAAACGCTTGAGAGTATAGGAATAAATGGACTATTCCTTAAAATAGTCAGGAGCATATATTTAAGACTGTCAGTAAGCATAATATGCAATGGAGATAAACTGGAACCCTTTCCAGTAAGATCAGGAGTGAAACAAGGTTGCCCACTATCACCATTACTATTCAATATTATATTAGAAATGCTAGCCTCGGCAATAAGAGTCGAGAAAGAGATGGGAATAAGAGTAGGTAATGAGGAAATCAAACTGTCACTCTTTGCAGATGATATGATGGTATACTTAGAGAACCCCAGAGATTCTAATAAAAAGTTATTAGAAATAATTCACAACTTTAGCAAATTTGCTGGATACAAAATAAATCCACATAAATCCTCAGCATTTTTATACATCACCAACAAAATGCAACAGCAAGAGATACAAAGAGAAATTCCATTCAAAACAAATGTCGAGAGTATAAAATATTTGGGAATCCATCTACAAAAAAAAGTCAAGAATTATATGAGCAAAATTACAAAACACTTGCCACAAAAATAAAATCAGATTTAAACAATTGGAAAGACATTCAGTGCTCATGGATAGGCCAAGCGAATATAATAAAGATGACAATACTCCCCAAACTAATCTATTTGTTTTAGTGCTATATCAATCAGACTCCCAAGAAACTATTTTAATGACTTAGAAAAAATAACAACAAAATTCATATGGAACAATAAAAGGTCGAGAATATCAAGGGAATTAATGAAAAAAAAGTCAGAGATGAAGGTGGTCTAGCTGTACTTGATCTAAAGCTGTATTATAAAGCAGCAGTCACCAAAACCACCAAAAGCATCTAAAAAATAGAATAGTCGATCAATGGAACATATTAGGTACACAGGACAAAATAGGGTACAACTATAGCAATCTAGTGTTTGACAAACCCAAAGATACCATCATTTGGGATAAGAATTCATTATTTTAAAAAAACTGTTGGGAAAACTGAAAATTAGTATGGCAGAAATTAGATATGGACCCACACTTAACCCTATATACCAAGATAAGATCAAAATGGGTCCATGATTTAGGCATAAAGAATGAGATCATAAATAGATTAGAGGAACAGACCTTTCAGACCTGTGGAGGAGGAAGGAATTTATGACCAAAGGAGAACTAGAGATCATTATTGATCACAAAATAGAAGATTTTGATTACATCAAATTAAAAAGCTTTTGTACAAACAAAACTAATGCAAACAAGATTAGAAGGGAAGTAACAAATTGGGAAAATATTTTTACAGTTATGGGTTCTGATAAAGGCCTCATTTCCAAAATGCATAGAGAACTAACCCTAATTTATAAGAAATCAAACCATTCTCCAATTGATAAATGGTCAAAGGATATGAACAGACAATTTTCAGATGATGAAATTGAAACGATTTCCACTCATATGAAAGAGTGTTCCAAATCACTACTGATCAGAGAAATGCAAATTAAGACAACTCTGAGATACCACTACACACCTGTCAGATTGGCTAAGATGACAGGAACAAATAATGATGAATGTTGGAAGGGATGTGGGAAAACTGGGACACTAATACATTGTTGGTAGAGCTGTGAAAGAATCCGGCCATTCTGGAGAGCAATTTGGAACTATGCCCAAAAAGTTATCAAACTGTGCATACCCTTTGATCCAGCAGTGCTACTACTGGGCTTATATCCCAAAGAAATACTAAAGAGTGGAAAGGGACCTGTATGTGCCAAAATGTTTGTGGCAGCCCTTTTTGTAGTGGCTAGAAACTGGAAGATGAATGGATGCCCATCAATTGGAGAATGGTTGGGTAAATTATGGTATATGAAGGTTATGGAATATTATTGCTATATAAGAAATGACCAGCAGGATGAATTCAGAAAGGTTTGGAGAGACTTACATGAATTGATGCTGAGTGAAATGAACAGAACCAGAAGGTCACTGTACACTTCAACAACAATACTGTATGAAGAGGTATTCTGATGGAAGTGGATATCTTCAACATAAAGAAAATCCAACTCACTTCCAGTTGATCCATGATGGACAGAAACAACTACACCCAGAGAAGGAACACTGGGAAGTGAATGTAAATTGTTAGCACTACTGTCTATCTACACAGGAATCTAATACTTAATGTGCAACAAGAAAATTGGATTTACACACATATATTGTATCTAGATTATACTGTAACACATGTAAAATGTATGGGATTGCCTGTCAACTAGGGGAGGGAGTAGAGGAATGGAGGGGTAAATTTGGAAAAAATGAATACAAGGGATAATGTTATAAAAAAATTACTCATGCATATGTACTGTCAAAAAATTTTAAATTATAAAATTAAAAAAAAAAAAAGGAAAACACAAGATTTAGCAGCTCTACCTTAAAGGCTTGGACAACTTAAGATATGACATTTCAGAGGGCAAAAGAACTAGAATTACAACAAAAAATCAACTATCCAGCAAAATTAAATAGGATCTTTCAGGGGGAAAATGGGTATTCAATATAATAGAGGATTTACAAGCATTCCTGATAAAGACCAGAACTGAATAGAAAATTTAACTTTTAAATACAAAGTGCAAAAGAAATATAAACAAGTAAACAGGAAAGAGAAATAAAAAATAATTCAATAAGGTTAAACTGTTTATATTCTTACATGGAAAAATGATATTTATAACTCCAAAAAACTTTCTCATTGATAGAGCAGTTAGAAGAAGTAGACACAGACAGAAAGCAGAGGTATGAGTTGAATGTGATGGTATAATTATCTAAAAACAATAAATTAATGGAAGAGAAAGAAGAACACACTGGGAGAAGGGGAAAGGGAGAATTAGAATGGAATAAATTATTTGACAAAAAAACGACTGAAAGAAATTTTATAGTGGAGGGGGAAATAGGGGAAGTGGAGAAGGGAAGCACATGAACCTTACACTGATTGGAATTGGCTCAAAGAGAGAATAATATATATATATATATCTACTGGATGTAGAAATCTATCTTACCATACAGGAAAATAAAAAGGGAAGAGGGTAAGTGAAGGGGGAGGGGGACTGATAGAAGGGAGGGTAGTTTGGGGGTGGTAAAAGTCAGAAGCAAAACACTTTTGAGAATGGACAAGGTAAAAGGGGAGGGGCATAGGATAAATAGGAGAAAATAAGAACGCAGGAGGAAATACATAATTGGTTATCATTACTGTGAAAAAAAAAAGTTATCCAGTAAGTTTTTCTGATAAAGACTTCATTTCTTAAACATATAAAAAACTGAGTCAAATAAGACACATTCCTCAATTGAGAAATGGTTGAAGGATATGAACATATGATATTGATGAAACAAATGCAAATGAAAACAAGTCTGATTTACTACCTCATTTGTCAGATTGACTGTTATGACTAGAAAAAGAAAATGACATATTGGAGGGGATGTGGGAAAATTAAAACACTAATGTTTCGTTGGTGAAGTTGTATATTGATTCAACCATTCTATAGAACAATTTGGAACTATGTCCAAAGGGCTATAAAATCATGCATACCCTTTGACCAGAATATCACTACTAGATCTATATCTCAGAGATAAAAAAGAAAAAGGAAAAGGATACAACGATATTTATAGCAGCTCTCTTGGTGGTGGCCAAAAATTGGAAATTGAGATGTTCCCTCAATTGGGGAATTGATGAACAAGTTGTACATGATTGTGATGGATTACTATTGTGATATAAGAAATGATGAGCAGATTGCTGACAGAAAAATGTGGAAAGACTTAACATGAACTGATGTAAAGTGAAATGAACAGGACCAGGAAAACATTGTTCATAGTAACAGTGATTTACTGTATAATGACCTACTATGAATAACTTAGCTATTCTCAGCAATATTTGTCCAAGACAAATTTGTAGGGCTCATGATGAAAAGTGCCATCCATTTCTAGAGAAAGAACTGGTAGAGCCTGAATACAAATCAAAGATACTTTTACTTTAATTTATTTTTCTGGAGTTTTTTTGGTCTGTGTTTTCTTTCACAAAGTGACTTACATGGAAATGTGTTTTGCATAATTACACATGTATAAACTATGTCAAATTGCTTGTTTTCTCAATGAGAAGGGAAAAAGAGGGAGGGAGAGAATTTGGAACTCAAAATTGAAAATACAATGTTAACATTGTTTTTACATGTAATTGGAAAAAATAAAATGTTAAATAAGGAAAAAAAATAGAGTCAGGGACTCTTTCCCCTTTTTCATATCCTCATTTTTTAGCATAATATCTGGCACATGGTAAGTCCTTAATAAATTCATATTGGTTATTAATTTACATATGAATTTTATTTATTTACCTCTGCATATGTTGTGTTCTTCAAGTAGATATAAACTTGAAAATTTACCTCATTTGGCTTCAGGAAAATAGATATCTTGATATACTATTGTTGGAGCTGTGAACTACCTTTCTGGAAAGCACTTTGGAACTATGTCCATAAGATACCTCAACCCAGCAATACCACTACTAGACCTATACCCCAAGGAGACCAAAGAAAGAAGAAAAGTATTTATATGTACAAAAACATGCATAGCAATTCTTTTTAAAGTTGCAAAGAACTGGAAACTAAAAGAATGCTAATCAATTGGGGAATGGTTGAATAAATTATGAGTATAGTGTTCTTGTGCAGCTAGAAATGAAGAATGGAATAGTTGCAAAGAAACCTAGGAAAACTTAGGTGAATCGATTCAGAAATTAGTAAGCAGAACCAGAAAAATAATGTATAACATAAGACTGTAAATATAAAAATGCTGAAAGACTTCATAATACTGATCAATGCAGTGGTCAGCGGTGATTCCAGAGGACTGATAATAAAGAGTGCTGCCATCTTTTTGACAGAGTGGTGATGTACTAGTATGCAAAATAAGACACATTTTTGGATGTGGCCAATATGGGAATTTGTTTTGCTTTACTATACTTATTTGGCTTAAGGGTTTTGTTTTTGTTTTTATTTTTAAGAGGAGGGAAAAATAAAAATAATTGAAAAATTAATTTAAAAAAAGATGAAAGTGTACCAATATATTCCCCCTTCCTTCCTGGAGGGACCTGGAAGGACCCTGGAGGACCAAAGATGTGATACATTGAATATACTATTAGATACATAACTGAGTTTTATTATGATTTTTCTTTTTCTTTTAAAATTTAAATTTTTAAAATTAAATTAATTTAAATTAGATAATAAAATATTCATATTTTTAAATAAAATTAATTAAAATTAAATCAAAATTTAAAATTATTACAAGGGAGGGAGGAAAAGAAGGGAAGTATATTTGGAAAGAAAATTTATGCAAAACCAAAAGAAAGCAATAAAACTTGGGGGGGGAAAGAATGTATGCACCTTGAGGGAAGGAATTGTTTCATTTTTATCTTTGAATCTCCAGCTTTGAGTACAATACATAGAAAGTACTTAACGGCTGTTGAATTGGACAGACTTGTGTTTTCACTAAGACTAACGTATCCCTGGGAATGATCCCCCCAGGAACAAAGTCTTTCAGCCCTGAATGGGGTTAGGGGACTTCTGCACTGAAGCTGATACTTGCATGATTAATTGAAAACATTGAATTTCTCACAGCCACTGGGAGTCACGGAATGATAACATTTTACCCTTCTTTTCTCCTTCTCCCTTTTCTCCTTTCCCCTCCTGGTAATACTGTTAATATCAGAACCTTTTTGTGTCTGAGCAATTTCCTTTCAAAGCTTGAAAGACCAAAAAAAATGCTGCTTATACCATCTAAATATTATAGATTCAGCTATTCCCTGGCAGCATGAGGCCCTTTGACAATTCATACCAAGTCTTAGGAGGAATGCTCTTGGAGAAGGTCTCATGACCCTGCATAGTGCCCACAAGCCCAAGAACATGGTTACCAGAGCATCCACCTGAGGTGGATATATGGCTTGAATTCTTAGATTTACAAATGCCACTGAAGACAACTGCCATAATAGAAGAAAGCCTGAGTACATCAGGGTAAAGATAGACAAGGAAGACTCAGCAGGGCATAGTGGATTTGGAAAGCCTGGATTTTCTATTGCAATTGTTTACTTACTCTTGCTATGATCTTGGAAAAGCCGTTTTACTTGTTTGGGACTCAATTTCTTGATCTGCAAAATGAAGAGTTTCTAAGGTTTGTTCCAGCTAGAAATCCTATTATCCTTTAAGACAGTATCTTAGCTGAGATGAAGAGGCACTTCATTTCCATCATGGGGATTTGGAATTCCAGCCCCCAAAAGGCTATTTATTAGTCCCAAATAATTATCCTGGGAGCTGGGTGTACAGAGACAAGAATAAAGTCTCTGTCCTAGAAGAATTTACATTATTTTTCCCCTTTTTAATTTTTAATGACATCCTTTATTTTTAAATTACCTTCATTCTCAAATTGGGCAGCTAGGTGGCACAGTGGATAGAATTGTGGACCTGGAAATCGGGAAAGTCATCTTCATGAGTTCAAATCCAGACTTAGACACTTAATAACTGAGTGACTCTGGGCAAGTCAGTTAACTCTGCCTCAGGTTCCTCATCTGTAAAATGAGCTGGAGAAGGAAATGGCCAACCACTCCAGCATCTCAGCCAAGAAAATCCCAAATAGGGCCACGGAGAATCAAACATGACTGAGCATTTCCAAACATGTCCCTTCTCCCCTCTCCAGAGAGATATCCCTTGTGACAAAGAATAAAAGGGAAGGAAAAACAATTCAGGAGGAAACAAGCAGGAAGCACAATGGAGAACATGCGTTCAGTTCTTTTCATCTCCTGCTCTGAAACAAGTCATGACCTATGGCCACTTGTGCATTCAGGAGGAATTCCTTGACTTGTGTTCCTGTAACCTCGGTGCCTGACATTGCTAAGACCTGTGATTTCATCAGCACTTTAGGGAGCACCCAGGAAGGAAACAATTTCCACTAATGTTGATCTATAACTGCTTTGCAACTTGTGATGTTAGAGAATAACCTGCAGGCATGAATGATTCAGTGATTTGCTTGGAGTCCCACAGATAATCTGTATAGAGGTAGAATGTGGACGCTGGTCTTTAGACTAGTTCTCTAAACATTAAGCTAGGCTGATTCTCCATTGCACACAGTGGGTGCTTAATGTTTGTTGAGCCAACTTTTCCCCATATGGATAGTTCATCTGGTCCTTTTGGACAGCGTTGGCCCTACGGTACTCATCCACGTGGGATGCTTCTGAGCAGTCACTCTACTCCAGCACTGATGTACCCTGCATCTTGAGTCTCAAGCCTTGTTCCGTTCAGCTATAGTTGCACAGGTCTTCCAGCCTGGGCATAGGACTTTGGGGACCTCGTAGCTTGGCTCGGAACACTGACACCTTGATTTTGGGGAGTGGGAACAAGGCCTACCTAAGCCAGAGAGTGACTGGTGCAGAGGCAAGTATCCAGTTCCCAAGAAGCTCATCTTTGTCTCTGTCACTTATCTGTAACAGACCCATCCTCTTCCCTTTCCCCCATTCCCAAACAGCAATTTCCAATGCTGTTTCTTGCCTAAATGGCCCATCTTGGCTCCCTCCCTTGGTCCTCTCCGGTTCCTGGCCGGGAGAGTGGCTAGTCTCTGTCACGTATCACTGCTCGTAGGGGGCACGGAACGTTTGTGGGGATACCGCGTATGTGGGCTGCACATCTGGGTGGGGCCTTTGTGCTCTGCCATGTAGACTTGCACACATCTCGGGCTGCAGTGCCTCGGAGTCATTTCGGGGGCATCCCCCTCTCACTGCGCCATCCACAGCGGTCCCTGCCCCCCAGGACCTGGCTGACATTTTTGCTCTGGGCCCTGGCTTGCCTTCTGTCAGTCACATCCACACTGAGAGGGAGATCGGGGGCTGTCCCTTTGGTCCTCTTCCTTAGCCATCTGATCGTTTGTCAACCTTACACTAGGTAAAGTCCATTACAGCAGGTGAAGGTGGCTGCCACCGGTTCAGGAGCCCAGCCCCTGAAAAATGGGAGTGAGAAGCCTCTCCCGTGTCATTAATTCTCCTGCGATGGAGGCCTTTCTGGAGGGATGGACGCCGGGGTCAGGGTGACTGATTGCACCTGCAAACGCCTGGTGAGGGGCTCTGGCCCGTGCGAGATGTTTGCTGTGTTTTCAGAGTGAAATGTCATTTGGAAATTAACGACTCCCAGCCTTTGTATGCTCTCAGTACATCAGGCTGAATTGTGAGGTGGGGGAGAAGGAAAAGCTGAGCTTCCACGCGGCCAAGCCTGGCCTGTCCATTGACCCCCCCATCCAGAGCGCCGGCATTGCTCCCCAGTCTGTGCCCGTTGCGCCTCCCACTGCCTGGTAGCTGGCTCGGGGCCTTCCTACTGGGGCAAGTTGCCATTTCCTTGGAGACAGTATCTT
The DNA here is from genome assembly GCF_048593235.1 of Sminthopsis crassicaudata. NCBI lineage: Eukaryota > Metazoa > Chordata > Mammalia > Dasyuromorphia > Dasyuridae > Sminthopsis > Sminthopsis crassicaudata. The sequence continues at coordinate 473,203,334 of NC_133618.1, forward strand.
TTTCCCTAAGACTTCCCTGGAAACCAGCTGCCTCAGCTCCACGCCTGAAAACTCAAGCACAAATAATTTTCAATTTGTCCAGGAGTTTCAATATCACAATCCCATGTTAAATAATAGATTAGATGCCCCAGGGAGAGAAACAGGATTTAAAAAGAAGAAATAAATAAAAGGAAAACTGAAATTCAGCATAAAAGTTTGGAGAGCGATAGGGAGCTAGGTTCCACTTTTTCTGTAGCTCCTTGGCTACATCCTGCCCTGCCTCTCCTTGTATTCCTGCTCTCCAGAGTTCACCTTGATTGTCCTTTGCAATGCTCTTGGTCCTCTGGGGAGTCTGTGGCAACGACAATACCATGTCTGGGGAGAGAGTCCGGCCCTGTTAGCATTATCGGAGCTATGTTCTCTTAACATTGGCCCCTTATCTTCCTGGGCAGCACCCACAGAATTACAGAATTTGATAGTTGGAAAGGCCCTCAGGAGCCATCTAAGGCTTATCCAGCAAAGGAAAATTCACTTCCACGTGCCCCTCCTCGGGCATGAGCCCTCCAATCAGCACAGCCAGACACACTGACTAGATACTTAAAGGAGCTGGCCCCAGCCACCTCTCCAGCCTCATCATACATCATGCGCCTCCTGCATACTGCTCCTTGGCCAAAACGAGCTTCTTGCTGTCCCTCACAAGTAGCCCATCATCTGCCATGCCTTTGTCCTCCCTGTCACCCACGTCTGCTACATATTCCTCCCTCCGTTGCAACTTTGAGTGCCTTGTTCCCTTCAGGAAAAACATCTTTCAGCTCAAGCATCACCTTCTAGTCCCCCAAACCCTAGTAGCTAATTGCTCCCTCAAATCACTTTGTATGTGTTTTACTCTTATTTTCTGTAATACATACCTATATGTGTACGTGCTGTCTCACTGGGCTGGACCATAAGCTTCCTGAAGATTGAGACTATTTTTGCTAGTCTGTATCTCTAGGGCTAAGCCTTATGGGCTTAAAAGGCACTTACTAAATGCTTGTTGGCTGATTGACAGACAGACAGACAGACAGACCCGTGAGTAAACCTTCCCTTGTAACAGAAGTGATTAAGCAAAAACATCTGGTTTGGAGACCTTGACTTTCAGTTTATAGAGTTTTTTGTTTTAGTAATGCTGTCAACTCTACTGTGAAGGGAAAGCTAGGGAGGGGAGATGGCTGGAGCTTCTCAGATCTTCTAGGAACAGATTCATGAAGTAGGCAGGAAGACAGACCAGACATTTCAGGCAGACGTGCAGACAGGGAAACAGAAAAGCCAGTAGACAACCTCCCACTTGGCTACCCTCGGCTGTCTCTCTCTGTGTGGCCCTCATTGCTGTGGGAATTGGACTACAGCTAGCAGATGCTTGTGGGATGCGAGCTCTGCTTATTCCACTCCCCTAAGGATTTAATAGTGTATTGCCGAGCCCCTGGCCTGGGCCATGTTTTGTAAGGCTTGTGGGCTTCTGGGATGGGGCTTGGGCCTGGGGGTGGCTGTGTTTGGGGTCACTGCTCTCCCTGGGGGCACTGAGGCAGAAAGAGGGTGAAGATTAAAGTGTGTTTTAGACCCCTAAGGACCGTCTTTGAATGGGGTAGGTCAGATCTTGCCTATCAAACCAGGACACAGAATCCCACAGGGAGGCTGATCTTCATTGTTCTACTTTCCCTCAGGAAGTGTCAGATCATACCATATTCTTTGTTCTCTTCCCAGGGGCTTGAAAGAGCTGTTTTAGGGAGAACCTACCCTTTCTTATTCTGCCACTGACAACTGCTTATAAGAAGGACAGTCCTGGACTAGGACCCTTTCCCATGATTCTTCACTCTTAGTCCATAGAGTGGGCTGACCCAGGCCTGTCATGCAGCCTCCTAACCTGGACGCTGCTTTCATTCAGTGCCTCCTTGGCTTCTGCTTATTAAGTTGCCCTGCCTTCCCCCCTTTTCTTTCCCCAACATTTCCAAGAATCACAGTATATCAGGGACCTCCAAGGTCCTCTTAGACAATACAGAAAGCCAGGGTGATGACCTAAGGAAAGGAGCCTTTTACTTGAAGTGAAGAACTTAGCTTCAAAGCCATACTCTGTCACACACTACCTGTGTGAGCCACCCTACACTGCTGCTTCACTCCGGCCTCTGTCTTCTGTCTGTAAAATAAATAGGTTGCGAGGGATGATCTCTATGACCCTGATAAGTAGCCGTCCCTGCTTGAAGACCTGCAGGGAATGGGCCACCCGTTACTTCAAAGAGCAGCCCGACCCTTCTACCAACAAACTCTACCTGTTAGGAAATTTTTCTTATTGAACCAAATTATCATATTCCTTGTTCCAGACACTTTGCCTTTATTAATGGAGACCAAACATCAATGGCTGAAATCTCTCTCTCTCTCTCTCTCTCTCTCTCTCTCTCTCTCTCTCTCTCTCTCTCTCTCTCTCTCTCTCATTCTTTCTCTCTCTCTCTCTCTCTATCAATATAGTGCTCTCAGATTTATAAAGAATTTTAGGTAAATGACTTCATTTCATCCTAAAAACCTTGTTAAGTAGGGAATATTGCCCCCATTTTGAAGATAAAGAGACTGAGGTATCTATCTATGTCAATATAGTGCTCTCAGATCAGATTTATATAAATGACCTCATTTCATCCTAAAAACCTTGTTAAGTAGGAATAATTGTATCCCCATTTTGCAGTGAGGTTCAGATAATTTAAATAACTTATACAGTTAGAAGTATATGAGGAAGGTTTTGAAAATTAAACTTTCCTGATTCTAATCTAGTCTTTTTTCCACTAAACTACACTGCCTCTAATCACATTAGTCTTTTTGATTCATGTTCAGTTTGACATCCAAGAAAACCCCCAGATATTTTTTTATATAAGCTAACCAGCTTATAACCAGTCATGATTCTCCATCTTATGCTTGTGTCATTGTTTTTGTTTTGTTTTGTTTTTGTTTTTTTAATCTAAATATAAGACTTTATATTTACCCATTGGAGAGAGAGTAGTGCCTGAAATCCCACCATTAGAACTTTACTTTTAAAGATAATCTTCTGACAGCTTCTAAGGTCATATGATTTTATTGATCTAGACCTGAAGGGATGTTAGAGGTCTTCTAATTCAATTCCCTCATTTTTCAGATGAGGAAACTGAGACCACGGGCAATAAAAGGTAAAAGTTCTGGAGGGACACAAGGGGAGCTTACATGATTCATATTCTCAAAAGGAACTGTCTGGCTCAAGGATTCTTAACTAGGATTTTGGAATTTACAATTTTTGATAACTAATATGATTTGTTTCTGTTGCAATCCTTTTGTATTATTTAAATTCTCCTTGTATTTGAGCAAGAATTCTGTAGACGACTCTCCCTTCTTGTGGTCATCTGGCCTCTTCTTAAAGATCAGAATTAGAGAAATGGTGGATTTTTAATAAAAATACAAAGTACTTTTAGTTAATTCCTTTTTTCTTCATATCGTTGTTATTTCTCTCACTGTTATGCAGTAAACTCTCCATTGTGACAGAAAAAAAATAAGCAAAAAATCTGATGCAAAGACTTTGCTCAACAATGTATATAATATTTTGTCCTGGTAGTCTAGTTCTTTTCCTCCTGCCTCCCTCAAATTCTTAATTATTAGGGAAGAAGTAGGTAGGGATGGTTCAAGACTTAGGTCTTGAAGGAGCACTTTTCTAGGTCTCCTGGGTAGCTTAGGTTCTTACAGGATCTCAGGCCTGAGAATCTGGGTAAAAGCAGAAAGAGAGGAATGAGATGGGCATTGGGAAGAGAAGGCAATGGGAAGGAAGTGGTGGGGAGAAGAAGGAAGAAGTAGGAGAGAAAGATAGGGCCTGAAAAAAGAATGGCGGTTGGCTGGAGAAAAGCCAGTATTTTGGGTCACACCTCAGGCTGAGAGAGGAGCTAATGCTTTCCTAATTCCTTAAGCTTCCCCTACAGTCTGTGAACCTCTCTTAGAACACAGAGGAGCAGCTTTGTCCCTGAAATTGTGTATTTGCTGCCATCTCATGGTGATTATGAGGAAACATCATTGCCTGCCTGAATGAAGATGGACACCCTTGGACCTAAGATGCTAAGGCCCACTACCCTGAGACTGTCCAGGGGGGAATGTGCTGAGGCTCCAGACCATCAAGCTTACTGTCTAAAAGATGTCTGGACCCCAAGGGCATTTGCCTCCAAAATCTAACAGTGTGAAAAATAAAAACAATAAATTCAATTCCCATTGAATCCCGGCGGGAACTCCTGAGGCTTACTGGGAAGAAATTACCTCTTTTGGGTACTTTGGATCCTGTGGATGCAATCATATTTTCCATTTAGTTTGAACTTCTATAGTTAAATCTCCATCCCCAGGCTGAGCCCCAAAGACTTGACCTCCATGGGGCAAAGGCAATGCCCCATCCCACTTCCTGGCTTGATTTTCCTGCTCAGCTTTTCAGGCCTATGAGGGTTCCAAGGGTCATAGACAGAGGATGACAGCTTCCCCTAACATATTCAGTGGCTGTCCCCTGGGCTCCATCCCAGGTCCAGATTCTGGCTCTTTTTAACTCTGGCCCTATCCTAACCTCTAATGTTAGGTTAATCAGGGACTAATCCATCAAAATCCTACCCTCCCTCACAGACCCAGCCATCACCCAGGCCTTCTGAAATAATATACCTACCTGTTTTTTTTCCTCAGGCAAGTGGCTGTAGGGCAATAACTTCATCTGGACCTTTAGAGGAAGCACTGCCGGGATGAAACCTGTCATAGCTGTGGGGCTGGGAAGAAGTACACTTCAGGGCCAGACCACTGCTGCTTTTACCAGGAAGGGTGAGGTTGTCAGGGAAGTAGGCATGTCCCCAGTGTTTTAAGTGCTTTCCAAATTTTCTGCTCTGGGGAGAACCCTAGTGACTTTGCCTTAGTTATTTAGGTCAGGCTAAAAACTGACTGACCCCAGCTCTGACACAGACGAAGTCTGGAAAAAACTGAGCCCCAACTCTAGCTCCTGAGTGTGTAAGGGTGAATCATCTCTAGATGACTCAGAAAGAGGGAAAAGTGGTGGGTCGAGCTTTGGCGTTCCCTTCCAGCCATCCCATAGTTTCTTCCAAGGCCTGGAGCTATTATAATGGAGTCATTATGAGGCCTGATCCAACTTTTGTCCTGGGAGGGCTATTGATGCTTCTTCCCTGCCAGGATTCTCAAACCAATACTTCATTGAACCCTTACACAATGAGTACTATTGAGCCCCTCCAAATCAACTATCTGCATGTGGGACATGGCAAGTTGGCAAACAGTAAATGAGTCTACTTTAGAACAGAAACAATTAGAGCAGCAGCTTCTGCTCTTCCTAGGACGCAGTTCAATCCCCCTGAGTTGGTCCCTCTTGAGACTGCTTTAACTTCTTCAGAGCATACGTATGAGTAGGTTCCCTTCTTTCAAGTTGTACAAGCCAATTCAGTCCAATAGATCATTATGGGCCCTCACGCTCCACTGATTAAGATGAGGTGGAAGGGTATAGAGAAAGAATTGAATGGTTTCTGATCTCAGGACTAGTGATTGACTAGTGGATAAAACATAAAAACAATTAGAGAACAAGAGGGTACTAAGTGGTGTGAGATAGACATGAACGTCACAGGCTTCAGAAAGGAGAATCCAGTCAGGGACAGAGTAGTCAGGGAAAACTTCCAGTAAGAAGCCTATGGCCTAGTATAAAAAGAAGGGTAGAATTTAGGTAGGTAAGTAAGAGGAGATAGAAATGTTAGGAAGAAGGGTATGAAAACAAAATGAAGGTATGTAGTCAACTAAAAATGAGATTGGGCTGGTTGGAGGAGGATAGACTTCTCCAGTGGAGAAAAGAATGGGAACACAATTTCAGACCAGTGGAAGCTTTGAATTTAGTTCAAATTAATTCAATTCAATACATTCATCCATTCTTTAATCAAGTATTTATCAAGCACCTATTAGTTGCCAGACAGTGCTAGAGAGAGACACAGACAAAAGGGTCCTTTGACCCTTTGAGGTCATTGTCCTTAAGAATCCTAGCAAGTTAACTGGAAACATTTTAAAAAGATCTACTATTTGCAAAAACACTATGCCAGATACTGGAACTACAAAGACACAAGGCAACTTATGTCTGTTTTCCTGAAGATTTTAAAAAGCAAGGCTAGAGAGTTAGCATTTTATGCTCTATGCAGCTTCAGGTTCCTGCCGAATAGCACCTGAAGGATGGCCATTCCAGGGAAATGCAGCTACAGGCGGATCCAAATTCAATATAAAAATGGGTTTCCTGTCACAAAGACCCAAATAGGACCCATATAGGCTCATTTATCTGTAAAAGCACCGTCTCCTCCCCTTCCCAACCAGCGCCCTTAAACAAACCCAAGACCCTAGTTGTGAAAGCTTAGATTCAGAATTAGGATCAGAGTTACAGGGAAAATGAAGGTTGGAGCTATTTAAGGTTTGGGTCGCATTGAATACTACTTGAAAACAAATTAGGGTTAGAACTTGTCTGTAGCTGTGCTGTAGGGGTGTAATAGAGGAGGATTTCCTACGGTATGACACCTTCTGTTTGTGGGCGAGGTAGACTGGAAAAAATGGTCAATGGGAGTTGAGACTGAAGTGTTTCAAGAAGGCAAGAGATGACCAGAGGAATAGATTGTGTATTAGGTATTGAACTTACTGGGGAAGAAAGAAAGAGACCCAAGGAATCATATATGACAGCAGCAAGGATCTGGCATCGATAGAATAAAGTTTAATGGAATGTCTTCTTATTTCTCAAACTAATGCACTTCATCTCTTAACTTAAAGTGTTTTTCTGAGGCTGTCTCTCATACCTGGACCCTTTTCTCCTCATTTCTACCTCTTGGCTTCAAGTTTCAGTCAAAGTTCCACCTTCTGCAAAAAGTCTTTCCCTATCCTTATTAATCTTAGTGCCTTCTAAGATACTTCCTTATCTCCCGTTTATTCTGTATGTATCTTCTTTGTACATAGATGTTTACATACTATCTCTACCATTAGACTGAGTTTCTTGAGAGCAGGGACTGAGTTTTGGCCTTTCTTTGCACCCCAGTACTTAGTGCTATGCCTGGCACATAACAGGCATTTAATAAAAGTCAATCTCCTCTATAAGCACACCACGTACCGTGAGTTAGTTTTCTATATGGTAAAAGAGAGTTTGTTTAAAACAAACAAACTGCTGATCTTTTCCATTTTTCTTCTATTGTCTTCCTTTTAGTCTTATCTTTAAATGTCCTCAAAATGACTTTGCTTAGTTGAGTCTCTTGCCAAAATTTCTGTAAACTTGTTTTATACTCCATATGTGTGTGTGTGTATATACACTTATACTTGCTTTTTAGTGTTTATGAGACGTTTGCTCGTTAACCTTCCACCGTCCTTTCCCTTCTACCTCTAATATTTCTAAAGTGTATTTATATTCTGAACCAGTATTTCTCTGGACTGCCATGTCTTTCCTCTTGGCAAGCATGTCAAATGTTTGCTGACTGAGATGCTTTTTAGGCTTTTTTGGTCTCATTACAATAATTGATTTGAATTGGCTAGAGTGTTGCTATCCTTTCTTCTATCCATTTCCCAATTTTGTTTTTGCAACAATAACTCATTTAAATAGTTCAAGCTAGAGTTGCTTTTATTATAATAATGCTTCCCCCCTCATTTTTATTCTTCTAGATGTGTAATAATTTTTCCTCTCTATTCTATTAAGTCAGTGATCTGTGCTTAACTGTAGCCAGCTTGGGAGAGGTAGGGGGGTGAAAGAGGAAAAAAAATTAAAAAGTGCATAGCAGAGAACAAAAAAACAAAAACAAAAACAACCTACAAGCAAACAAAGAAAAGATGTACACTCATGAATATAATTTCTTCCATTATTATATATGATTTCTTGAAATGGAAATTTGTTGTTATATATTTTTCATTCTTCTTGTTGGTCTGTTGGGCACATGAGAATGTTCTGCTTTGTTTTCTTTTGTTTTCTTTTGTTTTCTTTTGTTTTCTTTTGTTTTCTTTTTCTGTCTTCATTTTCCAATTTTTTTTCTTATTTTATATTTGGTGCAATAAGTAAATTTTTAAAAATAAAGTCTTTCAAAGCTAAGAAAAAAAATCAGTGATCTGGCTATAGAGAGACAGCAGATTCATAAATGCTCTTGTATCAGAAAGGAGTCATTTTCTGACTGTTAAAATATAATGTTTTTTTTTTTTTTTTTTTGAGATGCATTGGGTGCTCACCATGTCCTAAATCTTCAGATTTTTTTTTAAGGAAAGTATACATGATGTATAGGCACAAGTCTTCTGTATAGTCTGAAAGTCTATGGCCTCTCCGGATCATTATTTCTGAATCATAATTTCCAATAAATTTCATTCTTCTCACCTATTCCAATCTTTGCATTGAAATCACCAATTATCAAAGTATTCATTGATTTAATTAGGAAAGGGTTCCCCTCCCCTCCCCTTCCCCCCCCAGGGCTGGGGTTAAGTGACTTGCCCAGGGTCACACAGCTAGGAAGTGCTAAGTGTCTGAGACCACATTTGAACTCGGGTCCTCCTACATTCAAGGCTGGTGCTCTATCCACTGCACCACCTAGCTGCCCCTAGGAAAGGGTTTTTATCAAGGTCTTTATAAGATTGCTCTATCTCTACAACAGGTGTTGACACAAACTGCAATTATATTCATGGTGGTCTTTTTACAAGCATTGCATTATGACGTGGCCAAATATCCCATTAAACTTTCTTGTAGTCTTTGGATACACAATAAAACCAACCTTACCAATTCTTTGATTTGCCTTTCCAAGGGGAATCTAGGAGCCACCTTTCCATTTCACCACAATTTTCTTCTTGCTGCTGATTTTATTTATGGTGAGAGGATCAAGATTGATATGATTCAGTTTATGTATTAGTATTTATATTCAGATTAAAAGGTGTCTGTGTGTGTGTGTGTGTGTGTGTGTGTGTGTGTGTCTATAATTCATAGTATCCTTTCCCCTATTTTTTTAATCGCCCTCTGTCATTGTCACTGCAAAAGGGAAGCTGGAGGACAGAGAGACATTTTGTATTTTCGTTTTATTGGTGCTATGGCCAAAGAATTCATCACTAAGTGGCCACTGGACCAGTGATGAACTTCTCCATATTTACTTAGTCTTTGGAAAGTAAATATAATCCATTGAAAGGACTATACTTGAAGTCTTTCTAGAGTAGTAATAATAACAAGTATTAGTGTATGCTTTAAGGTTTAGAAAACACTTTACAAATCTTATCTGAATGAATATTTTTAACATCTTCCTGAAATAGGTGCTATTTCCATTTTACAGTTGAGAAACTGAGGCAAACAGAGGTTTAAGCCATTTGCCCAGGATCACACAGCAATTAAGTATCTGAGGTTGGATTTGAATACAGGTCTTCCTCACTCTAGTTTTAGTACTCTGTTTTGTCATTAGCTACTGACAGTAGAAACTATCAGTGTTTGAACTCTGTTGGAATAACCTGTACGAACCCAATCTTAGTATAAGACTTTTTGGAGTCACAGGCAAATTCCTAGAACAAACTACCTAGATGAAATCTTCTGCACAGGTTGCTTCCATTTCTTTATTTTCCACTCCCTCTTTACAATATATATATATATATATATATATATATATATATATATATATATATATATATATATATATATATATATATATATATAATCTCTCAACTACAACTGCTCTCTCTAAGGTTACTAAATTAATTACTAAATTAAATTACTAAAAATACTAAAAATAAAATAAATTACTAAATTAAGGTTACTAAACTAAGGTTGCTAAATACAATGGTCTTTTGAAAGAAAAAGCATTTATTAAGTGCTTACTTAATATGTGCCAAGAATTGTGCTAAGTGTTAGGGATACAATTAGAAAAATCAAAATGGTTTGGGAGAAAACACAGAGAAGAAAGTTCAGCACTATGATACAAAGAAAGCCCAGAAGTTCTAAGTTTGCAATAGATGGGTGGATGGCAAGGTCCAGGGATCTTTAGGTTCTTAACCCTTTTTATTTTTATTATTTAATGTCTCAGTAACTTTTGACACTATTGACAAAACCCTCCTTTCCTTTCTAGACTTCTATGTCATTGCTTTTTTTTTCCTGGTGTTCCTTTTTTCCTGCCTGGTTTTATCTTTTTTTTTTTTTTTTTAAACTTGTCTTTTTTTATTGAGCCCTCCTCCATTTTTTACCCATTAATAATAAATGTCCCCCAAGGGTTATACTGTCATGGTCTCTCTTAGTCTGTTTTTTCTGTCTCTCTCTTTCTCTCTTGATTCTTCTAATAACCCTGCATCACAACCTTGAGTCCTTCTTGACTCTTCCCTACCCATTTTCAATTCTTTGCCAAATCATTTTTTCTTCAATAATGTCTGTTGTCTTCCCTTTATTACATAGCCAGTAAAGACTTAACTCAGACCTTGATCACTTCTTTCCTGGACTATTGTAACCATCTCTTAACTGATCTCCTTGCCTTTAGTTTCTCCCCTGCCACTTTTCCCCCATAGGTAGCCAAAGTAATCCTCCTTAGCATGTGTCTGGTCATGTAATTCCCCAGCTCAAAAATCTTTAGTTGCTCCATGTTATCCAAGGATCAGAAGTTTAAGAAAGAATCGTGGCCCATCATTTAAAACTCTTTACAGCAACACTCCAAACTGACTCTCTAGGCATGATTCCCTTTCACCCGCTCTGCTTTCCAGTCCAACTGGCTGGATACTGACTGTTAAAGTTAGTATTCCATCTCCCATGCTCATGCCTTTGTAGATTCTGTCGCCCATCCCTGGAATGCAGTCCCTCCTCATTCCTCTTTGAATCTGTAGCTTGCTTCCAGACCCACCTCAGGTACCACATTCCATAGGAGGTCAATTCTGATCCTACTAGTTTTTGGTGCTCTCGATTTTATCACTTATCTTATATTTACTTTTCTGTTGAGATGCTGTGTCCATCAATAAGAGAGTAAGGACTATTTTTCATGTTTGTCTTTGTATCTCTAGTATCTAGCACGTTGTGGGTGTGTGTTGGGGTGGGGGGTGGAAAACTGGTGCTAGTGCAAGATACTGAAGCTGGGATTCCACTAATAGGAGTAGTTAGCATTGAGGGAATTCTCTCCATCAGTGAAGACTAACATCTGGTCTTCAATTTACAAGTCTTTAAGAGTTGCCTAAGGGGTTGAAAAGTTAAGTGATGTATTCAGGACCGCACATACAACTTGTGGTAGAGTTGGGACTTGAAAGTTGGGACTTGAACCCAGGTCTTTCTGGCTAAAGCAAGTCCTCTGTCCTTCATTCCATTGCTGCCTCTCTGCCTTGAAAATAGGAAGTAAATGCTCAATAGATGTCTGTGGAATTAAATTGATTAGTCCTTTTTTCATTATATCAATTTGCCTCATTCAATACATGGAGTAAAGTTCAGATTTTTGAAGTGCCCAGCAAGAATAGCCGGAGCATGTCCAGGAGATTGCTAAAGCTTCCACTTTGACTTTGATCATTTGCTGTTAAAGTGAAAGGCAGGAGGGATTCCTTTCAAATAATAAGCTTTTCTCCTTCGTTTCTCTTCAAGATCTGGACCTGGCTCTCCAGACTTCATCATGCCCAAGAAGCCGCCTCATCCTGGAAGCTTCATCTGCCTCTGAAGCCCCCACCCTCAACCCTCTCCTGGCTCCACTCCTGCTTTCCAGGCTCCCCCTTTTTGATATTATTTCTCCCTATTAGAATATAAGATCCTTCAGAGCAGGGATTATTATTTTTTGCTTATATTTGTAATTCTAGAGTTTAGCATAGTTCCTAACATATATAGTGAACACAATACATACTTAATAAATAGGGGATACTAGATGGTACAGTAAATAAAATGGAAGACAAGTTCAAATCCAGCCTCAGGTACTTACTAGTTGAATAACTCTGGGTAAGTCACTTAACTTCTGCCTCAGTTTCTTCAACTATAAAATGAAACTAGTAATAGCCCCTACCACATGGGATTGATATGAGGAACAATTAAGATAATGTTTGTAAAGTGCACTTCTTACCACATAGCAAACACCTCAAAAAAAGGCTTATTCCCATATCTTCTTGTTTTTAGCTCTTTGTTTAGGAATGGGCTGACTGACCAAGTATTTCCAAGCTACATTGCCTCTAGTAGTGATACTGGAGCTACTACACTGAAATTCTTTAAGATCACTGCCCTGTGTGTGTTTCACGAGGAGGTAGAAATGTCCCTAAGACATTAGCTGGAGGAAATTAAGCACACATAGAGATCTGTGTTGGAGGTGACACCATTTTAAGGGCATTGATTCTCAAGATATCTGAAAGAGAGGATATCAAACAATTGGGAAATATAATAAGCTTTGTTATAAAAATACCTGTGTCTATACCTTTATAAAATCTTTAGAAAAATTCTTCTCTCTCTCTCTCTCTCTCTCTCTCTCTCTCTCTCTCTCTATATATATATATATATATATATATATATATATATATATATATATATATATATGTATTATATATATTCAGTGACAAAATGCAAGCGGTTATTGGATTCTAGAACTCATATCCTTCTGAGATAGCCTATTTTTTTTTAAAGACAGCTGTCTCTAATTCCCCCTTCTATCCTCCACAACCATATTGCTCCCCATTGCACCCTTTGCAGCCAGTCAGAACAAATATTACCCACCTTTTAGGACAGTTCTTCAAAACTTTCTGACATCTGTTACATTCTCCCTAAGTTTTCTCTTTTCCAGGCAAACTATCCTCTTTTGTCAACTGATTCTTATATATTGTTCTCTCACTAATCCTCACATAGCCTGCCCTCCAAACTTCTGGACATACTACCAGTTTTCTGCTTTCTACCTTCTGAGAGACATCAGCTCATCTATAGCATTCCTAAAATTCGAGGCCTTGAATTAAATGTAATACTCTTGGTGTGTTCTGATTAGGGCAGAGAATGGAATCACTATCATATCCCTTACTCTAGACCAGTGGTTCTCAAGCTTTTAGTCTTAGAACCACTTTTACACTCTTAAAATTAGTGAGGACTCTGAAGGCCTTTTATTTTTGTAGGTTATATCCAGTGGTGTGCTGGAGCCAGCTTGTCCAGCCTCATTAGAGTCAACTGTTAAGTTTTCAGTGTGAGTTCTAAATCTCAGAAAAAAGCAAAAGTTACAAGTCAGGGGTTGATTTACTGCTTTGTTGATTGTTGACTTTAAAAAGTGATGGAGAAAATGTTAATAACTAAACTTAAAAGTGGACTATGTGTGTAGTTTTTTGTGTGCTTTTTGGAAATGTTTGTTAAATACTTACCAACCCATTCCTAGTTATATCTATCACTATTTACATGCGAGCAATTAAAGATACATTTTAAAAAATATTTATTAATTCATTTAAAAACAACAATAATAAACCCATTACACATTAACATAAATAACATTTTTATGAAAAATATCTATTTTCCAAAACCAAAAAGTTTAGTGAGAAGAGCAGCATTGTTTTACATATTTTCACAAACCTCTTTGATGTCTGGCTTAATAGAAGACAGCTGGATTCTCATAACTACTTCTGCATTCAATCTGTTGCAATATGTTGTTTTGGTTGAAGTATATGAAGAAAATTTGGCCTGACACAGATACATAGTTGGAAAAAGGAGTGTTTTGACAAGCAAATAACATCTCGGTATTATTATGAAAATAGCTTTTGCCTTGCAGACCCCCTGAATGGGTCTCCGGGATTCCCAGGGGTCTGTAAACCATACTTTGAAGGCTGTCATTGCAGACAGTATGCCTCTTTTAACTTAGGAAGTAATTTAACTTTGTTGGCTACCAGGTTGTACTTGTAAAGGAGTGACATTATTTCATCTTTGGGGAAAAGTGGTAACAATAATTACTGACATTTACATAGTGAGTTTGGCTTGTGAATTTGATAACATACATATGTATGTGTAGATGTAAAAGCTCATTTAGCGATAACAACCCCGACAGTAAGGTGCAGGCGGTCACCTGCGTGGTGGAGACTGATTTCTGAGGATGGTGGGTGGGGGTGACATAGAGCATAGACTCCAGAGGTGATTTACCCTGATTCATGACGATGGCCCTGGTAGAGTCTGAAGGCCTCGCTTCACCACAGCTCCATCTGGTCCCTTCCTGTGTTGTGCCTGAAGTGATTTCCCCAGGACCCAAGCTGGTGACCATGGTTACGGTGGAATTTAACATCATTTTTTAACCACAACGGAAATATAAGTTTATGCTAAAAGAGGCTAACAATGGCATGAGAAAAGTTCAGTTCAAAAGACTGACTCAGTCCCCAGACCTTTCTCCACTAGCCATGTCACAAAGAGCTGAAATAACCTCTGAGGCGAGGAGCTAAAAGAGATGATGGGCCCTTCTCCCAGGAAGAAAGGTGGCCCAGCAGTTCAAGACCAGCAGGTGGCAGCAAAGATCAGCAGAAAGCAACTCAGTGAAGCTCTAGCCTACAAGCTGGGAAACTAGCTCTCTCTGCCTCCTAATAATTCTCATTCTGCAATGCATCTGCAAGAAAGCAAGTGACAGCAACAGAGGCAAGGGGGTTTCCACGGGGAGTGCCGCTTTGAGAACATGACTAGTACTGCCTACTGTGACCACGTGTTCCCCAGGCGTGTATTACTCCCGTGTCCTAGCTTAAGTCGTCCCTCTTGTCTTCCTGGTCTCAGAGGTGGCCATAACCTGGAAGGGGGGGATCTCTCTCAATTTTCCTTGTCATCTGTTTTGCTTTATTAAATGTCTTTTGCTTCCTGTAATGTGTTTTCTGGTTAGTCGAGCAAAAGAGACACTGATATTGGTGAGCTGTGGCTTGGAGCGTGTGCTGACCCAAAGTGCGCCTTGAACCCTGACTAGCAGTACCGGGGCCAGTGACTGACCGTGCCGAGTTATAAACTTCTGACTCACTATTGAGCTGGCAGCCAGGAACACTCCCGAGTCTTTTTCACAGGAAACTATCGCCTTCCATACTCCCTTCTTGTGTGTTGGTGAAGTGGGGTTTTGAGACAGTCCTACATGGATCCCCATTACACTTCATTTTAGAGGACTTCCCTCCTGTCCCAGCTCACGTGCTTCCTGACTAGGTCACCCAGCGCCAGGCGTCTGAGATTTGAGGTAGCGAGGTGTCATGGCAGACCGACCATGGACCTGAGTCAAGAAGAGAAGTTCAACTCTAACCCCAGACATTTACTATGTTTTCTTGGGCAAGTCCCGTAATTTGTGTGCTTCTGCAACTCTAACCCCAGACATTTACTATGTTTTCTTGGGCAAGTCCCGTAATTTGTGTGCTTCTGCAACTCTAACCCCAGACATTTACTATGTTTTCTTGGGCAAGTCCCGTAATTTGTGTGCTTCTGTTTTCTGTAACTCAGGACTGTACTAGTATCTACCTCAAAGGGTGTCGTGAGGATGGAATGAGACCTCCAGCTCTGACAAACAGACTGTCTATGACTGAACCGAAATCAGTGATAAAGATGCTGCGCCACCCAAGGGCCAGGAGATCCCAGGGGCAACCCGCCAGCAACTTTCTTCCAGGTTGGCAAGGACGGTGAGAGAACTTGTGTCAAATGTTTTGTTGATACTACAGATACCAGGCCCCTGAGCTAGCCTCGTATATATTTAGAGCTCAAAAAGATCTTAGAGGCCATCTAGTCCAGCCCCCTCCTCATTTTACATGTCGACAAATTGAGGCAAGTCCCATTACTAGTTCAGGGTCACCTAGTAAGTGCCTGAGGCAAGATTCCAACGCAGTTCTTCTGGACTTCAATTCCAGGGTCCTATTCAGAAGTTTCCCCAAGCTCAGAGAGGTTAATTGATTTGCCTAATGGCTCATAGATAGGAAGCAGTAGAGCCATAATTTGAATTTCGGATTTTTGGCTCCAAATCTAGTACTCTGTCCATTGTATCAAGCTGCCTCCAAATCAATGCCTGGAGAAGTTTAAAGGGCTCAGCAGAGAGTTGCAGAGCTGTGATCTGAATGCACCGAATCTGAATTCTCCCACTGCATCCTCCTCTTTTTTCCATTATACCACTGTGTCTTCTAGCTGATCTCTTCTGATGGAACCCAGCTCCCTTTGATCAAATCTTCCTTCTTTACAAGCTCCCAAACCAGGCCTTTAGCAACCTCTTTTTAATTCATTGTAAAAAGTCAGTTTCATTGACTAATGTAGTTCATAGACATTTCTTCCTTACCTTCTTTTTTTTTTTTTTTTTTTTGTATTTTGTGTTGTCTTTTTCCAATCTCAAATTCTTGGGTCTTTCACAGGCCATTCAGAGCAAACAACAGTTCAGTAATCACATCTGCCAGTTCTGAGTCTGATGACTTTAACTCACTGTGAACAGGTGGGTGACCTCCTACCAATCCCTTGCTTATCTTTAGATTTAAATCCCTATTCATTTTTTTTCCTTTTCTCTTCATCCCTTCAGCTATCAACCCATCTTAGCCATCTTGGCATCTGCCTGCTGTCAGTGCCCCATTTAGACCAGAATTCTTCACACTGAACCTGGACTTTGGCACCTTGGAGCTCTAGAATTTATATCCTTATCCCTGAAGAAAGTGAATCTTTGGATTCCCCACTGCAGACTGCGATCGTCGTGGTTGGTGACTACGTATAAACTACTTCAACATACAGAGCTGGTCCCAGACCCTATGTCCTAGACCATGCTGTGCTTTCACATCCAATCCAACTAGTCACCCATGGCATCTCATCATCTGCCTGCTGACAAATATACCTCCCTCCCTCTTCTACTTCTCACTCTGGGCACAGTAAGCAAAGCATTGCAATGGGTAACACTGCTTCTGGAAAGGGAATGTGCATTGGCTGCTTTATACATGAATTTGCTATCCTTGTGACTGCCCAGGCCAAAACTCTTCCCTGGCCACCCCTCGACTAGATATATTTTTCCCCTGGTAGAATTTGAGCTCTTTGAGGTCAGGGACTCTCTTTTGTATTTATAGCTTGTGCTTAGCACAGTTCCCAGCATATCACCAGTGCCTAATAAATGTTTTTCCATGAATTTATTCAGTCCTAGTCCAAAGATCATTCTCCAAAGAAAGAGAACACAGAAAGAAAATAAGTCAAGTAGCTTAGCCTTATCATTCTTGCCATTTATCATTATCCCATCTGCCTCAAGGGGAGTCCGTCTCTTCATCTAAGTGACTCATGGACAATGGTGGGTATGAATCAGGAAAGCCTGAGTTCAAATCTGACCTCAGACACATCTTGTATCTCCATAAACAAATCATTTAACCTTTCTCTGCCTCAGTTTCTTTAGCTATGAAGTAAAGATAACAGCAGCATCTATCTCATAATGTTGTATGAATCAAAAAAACATCTGTAAAACTCTTAGCAAATGCTTGGCTTGTAATAGGTCCTTAATAAATGGCTAATCTTCTTCCCCCACCCCCATCATTATCCTCTTGCCTCCAGTGAATTTTAGGATCCACCTTTTTTTTTTGTAGTTGTATTTAACATTTATCACCAGCTTCAATTCATTCTAGGTTTTAACACTCCAGAGAACAGTCTAAGAGGACTGTGCTATTCCTTTTTATCCATCCTTAATGAACTGTCCTTGTTTCCATCTATTAAACACATATTTTTTAAAAATCTGAGTTGTCAATGAATTCTTTGTGAAGACACATTAATCTCTTTAGATGACTTTCTATTCTCTTCCTTATCAGAATCAGTTATGCTTGTGTTTTCAGAATTTCATTTTAAGATTTTTCCAATCCCCTTGGCCAACTTCTTGCAGAATATTAGTCCATTGGGTCCTACCTAGCTTTTCTCTGAACTCTTCAAAATTCATTTTCCTACAATCTTAGGTTTATGTCAGACTTTCTTGACTTTTCTTTCCTCTATTATGAACTAACCTCCAAAATTCCTGTCACTTTTGGCTTATTAACCATTTCAGATGCCAGTGACCAGCCGGATGTAGTTCACTGAATTGTATATTATAGTTTAAACAAGAAGCGCTCTTCATCATATTTTTTTTTTCCTATGTGAGTAATTTGACTTTTTTAGTCTTTTTAGTCACTATGGATGTCATTTAGGAGACACTGCATAATATGGAGGATTAATGGGATTGACACAATAGTTCTGGCAAGTAGAAGCATTTGGTCCTTTTCTATTTGATTTTTGCCCAAGATGTGAGATTATAGGATCCCAAGCTGGGAAAGATCTTAGAGGCCATTGAAACCAAGTAACTCATTTTATATACAGTGTAATTAAGGACCAAAGGAATGACTTGCCGAAGATAACACAGTTAATTAGGTAATAAGCAGTAAAGTCCAGATTCAAATTCATGCTTAGTGATTCCAAGATTCCACTCTCTTACATTTTCCATGATAACTGCAAAACCTTTTGAAGATCTTGTCTCTCACTTTCCTGCTTGCCTTATATTAATAATTCATATTTGTTGGCCATACCCAAGTCCATAAAAATGATTTCCTTCCTGCACCCTTTGAAGATTATCAGTGAGGCAAAATTCACATTTCTCATCTACTTTTAAGTAATTTTTGAACATTTGTAGATGTTTAGATCTTGATCCTTAAAGTCTTCCCTTCATGCTAGTTTTCTGATTTATTCCCTTGTCTAATTTCTTCTCTCCAGTTGGCCTGTGGTATATTGTCATGACAATATCATTTCTCTTTCTCCATCTTTTCATACTCTGCACCATATTTTTCTCTCTTTACCTTGTTTTTGGATTTCCTCACATGAGGCTATCTTCTTAATTTACAACGAGACTTCACCAGCCAGCCACTAAATTCATATGTCGTTCCTGTAAATAAGATGTATCCTTCCATCCATTGCATTTAAAGACGGACATGTGAGGCAATAAGTTTTGTTGATGGCTCTTTTTGGATATTGGCTTCTAGGAATTAGTTGGGCCCTTTCTTCTATTTTACTTTTCATGGTGTGTACTGGCTACTCTTTTTGATACAAGGTTTGGCGGTTCTTTGTGGACAGTTTCTTCCCTACTGATTCTCTTTTATCTTAAAGCCTTCCTTGATCAGATTTATAAAATGCTTGGAATACATGCCTTTACCAGCTCATTTTCAGAATATTCCATTCTTGGCTAGAAATTTTTTATTCCCATGTTTTAATGTGTGGTCCAAAAAAAATCTACATTCTATTTTTTCATATGTCATATTTTTAGCCAGTTATTCAGTTTCCAAATATTCCTTTCTTTTCTGAATCCCTGATCTTCATCTGGCAGTATTGTTTTGTTGAAAACTCCTTCTGTGCTCCTAAGTAGGGATTCTTAATCTGGGGTATCTAAACTTCTTACATATATGTATATATATGCACACATGTGTGTGTATAAAAATTGGTTCCTTTTATAATCTTATATATTTTATTTTAGGCATTTAAAAAAGATTATTCTGAGGAGTCCATAGACTTCACTAGATTGTCAAAGGGGTGCATGATGCAAAAATGGTTAAGAACTTCTACCCTAGGGGCAGCTAGGTGGCGCAGTGGATAGAGCACCAGCCCTGAAGTCAGGAGGACCCGAGTTCAAAAGTGGTCTCAGACACTTAACACTTCCTAGCTGTGTGACCCCGGACAAGTCACTTAACCCCAGCCTCAGGAAAAAAAAAAAAAAAAAAAAAAGAACTTCTACCCTAAAATCTTCAGTTTCTTATCTAACTTCACAATCTTAAACCATATTCTCTAGGTTAATTCTGGTTATATAACTTAGCCCCATGTAAATCATCAGGACTGGTTATAGTTGTTGGGTTTGAGAAATCTCAGGAGTCTCCCTAATATATCCTGGATACAGGCCGGAGGCCAATAGCCAATTCTGTTGTTCATATCATGTCAACAAACTGCAGTCTGTTTTTTAGTAGGGGTTCTCATTGTCCTTTGACTGTTAATGGATGTCTTCTCACCTGCTGATGCATGTGGATCGATGCCATCATTCCTTGGAGACTAAGTAGTGACTTTCTCCTGAGATGATCCATTTCCATCCTTTGCAGAAAGAGCCTTATACCTGTTAATGAACTCCAGAGGTTCAAATGTTCTTTCCTTCCTTCATGTGCTATGCTGTTCCTATGTCTGACCTCCTGATACTAGTCACCTTCCTCTATTTCATGTACTTTTTCTTCTTTGTTTCCTCCTTGAAGCACAGCCTCTGTTCTTTCGAGGAAGACTTCACTATTCCTGATAACTTGGGGAGATGTGCTCTCCCTGTCCTTTCACCATCTTCTCTAAGAAAAAGAATAGTTTGTACTACTTATGTTTAGCTGTCACTTCAGGTTCCTGAAAAATTCTTACCTCTCTACCTTCTTGAAGACAGACCTTCAGGCTAGCTCTTTTGACTAATCCTTGTGCTTAACTATAATGCTTGTTTCTTACCCTGGTGGGTTCTTCTGAAAGAAGTTAAATTTGTTTTATTTTATTTATTTATTTGACTGAGACAATTGGGGGTTAAGTGACTTATCCAGAGTCACACAGCTAGAAAGTGTTAAATGTCTGAGGTCAAATTTGAACTCGGGTCCTCCTGACTTCAGGGGATAAGTTTAATTTATTTAGGGCTGACTTCCTTTTTTCTAGACAGGGAAATTCTGTGTGTTCAACTATTATTCATTGGCAATTTCCACACTATTGCCACACCCAGATTCTGAGAAGCAAACAAACCAATTGGTAAAGAAGTTCAATGATCTAATTAGATATATCCAGCCTTATATCTTGTTGCTCATCTCCAGCTTTGTCCCTCTTGCCTGGTTGAGTGGCTAGCTATAGTTGCAGTTGATGTTCAGATTAGGATTAAAAATCAGGTTTAAGGTTAGAATTATTCTGGGCTTCAGGCCAGGGTTGAATTTAAGGCCAAGTTTCCAGCCAGAGATGCTTGCAGAAGACTGGGTTCTAGACATTTGCCCTAGCAGATTGTTTAGAGATTGATCTTAAGGACTAGGAGTAGTCCTCCTACAGTTGTCATTTGGGAACAAATTGAGACTGGTCCTCCAATAACACTTGGTGTCCCCTAGTTCTGTACTTACCATCCTATAGATGCACTCTGTATTTTTGATGCAAATTCATCTTCCCTTCTTACTTCCCTTTCCTCCACCATTTTCCCTAGTCTGTATATGAATAAATTATTGATCATGACTATTATTACTAAAAATAGAATAAGTGCTTGCCCTTTCACTTCCACCTGAATTCCTACATAATTTGAACTCCAGGTAAGCCCCAGCACAATCTGATCCTCACCCCAAATACTCTATCCTTTTCCTTTCTCTTCTCTCCTCTCCTCCCCTCTCTCATTCAGCACAAATATCTTCCTTCTTCCTCCCTTACCCTGAGAAGCCATTATAGGTGTGGGGGCCACAACTAGGTAATGCTCTATCAAATTAGCATTTATTAAGTGAATTCTATGTGCCAGGCCCTGTGCAAAGTTTTAGGTTAAGTCTATGGTTGAGTAATTCCTAGGGTGTGTGGCTGCTGGGGGTGGTGATCAGTGAACCCCCTCACCTCAGGTCTAGAATCTAGTTTCTCAAAACTCTCTTGTTCCAGTTCTTTTGGCCGAGCCTGCAAATCTCAGGGCTATTCATGTGAATTGCCCAGGGAAAGGTTATCTCTGAAAGCTGAGTGGGGATGTTTGACTGAAAGCTCCTCATTGCCTAGGATGTTGTCAGGTACCTTTTGCTGTATCTAGATAGTTATGAACTGTTTCCTGTGAAACTAACAGTGCTTTTGTGTCCAGATGGTTCAGCAGGATTTTCTGAAGTAGGTGGTGTTTGTACATGTGCTCCTGTTTAGTGGACGCTTGGTGTGGTGCTGATGGTACTTGGGTAGAGCCTGATGTGTGTGTAGTTATTGGTACTGTGTGTACCGATGTGTAGGGGCTATTTTGTGTGATTGGTGGAGTTACAATGTTGATAGGACCTGGTGACAAGGGAGGATGGGAAGGTCAGCGCTTCATGGATTATTTCTTCCCAGTTTAGGGGTTTCAGGATGAGCTCATAAAAACTGCTTTAAAAAGTCCAACAAGTACCTGTGAAGCAAATAAGCTAAGAGCACTTCTACATCAGTGGCTCGGTGACAGGCACATGGTGCTCAGTCTCCCAGGGCAACACTCACCTTAAGCAATATACCTAGTGACATACAGCAACACCATGATACCCTTACAGTGGTACCCTCACATACCATCACACAGTGATACCGCCACACCCTCACAACAGCCACAATACAGAATTCCAACTCACTCTTGTAAACCTCCATTCATTCAGCTGGACCAACCATTTTTTGAGGAAATGGCGGACCTTTTAGGGACCTCTACAGGGATCGAGGGAACCAAGTGTCTGCAAAGGATGAAAAGGAGTTTCACAGATTGGGATGATGATTTAGGAGAGTAATCCTATTCCCTTTATGCATGTGCCACAGGGTAAAATAGGAGATAGGGGACCCACTACCAAGCATAAGACACCTCAGTCTGACACTGTACTTGAGTATCAAACAAATGCTAATGGGCTAGGCTGTGAGTTTGAGTTTGGGACAGACCCCGCTAGGTAAGTGAGATCTGAGAGACTGGAAGTAGGCGGGAGGGAAGGCTGGACAAAAACTACTACTTAGAAAACGTGTGCTTTATTGGGAACCCAATTCCACAGGGGATCTCTGCCTGCAGAGTCAAGGGAAGAGAGAATGGAGGTTTGAGAATTCCCTGCCCTCTGAGAGCCTGGCCTCCAGTTTCTGGGACCTCACTCCTCCCCAGCCTGGGGCCCTTGGCTTTCCATGTACCTACCTGGTTGAGACACCAAGTTACAATTAAGCCCCTTTTAGCCTTAGACAGGAGGAGGCCTTACATAAACACAGGTTTGAGCTTCTGCCCCTTGTGGCTCCCTGACATGCCCTCTCACAAAGCCCCCTGCTCGCTCGCAGCTGAGTATAGCTGTGGCGCTGGTTTCTTAGGGGGAGTCAGCGCCCCCACAACCTGGCTGTCTCCTGCGCCTGTCTTTTCTCCGGGAATGCCAGCTCCCAGACTGCGGGAGAAGTAGTGTTTCTAGGAATGTCAGCTCCCAGAGTCAGAAAACACTGTTCTCGCTGATCGGCGACCTTGGGCCCAGACTCGCCCCTGACACTGGCCCAACCCCGACCCTTCTGCCCCCCGCAGCTCTCAATACAGGTCATCAAAGGGCTTGGAGTAATTGAACATCAAGTAGTCCATGTAGTAGAAGTCATAGGTGCGCTGCCGCTGCAGGGGGGACAGCTGCGCGAAGTAGTGGCGGGCAATCCTCGTGGTGGTCCGCTCCTCGTTGGAGTGCCTGTCTTTAAACCTGGGGAAGGTGAGATTGCGAGGTGCCCCGACCAGGCGCAGGAAGAAGTCGGCGTCTTCCTCCATGCTCTCAAACTTGCCCACAAAGTCATAGTCAATGAGGCATGGGCTGCACAGTCTGTTCACGTGGTCCCAGTGAATGTCCATGCCCACGGGTCGGTGCACGTCTAGCAGGTACTGGACGAACTCAGAGAACCTCACGCCCGAGCCCGTCCGCAGGGCCTCCCGCGTGGCGTTCACGCGGTACCGGGCCAGGATGGCCTTGCCAAAAACCGGGTGGTAGTAGCTGTTGGGGTGCTCGAATTTGTCCCGGAAAGCGGAGACCAGCCTCTCGAAGGGCTCGCGGACGAAGAGCATCTTGGTGTAGGTGTTGAGTCGGTGCGCGATGCCCTGGCGGTCAAAGGCGTCCAGCCTCTTGAGGGTGTTGCCGTAGTGCACGGTGTTGTGCTGGATGTCCCTGGTGGAGGAGGCCAGCCCGCTGAGGACCATGAGCACCCGCTTCCAGTTGGAGCAGCCGGCCTTGGGCACCTCGCAGTACAGCACGCGGTACTTGTCCTCCACAAAGATGCGGGACACGTGGTAGGGGGTGACGACCCTGCGGCTGTTGCTCTTGTATTTGGCGCATGTGTCCCGCATGGTCTTCTTCCGCTCCCGCTGCACCTGGTAGAGGCGCTGCCAGTGGCCCTCGGGGGCCCCGGCATCCTGGGGGCCCAGCTGAGCCAGGGTGACGGTGGAGCTGTTGAGAGTGATGACGATGGGCGTCTTCTTGATGAGAAGCCTCCTGCGGCGCTGCCGGAGCTGGGCTCGGCCTCCCTCCGGCCCGGGCTTTGCCTGGTCTCTCACCAGGACCACCAGGCTGCCCGGCTGCTGCTCCGGGCTCCGAGCCCCTGGGCCTGGCGAGCCCTGCGGAGAGACCTTTGCCAAGGCTCCTGATTTGTGGCCCGTCACTCTGCCGTCCTGGCTGCTGCCTGGTGGGCAGTCCTGGGGGAGGAGGAAAGAGAGGGTTAAAAGTGTCCCAGAGACCAATAGCAAAGCACCCCCAGGGCCGTCCTGCTGCTAAGATGAGAAGCCACAGAGAGCTCCCCTCGTGGACTGAGCAGAGATAGCAGACAGATTTGGAGTCAAGAAGACATGGGGATGTCTCAGAGCATCACGGCAGCCTCAGCCCACGTCACTCCAGTGCTAGCCATGGGTCAGGGGCTCGGCTGCGGGACTCCGGATGAAGCTCAGTTTCTCTGCCAAAGAGGATAACACGTGCCCCTTCTAGTTCATGAGGGAAGTTCGGAAAGCTTGGAGCAGAACAGGAGTGGAAATGATTAATTATGGGATCATGAATATTAAATTGATCGCATGCTTAGAAATTATCTGGCCCAACCTGCTCATTTTTTAGCTACCTGTTCTTTCCCAGCTTTCCAGTTTTCTTATACTTTAGTCACTTTCACCTAACCTAGCTAACTGGTTTTGCTGTTCACAATAATACAAGTAATAATAGCTTTTACACAGTACTTCAAAATTTATAAAATGCTTTATAAATATTATCTCCTTTTATCCTAACAACCACCTTGAGAAGTAACTGCTATTATTGCCCTCTTTTATTGAGGAGGAAAGTAAGAAAGGCAGAGTAACTTTTCTACGGTCACACAGATGGTGCCGTCAAGCTGTCCTCCAGACGCTCGTTCCATTCCCTCTGCAGAACTCATCCTTCCGGTGGCTGTCCCTCAGACCCACAACACTTACCTTCCTCACTTCCTGGCCTCCCGGCCTCCCTTCAATCAACTCAAATCTCCCGTCCAGCAGGAGCTCTTTCTCGGTGACTCTCCTCTTCCTGCCCCACCCAGCCTTTATTGCCTTCCTCTGAGAATACTTCCCACTTACTGTGCATGTATCTTAGACACACAGTTTTCTCCATGTTATTCCCTTCCTTTGATGCGAGCCTCTTGCGGGGCACCGACTGTGTTTTTGCCTTTTTCTCTGTCTCTAGCACTTGCCTACTTGTTGATTGATTGAAATGACTTACCCAATGTCAAATATATGCCTAGATCTGAACTCAGAAACAGAGTTGGGATGTGAATGTAGACCTGACTGAAACTGAGGCTCCTTCCCCTAAGCCCCACTGCCCTATTCCCCCGGGTCTCTTTTGGGAGCAGGAAGAAAGGGTAGTTCATTTTTTTATATGTGAAACTGAAGCACTCAAAGGAAAGTGACAATTCTCTTACGTTTATCTTTTTTATTTCATTTTATTTTTATTACACATTTCTTTATGAATCATATTAGGGGAGAAAAATCAGAACAAAAAGGAAACATCACAGGAGAGTATATGTGCTTATCTTGATTATTGGTGCTGGGACTTGGATTACTATCTTGCTTCTTGTCTCTGACGCTAATAAGCTTGTAAGTCATTAGGGGAAGACAGCGAATTGAAATTTTGTGTCGAGAAACAGTCTTGGTGAAAAGTCTCCACTTGTGGCTGCAAGGGTCCCCCAGGGCCCTGTAGATGCCCGCATTAGAAAGGTCTCTGCTGGCAGCCGCAGTTATCTAGGGAGCCACTAGATGGAGCAGTCTCACCAGGCTCTCACCAGTTCCCCTTCCCTACTGCGGTTTCTTGGGGTTCCCCACTCACCCACCCAAGATTGACAATCACTGTTAGCGGTCCCCAGAGCAGCAGTGGATGCGTAAAGGAGAAATTCACAGCTCAGAAAGGCCCTGCCTTCCCTTAGCAGCGGCAAAACTTACATGTCGGTGGCGCTGAGCGTTATACTTTACTCCTGGAAAGAGAACAAAGAAAAAAACAGGGTTATCAGTTCGTCCTTAGCTCCGGACCTTGTGTGTACAAGCCTCTGGCCACCAGCACACAGGCTTCATGTCTGTCCGAGATGAAGCCCCGGGAAAGCCTGCATGGTCGCCCCGTGCTTAGGCGAATGGCCAGGCGCATTCCCACAGTTCCCACCAGGCCCATAATCGAGAGGGAGCTAAGTGGCTATCCGTATGTACCCAATGACACTTGTGAGTGGCGGCTTTTTCTGTCTTCAGATAGCACACATGGAAGAGCAGTCCTAGAGTTTGAGGCCCAGCTCTGATAATTATCAGCTAAACAACTCCCCAGAGGGAGGTCCCTGTAAAATGGAGATAACAATCCAGATACTCCTTTCTTTCCAGGGTTATTATGAAGCAAAGTGCTTTGAAAAATCCAGAACACTGAAGATATCTAGGCTGTTATTATTTTTTATTAAGGCATGAAATCAGATCTCTGATCATCTGTGATGTCACATGTGAGCTGTTTTTATATTTACATGACTTAAGCCATTTGTTTCCTACATGATTATTGACATTGTATCAAAGAACCTTTCATACTCTCCCAATTCTATAATATGAACTATTCTCCTGTGCTCAGCCCCACTACAGCATAAGAAGGGGCCCGGAAGCTTCCACACTTATGACTGGATGTACCAGATCCACGAGCAGCAGCTCCCTTTCTCTTCCTCCACTTCACCTCCGCAGTTCTTTTTTGCTGCCCACCAGTCTCTTTGCTGGTCCGCAGCACCTCGACCTCCCGCTCCCATTTGGGTTTATTGGATTTCCAGTTTGGTCATCCTCTTTATCCTACTGTGCCCTCCCCACTCCTCTTCCATGCCCATTTAGCTCTAGGCATTCTTTAATGTCCATTTTCAATCTGACCCCCTCCCTGACTACTTCAGTGTAAAGTCATTTCTCCCTCCTCTGACCTCACATTATCTCCTTTGCCTTTATGATGTTTACCTTTTCACGGATGCATGGATGACTTGCTTTTACAACTAAGCCAGGAATTCCCGGAGAGCAGGGACTGTCTTCTCCTGTCTATATCCCCAAAGGGGC
This sequence comes from Sminthopsis crassicaudata, assembly GCF_048593235.1. Lineage (NCBI taxonomy): Eukaryota > Metazoa > Chordata > Mammalia > Dasyuromorphia > Dasyuridae > Sminthopsis > Sminthopsis crassicaudata. The sequence continues at coordinate 473,230,459 of NC_133618.1, forward strand.
CATTAGTACAATAGGCCCTCAATAAAAGTTTATTGATTGAGAGAGAAAGGACTAAGTACCTCCTGGGTTTCAGTGCCATTCTCTCTACTCCCTTGATGCAGCTCCTCTTTGGTGTTCTGGACATAGAGGTTGCCTTATACACCGGGACTCTATGTTAAGAGTCAAACTAAACTGAACTAAAGACAACTAAGGGATAGAACTGGAATTCAAACTCAGGCCTTCCAGCTCCAAATCCAGACTTGCTGTTGTTTTCCCATAATACCATGCTGCAATCTGAGAGGTGGGCATTCATATGCAAAAATCAGATTTCCTGACTTGGTTCTTTATGGGGATAATTTCTCAGTCTCGGAATCTGGCAAATGTGCCCACCACCATCACCGGCATTATGAATATCCCAATGGCATCATCAATACCATCAATAGTAACATCATTATATCACCACCCCTATTTTCAACATCAATATCCCCTTCTATATCGTCACTCCTTTTACCATTGTTACCATCCACAACAATCTTGCTATTATAAGTTTCTTCTGCATAATGACTCCCATGCCTGTGGTGTTTCTTCTGGTAACAGCATAATTACAGATCCCTTCAGCTAAAGCCCTTGTTTATGGCTCTGATTGCTACTATAGTCATGGGCTCGCTCCATCATATTTCCTTCTAGAGACTGCAGTTGTTAAATCATTTCTCCTCAGCAGTGTCACAGATCCAGAGGTTTGCTTTGGCTGTCAATTTTGTCAACATGTAGAGATGACAATTTGCATATTTACATATTCATCCCAGAGCAAACTAGTTATACCAAATTGAGGCAGGAGTGGGGCTGAGAAACTTACTTTTTTGTGGAAAATTAAAACTTAACTTCCAAATGATTCAACTTTGTTACTTTTGAGTAACTTCTCCTTCAGCTTCTCATTAATCAGATAAATGTCACCTCAATTCAATTCACCAGACATCTATTATAAGGTACTTATTATATATCAGATACCAAACTAGAATCTGGAGCTATAAAGAGAAAAATAATAAACAGTCCACAAGGAGTTTACATTCTCTGAGAGAGATGAAATGTACACATTTGAGTAAATGCAAAACATATGCAAAAGGAAGAAAACACTTACAATTGGAGAGATTAGAAGATAGAATCTGATCTATGCAATTTCAAGGGAATCAGAGATTCTACAGGGCAGGGATAAGAGGGAATTCATTATAGACACGGGGGATCATTTGCATATGGAATGTTGAGATTCTAGGAACCACCAGCAGGTCAATCTGGCTGGAATGGAGAATGAACAAAAGGCAGTAAAGAGAAATAAATACACACTCTGTCTGCGATGTTCCAGTACCAACCTGTTTGAATAAAGGTATTGTTCTAAGTTCTGACTTAGAAATCTCCCTCCCAAGAAGACTAAAGCCTGGGAGAACTGATCAAAGGAAGCTTCCAAGGTGGATGCTTTGGCAGGATCAGAAAGAATTGGGGGAATGGAAAGATAGCTTATAGCTTATAGCAAGCCACTGGATGAGAAGCAAAAGACCTAAATTTTTCATCTAGGCTTCATTTGTGACTTGCTGTGCAACCTCGAGTGAAACACCTTAACCTTCTTTATTTCACTTATTAATACAGAGCAACCACCCCTGCTTCTTCTGGTGGTATTGTTTTGGTGTTTGGGAGAGGAGTAGGTAGAAAAGGCAATTACCACTTAGGATATCAGGATCACATTCTTGTTACTTCTGGTAAGTGAAGTCAATTTTCATGAAGTAGCTCAGCTAGGTCATAGTAGTTTCTAGAAAGCTCATAGTCACACTTGTTCTTTTGAGAAAGAAAACTCTTACCCAATAAGGAATTTATCTGGAGTCTCCTCTACTTATTAAACCTCACTTTCTTGAGCTTCTTTAATACAGTTTGTGGGAAAATAATACTTCATTGGATACAAAGCAACGGAATTGTGAGCTTTTTCATATAAAGAAACCAAATTAAGTTTAAATAGGGTTGGATTAAAGCAGGTCAAAAGACACTATATCTGTCTTTGATTAGAGACAACTCTTAGCAGCATGTCCAATATTCCAAGATCTTTCCCCCAAAGGAAGCTGCTTTCCTGTGAGTAATTTGGATAAATGCTACAATACCCAGATCCCTTGAGGGATTAAAAGTTATAATCTATGTATATCCTGGAGTCAAGCCAATTATGCTGAGTCTGTACACTAATTCCCTGGCTTTGGGGAAACAGATCAATCTCAGAACCTGCAGTATAGCTTGCCCTGTCTGTGGGGATCAAGATAGGATGATTATATAGTAGTTGTAATGATATGTATGTCAGGATTCTGGAGAGAAACATGAAAAGAAAAAGAGATGATCCTTGGACAAAAGTCCCAAAACATCCAAGACTATGTCTACCATCGTATGTCATCACCACTGAGCCCTTGGTAGTGGAGAGCCACCAGGCTCCCTAAGGGCAGGCAAAAATGGCCCACACCAACAAAGTAGAACAGGGGCAGGAGTGGCCTTAGACAAATAGAGGGCCCAGGCTAAAAAAACAAAAGAATCCACCTCATTATTCCTGTCTACATTATCATAATAATTACTACCATTATCACCACTACAGTTGAATCACCTATCATCATCCTGGTCATCCTTACCACCACCAAGAACATTATCCCCATCATCATGGTTAGCTATCTACCACTACCAGCTATCATCACTATCACTGCCCTCACCACCTGATATCATCTCTGGGGCCACACAACTATGACTACCATTATTATCACCATCATCAAAATCAGCACCATTGTATTTAATATGGCCAATAAGCCATTCACCAATACCATCACGATTTATCACTTTTATTGTTGCCATTTGGTCATTTCAGTTGTTCATGATTCCTTTTAAGGTTTTCTTGGCAAAGATATATTTCTTTTCCAATTCATTTTAAGAGGAAACTGGGACAAACAAGGTTAAGTAACTAAGCTAGTGTCTGAGATCAAATTTGCATTTAGGTTTTCCTGTAGCTAGATTTGGTGCTCTTCCCACTGGGCCACCTAGCTGCCCCTCTATTTTTCACTACCACACCACCATTTCTAGTGGTCATCCTAGAAGGCAGAATGTTCTCAATCTAACACAGGGCAGAGAATTACTAATAACCGACCCTTGCAGTGGGTCCAGCTCTACACATAATTTAGGAAAGTGTAAATATCTCTGTCCTTTTTCATTAAAGGTATATAATGAGAGATCTACCATTTTTCTCTAGGCTGGTGGGCTGAACACAGAATGTCCTTCCCTTACTGACCTGAGGGTCAGGATCCATAGCTACCAGGGAATGAAAACATACATGACTAAAACTTGTGTGAAGAGTGGGAGGCTAACATGTCTAAAGGAACTCTTTGTATAAACATAAGATTTTCCTATTCTCTTGATCTTTTCTTTCCTTTTTTTTTTTTTTGGGTTGAGATAATCTGGATTGTGACTTGCTCAGGGTCACATAGCTAGTAAATGTCTGAGGCTGGGTTTGTACTCAGGTTCTCTTGACTCTGGGCCAGTGTTTTATTCTCCCTGTACCATCCAAGTGCTACTCTCTGCATTTTCAAATGCTATGCTTCTTTTGGGGCTGAATTCAGCTCCTCCCAGCTTCAAGGAACCATCTTTGATTGCTTCATGTGCTTCTATCTTGTTTCTCTAACTACTGAAGTTTTCAAGGGAAAACTCTATGGAAAACTATAATTATTTTTGTAATCAATATGTACTTAGCCTGGGGCACACTAAATGTCTACTGATTGGGGGTTTTGGAAATCCTATTCCATTGACTAATAAACTTAGAACATTCTTTAAAATCATTGTTTCCTTCACTCACCAAACATTCAAGTTTCTACCATTTAAGAACGTTATTAAGAATACAGAGATAAATCTTGTGTTTTAAAAAATCATCTGCATATAGGTAGAGGTATAGCCAGACCAAAAAAAAATTCTATGTACAAAATATCTAAGTGGTTTATGAGATTGCAAACTCAGCAAAAGTTAACACTGGTATAGCAGCCCCCCTCCCCCCTCCAAAAAAGCATAGGTTGAACTATAGGAGGCAGAATTACCTCCAAACCAGTCAAGTCAACAAACATTAAATATCTACTGTGTTTCAGGAAGTATTTTAGGTACTGGAGATAAAAAGACAAAAATTAGTTTGTAATTTACTGAGGGCAAACAACATGTGTAAATATAATGCAAAAAATCTTAAAAATAAATACAAAATAATTTGCAGAGGAAGAATATTGATAATTTGGGAGATTGGGACAATCTTGTAAGAGATGGCATTTGAGCTGAACCTTAAAGGCAAATAAGAATTTCGTGAGAGGACAATGAGGAGGAAGGGGACAGGTTACGGACTTCTGTTCTGGACACGTTGCAGGCATTTGATGATATGAGTGGAGAAAGATAAAAGCAGGATATATAGATTTGGGAATCATTTTCATGGAGAGGATAATCTCTCATCTCTGGTTAGACCACATCTAGGATATTCATTAAGATCTAGGTGCCACATTTTGTGAAGAAAATAAACTTCTGTGCACTTAGAAGATAGCGACGGTTTCTCTTGGAGTGGTACCATGGAAAGCTCCCTGGAGCTGGACTCTAGAGCTTGCAGAGACTTCAATCCTCTTCACCAGGAGGTTCTGGAGCAAGTCACAGCAGTTTGAGCCTTCATGGGGAGGAAGGAATGGTTGGGGAGAGGTGAGATATCCAGGCTTGCAGAGAACAGCCATGGTCTAATGGCAGCAGTGTGCCCTAAAGGCACTACTCCCTGGATCATCTTCATTTTCCTTCCCACAGTTTTCTGGATCTTCTCAACATAACTTGTTAAAAATCCACAAGGGAATCCTTTATTTCCCCAGTCCCTCCTCACCCCCCCCATTAAAAAATAAACAGCCATTTTCTTTTTTTTGGACAGACTACATTAATAGCAAAACAGACTCACAAGCAGGAGGAGATGAGTGTGTGCCAACGATAATAAATACGACATGAGTTATCAGGGCTGCCAAAGTGTATTTCATGTTCTGTAGTTTTCATCTATTGCTGTTTTTCTTCACCGTGTGTTATTTAAACGTTTCCTATTTATCAGCGGGGAGGGGGGGCTGCTGAGGGATGCCTTTTGGATTTTACAGATCCAAAGGAAGGCCCTGCTTTCTCTTTGCTGGGGTAGACACTGTGGGGAGAAGGGCTTCAGAGATGAGTTTTACCTGGAGTAGGGAAACTATGAACATGGGACAACTATGTACTTCAACTGTTTGATGCACATAAGAGAAGGAGAAAGTTACTCAAGAATGACTTGGAGTTTAAGTTTCACTTGTACTAGGAGCAAATTAATTGCTGCAGGCAGGGTAGGGGAAACAGTTTGAATTTCTGCATTGTTTTGAATTTAATTTTTGGCCATGTTATATATTGTAGCTAACTCCCGGTTAAATTGGTCTGAAAACTTGTGTTTTCATTGCCCTCTTGTCTATTTAAATTATCGTTATTTCCTCCCTGGATACAGAGGTAAATAATGATGATTTGAAGAGAGTAAAGAGTGATATGGTTCCTGAGGAGTGACCCTCCCTTTGAGAGTACTGTATCTGTAGCCATTTTTTTCTCACCAACCAGCTATGTCACAAATTGTAGCTGGAGGAGGTAGAGAATTAAGGGGATTTGAGTGTAGAATCAATGTGGGGCAGAGACCACATGAAAGGTCTGAGAATAGAATCTAGTATATAGGTGAACTTTTCTTTCCTTTTACTTCTAAATTTCTGCCCTTGAGATTTAAATCCTTCATTTTTTAAGCCTATCATTCAGGTGATGGCCAAGAAGAGAGAAAGGCACAGACACCAGCCAGGAGCCATACAGACACTGCTACTGGCTGCTGCTGTTACTGCAGTACCCCAGATGGTGACCTCAACCAAGATACTCCATCCTTCTGAGCCTCAGTTTCCTTATCTGTACTAGATGATCTCAGAGGACCTTTCCAGCTCTAGAGTTATGATCCTAAGACTCGATGCTTAGGATTCTAGATATTATATATTATATATCCATATTATATTAGGATGCCAGAGACTAAAGTGACATGACAGGGATTTAGCTAGAGTAGGGCTGGATTGATACTGCCATGAAACCTTAGCAGCTGGTAAGAATGCTGGAGACCATACATCTCTGGAGGTCACTGCCTGCTAACTTTCTTCCTGACTTGAAAAATGGACCCAAGGTAGGTCCTAGACACATGAGCTTTTCCCTTGGCCATGTCCAAGACATTTGAAGGAGTAGGATGAGTAAAAGCATGGGTTTATGGATCTATATGACCCCAGAGAGCACTTGAAATTCTTATGGCTTTTCTATGCTTAATAAAAAGTATGTGGTTTTACAAAGTAGATCGTCTGTATAATATAATCACATCAGGTTGTGAATGAGAAAGGGATACCATTTAGAAGTAGAAAGTGGATATTCTAATCACAAAGGTTATTTTATAATTTTCCAGAAGTTTGGAGCAATATTGTACTTACAAATTCCTAGAATTCAGAATCTGAACCAGTAAGAGCTTCTTTTCTGCCCTCCATCACTGGTTAATTAATTTATTAGGGTGGTACCCTGTTTCCTGAGTCTGGTGTACTGCATCTCGAGTCACCTGGGAAAACCTACCCACCCCTACTGTCCCATTTGGAAAAGGTAATGTTCCTGAGACATTACTTTCTTGTCAGGAAGGAACATGGACACGAATGCTGGAAACAGATATATTCCAAAATACTGTCTTAGATGATCTAGCTGTGGACAGGTGTAGCAGCAGTGGGGGGGGGGGAGAAGGAAGCACTGCTCTCAGGCCAGGTGGATCATGACTGAGCAATTCAGAGATGCTCTGGGACTGAGTAGGGTGAGAAAGCAGAAAGCTTTGTGTACATGATTGAAGGAAAAGAAGGAAAATAACAGGAAGAGAAGAAAAGGGAAGGGAGAGAGAAAGAAAAGTATACAAAAGGAAAGTAAAGAAGTATGTTAGGGTCATCCTCTGACAAGGAGAGGACAGGATGATGTGGAAGAAAGAAGGGAGCAAAGGACCTTTTCCTGCACCTCCTTTTCAGGCCCCAATATTTTTCAGGCTTTGCTAGCTGTTAGACCACACTGTCCTTCAGACTACCCTGTTCCTTAGGCCCTCAATAGCCTTTAGACTACATATGACTTTCCACATTTTGCAACATTCTTGGACTTTGTATGTAAAGTCAGGGGCTTCTTGTAATGCTTTTGGAAGGAATGCTGCTTCCTTTCAACCATTCCACCCTTCAGTGCTTACTCTCAGGTCATGCTAGACTTCCTTTCATATCTGTCTTCCTTTTTTGTTATCTCTATCCCACAGTTCTTTAGATCTCACCCATCCTTCATATTCAGAGCTGACCCAGGTGGCCATGACTGGTGTGTGTGTTTGTGTCCCACTCTCATGGAGATCAGCAATGCAGGGCCTTATGGGTTTGGTGGCTAAGAATGGTAAAGCCTTCTAAATCTGGGATGTTTTATTTCATCAGCCCAAGTTTATTCATACTAGAGAATTACCTTATATCTGACCCTTTCCAGCCCTCTTCTACATAGAACAGCAGGGCTACTGTGGCTCCCTGAACCCCAAGGTCCAGCCCTTGCTCCCCCGAGTACCCAGCAGGCCACAGCACCCCCTCCATCCACCAAGTCCAGAATGCTTGTGAGGGGAACTCAGAGGATGTGGAAGAGGGAGCTCTGCTAAAGTCCCAGGCAGAATGCAGTGGTGGGTCTGTCAGCCGAGTCTACTCTCATCCCAAGTGTCTCCTCGGAGCTGTTTGGGCGTCCTCATTAGAGAATGACATTTTCTGATCCTCATTTACATTCCCTAAGAACTGCACCCCAAGCAGGAGCCAACTCCAAGCCGAAGATACGCTTTTTCCTGGCCCCGTCCCTGGGAATACCTTAATTAGCATCATTAGCTTTCAGGCACTGTCAGCAGTTACTTGCAATTTCTACTTAACACCTTTCAATTATTCTCCATTGTCACATTTAGCATTTGCATAAAGCAGCCTTCACCAGCTGACTTTGACAAGGACGGCGCTCTCACTCACAGCCAGCAGGAGGGGAAATGAAAGTCCAGCCTGGCCTATGGATAGGGGAGTTTGAGGGGAAAGACTGGGGGCCAAAGGATCAGGGGGACCAAAGCCACATGTAGCCAGCCTGAGAGAGTGCACAGATAAATCCAATTCCACAAGCAGAACTTGGGATCCAACTGAATCATAAGGTTTCCTTTCATTATTCAGTCATGTCTAACTCTGTTATTTGTGATGCTTTCTTGGCAAACGTATTGGAGTGGTTTGCTATTTCCTTCTCCAGCTGAGAAAATGGAGGCAAATGGGGTTAAGTGACTTGCCTAGGGTCACACAGTTAGTACCTGAAGCCAGATTTGAACTCTGGAAGATGATCCTTCCTGACTGCAAACCGGAATCCTATTCCCAGTGTCCCCAGCTGCCCAAGGTTTTCTTTGTGGCCTCCTTGTAGCTCCCCCAGGGCGACATTCTATCCTCCAGGCCGCCACATAGAGCCCCAGATGGGAATGCTCTCCTTCCTCACTTCCATCTCCTAGAATCCCTAGTGGCCTTCAAGGTTCCTCCATTTGGAATTTCCTGATTCCCCTAATGCTTAGCCCTTTGTATTTGTATTATGTTTATTTACCTGGGTAGATCCTGTTCATCTTCTAGATGGTAAGCTGCTTGAAAGGTCATAGACTGTTTTCATCTTCATTATCATTGGGAAGATTCCTTGGGAGCACGTAACTTCAGATTAAAAGGAAGATTTAAGGGGAACCCATATGGGGCAATGGGAAAAGCCAACAACAAGGAGCTCAGAGCCCTGGGTTCTAGTTTATGTCCTTCTACTAACATTTCCTGCAGAATTCAGGCCAATGACTGCAATTCAGAATTGCAAAGGTCTTACAATCCTACTCATGCACCCCATTATGGGGGAGGGGGAGGTAATGGACAGAGAATTGGACTTGGAGGCAGGAAAATCTGAGTTCAAAACCCACTTCAGATAATGACTCGCTATGTGACCTTTTCTCTGCCTCAGTCTCCTTATTTGTAAAAGGACGACGATGGACTACATGATGTCTCACGGTCTCTTCCAACTCTGAGTTTATGTTCCGATTCTCCACTTCCTTTGGCTAAGCATCTGAATCATTCTCTTCCACCTTAGAATTTGGGAGGAACTGAGGGTATCAGAAGCATAGGAACCTATGGGAGGGCTCATGAGATCAATGGGAAGCTCTAGGAGAGGAGCAAGAAGTTTAATTGAACTCTCTGACCTCTGCATTCTCACTGACTTCCCCTAGTTGCTCCTGCCATTTCTGCCCAAATCACCTAGTAGCTTTTTTTTTTTTTTTTTTGGCTGAGGCAATTGGGGTTAAGTGACTTGCCCAGGGTCATGCAGCTAGGACGTTTTAAGTGTCTGAGACCAGATTTGAACTCAGGACCTCCTGACTTCAGGGCTGGTGCTCTATGCACTTTCCCACCTAGCTGTCCCTATCTTTTTTTTTTAATATAGAAAACTGGACTTGCAGTTAATGAGACCTGAGTTCAAATTTGACCTCAGATACTTACTAGCTATGTGACCTAAGCATGTCCTTTTGTTGAGGGCGGTAGCCCCTTGATATTCCTTGTTTGATCTCCAACTTCCTTTGGGACTTGGACTTTGATACAAGATCTGGTCAAACTAGTCTGGGCTTGTACCCAGCCCCCCACTGGATCTGAGCTGGCTTGGATAAAGCCCGCCAAAAATCTGGCCTTCTAGGAATTAACCTGAGCTCCGCCCATTACTTCTTCAAGCAGATAAAAAGAGCAAAGCTAGAACCATCTTTGGTTCAGAGATTTGAAAGATGTCAGCCAAGATGCTTGCATCAGAGATTCTCTGTCCCCGCCGCTTTTGGCGTTTATCTTCCTCTATCTAATGCCTTTTACTAACCAGACCTTAACCTTGCTTCCAAACCCTGCAATAAACATCTTTTACCCATCTAGGTTTTCAGCCTGTAAATTCATTTACAGGGGACTCTCACCGCCACTAGACCTGATTTAACTTTGTATCCTTGCGCCGAATCCTAAGGGGGTTGCAGGGGAGCTCCACGTGACTCCCTGTACCCCGAATCCTGCCACTAGAGCTCACTTAATCCTATTGGGGTATATACCTCATTATTAGGTATTTATGTCATGATTTGGTTCGTTACCTCATCATTTTGAGGTTCCCTATTACCTCATCACTTTGACTACTTATTAGTTTATTCTGTAAAATAAGATTGGATATTTAGACTTCCAAAGTTACTTCTAACTCTAAATCTATGAATATATATATGTATTGTACATACAAATGGGCATATAATGTATGTGTATTTATACATGACTATATGTAAGAGTGTATGTATATATACATATGTTTGTGTATAAATACCCGTACATTAAATGCCCATTTGTATATACATATGCCTATGCATATACAGGCTATACACATTAACATTTTCTTCTATAAAAATATTAGCTTCTTGAGGACAGAAACTATTTCATTCAGCATTTAGCATAGTATTTGGTATGTAGTAGGGACTTACTATATACGTTTGGTCAATCCTCACAGAACCGGGGGACACTAACCAATAAAGTGTGTGCTGTATATACAATATTACACTAAATTTGAGGCACATATAGGGATGAACAAGACACAGCTTTTACCTTTGGAAGGTCAAAGTCTACTAGAAGAAACAGGACTTCCACACAGGCAATATGAACTCAACACCAGGCAATATACGGTACCAGGTAACTGGGTTATTTGTCATAGACGGTAAGAGGAGAAGGGGTGGATGCAGGCTGAGGGATCTAGGGAAGGTTCACAGAGGAGGTTAAGCTGTACCTTGAGGGGTAGGTTACATTTGTGACTTGAGATGGGGGACTATGGGGAAGCCATTCTAGGCCAATCTGCCTGGACTCTGCTTGCTTCACCCAAGCAGGAGAGATTTCGAGTCAAATGATTCCCAACTAGCCCTTTCTGTTCCTCACCGCGTTCCCAGCTCTGTGCTTGGCTAAGCTGTGGGGGAGATCAGTATTTAGTGGGCTGTCACCAGGAAGAAGGGTAGATTTTGGCATCACCCCACAACGCTTAACTAGGCACAAAGGGTGGTTTGCTTGTGGGAAATGATGCTCTTTCCTCTTTTGCTCACCTTTTGTTCTGGCCCAAAATTTTTGAAGTGTTTTAGGAGTTCTTAACTCCGAATGATGTATGTAGTCATCTAAGACAAAGGAGTCAGCCTAAGACACAGGTTACAGAAAGACGACAATCAAAGTTTAGGGGGACTCTGCCTGGCTTTTGTCAGTTGGATGTAGTGCTATTTTATCCTTTGTTTTCAAAGAGGACTAATGATAATCACAGGGAGGGAATTGCCTTGAGAGGGAATTGAATTTAACTGACAGAGCCATGTGAAGTCATCAGCTTCGCTCTCTGTCCAAGTACACTGTCCAGACAAAAGCCAGGATACCTAGCTGCGGCCCAGGATGCAGCGGATGACCTGGGTTATCTTCAATTTCTGCCCACTCCAAAGCACCTGCTTCAGCCATCTTCATGGATATTGGAACAAATGAGAATCTGCCCATTCTACCACACAAGTCTTCCTATGTTTGGGGCAGACATCCCTCTAAGTCACCCAAAGGCTTGAAGTCTCTAGGCTACCCTTAACATCTGCAGAGACAATTCTCCTGGGGTACACCTGGCACACACGTTCCACCTTCTTGGAGCCGCAGGTGAGAGTTGGTTAAAAGATGAACACCAAAGGTGGGTGAACAGCCCTGGAAAAATCTTGGCAAGCCCTTACAGCAGAGGCACTAGCCCACCTTAAACACTGTCAAGGCTAGACAGTTAATATTTGCCCTGAGAGGGAAAAGTTTCTGGCCACAATGCAGGCCCTGAGAAGAGATGAATCCTAGAAGTTTTTAGATAGTGGGGAGTAATACGAGCCAGAAGCTATGTCACCTTGAAACTACTGAAGATTAGTGGCCCAGTGCCTGAGACTGTGTGCCCAGCAGCAGCCAGTCACCTGAGCCCGGCAGAAGTCAACGGGGGAAAGCCCCCAGGAGAAACACCATTTCCAGGTTTTCCTGAGAGTAGCAGTAGGCAGCCCATCTATAGAGGACTAAAACTGCAATCAGTAAGAACCAGTCTAAATCCATTCTCAGACTTGACTAGCTTTATGATTCAGGGCAAAGCACAATTTTTGCCTGCCTCAATTTCCTCATCCTGGAAGATGGGGGATGGAGACAATAATGGTACCTCTTTCCCAGGGTTGTTTTGGAGAGAAAATGAGATATGTAAAATACTTTGTGAGTCTTAAAGCATTATAGTATATATTGGAAGAGGACTGTGTTCCTGTATTCCTGGAGGCAAGTTTCCCCTCTCTTTGCCCTGACTATGTGCATTGTTTATCTATGTGCCCCTCATGCCTGATACCTATGTGTACCTTCTCTATCCATCAAGGCTAAGTTTCTTTGTGGGAATGTATACTCCAGACTTATGGGGGAGAATATTCTATTACTCCTTTTCCTCTCAGGCCACTTAATTGTCTTTGTTTTGAACTGTATCCCCTGACTGACTAGAAAAGCAAAATAAACAACTGAAGTTAGGGGCTCATGAGCTATGTTTTTGAGTAAATGAGGACTCACAGCATACCTTGAACCTGGGGGTCTGTATCTTGGGGACACCCCACATGAAGTACCCAAGGTGCTACATAAGGGGGAAAATCCTATTAGAGTTCTTCAAAAGTGTAATGAGGAAGTGGGCTTAACCTTCAAAGGTTTTTATGCAGAGCCTGGCTGACCATTTATCCACAATTTTGTAGATGGAATTTTAAAAGATGTACCTTGAATTCAATGGTCTTAGAAGTTCCTTCCATGTGGTTCTGACACACGTGGGCCCTTGCTCCCTTGGAGCTCACAGTCTATTTGGAGAAACCAGACTTGTGCGTACAGAATACCTAGAGATCTGGAGAGTAATAAATGAATGTGGAAACAGTTCTGCTCCATCCTCCAGATCCTCTGCATGCCTGGTTCCGGGGGGGGGGGTTCTTGGTGCTTGCCTGTCTGCCTGATAGGGTTCCCTGGTCTCTATCTTCAATCTCCCCAGGTTCTCTCTCCTCTGCCCCTCCTCAGCTATGCCTTGGTGTCTCTCTGAGACTGTTTAGGAACTGTTTGAGAATTTAGAGATCAGATTCTGGGCCCCAGGGGCTATTTGCCTGGACATACTTGGAACTAAGGAATCTTTTTTTTTTGATGAAAGTGGGGAGAGATGTCCAGAGCCGCGCCCAAAAGAATGAATTTCTTGAGCTCAGGAGATCTTCCCTTCGTATCTGTCTCCATAGTGCCTTGTTAATTGAGCTGCAGCTCAAGTGCTTGTTGAAGGAATAAATGGAAGGGAAATTTCTATTCTGATAGATGGGTTAAGGAACGACCTGCTTCAATTCTAGAGATCCTCCTGAAATGGACAGTACTGCAGGACACATGATAGAAAACATGTTCTCTGTGAATAGCTAAGACACTGATCCACAGACAAAGAAATCAGGACCAATCATGAATTGGACCTTACTGGCTTTCCTAATGTCACATAGGTAATAAGGGACATAAATGGGATTTAATTATGGGCCCTCCAACTTTAAATCAAGGGACTGTGTTACCTTTACTTCTGATGCCCGTTCCAAAAAAATCACTCTGGCCCTCACCTTCTGACCTTGATGATATTATTTCATACACATTACCTCATCTGATTTGGTGAGACGGGCCAAGCAAACACTATCATTTTCATTTACCAGAAGGAGAAAACAGATTTGGAGAGGGGCATGTCTAAAAGTCACAAGCAAGACAGAAGCAGGGCTAAAATTAAAACGCAGACTTTTAGATTTTCGGCCTGGAGGCCATCCCGCCCCGTCACATGGGGCAAAAGCCACAAGTGCAAAGAGGAGGCGGCAAGGATGCTTTGGGAGCATGTTTCTTCCCAGAAAAATGGCAGCCCCACACTGATTCCGGCACGTTAGAGTAGAGAGAGCACCGCTCAGCGTTCAACTCCCATTTCTGATAACTAACTTCCTGGGTGTCTTTTGGAGAATCACCTCACAAGCCTCAGTTTCCTCATCTGTCAGCTGAGGACGACTAGTTGGCCTCTTGAGAGCCCTTCTAGCCCTCCTAGATCTAGGACCATGTAAATGTTCACAGGTTCAGGAAAGAGAGAGATTTTGGGAAGCAGACACCCCCCCAACCCCATCAGAATGCTAGGAATCGGAAGGGGTTCAAGTACCTCCTGGGGGTCCCTCCCCCAATCTCCTAGAACAACTTCCTGCCATGCTGTCCCCCTGAGCCAGGACGGGGCAAATGGGCGGGTGAAGAGATCTGCCTGTGCCCTAAAGGGGAGGAAGAGAGACCTGTGGCTGGTCGTGGCTGACAACCCCACTGTGGCTGCTGACAGACCGCACTGCGCTATTACATCAATGAGTCACGGCCCAGATTTGGGGCTGTTTGCTAATTTATTTAGATTAGATGCGAAACTGAAGCTTAAACACGCTGTCATCCTCAGACACACTCAGGCAATTAGAGACTGGCTCATATTAGGGACTTATAATTCAAACGGAAGAATCTCATTAAATTCTCAATTGTGTTTATAGGAAAATTCATCTTATTAAATTCTCTGGTCAGGCCTCATAACAGCACCTCGAAAACGTGCCTTTGTTTCCCCTGTCCTTACCCACTTGAGCTGTCTGAGCAGATTGGAAGAGTCAACCAACACATTACCACCTCCTGGTAGGTGTGGATACGCCAACCCCATGGGGCCAAAGGTAGGAAGGACCCAGAGTTCCTCCTCTCAGAGCCATCAGGGCCTCGTGGAGACAGGAGGGAGCCGAGGAGATGGCGGGTCCTTGGGCCGGAGAGGGGACAGCCGGACTCGGAGTCTTCTCCCCAAGGGACAGTGTCTCCTCCATTCGTGCATGAAGGCTTCCGACCAGTTCTGAGAGTTCTCACCGTTCCCTCCGGCCCTGCTGTTGGACTTCCAGGGCCCAGCCCTCCCCCACTCGTGCACAGCCGAGTCTGACCAGCTGTGGGTATTGTCACTGTTTATCCCACCCCGGTAACTTGCTTTTTGGAAACAGTGAATGCTCTGCTCCTGCAGCGTGGTGTCTGAGTGGCTGTACGTGTTCTCGCCACTGGCTGCAGACCTGCTGCTTGGCTTCGAGGGGTAGAACTTCCCCAGCTCCTGCTTGGAGGAGTCCGGCCGCAGAGGGCCGTTCTCACCGCTCCCCCCGGTCTTGGCGCTCAGCTTCCCAGACACGGGCTTTTCTTGCTCCATTATGAGGACGTCTGACTGGCCCGCGATCTCTCCGCTCACCCCGGTCTTGATGATGGACCTCTGAGGATTGATCTTCCTCTGCTCCGAGCCGAGGCTGTCCGAGCGGCTCTGCGTGGTCTCCCCCACCGAGGTGGGCCTGATGCTCTGCTTCTGGGGACAGAGTCTCCACTGATCGTAGATGGTGCCGTCGGGGTGGCTGTGCCTGTGCTCGCTGCTGGCCCGGATGCTCGGCTTCTGGGGACAGAGTTTCCACTGGTTGTACAACGATGCATCGGGCTGGAGGTATGCATTCTCAACACTCATAGCTCTCAGGTTCGGCTTCTGAGGAAAGAACTTCCTCCTCTCTTGCAAAGAGCCATCTGACCAACTGTGTATGTTGTCGCTGCCTGTTCTAGGCCTGCCTCTGTTTTTTCGGGAGGAGTGCCTCCCCCGCTTGGGCATGGAGATTTCTGACTGGCTGTGCGTGTTCTCCTCCCTCAACCCCAGCCTTCTGTTCGGCTTCCGGGAACGGCGCCTCCCCTGCTCGTTCAGGAGGGCGGTCGCCTGCTGACCGTGTGTTTTCTCGCCCATCACCCCCTCTTGCGTATTTGGCCTCCGGGAATAGCACTTGCCCATCTTGCGCATGACGGGGTCTGACTGGCTGCGCGTGTACTCCCGGCTGGCCTTGAGCTTGCCGCCCCATTTCTGAGAAGGGGAATTCCTCATCTCTAGCCCAATGACATCTGGTTGGATGCGGGTGTTCCCACCGCTCGCTCTACCCCTGCTTCTCGGTTTTCGGGAAGAACGTTTCTCTTGCTCCTGCACAAGGACTCCGTCAGACCAGCTGTGCATGTTTTCACTTCTGCTCTTAGTCCTGCTACTCTGTTTTTGGGGATGGAACTTCCTTGGTTCCTGCATGAGGCTCTCGGACCAGCTGTGGGTGTTCTCACTGCTGGCCCTAGTCCTAGCGCTCCGCTTACGGGAATAGCCTCTCCCCCATTCCTGCGGGGGTGTGAATGACCTACTATGGGTGTTCTCGTGGCTTGCCCCGGCCCTGCTTCTCTGTTTGTGGGAATAGTGTCTCCCCCGTTCCTGCCTCGTAGTGCTCGACCAGCTCTGGGTGTTTGCACTGCTCGCTCTGCCGGTCCTGCTGCCCTGCTTCCAGTGGTGGGATAGGTCCCATTCCTTCATGGCGACCTCGACTTGGGGCTGCCTGTTCTCGCTGTGGGCCCTGGTTCTGTCACTCCACTTCCGGGGCCGGCCTCGGCCCCGTTCTTTCGCGGGGATGCCGATCTGGGTCTGCAAGTTCTCGCCGCTGGCCCCGGACCTGCTGCTGAACTTCTGGGAGGAGCGCTTGCTGCATTCCTTCAGGGGGGCCTCTGCCCAGAAGTGGGTGTTCTCGCTGCTCGTGGCGGGCCTGCTGCCCCGTTTCTGGGAGCGCCGGCCCCGTTCCTTGATGGGGGGCTCCAGGCAGATGTTCTCCCTGCTGGTCCCAGTCCTCGCTCTCTGCTTCCGGGGACATCTCCCCCACTCTCTCAAAGAGGAAAAAGACTGACTGTGGGTGTTCTCCCTGCTGATGCCGGTGCGGCTGCTCTGTTTCTGGGAGGCGCGCCTCCCTCGCTCCTTGGCAGGCGCGTAGGGCGGGCTGAGGGTATTCTCCTTGCTGCTCCCCGCCCGGCCGCTGCGTTTGCGGGGGCCGCGCCGTCCCCGCTCCTGCACCGAGGCCTCCGGCCTCTGGGTATTCTCGCTGCTGGCCCCCGCCCGGCTACTTCTCTTGCGCAGGCTGTGTCTTCCTCGTTCGGGCAGAACGGGGGCGTCCGCTCGCAGGTGTCCATTCTCGCTGCTGGCCCCGGCCCGGCCGCTGCGCTTGCGAGTGGAGTGTCTGCCCCGTTCCAGCAAGACAGGGTCCAGGCGGCCCGAGTGCAGGTTCTCGCTGCTGACCCCCGGCCGGCTCCTCTGCTTCCGGGGACTGCGCCTGCCCCGCTCCGGCCCGACGGCGTCCAGGCGGTGGTGGGTATTCTCGCTGTTGGCCCCAAACTTGCCACTCCTCTTCCGCGGGGAACATCTCTCTCTCTCCTTCAGGAAGCTGTCCGACCGACTCCGGGTGTTCTCGTTGCGGATCCCAGCCCCACCACTCCGTTTCCGAGGACTGTATCTCCCCCTCTCCAGAAGGGTAGTGTCTGAGGGACTGAGGGTGTTTTCACTACTCCTCCCAGCCCTGACATTTCGCTTCCGGGAGCAGCGGGTTTCCCACATATTCATGGAGGTGTCTGACTTGCTGTGGGTGGTCTCACTGCTGTCCTCATAGTTTCACATGCTTAATCTGGACAGACCTGTAATGTTAGCCTTCATCTTAATTCAAATATGACATTTTCCAGTTGTGACCTTATAAGATTTATGGCTTGACCATCCACACTTTCTTTTAATGAATCCCGATAATCCTTTGCTGTGTTAGATGTTTAGAAGGGGAGGACAGCTGAGAAACCCCCAAGGCTTCGATGGATTCTGCAGGAAGTCAGAGAAACAATGAGCTTTCCAAAACCCCCACTGTCATCTAGTGTCATAGAAACGTGGAATCATAGAACAATGGAATGTCTGAGCTGGAGAGGGACCTCAGAAGGCACTCTGGGGCCCACAGGGTGGAAGCCACTTGGCCCATGACCAGCCCGTGATCAGTCATGCGGAGAGGAAACCCAAACCGAGGGGTCCTGGCTCTTAGTCCGGAGGCCTTCCCATGACCCCCCCCCGCTGGCCATGGCGGACCTTCTTTCAGGCGGCTTCCTCTGGAAGCGGGAACTCTCCCACTCTGTAGTTTCTGAGAAAGCCTGGCGTGAGACTGGCTCTCTCTGTGGTTCTGGGGCCTTTCAGAACCGGGCTTTTGTTGTCAGAGCTTTTTACCAGACAGTAGCTGTCTGTGCTGGTCCGGGACAGTCCCGGGAGCCTCCCAGGCAGAGGCCTACCGCAGGCGCCGGCTCGAGGCTCCACAGGCCTCGGGGCTCGTGATTCTGGCAAATGCTCGGTTCTCTCTGACTTGCTGAGGCGAAGGGCCGCAGAGGAAGAGGGGGGGCTCTTGGGGAGGAGGCCGAGTTTCTCCCAATGGCTGCGCTTGTTCTATGGCGCTCTGAGCAGACAACAGGTGCTAGGAAGGTGGCCTTGCATGGATGGGCCCGAGTTATAGGCTGGAGGGCCCTGCACCCTACAACATGCCAGGTATGTTGCACAGGGCATGACAGGTCAGCAGGCGGGGGTCAAGGAGATCTCCCGGTGACAGCGGCTTTCACCCCCATACCACAATGACTTAACATGTTCATATTGCAAATTGTGACATAGTGTGAATGCCATAAAGGTTTATCACTCAAGATGGGGAAGGCTGTTTTGAGTTAGCTCTGTGCTCCTGTGGGACCTTCTGGGCTAGTCTAATGGCTGTAACACACAAGGTGAGATGAAGGGTAAAATTTGAACAGGTCCAATCAGCTCCACACAAAGAACCCTTAGTCCCTACAGACAGCAGACTCATCCCTAATCCTCAGCTCGACTGTGCCTTAACTACTGGCTAACTGAGTCCCAGCCCCTATCTCAACCCCCAGCGAGTGCTGCTCCTGGCAGATGCCTTACAGACGTGGGTCGCAGGGGGACCCGAGAGTAGGGATGTCCCCATTCAGACCGTCTCTACCGTGGGAAGCCGCAGCATGGAGCTCTCTTCCCGCTGGGGAGGGGACGGGGGCCTAGGAGAGGGCAGTTGGGTAACAGGCCCACTGTACAAAGAGAAGCCGAGTCGTTTAGTTCAGGTAGCAGTGGCCGAGCCGGGGACCGGAAGCCTCCTCTCAACGACAAGAGTAGTTCTGAGCCAAGGCCAGGGCAGCATTTGCCCATTTCTGAAGAATTTCCACTGGTTTTGCTTATTTTTCACAGTCACTTAAAATCCTCAGAGTCCTTTCTCTAAGGGTGCAGGAGTCCACGTGGGATCTGATTCTCGAGTCTGGTTTCCCCAAGGGAGAGGGGCTGGAGGTTGGAGTCCCTGAGGGCTTGGAGAAGGGGCGGCCGGGACCTTCCCATTTCCAGGCCAATACCTCAGAGGTAGGGAACCCTCACAAGTCTCTCGCCTCAGTAATTAGTAACAATGACTGTGATGGATTTTGCTTTTCAACGGGGTGGCCTTTGGGACTGGCCTAGCTGAGTGTACCCACTGGCTCCTCTGTGTGGCCAGCTCCCCTGTGATCCGGGCAGTCGGATGGTGGTCCTGGCTACTCCCAACATATGATTCAGTCAACCAGCCACTCACTCACCCAGGCCAGCCGTCAACACTTTCCTCTCCGAGGTTCATCCTGCATCTCCATGCCATGAATGGGCTGGCCACGCCGCCCTGTCAGCACGCCACGTCCCACTAAACGTGGCAGCTGCTCCCTGGTCCCAACGCCCTCCAGGCTACGGCTGTCTGTCAGCTGAATGACACAACCCTGGGCCTGGAGTTAGGAATACCCGAGTTCAAATCTACCCTCAGTTATTCGCTCCCGTCATCCTGGGCAAGGCGCTTAACCACGGTTTGCCTCAGTTTCTTCAGCTATAAAATGGGGGTTGTAATTAATGGGGATCATTTGCAGGGTGGCTGTGAGCTCAAAAGAGATAATATTTGTAAAGTGTTCAGCACAGTGCTTGGTACACAGTGAGTGCCACAGAAATGTTAGCTATTATTAGTTCATTTTCACATGGTACATGTTAAATGCTGTGTGCGATAATGGTGTCCTTCATGATGTGTACTACGTGTCACCATATATACAAACATACATTACACAGATTCTGTCACTTTTATCAAAGTATATTATATGCTAAATATGCTCTGAGTTATACAGAGTGTGGCAAGTCATTTTTAGATATATCTATACCCAGGGAATGATTACTGGGGTGAAAAATGAACTGTCACAGATACTCTATAACTGTGTCATGTATGTATGTAGTGCAATGAGTCTGTGAGCTTATGAGAGGGCAGAGATAAACATGCCCTCTCCTCCTAGGACTTTCATAGTAACTGTTTGGTACACCCATTTTGTACACTTATATACCTGGGGTCACATAACAATTTCCTGGGCAAAAAAGGATTGTGAGTGAAAAAAGTTTAAGAAACCCTGATATAGGGTGCTTGAGTAGAGAGCTATTGATGCAAATTGAACTTTCTCCTGTATCATACAACATGGTCAAGTCAGACTAGGGGGTGGACTTCCTGCTGTCATTGCTGAAGTAAATAAGGTCAGGCACAAAGGAGGAGGTGCAGCTGGTGGGATCTTGGGTGGAGGTAGCAAAACCAGGAAAATCTACAAGGATCCATAAAATTGTCCACAGGCTAGGAAGCCTGGCCAGCAAACTCCATTCTTTCTCCATTGTGGCTTCCTGACTACACAGGATATGCTTTATAATACCATAAGCCACAAGGCAGTTAATCAAGGAAAGGACAAAGTAGAGGAGAGCAGCAAAAAGGATATAAGGAAGACTCTAAAAATATCCTGATTGCCTCCTTTCTTTCCTCCCTCCTTCCCTTCCTTCCTTCCTTCCTTCCTTCTTCCTACCCTCCTTTCTCCTCTTCCTATCTCCTCCTTTCCTTCCTCCAATTTTTCCTTCCTTCCTATTCTTTTTTTCTCTCCCTTCCTTCCTTTCTCTCTCCCTCCCTCCCTCCCTCTCTTCCTTCTTCCTTTCATTTTAACAACACTCACTTTCAGACACAAGCCTTTTGATTTTTCAAATTTAAGTGTTTCCCATGGACGGACAGTATGACATGTAATTAGGAAGTCAGGAAGCCAGGAAGCCAGGAAGACCTGAGTTTAAATCATGCCTTTGACCTATATTGTCTAGGTGAGTCTGGACAAGTCTCTTTTCAACGATCTATGAGATCTGTAAGACATGTAAATTGGAGAGAATGTACTGATTTGTCTTGGCAGAGGGAGTTTCCTCACCCAGGAGTTCCCTGAGCCAATAAAAGTCCCCATCCCCCATCCTCATTTTCAGAATACCTCTTTCCTGTCAGGATTTCTTTCTCGCTGAGCCTTCCTTTTGGACATACAAAAATTTAAGCAAAACCAAATGGTCCAGTGACCCTGATTGATGGCACATTCACCATACTACATCCATAGACTGCCACCACTTTAAAGAAAGGAAGGTTGTATTTTGACCTTCCCAAGGCTCATCTTCCCCTTTATTAATATCCCATTGAGGTGAGAAAGTGGAGATAGCATCTCCATTTAACAGAGGAGCCCCAGAGATAGACTCTGACTTGCCAAAATCTCCCTCGAGTTAACAGCCGAGTTTGGACCAGAACCCCGGTCTTTTTCCTCATGTGCTGGATCCAATGTCTGGTCACTATCAAGAGTGACAGTGTCACAGAAGCCGCCATCCTTGTGCTAAGTGACAAGGAGCACTGAATGACTAAAACTATTAACTGACACATTTATCCTCCTTCCGAAGACCCACTTCCTACTCCTTCCCAGCTCCCTTTACCTGCTGCATCTCGGCAGGAATAATTGCCCAGCCCCAGTGACAAGTGATGAGGAAATACAAACGAGCCCTGCACGGGAGGACGGCGCCGGGTGGCGGGATCGGCGCAGCTTTGCCCTGACCACGTTTCCCACACGCTCATTACGGACATGCTACTTCTTGGCAGGAATATAGCCAATGAAGTATAACTCCACACACCGCTGAGCACAGCTCTGATGGCTGTTTATCAAACTATCTTCAGGCAATATGTCATCTTTTAATGGGACAGAAATGTTCCAGCAATCGAGGTTAGGAGCCAACCAGCATGAGTCCTCATTACAGTGTCCTGGCACTGCAGCAGGAGGAGGATCACTCTGTGTTGCTCTGCGTAGCGAGCACCCGGAGTCTCGCCCAGACGACTGACTCTCCCTTTACCAGTGCCCAGTTATGGTGCTGATTACTCCTGTGGCCAGCCGTTCTCCAAAAAGCCGGGAAAGGGATGGCCAGACCTCAAAGATGGCTCTAGCCAAGGACACAGACTTTAAACACCCGGCCTCTGCTTAAGGACACAGGTTCTAACATGGATCAAGTATTTCTCCCCCCACAGATACAGACTCTAAAGGGTGCTGAACATCTACGGACCCCAAAAGGTGCTGACCTCTTTGCCCAAAAGCATGGATTTCATGCACGCTCTGCCCTCAAGTTGTTTCTCAGTGGTTTTTGTTTTTGGCTCCATCTACCCCAAAAAGTTGCTCTTTTTTCAGGGGGAGTTTCATTTCTTCCTCTCCTATCATTCAGCCATGAGGTTCAGTTAGCTCTGGAGAGTTCAATAATGTTCAGTCATGGAAGGGCCCTCTTGGCTCTAACAGTGGTGTGCCTGAGCACTTGTCAGCTCTTTATTGTACAGCATGTTACCTTATAGAATTGTCCAATTTTCACACACTAAGTTTTTTAATACGGCAAAACCTTATCTCTCTAACCAGACAATGACATCCCCGAGCACAGAAATATATATATCTCCTCTTTCTCCCCACAACATACCTGAGCCTGGGGCTGACCATGGAGTGGTAGAGGTGTTAATAATTATCCCCATAGTGTAGATGAGAAAACTCAGGCCCAAAGAGGTTAAATGACCAGGGTCACAGAGCTACTCGAGTACTGGAAACCAAATCGCTCCCGAGCTCGTTCTTCTCTACACACTGTCTTCCAAACACTTAGTGACAAACTGAGCTGAGCTCTCCACTGTAGAGTCCCTTCATTGCCTCAGATATGTTATCCTAGCTCTGGAGGCCTTTCTCTTCCCTCTCTCCATGTACGCTTTCTAGCAGCGACCTTTCTCAGGGAGGCAACTTTCATTTTGTAGCCAAGGTTCCGAGGTGCTCAGGCATGTATTCTTCCTGGACCAATTTCCCCAAACCCTCTCAGGCTCGTCTCTGATCTTCCCCTCTGCCACAGGTAGAGACTCTAGCCTGCCTTCTGGTGATCAGCCCACAAACTGTCACCATCCTTCACCAGTCCAGCTTGCAGTCAGAGGCGGGTGGTGGTAAGGGGGAGGAGGCTGGTCATCCTTGCAGTCAAAGGCTGGTGGCGTCGGCCATGGGGAAGAGGCTGGGGGGAGAAAGCCGAAAGGCAGCCTAATAGTAGCCTCCACTTAGAGCTGTGGTAATACTTTATTTCTCCCTCATTTTTCAGAAATCTCATCTGTACCGTTTGATAAACTCAAACAGGTCCTAAGGCAGCAGCCCATCTTTGATCTATCAGCCGACCATTCCGTGCATCATTGCCCTTAACTATTGTTCTAACTTCCCAGGGAGTTTGTCATCTTCCCAGCATCTGTGCATGGGAGCTGGGTTAGTACAGCCCTGTCCAGCTTTGACAATGCTTGTTCATCTCTCTCGATGGAAATGCCATTAAATCACCACAGTGCAGGGCCATCCATAAATGTTCTCCCCAAACACCACCCAGCCCCGGAGGGGCTCTCCCAGGGGGCCTTCACACACTGATTTCTTTCTGGGAAGATTCTGGCGCCATTGCCTGGAGGGATGGGCCACAAACTATCAAAAGTTTCATAATGATTTCCTCGGTGCTCTTTAGGGAAGGGGATTGAGAGCCCGGAAAATGGAGATCAAGAGTAAAAGGGCAGCGGTTATGAGGCTGGTTTTCACCATTAAATGCACTCAGAGCACTGGGCTACCCAAACCTCATTGCAGGGAGAAAGTGAAAATCAGTTTTTACTTCTACTCAGGCCTTTCTATAGCTTAAATCACTTTGTGGGATGTGAAAGAAAAGCCCAAGCCTGTGAATTATATAGATAGAAAAATAGCTGGAGCTGACTTCATTTCAGACTCTTCTAGGGTATGAAGGGCAGTTTGGGGAGTTGAGCCTGACCAGAATCATTCTTTGCTGCCTGGCTTTGCGTAAAATAGAAGGGAGGACAAAGAATGCTATTAAAAACCCATTTTTCTCTTGCCAGTAGAAGAGGATAAGGCAGTTGGTGGGATGGCCAGGTATGCCAGAGTTCAACAGCATTTATAACAGAAATGGTTTAAGCCAGATTTTCAGTACCCTTGGATTGGAAGCTGGGGATAACTTTAATATTATTCAGTCATGAGCAATTCTTTTGGGACCCCATTTGGAGTTTTCTTGGGAAAAAATCTGAAGGAATTTGCCATTTCTTTCTCCAGCTCATTTTTCAGATGAGGAAACTGAGGCAAACATGGTTAAGTGACTTTCCCAGGCTCACAGCTAGTAAGGGTCCAAGACCAGATTTAAATTCAGGAAGAGGAGTCTTCTTGACTTTAAGCCCGAAACACTATTCACTGAAGCACCTTGTAGGCCCATTCTAACCTAGCTGAATCTCAAAAAGCCAGAATCATCAGTGGGGAATAGAGATAGATGAAGCAAGGTGAAGATAGGAGAAAGATAGGGAGGAAGAAACAGCTAACAATTCAGAGAGACTTTGTTACAGCATTGGAATCTATTTAGTCTGGCATCCTCCTTCTATAGCCCCAGAATGCACCCCTCTTAAAGCTCCTATAATTGTGGTTTTTCACCTGGGGTCCGTGAATTTGTTTTTTTTTAAATAATTGTGATACTTTGCATTTCAGTATAATAGAGTGCCTTTGTAATTCAATGTATTTTATGTGTTTAAAACATTATTCTGAGAAGGGAGCCACAGATTTCACTGTATTTCATTACATAAGGCAAGAACTGATGTCATGAGCCTATTTCTTCCACAGCCCTGGTACTTATTTCATCTGTAACTCCAGTGCCCATTTCCATAGGCCGAGCATCTACCACACCCACACTAGTTGCTCACCCACAGTTATACCGGTCTCTCAGTCCCAGTGCCCGCCTCTCCCAGAGCCCACCTTTTCCATAGCAGTCATATCTACTTCTCCCACAATCGCAGCCAGAGAAGAGTATGGACAGAGAAGGTTTTAGAGTCTAGGTTTTAGAGTCTATGAGAGGGGTATAAGGAGAGTAAGGGAGAAGGGGCAACTTCTATCCCATGTATCGAAAGATATCCCTCTGTTAATATATACTGTTGGTTCACAGATGGGAAGAGCAACTGCTCTCATTTCTAGCCCATTGTGCTTACAAAATACGTTTATGTGGACCTTTCGCTCTGATTCTCCAGCAGCTCTGGCTGGAAGGGAGGCAGGACCGGGCCCTTGTACAGATGGGGAAACTGAAACCCAGTGAGGGAAAGAGATCTGCTTACGGTCCCCTCAGTGTGGGCCAGGCCAGAGCCAAGCTAGGGATAAGGACCTGTGGGAGGCACTCGCTGCTTTCTGCATGGCATGCTAGTTGTCGTGGATTATGTGGAGCGTCATGGTCATGGCTAATTCACTATCTTCATTCAGATTTACCTTCTGCAAATATTGACACGTGGAGCTGTGGGGATGATTGTCAGAAGCCGAGGTTTTTGGGAGATGGGGAGGGTGGGGGAAACGGTGTTCCCGTTTTCAAGGACAAATCCCAGCTCAGACTTACTGATAGGTAGAGGTAAAAAACGACACTGCATGCCCTAAAACTTAAAAGTGCAGAACCAGCCTGAAGGAGCTACACAGATAGATGCTCTCACACACAGACACCCCCAGCAGACAGATACGTACTGTACATAAACATGCATGGACACACACAAACACTCCACACACAGTGCACAGACATGTGCAGAATGTGTGTATCACCATCATGCACGGAGACAATACATATAAAGACACTGCACACAAAGTGTCCACACAGAGCTTATGTGTGCAGAGGCACATGCACTGATGATATGCAGACACAAAATCAGCACCAGAATGCCCCCACTTACATGCATATGTAACTGCAGAGACATGTACACACACACGCATGTACACATACAGCCCCCCACTCTCCAATAGCAGGCAGACATTGGCACCCCCATAGACCAATGGCACACGTACATCATACAGCACATGTACACGCACAGAGCCGGGGCAAACGTGATGTGGACCGTGACTGATGCTCCCAGGCCCAGTGCCCAATGAGTGTGCTCTGCTGGGACTCAGAATTGCTAAAGGAGCTGTTTTTCACAGTAAAGCCCATATTTCCTTGGGTTTGCCATACAATCTGCTTTATTTTTCACCAACAAGCTGCTTGTTATGCACAAACAAGAGCAAAAGGCAAGAAATGTTGCTTGGGAACCATCTCGGTGCCCCTGTACAGTGCCCTGGGTCCTCTGCACGTTTTCTCACATTTCCTAGTACTTTGGTCGCAAGGGAAGGATTGTAAGCAACCATCCCTACATTCCTCCCCTCCCGGAGGGGGCCCACAGACAATCTGGCTAGGCAGGCTTAATTACAAAAATAACAACTCACATTTATATAGTGCTTAAAGGGTTCGATCAATCAAGTAATCAATAAACATTTATTAAACTCTTAGTAGGGGGTCAGATATGGTGATAGAGATTCAAAGATAGAAAGTGAAAGTTTTTGCCCTCTAAGAGTCTTATTTCCGTCAGAGGAAACAAAGATTTTCCTTGCCATAACCTTATGAAGTTACTGGTATTAGCAAGGGCTCTGGGCTCACTTTCACAAGTAGCACTAGAATAGTAAGTTGGGCCTCCAAGTATGGCTATTGCTCCCCTCAGGTGTCATGGGGCAACTCTCAGAGGCTGAATGTCCAATAGTTTTCTCATGAGACCCTAACAATGTGACTGCCCCAAAGATTATCTGTTGATATCAGCTAGCTAGAGTCAATGTTTAGAAATAGGTAGACGTTGAGGTGGCAGAGTATAGTTGGTAAGCACCCAGTGGTACAGTGGGTGGAGTGCCAGGTCTGGAATCAGGAATACTCATCTTCATGAATTTAAATCTGCCCTCAAACACTTTACTAGCTATATGATCCCAGGCAAATCACTTAATCCTGTTCGCCTTAAAACCACAACTGTAAAATGAGCTAAAGAAGGAAATTACACAATGTCCAGTATCTTCGCCAAAAAAAATCTCAGTGGGGTCAAGAATTGGATATGACTGAAAAACTGAACTGAAGAAACTTCCCAAATTGGAACCCCAGAAGGCATAAGCACATACAGAATATAATGAACTCAGGTTTAACAAGGGGTATCTTGATTCCTGGTTGGACAGAAGTCCATTTCTCCCTTTATGGACTCAAAAAATTCCCCTTACACTTGATGTTTGGCTCCCTTTTGAGTCCTTGAATCCACCTTACCATACTATCCAGTTTGTCCAAATGGAGGAGATGCTGTTAGTTATCACATTATCACCAATTGATAGTCCAAAATCTTTTGACATTCTAAGATTTATGAGATCATTCTCTGGTCAAGACAGGGAGGCAGAAGCGGGGCGGGAGGGAGGAAGGGGCAGAAGCACACGGTCTCCAAAATCAAAATGGTTCTTTCTCAGAGGCCTGGCTAAACTTACTCCACCATTCGTCTGATCTGCTACTAAAATATCCTGGATTCCAAACTAACTTGCTAGTTTTATTCAAGCCTCACTGGGAATCTTCTCAGTGAATCACAATTCTTTTTTAGCCAATGGCTCAAAAGCATCATTCCTCCTGATTGATTGATTGTTCCTGATTTATGACTTTGAATGATTGATTCAATAGAAACACCTAGCTTATACTTCTGATTCAATTGAAAAAACTCCAGATCCCCCCCCTCTCTGTATATCTAGACACACAATACATACCTACATATATATATATATATATATACATATACATACACATATGTCTATATAGACATACCCACAGAATACCTCTCTTACACCATTTTTCAGATGAGGAATTTAAGGCTTTAGAGGTAACGTATGTTCTCTGTGTCATATGACTAGTAAATGTCGGAGAAGCATTCTTCAACTTCAGGTTTGCTCCTAAGTCCAGCGGCCTTGCTACCTTGCCACATCATATCTAACTTGGCTGATTTTACCAGTCATGTGGGGGAGGGAAGGACTGGCCCTGTAACACAGTCTGTATGACATCCAAAGTGGAGTCCTAGGAGCTGAAATGGTTCTCAGGGCCAGCTTGCACATGGTGTCTGCCCACGGAGACAGACTCAGAGTCTCATAGTGTTAGGGGACCCTTCTTCAATCTAACTTTCAGGAAGCAAGGGATTCATTTTTTTGTTCTCTCAAACTTATCTGCCAAAGATGAATTTAGACCTGAACCTTTTTCTTGGCTCAGAGTAGTTAATACTTTTAGGGAAACAATAATTTAAAGTTCATACTGCACTATTTTGGGCACCTGCCTAGCAGATACTGGGAGATGCCATTTCCTGTGTTTGAGCCAGGGCATACAATTAAATAGTTTATAGCTAAAGACTAGGTCAAGCTCAAAGACTAGCTTAGGCCAAGACCCAGGCCTGAGGGCCAGTTCAGGACCAAAGCTTCCTATTGTCTTCATTTCTCTCTTCAAACTTCTCTGGCTGGAGCTGCCACACACTTCAATTGTGGATATTTGTGCAGGTCCTGTCTGTCCCACTAGCCTCTCCTTTCCCCACAGTTCATAGACCCCTCAGGATCTCATGCTCATCAAGTACAAATTAGGAAAATGAAACTCATAGAAAGGATATCATGTGAAAAGTGATGCCTTGGGACTCCTACTCTATTCTAGTCAGTATTGATCAGCTTGATGTTTTACACAAGTCATATAAGATAGATAGGCTCTCATAGTGGCCTTAAACTTTAATGTAATGTTTCAACTTATTTTTGTACCTCTGGACCATTCTCTTTTGTCCAACATGAACAAGTAACCATCTTATGGCCACTTAGTGGAGAGTTAGGGGATTGCCTTCAGCTTCGCCCAACTTATGATCCCATTGCTGATATGCCATTTTTGGCCCTCAACAGCAAGACCTATCAACCAGTGAGAATATACAAAAGAGGCATGTAAAATACAGAATCTCATGAAATGTCCTATTCTTCCAGGACTTTGTTTTCAGATCATGAGGAAGCTCTGAGGTCCCCTTCATTAGAGGACGACCACGGACCTTTTAACAAAGTGTCATTGGCTCAGAGTTCTGTCTCAGTCTCTTATCGTACATTGGGCAATTGTAACTCCCACAGTCACGTAGCTAAGCAATGACAGAGCTCTTTAAGCCCCTCTCCAGCATTTTTTCCATGCCCTATTCTTGCTCTTCCTTCCTTTAGAGAGCCCTGGCATAGTGTGCTCCCCCACAGGGGTGACGGATGGGCCCTTCTCCTGTTGTTGGCAGCTTCTCTAATAACCTAAAGCTGAGCTCTTTGCCCAGCTGCCCTCTTCCCCCTTCATCCTCCTACCTCTGAGTCTTCCATACTCCTCAGAGGAAAGGAAAAGAATGATTTTCCCCCCTTTTCCATATAAGGAAGTTGAGACCCAGAGGGAAAATAAGGTGATGTCACATAGCCGCTCAGAATTGAGCTAGGAGCCACCTGTTATTGCAAGATGAGAACATCCTGGCTCTTTGACAGATTCCCTGGAATGAAGGACTCAGACAAACCACCTACAGCTGCCTGACTCATTTCCAAATACCCCAAGGAACCAGTGATTTTATATTGCTCATCACAACTCTCTTATTAGTGTTAGGCAGGGAAATGTTAACCAGAATTAAACACTGGAAATGCCACTTAGCATGTTTTCAATTGTCCTGTGTATTCAGATTGTGTCAGAGACATCCTAATGCTATCTTTCTAGAATATAATAATTGCAAGTCTCAACCCTCTCTCCTCCTCACCCTTCTGGGTTATTTCCTGCCCCCATGAAAGGCATCAGGGTCCAATGAAAAGAGCTTAAGGTCAGGGGCTCCGGTGCCAGCTGTCATTATGTAGCCAGGTCACTTTCTTCATATAAACCTCAGTATCCCCATCTATAAAAGGGAATTAATAACCCCTGCCCTGGATCCCTCATGGGACTGTTGTGAAGATCAGATGAAGTCCTGAATCCTGACTTAGAAAGAAAGTGCCTGAGAAAAAGAAATGAGGATGAGGTAAACATCTTCGAATAGTCAACTTCCAGGATGGAAAAGATGGAAAAAGGATTTAACTTATTTCAGTTGGCTAAGAAGGCACAACTAGGAAAGTAAAAGATACAAAAAAGTAGATTTAGGCTTCAGGTCAGGAAAAACTTAACCATCAAAGCTATCCCAATGGGGAATAGCTGGGCTCTAGAGACAGTGGTTGGATCTGGCAGAGGGAATTTTGTGGAGTGAAAGTAGGTACCAGTGTGAATGGGACCAGCCAGTCTCTGAAGTCTCTTGCAGCTCTTGAGACTGTGTGATTTAGATACAAATTCACTTTATAGGTACAGCTTCTGATCCATATATATCTTCTTGGATGGGGGAAGTTGTGTTCTGATGGGAGAGCAACAGACTTCTTTCCTTAAAGCTCCTCACTCAATACTTAGGGAGCGAGCTTGGAATAAACTTTCCTGTAGCTCTACCACATTTTGTCCCTTTCTTTTTTTCTTTTTTTTTTTTTTTTTTTGCAAAGATCATGCAGTCTCCTATTGCACAGAGAACAGTAAAACCATTGAGAGGCTATGGTCCCACAATCCAACAATTCCAGTGAAGTGGCCCCGGTCCAGAAGTCCCAATACAAAAGGCAGAGTCTAAGACCCACAAAAAAGAAGTCACAGTTTATGAGCCACAGAAGGATCATAGTCCAGGAATCACAAAGAAAATAAAATTCAGGAGACGCAGGGACTTAGCCATGACCTAGGAGTTATGATACAAAGGACATAGTTGAAGAGCCACAAAGAAAAGGCCAGAGTTTAGGAATCATAGTGAAAGCATCATTGTCCCCAAAGCACAAGAAAGGGTGTCGATCAGTCAGTCCATCCATAAGTATCTATTAATGAAACATTCCCTATGTTCCAGGTGTTATGCTAAGCACTAGAAACACAAAGACAGACCACAAAGAGCTCGATCTGATGGGGGACTCAAACCTGAGGGAAGAGCCCTAGGAAAGGGGCCACAGGTTAGGGATCATGGCCCGGAATAAAAAAGACATGATCCAGGAACCACAGTGAAGGGGTCACAGGACCACCAGAGGATCACCTGCAGTCCATCTATCTTTTTTTTTATTCACTGAGAAAACTGAGCAGCAGAAATATTAAATGGTGAAGGTCACTTGGGTAGTATTAAGAATCAGTTCAGATTTGAACCCCTGTTTTAAAAACCAATTAATTTCTCTTCCCATTCTATGACACTGCCCCTTGGGGTATCTATTGTGGGGGAAGGTGCCAACTTCACAAGTGTCCTCTTCCTGATTCTGAAGTTTGACCTGAATGCAATGCCAGCAAAAAAGCAGATCAGGAGCACTCAACCTTTATATCTTTGGAGGAAGGAACAATCGTCACCAAGGAAACAGACCTGATCACCTCTCTGCATTTTGGGTGACCATTCTGAGTATGTTCTTCTGAAGGAAAAAGCCACTGAAAGCCACCACCCCACAAAACCATCCTTTGCCCCATCTCTTCCTTCATTCTGTCCCAGATGTCCTTCTATTGCTGAGGCAAACCTTGCACATGCAAGTATCCTTGATCCCTTTTCTTCCCATTGTCTCCAGCAGATCATCCTCATTATCACCCTCTCCCCTATCTTCAATCTCTCCTTATCTATTGTTTTCCTCCCTTAAAAAATCCTCACTAGTCTCTGTCAACTTTCCTACGGATCACCCTATCTCTCTTCAGCTAAACTCCTTGAAAAAGTGGTCTACAATTAATCCTCCAGCTTCCTCTCCTCCCACTCTTTTCTCAATCCTTTACCTTCTTGACCTCTGCAAAATGTGACAATGTTGACCAGTTTCTCTATGTTCTCTCCTGGTTTTTTGGTGGCAGTGAGTTACCATTGCTTCTCAGTCTCCTTTTCATTACACGTCACATCCACCATCGGTGCTCCCAATTTCTTTCTCTTTGGCCCCCCTTCTCTTTTTCTTCTACCTTCTTGGTGACATTATCTTTCATACATTCACACACTGTTATTCTCTTTATAAAGATGATGCCCAGATTTATATATAGTTATATTAATATATCTAATCCTAGTCTCTCCCCTGAGCTCCAGTCTAGATATTTCAAATCCAACATGTTAAAAACAGAACCCATTATCTTTTTCTTCCAAACCCAACCTATCTTCTGAATTTCCCTGTTTCACCCAAATCACAACCCCATGTCATCCTGAGCTCCTCATCTT
Source organism: Sminthopsis crassicaudata (assembly GCF_048593235.1). NCBI lineage: Eukaryota > Metazoa > Chordata > Mammalia > Dasyuromorphia > Dasyuridae > Sminthopsis > Sminthopsis crassicaudata. Next base: position 473,262,923 of record NC_133618.1, read on the forward strand.
TATTCATCCCACATATTTAATCCGTTGCCAAATTTTATTTACTCTTTCTTTGCATTATGTGTCGTATATGTCCCTTTAGTCCCACAGCCACCATCTTAACCCTCTCCCCTCCCCTCCCATCTGGACTGCCACAATGGCTTTCTACTTGGTCTTGCTGCACTGGGTCTCTCCCCATACTAATCCATACTCCACAAGCCCCCAAAATGATTGTCCTAAAGCGTAGTGTCATCCCTTCCTTATCTCCATTGGCTCCCTATTACCTCTAAGATGACACAAAATCCTTTTGAGGATTTAAAAGTGCTCACAACCTTGTCCCTTTCTAACTTTCCAGTCTTCTTGCTCATAACCCACTTCCACGGTCCAGTTGTACTCCTCTGTCTGCGCTCTTCACACAGTCTAGCTATTTCTTGTATCTCTGCCTCTGAGACCCTGGCCGCCTCTGAGCTTCAGCCTTCCTCTCCCCAGATCTCTCACCTCCTAATGCCCTCTCCTCTAAGGTTGCCTTATATCTATTCTATGTATGTCTTACATATACTTATTTACATACATGCTGTACCCCCCCCCCCACCAATTAGCATGTAAGTTTCTTGAAGAAAAGGACAATTTTTGTTTCCCCCCTCCCCCGCTATCTCTAGAATTAAACACAATGCCTGGCACTTAGTGAATTAAATAAAAATTATAGGAAGTAGCAACTACATGCAAAGCACTGTAATAAATTAATAAATTCTTGTTGGAATGATTAATTCTTCCATCCAAACTTGATGAGCAGTTCTAACACATCCATCTCTGTTCTGAAAAATAAATGAATAGTCTCAATTCCTGGAGATGGGAATTTGGGGGCAGGGCTGGGGAAAGTGTCAGGGTTTGGGCGGGGAGTGGCTCTCTTGCTCAGGGAGACCCCCACAGATCAAGTGTATCCTTGACAGGATAGAATGCCATTCCTTTTAACAGAGCTGATTTACTTGCTTGGCTGTCTGACTCCAAACACAACATTGCACGGTGATTATAAATCATGCAGAGGATGTTTACAACAGAGATTAGCATATTTTCTTCTCGGGAGTCAGTTAAAGGATGAGGGGCTGCCCTATCATGAAACGTCAGTGGCACTGTGGGGTGCTGCTGGGAAATCCTGCTGTCGGATGGGCTGGTTTGTGAAAGCATAAGAGAGGCAGGTTGTACGGCCTAGTGAGCTCGCCAAAGCGGCCCCTGGTTAGCTGTGTGATCCTGAGGAGGGAATTTCCTGCCTCTCAGTTTCCTCATCTGCAAAATAGGAAACTAGACTGGTTGATCTATACGGTCTATATAGGTATACACACCCCCACCCCCACACACCCACCCACACCCCCACACCCACCCACACACACACACCCACCCACACATCCACCCACCCCCACTCACACACACCCCCCACCCCCCCCACCCCCCCCACACACACACCCACCCACCCCCCCCACACACACACCCCCACTCACACACCCCCCCCACCCCCCCCACCCCCCCACACACACACCCACCCCCCCCACACACACACACCCACACACACCCACACCCACACACCCACACCCACCCACACACACCCACACACCCCACACCCCACACACACCCCCCACCCACACACCCCACACACCCACACACACCCCCACACCCCCCCACACACACCCCCCACACACACCCCCCACACACACCCACACACACCCACACCCCCACACATCCACACACACCCCCCACCCACACACCCCACACACCCACACACACCCCCACACACACCCACACCCACACACACCCCCACACCCCCCCACACACACCCCCCACACACACCCCCCACACACACCCACACACACCCACACCCACACCCACCCACCCACCCACCCCCACACACCCCCCCACACACACACCCACACCCCTCCATACATATAGGTTGTGTGACTCCTGGACAAATCATTAATTCTCTTAAGATTATTTAAACTGTAGAGCAAGTACCTATCTGAACTGGAAGGGGAAACAGCTCTATTAGGAGTTCACTAAACCACTGAAATCACAGGTTTAGCTCCCTTGCCCTCCTTTCTAATTCTGACTCTGCCCTGTTGGGTTCTTGGTATGAGGGGGACTATTTCCTTGTGTTAGCGGTAACTTTCCTTCCGAACCCTTCACTGGAATCTGGACACCTTCCCTCCTCCTGGTGCAGGGGAGATGACTCAGAGCTGTAACCTGCAATTTCAGCATCTGGGGAGACTCCCATAGAGCCAATAGTAACGAGCAGGGCAGGTGCTGGGAGCTAGGGGCGCCCCGCCTGGACTCAGGGAGACTCCTCTTCACAAGTTTGAATCCGGCTTCAGACACTTCCCAGGTGTGTGACCCTGAGCAAGCCCCTTAACCCTGTTTGCCTCGGTTTCCTCATCTGTAGAATGAGCTGGAGAAAGAAACAGCAAACTGCTCCAGCATCTCTGCCAAGAAAACCCAAAGGGGTCACAAGAGTTAGACATGACTGAAAAATGATCAAGCAACCACAGGGCAAATATTAGGAAATGCACCTCTCAGCATGTGGTAATACAGCATGAGGATACTTCTGGTGTAATCAAGACAAGTTCAGCTGAATGAAAGGAAATGTTAGTTACAGTATTGGGTTGGGGGATTCTGAAAGAAGTAATCGGGCTCACACACAGGACTCGGGGGGTTTCCTCTGGCTCAGCATGTGGGAGGGAAAGTAGAACACAGATTTTTTTTTTTTTTTTTTTTTTACTGGCCCTAGAAGAGAAACATGTTGTGGCACATATGTAGTGACAGTGACAAAGATTACTCTGCTGAAAAGGAGAGAGATAGGGAACAGAGGCAACGAGTGACAGGCTGAGCAGTTTACTGCTGCCCAGTCTGTGCACAATTGAAATACCTCTGCTGGGTCAACATGGGCACCTCTTCCCCTCCTCTGGTAAGGAGTACAAGAGTTAAACTTTCATACTTTTTAAATCTTCTGCCCAAGAGCAACTTCCCTTCCTCAATACCTAGTTATGCTAATTATGATCAAGGCCAGGAGAAGGATGCAATACAATGGTTTCTGCTCAGCTGATGATCTCAGAAGCAAATGGGATGGATCAATATCTCATGCAGATTTGAGATTGAGAGTCAGAAAGAATTCAAGTGATTCCTGGTTAAGTGTGATGCTGCTTTCAGATTCAGAGTGCACATCTGTAAAATGGGAATAAGAGCATCCATGTCACAAGATCAAATAAAACAAAAAGAAGAAAACTACCACATAAACCTTAAAGTGCAATGTAAATGTTAGCTATTATTATTAACACCAGTCCTTGGTCCTCTGCCTTGCTTAAGGTAGGACTAAATGTTTGATGAATTGAACAAATTCCAAAAAGACAGTACATAGGATGCTGAGCCATTCCTGGGTTCTGACCAGCCCAGAGGTCACAGGGAATATGACCTGATGTCTAAATCGGAGAAGTCTTGAGTCAGATAAGTTAGTCCTTTGCCTTCTTGAAACTTGAACGTTCAGATCTTCCTGACTCCAAGTCTGGCACTAGCCATCGTACTAAGCTGCCTTCCATAATTGAGGCAAGTTGTTGGATCTCTGCACCTCAGCAGCTTGGTGGAGGAGAAGACAGAGCACTGGGTCTGGAGTCAGGAGTTTAAATATGGCCTCAGATATTTAACTAACTAAATAATCCAGAGTAAATCATTTACCCTCCGTCTGCCCCCAGTTTGCTGAACCATTTTCCTATTGCTACAAAGATGAGATGAGATATTTGTACAGGTACAGTGCCTGGAACCTAGTAAATAGGTGATAAATGCTCATTTCCTTCTTTTAAAGTGAAGTTTGGATTATATAACCTCTAAAGATCTTTTCTGGTAGTAAATCTGTGATCTTGATAACATGAAATCTGATGAGATTATAACCTCAGTCTTCCAAGGAAACTGCCAACCTGACTTTAGTGGATACCTCTAGACTGTCATTCAAAAGTAAACCAACCTAGCACAGTGGAAACCGGCTTCTCACACTGAGTCAGGGAATAAAACTGGGACTTCTTTTCCACCACACTCTGGAAAAATGAGGTCAAAAGTCTATAATACTGGGGGAGCCAGGTCACTCTTCAGAACTGGCCCAGATTGAAAATAGAAGGCCAAGCAGCCAGTCATTGTTCTCTTTTTCTTTCCCCAGCATACCTACAAATTCAAGGGGAATGGTTTTCAGGCTTTATAAGGGGCTCAAGGCCTTCCGGACCATAGGTAGATCCTTTGTGGCATTATTTATAGAAAGATAGAGACAAAAATCACAGAATGAGAAGGATCATGTCACGCACACTGAAAAGTATACATTATATACTTTGCAGACGTTATAATAGCGTTAGCTATTCACTTATTGAAAAACCATATGTTCTGGCCTTAGCCAATGCAGGAGTGGTTAGATGGGTTCTAGAGGTTTCATCACATCTAAACAAGAGATCACAGAACTGTAGGCCTAGAGCTAGAAGTCATTCAGTTCAACTCCCTCATTTTATAAACGATAATACCCTATAATAATGACAAATTATATATAAACATATTACATATACATAAAATATATAACTATAAACTATAATTATAAATGATAATCAATAACCTAGTTAATAGCACCAAACTTAAAGCTTTCCAATAATCTTCCTGGGGTGAGCAGCAGAGAGAAAAACAGGAAAGATACAAATTAGCCAAGCTAAACCAGTTTTCTGTCACCCTAATAATGATCTGATTGGACACTCAATTTATACTCCCCACCCCCCAGTACTTTACAAAATAAGTCCACTGCCAGGCCATTTCATCATATCATCCATTAAAGATATGAGAAGATTTGGTGAATTCTATTGTTTGGCAAATTGAGGGAGGTAATGAGCCAGGGAAGTCCATAATGAAAGCTGGATCAAGTCAGTATATTCTGTAAACTTGAGCCCCCCACATAGTAAAATAAGCTGCGCATACTTTCTTCCCCCATGTGCTAGGCAGACATAGAACCACAGAGATGGCTCCGCCCCTACTCAAGCAAAATGGCAAATGGGTAGGAGTTAATAGAAGACTGAAGTGTTACATGGATCTTGTGACATCTTATTACCCTGCAGCTCACAAAATACAGAGACAGACTTCCTTCAGACGGGCAATTCCAAACAGACTAATAATCTCTTCTAAGCAAACTGTCTCTCTGGACTTTAACGATCTCTCTGCTGCACTTTGTACGTGATAAACAGGGCAGAGAGATTCCAGGTTTCTAAGAATATGAATGACTCTGGCCTCCGAAGAGTGTTTGGCCAGGTTTTCTCTTCTCCATTACTAAAGCTAGTTGATCTGATGGGTAAAAGATGAAAGAGCAGGTGAGCTGGGGGGGTTAGGGATGGGCACCAGGGTCTCATTTCCTTCCAAATCTCAGGATAGTGCCCTGTGAATGCTGCATGAATCAGTCACTTTGATGGCAGGGTTTCATCAATCTCACTCTGCCCGGGCACTCTCGGGGACAGTCCAGACACAGAGAGCATCCAGACATAAAGAGTACACTCCTGATTCAGAGCTGCGAAGGGCACTGCTCAGGAGAGAGGATGCAGCTCTGAGCCCCCACAGCTGAATCTGGGAGTCCCAATGTCCACGAGCTGTTTGCTGGCGTGGGGGCTAGAGAAAGACAAAGGAGGAAGAAAACTGTGACTTCTACTTTAGGCAAATTCAGAGAAAGACCAGAGTTGGTTCTGACACTTTTAATCTTCCAACTCAAAAAAGCTTTTCTCTCTGAATCAAGATTTTAAATCATTCAATTTAACATTTATCAAATGTTTGCTATATATCAAGCACTAGTATATAAAGAAAACTGTAGGGCTTGGCCTTGAGGAAATTCCATTATATTGGGAACTCCTCAGACCTTAGTTGCCACTCCCTATCAGATCCATCCCACTCCCTTTCCACAATGTGTCACTATGACAGACGTCTCGAGTTCTTCCACACTCCAAAAGGGAATGGTTACGTCTCTAAGCTCAGTTCTGTGCACTTTGAAAACAAAAAGATATCGTATCTCTTTTGTCAGAGGCCGAAAGAAATCTTCCTTGTCAGAAAACAAAATAAATCGCCCATCTTGGATCAAACTTGGGTGAAAGAGCCAAGTGTTCTGTTGTTTGATGGAGTCTGGTAGATTTTGATAACGAGTACTTTAAAATATATGATATTGAAGCCTTCCTAACTCGAGGCAGATAAGAAATAATGGCAGCATATTTCAGCCTCAGAGACAAAAGTAACCTTTTATCACCTAATTTAACACCCAAACTAATGAAATATATTTGGAGATTGGGAAGTGTTCTGAAGTAATGAAACATTCCGCCTTAGGACAATGAGTTTTAATTGTAACCGTCCCAGTCCAAACATCCGGCTTCAAAGAGAGCCTCTCAGAGTTAGCATTTCCTTAACCAGGATTTCCCTGGTCTGGGCCCACTTGTCATAGGAGCATAAAATCTTAGTGCTGGAAGGAACCTTGGACATTCATCATGACAACAGTCTTCAGGACTGCGTGCTGTCTTGGCCCCACCAGGATATGATGAAGTCTGGTAGCAGTCCACACAGCTCCTAATAATTGTCTAAAGCAGTATTTGAACAAGACTCCATATTCAGCCCTCTATCCCTTCCCTCTTTTAAAATTAGGTATCGTTTTAGAGGCAGCTAGAGTCAGAAGATGTATCACGTGAGGAGGCCATGGAGGACCGTGGAATACAAATGATTCCAAGGTCATCTCGATAGGGCATGCAGAATAATCTGAGTTTAAGTGTGTCATCTTTGCAGAGAATAACCAACTTTCTCCTGCATTTGTCAAAGTGATAAACAGCAGGATGCTGAAGCTGTCTGAATTATGGTTGCTGCAGATGGGTCAGAGGATGGGGTGGAGCCGGCACTATTCCTCTGCAGGAACATGGAAAAACAATGGGGACCGCTTGTTGTCCAACCATAGACCCTGCGCTGTACTGCCAGCCCTGGTCCTGATCTTGGTGAAAATTCCCGGGGATTAGGTACTCATGTCCTAAGCGTGCAGGGGGAGTGAAGACTTTATTGGGTGTCAGTCAGCCACTGGTGGGGGAAGAGCTGGGTGGTATTGTACTGGGCATTAAGGCAGAGGAAAGCTAGCTGTTATGCCATGTGCTATCTCCTAAATTTACACTGGGGTGCCCTGGGACTGCTATCCCCTGCTGAGGACAAGACAAGACACATTCCTGAAGACCGCTGGCATTACAAATGTCCAGAATCCCTTCCAACACTGGTTGGACTCTGGCATGGGTGGCTGGTTCTCCCCGTCCTTACGGGTAGGGTCCTGTGAAAGGCCCCCTCTCCTCAAAATGGCCTGGATGGGGAGGATGTTTTCATTTGCAACTGCTCCTACCTAATGGATTAAATATGTGTTCACTAGTAGCTAACTTCCATGGGCATCAACACATCTGAGCGCAATTACAATTTTAAGCACTAATTATTTTACTTGTGCTTCTGAGTCTGAGGATCCTTCAATTTCAGTTTAATTGGAGAAAAAATGGTCATCAGTTATCGAACAGCAGGGAATTCTGCTTTCCGATTTCTTGACACATTGCTTTGCTATGAATCATCCAAACATATGGGTGACTGTGTGAGCAGCCTGGCTGTGGCACAAAGCGTGAATGAGGTGGGAGAGGTTGGGGACCCTGTCTCAGAGCTCCTGACATCTGCTGGGAAGGTTGCACTGCCGAGTTAATTACTCGCCTTTTTATCTTTTTCATTGTGTTCAGTTTTTTGGCAACAGCATCTGTTGCAAGAAAACAAACTGCAAAAGGAAATGGGTTTCATTATTAAAAGGAGAGATTATAACTTCCCCTTCGTTCTGCCCCTCCTGTACTTGATAATAATCTTGTCTCATAATGAAATTCATAAGGCCCTCACCACAGAGATGCTCCTGGAAGGAACCAGGCCCTGCTGGATGGTATCCATTTGCATACTAATGGAGAGAACAATGCTATTAATATGAGAAAACTAAAGAGTGTCTGGGTGCGACTGGAATGCGCAGCAATGGATCACCGTGGGCCTCTGGGAGCCAGCACACTTTGCAAGCTGACCACATCCCCCCAATCTCCGACCCTGCCATGCCAGGGACCCTGGCAGGGCCGTTTCTTGTAAGTGAATTGCTTTATGCAGTGTGGTATTGCGGAGGGTTCATAAATGGATGCTGGCAATGTGCTTTATTACTTGTACTTTATTGGAAAATAAAGAGAACTGAAAAATACAATTTTCTTTTTGCTGCAGAGGTTGATCAAAAAAAGAAAATTAAGAAGAGATCCATGAGCAAGCTTCACTTAAGGAAGGGTGAGGTAGCTGGGAAAGTGTGGTGTTTTTATTGGGAGGTTGTTTTTGTTTTTTACAGATGTCCCACTGGTGGCCCTGGTGCTTGATGGCTCTTAGGGTGGGACAGGTGGACATGCAGCCTCGGGAAGGTGGAAGAGACTGGATCTCCTTAGGGTTGTAACATCCTGGATATTGAGGACTGAGTAGCAGAGGGACTCAAAAGCGACCCCACAAGGAGGGAGGCAGGTGTGACCCCTGTTTAACCAGCTAGTACCTCCCCATAAGGACTGGTTTTTGAGGGGTCAGGTCAGAGTTGTGCTACATAAACTTTCCAGTTTTAAGCTACATCTCCAAAAAATGTAGGCATGTAAAACTTAAATTTAATCTGTATTATAGGCATTTTCTCAAATCTCTATATAATCAGCAAAACAATAAATGAGGCACTGATTTGTAGTGTCTGTGGATTTATGAGGTGAACTTTTTCTCCTTCATATGAGCTGGCTCCTGTACTCCCCTAGCTCAGGCCTTGTGGAATTAAGTGCCCAGAGCTAGCATGCTAGCCCTGAAAGACTAAAATGTAAACTCATGTTTACATGACATATAACACTTTATAGAACTCTTTCTTAGATGACAAAATTATATTATAGAAAGAAAGTACTGTCAAATCAGAGGGTCTGAATTCCAATTTTAGCCCTATTTTTTTTTTTTTTTACAAGGCAAGTATTCCACCTTGGAGAATCACAGTTTTTGAGACACATTTCCTCATCAATAAAATAAGGGGTTAGGTTAAATGACTTTTCAAGTCTCTTCCAACCTAGAAATTCTGAATTCTGATCCTCTGATTCATAATAGTTTGGGGAGCATCACTACTGACCTTCTAGGATGAAGAAGGAAGACCCTAAGAAAAGTGGCTTGCCAAGATCACACAGGTCATAAAGTCCAGTGCTTTTCTTTTATAAATTTTCTCTCTTTAAATCTAACAGAAACGTAAGCATTTCAGTTTACAAAGAACAAAAATGTGTGTGTGTGTGTGTGTGTGTATGGAACTGTGCTTTAGTTACATTTAGTATGTAACTAAACTTTTTTAAACAAATTAAAGTACATATTAAATTGAGCATGGTAGTAATAAACCTGCCCCATTTGTCTGTCTGCCTTTCTGAACTGTTTCCTGATCACTTGATTTTCAAATGCTTCCTTGATATTCTCTTATTTTGCACTTATCACCACTCACCAAATTCTCCCCAAGCACTCTCCACAAACCTTTTCTTGTAATAAGTAAGTATACTCAAAGAAAACAAGCGGATGCCCTGGCTACACCAGCGCCACACTGACTTAGACCTGACTGACTCTTAGCAATGGTTCATGACATCTTTCTGGACACTTATAGATTCACTTCAATTTTTAAAAATTCTATTATTAAGTGCCCATGACTGCACAATACTAAACTATATTAGAACAAAGCTCAAATAGATTAAGTCCTTTGTAATAGCTAGCATTTGGAGAGGGTTTTCAGCTTTGTAAACATTACCACAATTGATCCCTACAACAACTCTGTGAGATAGATGTTTTATGAGCCCATTTTACAGTTGAGATAAATTGAGGCAGACAGGTTACTCAAGGGTAACATGGTTAGGAAGTGTTTGAGACTGGATTTGAACTCAGATTTTCTTGACTACAAGCCCAGCTACATAGTGTTCCTCTTAGGTCCTTTCTCTCTCTCATCAATCTCTTTCTCCCTCTTTTTCTCTTGTCTTCTTTCTCTCCTCTCCTCTGTCTCTATCTCTCTGTCCCTTCTTCCCCCCTCTGATTCCATGTGTCTCTCTGTGTCTTTCTCTCTGTTTCTCATACCATCTCTTTAAATCTTTGCTCTCTATCTCTCTCTTATCTCATCTCTCTGTCTCTGTTTCTTTGGCTCTGGCTCTGGCTCTCTCTCTTAAACTCCAAATTAATTAAACTCTGTTCCTACCTCCAGAGAGACAGCACTATTGGAAATTTCCAGTCAAGGGACTCTCATTTACCTTCTTCGACAATAATATGCTTTATCATAACTCAAGTTATAGGACTCTGGCAGGAGTTTGTCCAAGTGAGGAAGGGAAAGCTTCCCACCCCATGCAAACTGTAGTCATCCTAACACATCACATTTAATTCCAGCTCGGGGCCCAATTTTGATTTTCAATGAGTTTGCTATTTTTCCAATCAAAGGAGATTAACTTGTAGTCAAGAGGAATATTTAAGGTATTATCCTGCTCAAGAAGCTTTGATGGCTCCCTAATGCTTCTAGGGTAAAGTAAGAATTTTCACTCCGTCATGGCCTGGATCACTCTCCCTTCATGCACTCTATGAGCTAGCCAAGTTGGCTTATTTATTGTTCCCTTAATCAAACATTCTGTCTCCCAACCCATTCACAGTGATGGCCCTCATGCCTGGAATGATCTTTCTCATCTATGCTTTTGAGTCAGCTCCCTCACTCCCCCTTCAAGGCCAAGTTCTGTCTCCTACAAGAAGTCTTTCCTGATTCCCTCAATTTTTAGTAGTCTTACCCCAATCCACTTACTCCCTGAAATTATTTTGCATCTTTTTTGCATATATTTTGAATTTAGTTATCTATGTATAGGTTGTGTTCCTTCTCCATCCCCCCCTTTAGAACAGTCACTTTGTTGGTTCTGTTTTTGTATAAAGTGTCAGCACAGTGCCTGTCATTTGTTATTTTGATGTACATTAAATAGAGATTTTAATAAATGCTTGTTAAATTGAATTGAAGGAGAGTACATTTCATCCTTGCCTTCATGGACACTAGCCTTGCTCTCTCAGAGAACAGCTCATCATTTCCTTTTTATCTGGAAAAGTGGACTTTAATGGACACCCAAAGCTACTCTTCCTTGTGTGACTCCCAACGGTTATCATGTGGAGTTACAGTTGAGATTCTCACTCTTTATGCAAACCTCACCAGCCCAAGATTGGAGCTGTACCTAGATTCTTTTTCTGGGTACCTCCTGTGCCAGCTAATGCTGGCCTCCATTTCTAAGAGCTATTCTGAGTCTGGACAAATTTCATTTGAAATCCTGGCCTGTCTAGGTCACAAAACATTAAAGAATAATAAAACCTGCTTTCCTAAATATGGGATGGGACTTGGGAACTCTTGGACATGCTGTTTTTGAATTGATAACATGAATCATGTACCCAATTTAAAACACACACAAGCTCACAGTCACACAGAGATAAATGGACGCTTAGGTACATATAGACAGAAGCACACTCACTGGTGAATTTGTTTCCCCAAAAAGGTACAGACTCACAGAGGTTTACATAGACATGCATAAGAAGAGACACAGATATAAATATATATTATATAACTATATCCAGGGAAGTATATGTAAAAAAAACTTACAAATGTATGTATACCTAAGTCTGAGGAGGCCCACTGAGACTTCTCTTTGATGAGCCTTGAGATTCTATCCATTCATTAATTCCACAATTCTGCCTGACAGAATAAGCCCCAGTTTCAGAAAACAGTCTCCCCTGCTACAGAAAAGACCCCTTACAGAATCACAATTCCAGCAATGGGGCAGTCCCATGGTGGAGGAGATGCCTTCCAACTTGCTTGGGAGGGAAGTTTCTGAGACAAAGAGAAGTAGCCAGGGGCGGGAACGCAGAGGAACAATAGTGGCCTGCTCCTGGCCATCCACATTCTTGTTCCTCTGCCCTCTGTCGAAGCTCCCCTTTTAGGCGACAGCGCAGCTTCTGGGCCCTATAGAGGCTTTGAGTAGAGCTGACCTTGGAAGAGCTGATTTGGAATTATCTCTCTTCCCCAGATCCGGGGTCTTGGGGGGAGGGGAGGAGTTTCAAAGTCATGTAGTTGGGCCTCCTCATATCACAGGTGAGAAACAAGACCAAGAGCCGTGTGCCTTGTCACTTGCTCAAGATTCCTTGAGCTCAGTGCTCTTTATGCCACACCAAGATGCAGTTCCATTATCCACACGTTTCCTAACTCCCCAGACTGGGAAATGAATCGACCACTGTAAGTATGTGTGTGTGTGTGTGTGTGTGTGTGTGTGTGTGTGTGTGTGTGTGTGTGTGTGTGTGTGTGTGAAAACAGAAGGTGAGACGCAGAAATACAGACACTGTGCATGCAGAGCCGGGCATGACAGCAGATGTTACTGATTGGAAGACAGTGCTGCAGAAAAAATTACCAATTGTTTTTAAAATGAGAGAGAGTAAGAGGGCCAGAGTTCTACCCAGTTACCTTTAACCAGTCAGTTGTTGCAACAATGCAGCTCAGTATTATTCAGAGCAAGAAGCTCAGTCCCTATGGCAACACAGCCTAGGAGCTGCAGTCATGCAGCATGGTTACCACAGCCAGACCACTGAATCACAACGGTGGTCACTGCAGCAAATGCAGCACTTACTGGCATAAATGCAATAAATGAGCCTAGCCATCACAGGAAGCAAAGCAAGCCCATCTACTCCCTGCAGCCACACAGCCCAGTCACTGCCAAAAAACTGTCCATACCACAGCAAAGCTACCTGATCACTGAACTTATCCCCCTCCATCGCCCCCCCCCCAAAAAAAAAAACAACAACAACAAAAACCTCTCAGGTCAACGCTGAGGTCGTACAGCCCAGTCCCCAAGGCAACAAAGCCTAGAAATTGCCAAAAAAAAGGATTAGCTGCAGCAGCCATGCAACCCAATTACTGCAGCCAGCTACCCAATCACTATAGCAACAGCCCAGTTAGTGCAACCAAACAGTCCGACTGTCCCAGCCAGGCAGCCAGTCTGGTGCACATCTGTCCAGCCGCTGACTTCGTCGTACACTTGAGCCAAATCCCTATTAAGGGAAAGTTTATTGGGAGAAGGTGCATACCTGGGAGAAAAGACAAGTATGTTGGAAGGTACAAATTAATTGTGTTCATTTCTTTTCTCCCCTTCTTTCTTCCTTATCATGACTTCTTTCCTTAAAGAGGCCTTATTTAAACTTTCCCCATGTCAGGCAAGAACTGAGGTTCAGAGCAGAATGACAATTAGCACCGTTCCCTACCCAATCCTTCATTTTTGTGGGAGGCAATTATTTTTTAGGGCTGAGAAAAAAGATGGAGTTGAACTGGGAAGGAGAGGATACAAGGTGGGCTTAATCCCACTCACATTCAGTGGCTGCCACAGCGGTAGTGTTCATGGCCAGCCAAGTAAGACTTTTAGCTAAGAGAAGGAAAGGGGATCAGTTTCTCCGCCAAAGTCCTCAGGGGAGGGAAGAGAAGAATAGGGACTAAGCACTGATATGGCACCATTATGCATTAGGCTCTACACCAAGCATTTTTACAGAGATCAGCTCATTTGATCCTCACAATAACCCTGTAATAGCACGTGCTATTATTATCCTCATTTTACAGGCAGGGAAACTGAGGCTAAGTGATTTGTACAAAGCCACAAAACAGGAAGTGTCTGAGGCCAGATTCTGAGCTCAGATCTTTCAGCCCTCCATTGTATCATTAGCCACCTCTAAAGACGGGACCCTCAGGTGCTTAAGTATCCTAAGAAGAATGTTTGGTCGTTGGCCAAACTGGACAAGGATTCTCTGGTGACCCTTCTCACCACAGAGATGACTCGTGTTCAGAGAATGAAGAAACCACACAAACTCAACTCTAAAAAGTTTGAGTGAACCGGGAATAAGCTCTATTTATCTAGCAGAATGTTTCCTGGTTGATATCATATTCTCATCAGGAATGAGGAAAAGGGTAATTGGATTTAAATGTCAAGATGTTCCCTGTGTGGGTCTGAAGTCACATATCTATTTTCTCAGCTATGGCTTTTTCCCTCTTGTGATTATGAAAACTGTGATCATTTGGCAGTGGCAATGCCAGGGAACCGGATCTCTAGGATCACAGCCTCAAGGGTTCCCCCGCATCAGGGGAAGGGGTGAGGTGAGGGCGGCGTGGGGGTCACAGCAGGCGAAGGAGGAGCCCCCAGCACAAAAAGCCAGACACGGCGGGGGTACAATTACCCCGAGGAACGCTCCTCATGGTCTTCGGGCACCTGTTCTCGGCCTCCCTGGGGTGGAGAAAGAGTGAGAGCGTCCTGGCTCTGTTCCTTCAGGCTCAGACTTCATTACACAGTGAGCCAAACTCTAGCTGGTCTCTCAACTGGAAGCAGGTTCCTTAATTGGAGGACAATTCCTTCTCTGTGTGCTGAGCAGCTGCTTGTCCCTGGGTTTTAAAAAGCCAGCCCTCTGCTTCCCTGAATCTTCTCCTCAATTCATTAACTGTGTGGTCATAGCCAAGATAGGAGTGTCCTGAACAGCAAGTGCCCCACATCTGGCACCCAACCCGGGAAATAAGCCGTCTTCTAAAAAGCACTGCAGTCATAGCCTCTGGATTCAAAATTGAAGATCTCCCATTTGCTTCACCTTGGGGTAAATCATAATCCCTCTGGGTCTTAGTTTCCTGGTCTGCAAAATGGGACAATAGAGTCAGACGACCTCTAAGTTCTCTTCCAGTTTGAGATCTATGGTCCTCTGAACAGGTGATGCTGAAACATGATGACTAATTCAGAAAACTGAATAAGGCACCTGCTATAGGTAAGGCACTATGTTAGTGAAGCCTGAGACACAAAGACTTTTTAGTAATGAAGCAGCATTGCTCTAATCAAACAACAAATGTTCTTACTTAATAGTATTTTATTTTTCCCAATTATATATATATAGTTTTCCAAATTCTTTTTGTAAGATTTTGAGTTCTAAATATTTTTCTCTCCTTCCCTTATATCTCCCCCTCCCCAAAACATCAAACAATTTGGTATAGGTTATACATGTACTATCATTTTAAATATATTTCCACATTAGTCTTGTTGTGAAAGAAAAATCAAAATAAAAGGGAAAAAAAACAAGAGAAAGAAAAAAACAGAAAGTGAAAATAGTATGCTTCGATACATTTTCACTCTCCATAGTTCTTTCTCTGGATGCAGATGGCATTTTCCATCCCAAGTCTACTGGAGTTGTCTTGGATCTTTTATTACTGATAAGAGCTAAATCTGTCATAGCTGATCATCACATAATCTTGGTTTTACTGAGCATAATGTTCTCCCTGGTTCTGCTTATTTCACTCAGAATCAGTTCATGTAAATCTTTCCAGACTCTTCTGAAATCAACCTGTTCATCATCATTTCTTTCTTTCTTTTTTTTCCTTGGTGAGAAGCAAGTTGTAGAACTTTATTTTTTTTATTTAAAAATATTTATTTATGATGGACAGAAACAGCTATACCCAATGAAGGAACACTGGGAATTGAGTGTAAACTGTTTGCTCTATTATCTTTCTACTTATACCTTCGGAATCCAATTCTTACCGTGCAACAAGAAAATTGGATTTGCACACATATATTGTATCTAGGTATACTGTAACACATTTAATATGTATGGGATTGCCTGTCATCTAAGGGAGGGAGTAAAGGGAGGGAGGGGAAAATTTGGAAAAATGAATACAAGGGATAATGTTGTAAAAAAATTACCCATGCATATTTACTGTCAAAAAATTATAATTATAAAATTAATAAAATATATTTACTATTTCCCCCAGTTACATTTAAAACAATTTTTACATTTGTATTTCAAATTTTTGAGTTCCAGATTCTCTCCCTGTATCTCCATTCCCAACACCCATTAAGAAATCAATATGAAGTTATGCAAAACATTTCTATAAATATCATGTTGTGAAAAAAAGATCTTAAAAAGAGATTTTAAAAAACCCTCAAGAAAAATAAAGTTTTAAAGAGACAAACATTTTCCCCTTTTGATTTTATTTTTCTTGTATAGCATGATAAATGTGGAAATATGTTTAGAACTATACATGTAAAATCTATATTTGATTACTTGCTGTCTAGGAAAAGGGTAAATGGTAAGGGAAAGAGAAAAATTTGGACTAAGGTTTTGCAAGGATGAATGTTGAAAATTATATTTGCATGTATTTTGAAAAATAAAAAGCTGGGGGCAGCTAGGTGCCACAGTGGATACAGCACCAGCCCTGAAGTCAGGAGGACCTGAGTTCAAATATGACTTCAGACACTTAACACTTCCTTGGCTGTGTGACCCTGGGCAAGTCATTTAACCCTAATTGCCTTGGCAACAACAACAACAACAAAAGCCAAAAGAAAAATTGTGTGTGTGTGTGTGTGTGAGAGAGAGAGAGAGAGAGAGAGAGAGAGAGAGAGAGAGAGAGAGAGACAGAGACAGAGAGAGAGAGAGAGAGACAGAGACAGAGACAGAGACAGAGAGAGACAGAGAGAGACAGAGAGAGAGACACAGAGAGAGAGAGACAGAGAGACAGAGAGGGAATTTTCAATCTGTATTAAGATATAATTAGTTTCTTCTCTGGGTATGGATAGGATTTTTCATCCTAAGTCCTTCAGAGTAGTCATAGATCGTTATACTGCTGAGAAGAGTAAAGTCATTTATATCTGGTCATTCCAGAACATAAACTCTATGTACAGTACATTTCACTTTGCTTGAGTTCATGAAGGACTTTCCAGGTTTTTTTTCTGAGAACATTCTGCTCATCATTTCCCATAGAACAATAATATTCCATAACAATCACATCCCATAATTTATTCAGCCATTCCTTAATCAACCATTACTTATTAAGTATCTACTATCTGCTAGATATTGGGAATACAAATGCAAAAATATGAAACAATCCTTATTCAGAATACAGCAATTATTAACTTTCAGTTAACACCTAGGAACTGATTTGGACTTGCTGAGTGAAAGAAGAAAAAAATCAAGAATGTCAAGGAGCTCATAAACCTGGGTGACAGGAAAGATGATGGAGCCCTTATAGAAATAGGATACTTTGAAGGGGAGGAAGACTAAAGGAGAAAATAAAGAAGATAAATATTTTGGGCAAGTTTCGGACACATTAAATTTGAGATCCAGATAATTGCAAAAGCAAGTTTAAAGTTCAAGAAAGAGAAAAACCCAGGCATATGTAGATTTTAGAGTAATTTTCAATGAGATACTTAAATGCATAGAAGATGATGGAATCGTTAAAGGAGAGAGTACAAAAAGAAAAGAGAAGAGGGTTTTAAGGAACATACATGTTCATTGAATGGAAAGATATGATCCAACAAAGAAAAATAAATAAGAACAGTCAGATACAGAGGAGGAAAAATAGGAAAGGAATGTCATGGATAACGATGGAAAAATAGGAGAAAGGAATGTCATGGATAACGATGGAAAAGGAAATGTCCAGGAAGAATGATCGGTCAACAGTGTTAAAAGCTATAGGCAGGCCAAGGAGGAGGTGGACCATCAAAACAAATTAGACTTAGCAGTTAAGATATTATTTACAATCTGGGATTGAGCAATTTCTGTAGAGTGAGTGATGGGAACAAATCCAGATTACATAGTGCTGAGATGTAAGAAATTGGCAAAAAAGAAATAGCAAGGGTAGATGATTCTTTTAGGTTGTTTGTCAATAAAAGGGAGGAGAGATATAGAATGACTTCTTGAGAGGAACTTTTCAGAGGAAGGTGAGAATAAATTTGAGAGAGGGAATTGTCTGAAGACACTGATATGGCTACAAAGAGAACTTCACCAACAAAATTAGATTTTTAAAAGATACATAAATATAATAAAATTCATTTGGAGGAAGAAAATATTGAACATAAAAAGGAAAACATTGGAGAAAAGTAATAATAAAAGAAGAATAGCATTTCTATACCTCAAATTATATTATAAAATAGTTATCATAAAACTGTTCTGTACTGAATAAAAAAATTAAAAAGTAGATTAATAGAACAGATTACAAAAAGAAGAATTAGAAATAATTGAACATAATAACCCAGTGTTCAATAAATCCTAATACATAAATTACCTGGGGTAGGAATTCTATATTTGATTAGAGTTTTTGAGAAATTGGAAAGCAGCCTTGGCAGAAATTAGTCTTAAATCAATATTTTATGCCATGTATTATAATAAACTCAAAATGAACATGTGACTTGAAAAGTAAAGGTTATGAGATTAAAGGTTAGAAGAGAATCAAATCAGGTACATTTTACAGCTATGGCCAGGGAATGAATCCTTAATCAAAAAAAGGGACTGAAGTAATGAGCAAAGATGAATAGGTAATTTTGGTGATAGAAAGTTGAAAAATTTTGCACCAAAAAACTAATGCAATTAAGATTAAAAGGGAGGGAAAACCTTGTGTGTGATGATGATAGTAATAATAACTAGCATTTATATGGCGCTTAGGGTTGGAAAGCATTTTACAAATATTACCTCATTTTATCCTCAAAACTCTGGGTAGTAGGTTCTATTATTATGTTCATTTTACAGATGAAGGAACTGAGGCAGAGTTCAATAACCATATAGAAGCAACTAACTAGAAAATTTGATAGAAGGCCATTCCCCATTAGAGAAGGTTAAAAGAGATGAAATAAGTTTTCAAAAAAGAATTGCAAATCATTAACAACCGTATGAAATAATGCTCCAAGATTATAATAATAAGAGGAACTCTAAATCAAAGCAAAGAATCTTTGAAGTTTCACCGCACACCCAGGAGGTTGGCAAAGATGAAAAAAGAAGGAAAGGAATAAGCTTTCATTAAATGCCTACTAAGCATTTAATATCAGGCACTGTGCTCTAAGAATTGTACAAAATCAACTTATTCTACCCTCCAAAGACTGCTGTAATAAAAATGCTATTATTACTTCCATTTTACAGTTTAATTAAACAGAGGCAAAGGTTATGTGACTTGCTTAGGGTCACATAGCTAGAAAACATCTGAGGGTGAATTTGAACTCAGATCTTCCTGATTCTGAGTCCAGTAATCCAGCAATTAACTGCTGTAAGAGACAGTAATAGTCAATAATAGAGGGAGTTGTAAAAAGACAGGCATATACTAATGTATTATGAATATGATTATATCATGTAACCCCAAGAAAGTCAGTAATAAAATAAAAGTCCCACATATTCCAAAGCATTTGTAGCAGCACTTTTGGTAGTGGCAAAGAAATGGAAACACAGTAAGTGCTCATCAATTGGAGGCTAAACAGGTTATGGAGTGTAGAGATAATGGAGTATTAGTGTATAAATAGTCAACATGATGAATACAGGGAAGCATGGGAAGACTTGTATGAACTTGTAAGAACATAGTGAATTTTGAAGAGCCAAGAAAACAATAGGTAATGATTACATCAAGGTGAATGAAAAAGAGCAACAATAGGAAAACAAGACTGGTTGCTACATAGTTATAATGACAAAGGCTTTAAAGGTGGTTTTTAGGGAAAGGCACCTTTTTTTTGGCAAGATTTAGGGGGGCTAATAGTTTAGTATACTACCTATGATATCAGACACTTCATTTTTAAATTTTCAATAATATTTTATTTTTCTAAATACATGTAAAGATAGTTTTCAACATTGTTTTTTGTAAGATTCTGTGTTCCAAAATTTTCTCTCTCCCTCCCTTACCTCCCCCCTCCCCAAGACAGAAAGTAATTTGATATAGGTTAAATATGTTCTATTCTTTTAAAATATTTCCATATTTGTCATGTTGGATAAAAAAATCAGATTAAAAGGGGAAAAACTATGAGAAAGAAAAACAAATAAACAATAATAACAAAAAGAAAGGTGAAAATACTATGTCATGATCCATATTCAGTTTCTCTCTGGGTGCAGATGTCATTTTCTGTTCCAAACTTACAGAACTTCCCTGAATCAACACATTTTTGAGAAGAGTCAAGTCTATCATAGTTGATCATCACATAAACTTCTGTTACTATGTGCAATGTCCACTTGGTTCTGCTTGTTTTCACTCAGCATCAGTTCACATAAATCTTTCTAGGCTTTTATCAGACACTTAAGGATTTTCTAGGTGGTGCAGTGGATAAAAGATTTGAGTTCAAATTCAGACTTAGACACTTACCAGCTCTGTGAACCTTGGCAAATCACTTAATGCTATTTGCCTCCATTTTCTTACCTATAAAATGAGCATAGCTCCACTTTTTTCAATATCTTTGCCAAGATTAAGACCCCAAAAGGGGTCACAAAGAAAACAACTGAACCTTTTTTTTGGCATTCATTCTTCATAAGAAATAGAAGGAGAAGAAGAAGAGGGATTCACTGGGAAATGCCAGCAATGTAAAAAGAAAGGATAGAAATAAAATTTTAAAATATATGTACAGAAAAGGGAAATAAATTAATGTGAAGTAATGGACCCATAAGAATAGAATGAACTAAGGTTGGTGAGAAAACTAAGAATAGTTTTAACTATTATAACAGCAAATAATAACAGCAAAAAAAGGTGGGTTTTTTTTTTTTTAATAAGCATTTGTTAAATACTTACTGTGTCCCAAGCACTATGGGAGGTGCTATGGATACAATGACAAAAGCAAAAGAGTCCTTACCTTCAAGGAACTTCTAATAGAAGAGACAACATGTACTTATATAGGAATATAGAAATCACATAAGACAGATAAAAGGTGTAATGGGGCTTGCAAAATGGAGGTCCATGCTCCATTGGATCAACAGGGCCTTCACTCCTGTACTGTCACAGTCTGGTAGTTTGAAATATGCAACCCATGCCAGCTATACAACCAACTGGAAAAAGCTGCTCTTGCTTATGTAGTAGGAGAATACAGAATGTTTTCTTTCACAAGCAGGACCCTGCAGTTTTCCACATGGATATCCCTTACTTAAATGATCTGGGAACTCACAATGCTCCATTATTGAGGTTATCTGGGGGAAGGGGTGACATTTGATATTAGGGGTAAGGAGTAAGGGGCAGTATCATAAAAACTCATAAAGGAGAAAATATCCTGGAGAGGGAAATGGTCAACAGTGTCAAATGTTGAAAAGAGCTCAAGAAGGATGGGAATTAAGAAAAGTCATAGGGATTTGGAAATTAAGAAATCATCAAATTGGAAGAAAAATTAGGATTCCAGAAGGGAAGAAATAGTTTCTTGAAGTGGATGAGATGATAATAATTGGCAACCCAGAGAAGCTTTTTGCTTTGCTGCTGTTTTCTCTACCATGGAGATGACCTTTAGACTGGAAAGAACAAAACAAAAAATGGCTCAGAGGGAGTTCATACTCAAAATAAATAAATAGATATAACAGACACATAGCTTTTCTTGATGAGTTCAAGATACCTGACGCAGGTGAACTACATTCTCGAGTACTAAAAGAACTGATGGGTGTGACTGCTGAACCACTGTCAGTGATATTTAAGAAATCTTAGAGAATGGTCGAACCTGCAAGATGGGATAATGGCAAATATCCTTAATTCCAGAAAAAGAGGAAGAGAGGGATAAAGACAGGGTTAGGGAGAGAAAGAGAAGACAATAATAGAACTTGCAAGCTATAGGCCTGTTAACTTTATTTCAATTACTGGGAATATTTTAGGATGTTATTGAAGAGATTGTTATTGAACCTTTAGAAAAAGGAAATGTGAATTTAAACATCAGATGAGCCTTATTTCCTAATTTTGTCAAGGCTACAATACTTGTAGGTCATGAAAAAAATGTGTATAATTTACCTAATTTTTTAGCAAAATATCTGACAAAGTATCTCTTACATTTAAGGGAAAGATAGAGAAATGTAGGTTGATAGTATGGTTAATGACTTTTGCATTTGTTGAATGACTGAACCCTAAAAGTAGATATGAATGGTACCTTGTGAACTTGGAAGGAGGTATCCAACAATGTGCTTGAAGAATCTGCTCAATCCTAAACATTTTTGTTGATTATTTGCATAAAGGCATGGGTAGAATGTGCTTAGCAAACTTTTGAATGACACAAAGCTAGTTGGATGATGGATTCTGAATCCAAAAATATCTTGACAGACTAGAACACTGGAGGGAATCTCATGAGAGGAAATTTAATACTAATAAATGTAAAAAATTCTACAGTTTACATTCATAAAAATGAATATACAAGTAAAACAGAGAACAAAGATTTAGATAGAGGCTTATCTGGAAAATATGTGAGGGTTTTACTGGACTACAAACTCAACATGAGTCAATAGTGCAATATGTTAACAGTAATAACAAAAAAAGCAACTGGAATTTTTTGGCTACTCTAAAAGGGTGAGTCTGTAAAAGTAATGAGGTTGAAAGTCCCACTGTACTTTGACCTGGTCAGAACATTTCTAGAATAAAACTTTTATCTGGGGGCAGCACATAAGGACATTGACAAAGTAGAGAATGTCTAGGGGAGGGCAACCAGGGTGGTGAAAGCTATTGAATCCATTCCCTATGGGCCCTGGTTGAAGGAAGTGGAGCTAGCCAAATGGAATGAGATTGTGAGCTCTCTGAGGGCAAGGGCTGTCTCTTGCTTTTCTTTGTATCCCTGGAGCTTAGCACAGTCCCTGACACAACATAGATGCTTACTAAGTGCTTACTGATTTGGCTGACTGGTGGAAAAGAAAAGGAAGGACTGTGAGCATGAGAGTGTCTTCAAGGACTCAAGTGCTGGTATGTGGAAGAGTAAACTCATTCCAAACCTATTCGTGATAAGCTTAACAAATGGTTGTTGACTGAAACAGTTGTCCACTGTTCTGGGTGGCCCCAAATGCCAGAACTGAGTCTACTGGGGATAGAAGTTTCTGAAAAACAAGTTTAAGCCGAATGCCAGAAACAAACTTCTTAACAATTTCAGTTCTCCAAATATGGCATGAGCTACCTGAGGAAGAAGTAAAGTTCCCTTTCACTAGAGAGCTCCCAGCAGAAGCTACTGAAGGACCGTTTGCTGGATGGGTTGGGTTAGAGAGCTGCTAAGGTCCCTTCTCATTCTGAAGGCAGCAGATTAAGGAAAGTTCTTATTTTGCTTTAAGAAAATAAGTTGCCTTCTACATTAGCTTCATTGTCATTTCCAAGTATATCTCTTATTCCCAATCATGGAATTGAATCCTCCCTTGCAATAAATAAAAACAACAGACATGATTAGTATGTCTGGCCAGGCATGTAACTTTCTGCCTTTGCAGATCCTACATTCTCTGTCTGGGGAGGGAGATGTTTCCTCATATGGTCTTTGGGCCCATCAGTGCTGCTTTGGTAACCCAGAGCATGGCTTTCCTTGAGTGATTTTTTCATGTATACTGTTTTAGATATTATACATATTGTTCTTTTGATTCTAATTCTGTCAATTCCTATGGATCTTGCATTTCTTGAATTCTTCATAACTGTAATTTTTGACTGCATAATACTATTCCATTGCATTCATATACCACAATTTGTCTAGCATACTCCCCAATCATTAAGTACACACTTTGTTTTCAGTTTTTTGATACCACATAATGTGTTACTATGAATATTTTGGAATATATTAGACCATTTTCTTCTATTTTTGATCTCCTAATAGTACATGTCCCATGGTGGGACAAGTTAAAAGTAGAATTGACATGAGCATTTTTGTAAACATTTGGGAAGGAGCCAGTAGAGAAAGGCTGAAGGTATAGAGAATGGGAGTGATTGATAGGTCAAGTTACTAGAAAAGATGGGAGGATATAGGATTCATAGCATAAATACAGGAATTACTAAGAAAGGCTACCTCTTTTTTAGAGACAGCAGTAAAGATGGAAAGAATGAGGAAAGACATGGGGGGGTTTCCATAATATAAAGTGGAGGGTCATAATAGATGACTTCAATGTTTTTAGTAAATTAGAAGAAGATAACTGTTGATAGAGGGTGTTAATGGCTTCATGGGAACAACTGCCAGGGGTAAACTAAAGATTAAAACAAGAAAGGACAAAAGAATTGATTTGTAGCAGTAAGAGTCCAGATTATCGGTGGTATTACTTTTTCAGCAGCATTTAAGAACTCAGAGAAGAAAAGATAGAAAATGGCAGGAATGATTCAGAGTTGAAGATTAACATCTCGTGAAAGATATAGGAAATAGAGGACAAAAGAGTCAAAAACAGAGAAGAATGTAACACTGAGTTGGTTAACTGTGGGTTAATTGGTTAACTCAGAACAATTAAGGAGAGAACATGGGGCCAATGGAGGTTGTAATGATACGGTGATGCTGTGAGATAATGTTTAGGAGTAGTAGGATAGAAAGATAGATATAAGGGCAGGAAATAATGATCAGAGAGAATCTGAGAGTTCAATAACATAGAGGTAGCATAATTATGAATGATGAAACTTAAAGTAAAAGTATAAACATTCTTACAGGTCACTGAAGTAAAGTGAAGAAATACATCATGACAATCTTCTGTGCCCTGGTCTCTCATTGGGACAAAGTAGCTGGATTTGTCTCAGGAAAAAGAGAAGGTTTCTGGGAAGATCTTAACTTACTGTGTAATCACAATACAGGCTTAGATTAATGAACATAGCAGGCAATGTCAGGCAGATCTCATGTATACACCTGCTTATGTTCTGATGTGTGAATTAGTCTACCATCAAATATTTTAAAAATACCAGCTTTGTACTAAGTATCATTTGGGGATGTGGTTTTGCCTTTAGAGAAGTCTAAAGCTAAGGAGGTAAACAGTGTCTGCTCCTAAGTTTCTCCTAATTCAAGGGAATTTTCTTAGATCCTGTCCTTGGAAAGTCCCTGGTCTGTGGGAAGAGATAAAGTCTTCCTCTCAAAAATCCCCAGTTTGAGAGAGAAAAATGGAAGCAACCAATCCGGGGAGCAGAGGGGTATCTATAGAAATAAGACTCAAGGAGAAACAAGATGGGTAGTAATATGGGATAGTGGAAAAAATCACTAGTCTGGAAAGAAAGCTAAGGCAAAATCCTAGCTTTGCCACTTATTACCTGTGCAACCAAGGGCAAGCTTTTAACATTTCTTAACATAACTGAATCTATTTTTTAAACCTAATCTATTTTGTTTTAAGATTCCATTTTGTGACTGAGTAATTGTTATGTAAGTTGTTTTTCTAGGGTAAGATAAAAATTTGAATGGTATAAAGTTTGGCAATGATACATGTGTGTCCCAAATGTGGTAAATAACCACTGATGTGTGCCCTTCAAATATAGTAAAATGAAACAAAACAAAACTTAATAACACTTGCTAATGATAATAATTTTTATGGGTAGCTTACTTTCATCATAAATTTAGGTAATCAATCTCCAGTCAGAGAACATTGTACAGCAACACTGTGCAATGATCAACTCTGATAGACTTAGCTCTTCTCAGTGAGACAATGATCCAAGACAATTCCAAAAGACACATGATGGAAAATGCTATCTATAAATCAGAGAAATTAAAGTAGAGTCTGAATGCAGATCAAAGCATATTATTTTCACTTTTTTTGTTTTTTGTTTTTCAGTTTTTCTTTTTTGTTCTAATTCTTTCACAACATGACTAATGTGGAAATATGTTTAACATGATTATATATGTATAACTTAGATTGCTGTCTTGAGAAGGGGGGAAGAAAATAAGGAAGGGAAAGAGAAAAATTTTAAACTCAAAATCTTACAAAACTGAATGTCAAAAACTATCTTTATATGTAATTGAAAAAAATTAAAATTCTATTAAGTATAAAAAAATCTTCATTTCAAACTTAAGCATAACCAGCTAATACTCAGAGCTAGAACTATTAGAAACCCAACTGAAGACCCTCAGTCTTTAGCCTAATCTTTTCTCTTGCATTCTATATACCTGAGACTCAAACATGTTCATTTAAGGGCGGTGCTGACTGACTGACTAATATTTTCCAACTTGCCAAGCAACCACCTTTGGGAGGGAGATACATGGCTGAACAGAGAGGGAATCTTATAGTTTAAATATAAGTAGGAGACATGCTTACTGGAAAGCCCAAGGAAATCAGGTTGATGAGTTATTTCTAGTGGGGTTAATGTTTGTACTGTCAAATAATATAAATTAATGTTTGCACACATTTGATTAATAAAGTTTGATTGCTAGTATTGAAAAATATAAATCCAATTAGTATTTCTGTTGTACTACTTAGCATAAGTCACAGTAAATCAGTTTTGCCACATGCACTATATATCACACTATAATCCTAAAATATAATCTAACAATTAGATTTCTGTTTATTTCTTTTGTCTGAGTTACTGTGTGGCAGGAATGTTCTGACTGCTAATTAGAGGCAACTGAGCAGATTACATGTTCTTATCTCAAGAAAAAATGGTAAGAAATTCCATGATGAGCTTCAAATAGACAACTAACCTAGATACAAAAGGTTATATTATAAACAAATTAAAGGAGCAGCCAACGAGATATCTTTCCAAACAAAGGATACAGAGAGTTCTTGACCAAACCAAAACTAGAGAAGATCACAGAAGATAAAATGAACAATTTTGATTATATAAAATTAATTTATTATATTATATATTATTATATATATTATAAATAACTATGTATAAACAAAATGCAGTTAAGTGAGGAGACTTGCTAATTTGGAAAAAAGCTTTTAAGTGAAGTTCTTTGATAAAGAATTGATGTCTAAAGTCTGATGTCTAAGATATATAATAAATTGATTCTAATTAGAAAAATGTAAATTAAAACAACACTGAGGTCCATATGCATTAGATTGGCAAAAAAAAAAAAAGAAATTCACAACTGTTGAGGTTATATTTGAACAAGCATGTGAATACATTGGAGCTGGAGCTGTGGATACAATCATTCTGGAAACAATTTAGAATGATGGCCTCAGCCTTTTCAAATCTCCAAACTGTACATATGCTTTTTGGCCTACTCTCCTCATACTACAAAGAGTTAAAGAAAGGAAAGGAAAATATGTACAAAAGTATTCACAGTTATACTTTGTATTATAGCAAAGAATTTTAATCTAAGGGAATGCCAGTTAATGGAGAAATCACTGAACAATTATAGTATATGAATACAATGAAATGTCACTATGCTGTAAGAAATTAAGGGATAGATTCAGACAATCCTGGGAGCTCTTGTATGAATTAATATATATTGAAGTGAGAAGAACCAGAACTATTTGTACGATTGCAACATTGCAAAAAAAAAAACAAAAAACAAAAAGACTTTGAAAAGCCTAAGAACTCTGTTTAATGCAATGACAAAGGACAACCCCTCAGGACCAGAGATAAAAAAATGCTTCCTATCTCTAGACAGAGAGATGATGGACTAAAGGTGAAGGATGAGACACTTTTAGTGTCCAATGTGTGTATTTGTTTTGTTTAACTATATCAGTCAGACTGAGACCTGTTAAAAGGTCAAGGTCTCCCAGTGCATCTTGAGCTATCTCCAGTCATCCTGATCTATTTCTGGCCACTAGAATTAGATAATTCTGGAGGAGAGTAAGACTGGTAACTTTGCACAGCCCTCCCTCACTTAACTTTAATTCCCTTGCAATCATGGCATTGCCTCCTGATGTCATGGTCCTCTTTCTAAAAGAAGGACAAACAACATTTATTGATTACAAGAAAAAAAATAGACATTTTTTGGGTGGAGAGGAAATTTAGGAGGTAGAATGGAATTATGATAAGTAGGAAAAAATGCTGAGAGCATTAATGAAGTATTTTTTTAAGTATACAGAACAGAACAAAGGAGGTTCAGAGAGAAACAGACAAGTGTGATAACTGGATCTAATGTGATGAATGTATCATATATTTTAAAATACCAAGTAACAACCAGCCATGCCCAAAGTGCAAGTTGTTTTCTTTCCTTGAGGAGATGATGAAAGGGATGAAGGAATGTAATATCTCTGCTCTTCTAGCTATCAGAGGAAATGAAGTATTCCTTAATAGATGGTACAAATGTTTTAAGGAAGAAACAAGAAAAAGACTGAAAAAGAGGAGGGGAATTCTGACCTGTATTAAGAGGTTGGAAGGTGAAAGACTGTGACACAAGGAAGGTTAAAAAAAAGAAAGAATCATTGAGTATTTTAAAGCTAGATATCAAGTAGGATGCTCTTCCTAAAGAAGAGGAAGTGGGTCCATCTCAATTCCATTCAACGTAACAAGGAAGTGGTTTCTGTGTCTCAAAGCATAACAGAGGGAATCCCCAGGCAGACGGTGGTAGAGTGGATAGAAGGATGGATGTGGAGTCAAAAAGATCTGAATTCAAATCTAGCCTCAGATACTTCTTAGCTCTGTGTCCCTAGGCAAGTCACCAAACTCCAGTCTGCCTCAGTGTCTTTATCTGTAAAACAGTGATAATAATAGCACTTATCTTACTGGGTAATTGTGAAGATAAAATAATATCTGTTAAATGCTTTCTAAATCTTAAAATGTTATATAGATGCTAGCATAATTATAATTGTGATGATGATTATGATGATAAGGAACTGTTGGTCAAAAGATCACCCAGTAATGGTCAAAGGATGAAGAGTCAAATAATGATAGTTGATAATTTCATTCTTTGAAGGACTCTAAGGCAAATAGTTGCTGACATGACACAGACAATAAGGAAGTCTGCTGTCTTTTTGAGGATATGTATCTATGACGTGATAGAGAATTCTCAAGATAGTGGTATCCTGGTAAATATTTAACAACTAGCTCTCCTCCCACCAAAATGTTTGCATGAGATTCTTTTAGGTTTAACTCACAATATTAATGTTTTCTTCTATTTTTTGATAGCCTTATCGACATAGCCATAAACCAGACCCTGATTTTTTTTTTTTAGAATTTCTTATTTCTGAAGTATAAATGCTCACACTGAAAATTTAACAATTGGCCCTTACTGTTACCTCAATCATTGTCAAACCCTGTGACCAGGGTAATCCTCACCTCCCATGTGGGGCAAATTACACCACCATAGGAACTTAGAAAATAACACTTAAGGATTATGTTAGTACTAGGCAAAAAACAAAAACAAAAACAAACCTTAGGAACAGGTGGAATCTTCAACTTTGCACTCTCCTTTACAAATCCTATCTAATCAACTGACAAATCTTGTTAATTCTACCTCCATGCCATCTGTTCCACCTATCCATTTCTTTCCAGTCATATAATATTTTCTTGTCACCCTGTTACTGGCCTCCCGTGTCCATCAGATTCCTTATATTCCTTTTCCTTGATCTCAAGTAAAGGTCTAAGGTCAGAATTTCAGACAAAGTTCTGATGCTGCCCAGATCTGGCCTCCCAAATCAAGTACCAAAAGGACCATCATAAAAAGATTGGTCAGATAAAGGCCGGGATGAGGTGGGGGGAAGGGAGGAGGAAGATGGGGTAAACTTATCCTGAATAAGGAAAAACTTGGAAGGATGACATGATAGCAATTTTTTAGGTATTTGAAATGTTATCACAAAAAGAGAGAATAGATTCACCCTGCCTGGGCAGGGTGAACTAAGAAAACTAGGTTAGAAAGGGAAAGATCTAATCAATTTGATGTAAAGGAATACTCTGTATCAATTAATTACTCTGTCTTAAAGTGGAAGAGGTTGACTTAGTAGCGAGTTGAAGACCTTACTGGAGAGATCATTTTTTATTTTTAATATATTTCCCTCCCACTTGCATACTTACTTAATAGTATTTTATTTTTTTCCAATTATATTGACATTTATAAGATTTTGACCTCCATTATTTCTCTCTTTCCTTTCCCCCCAAAATGTCATGCAATCTGATATAGGTTATATATTAACAATCATGTTAAATATATGTCCACATTAGTCATATTGTAAAAGGAGAATCAGAACTAAAGGAAAAATACAAGAAAGAGAAAAAACTAGTGTGTTTTTGTGCTGTATTCAGACTTCGTAGTTCTTTCTCTGGATATGGATGGCATTTTCTATCATGAGTCCTGTGGAATTGTCTTGCATCTTTGCACTGATGAGAAGACCTAAATTTATCAACAATGTTGTTGTTATTGTATATAATGTTCTGGTTCTGCTCACTTCATTCAATATCTGTTCATACTATTTTCACTTTATGTTTTCTTTCTTATAGTTTTTCTTTTTTGTTTTGATTCTTCTTTCACAACATGACTAATGAGGAAATATATTTAACATGATTGCACATGTAAAACCTATATAAAATTGCTTGCTGTGTTGAGGAAGGGGGAAGAAAAAGAGGGAGGGAGAAAAATGTGGAAATCAAAATCTTACAAAATGAATGTTGAAAACTATCTTTATATGTTTTTTTTGAGCTGATTTCCCCCCCCCCCCCCCCCTGAGGCTGGGGCTCAGTGACTTGGCCAGGGTCACACAGCTAGGAAGTGTTAAGTGTCTGAGACCAGATTTGAACTTGGGTTCTTCTGAATTCAGGGCTGGTGCTCTATCCACTGTGCCACCTAGCTGCCCCCTATCTTTATATGTTTAGAGAAAAATAAAATGTTAAATCTTGAAACATTTTAAAATAGTTTTTAGAAGTTAAAAAAGGAAAAAGTTTTTTGGGGGGAGAATCCCTGCTTGGTCTTCATTATCATCATTGTACTAAGGCTCAAACAAAATTTTGGATACCCAACTGCTTGGAGAAGCCCCCAGGAAGGGGATCAGGAATCCTATATCTGTGTTCAGGTGATACAGGTGTTAGTTTCCCTAGTTGGGGAAGGGAAGGTTGGGGCGGGAGGGAGGATTGAGGACATAAAACACTCTCAAACTCTGTTGGGAACCTACTTTGTGTTAATTTGCCACTGAATTTCTAGGCCCTGAGCCAGAAGCCCAAGGCAGCATGGAATTCAGTCTTAGATAAAAACCCATTCCATCTCTTTTGACAACAATTCCCCAGCTGCACAATGTTCATTTATTTTAAACTCTGATCAGAGTCATTATGAGCGCAAGCAAAGCATCAGGATAGGGCAGGAGCTGGCGTGAGAATAGAAAAGGACTGGGCCTCATTGATCATACCAGGGTCTGATCCCCTCTATCCGAAAAAGAGAGAGACCCCGAGGAGTCCACCCACAGGACAGCTAATACTAGTAAGCTGAAAGGACTGAACCAGAAACTTCAACTGGGAACCAGGGCCTACTTTGGTGACCAGCCATGGGCTCAGAGCTGTATAGCTGTATGAATGTCCACCACAGGAGCTCTGTACTAATGGGGCCTCATGATTAGTTACAGGAACCAGTTAGGTGGACAGCATATGAATACAAGAACCAGATGGAAAGATAGCAGTGGGTAGTGGAAGTGATGGGGTGATCTGGGTGGATCCAGCACTTAACAACAACAACAACAACAACAAAATATTACCTCTACAGGGCTTTAAGACTTGCAAAATGCTTTCCATATATCATTCAATCTTCACCACAAACCTGTAAGAGAGGTGCTATTATTCTCATTTTACATTTACACTGAGGGAAACAGAAGCTAAGTGACTTGCTCAGGTTCCCACATCCCATCAACTGTTTTTGAGTGAGAACTTGAACTCAGGTCTTCCCAATTCTGAGTTCAATAATATGTCTCCTATACCACTCACAGAATGAGGCTGTCACCAAACGGGATGATGTCCCTTTTTTCTCAATGTGGCTGTAATCAAATATTTACTCTAGCTTAAAGTCTTGGGTCCAGAGTTGTAACTTTGTTGTTAGGGGGTCATTTCAGTCATGGCAAATTCCTGTGGTTGCATTTGGAGTTTTATTAGCAGAGATACTGCAGTTGTTTTCCCTTCTCTCCTTTCATTCCTTCTCTCTTTCCCTTCCTTTCTTCTTCTCTTCCCCCTTCCTTCCTTTCTTCCCTTCCTCCCTCTCTCCCTCCCTCCCTCCCTTCCTCCCTTCCTTCTTTCCTACCTCTGTCTCTTCCTCCTTCCTTCCCTCCCTCCCTTCCTCCCTTCCTTCTTTCCTACCTCTGTCTCTTCCTCCTTCCTTCCCTCCCTCCCTCTCTTTATCCCTTCCTCTGTCCTTCCCTCTCCCCTTCTTTTTCTCCTCCCTCCCTCCCTCCTTGTCTCCTTCCCTCCCTCCTTCCCTTCATTTCTTCCTTCCTTCCTTCCCTCCCATTCTGGCCACTGACACTGCTTACAGTATCCACACTGGATCCAGAACCCGATATAATGATTTTGGTTTCCGAGGGCTATGTCTGCTCAGACAAAAC
This sequence comes from Sminthopsis crassicaudata, assembly GCF_048593235.1. Taxonomy (NCBI): domain Eukaryota; kingdom Metazoa; phylum Chordata; class Mammalia; order Dasyuromorphia; family Dasyuridae; genus Sminthopsis; species Sminthopsis crassicaudata. Next base: position 473,295,116 of record NC_133618.1, read on the forward strand.
TTCATTTTCTAAGCTAATCCTCTCCATCATGTGGCATGTATACATAGTCTGGGTTACACCGAATCTCTCGTCCTTCCCATAGAGTTTTGGCCCTATGCTGTCCATCTTCTGATTTGGTTGGCTGGAGCATTTCCAGGCAGAAGCCTGTTTCTAGAAAGATACTAGGAGCTTAAATAGACATAATGGATTATTAAATTTTCAATGAAAACACATACACTTCAGAATTGTACAAATCAAGGCCTTTTTTGGATGTGTTATATTATTGATTTCCAGATTTAAGAAAATGATAGAGAAAATGTTAACAATGGAAATGAAACTTTAAAGTATCTCCAGCTTTTTGGAGAGCTGCTTGTTAAATATTTACCAGCCCTGATTTTACTTCTAAATTCCCAAAGAATAGATGGCAGATCTGTGATCCAATCTTTGCTCCCAATTTATGTGGAAGACAATGGAAGGTTAGTGTTTTTTTTCTTTGAAATCATTGTTTTGGTTTCTAAAAACTAATATGATTTGTCTCTGTCAAATGGGGATTCATCTTGAAGTATCCTGGGGTCTGATTGAATTTTATTAAATGGTTATCTTTTTAATCTATAATGGCAGGTACTTCGAATGTATTAGTGTCTCCTGTCCTTTTGCTTGTGTTTTATAAGCTTCTATGAGCCTTAAATGGTATAGAAACTCTATTGATAATTATAACAGCAATATTAATCAATTAATATAAATGCATGGTACCAATGAAAATCCTGGCCAAACAAACTTAGGTAACCTGGGGTACTAACAGAGCAAAGGCTTCTCCTGAAGGCTATTCTATCAGTGCCTGAAATTCCACCATTAGAATTTCATTTCCTTGGTGAGGAAATGCTTCCTGTAATGTATAATTTCCCCTGGGAGGGGTCACATGTTCGAACCTCAGAGTCAATCAGCTTTAGTGAGACAGACTCCAGGGAGAGAAATGAGAGAAATCCTTCCTTCTTCAATTTTTGTCCAAGCTGTAAGAAGGAAGGTGTGTTTTGTTTCTGGGCTCTTGGTGTGTGAGTCTGTCTCAGGCACTAATGAAGCGTGGAGTTTGACGGGCTGTTGCCAAACATGTCCCCTTTCCACAGGGAGTTGTCGTCTTGTAAGGATTTCATCGTTCTGCTAACAGCTTGTGAGGTCCCTCTTTAAACAGAATTGTGTCTCCTTATTCTAGCAATAAATGTCTGGCTGGGTGTGAGATTTGGAGTTGGTCAGATGTTTTTGATGACAGGTAAGTGCTGTCATTTTGGCTGGCCGGCCAGAGAGAGGGAGGGGAAGACAGAGGAAGGAGGGAAGAGTTCTTTCTTTGTTGGATGCAGAAAGGTAATTTTTCAAGATATGAGGAGCAGGAGAAAGAGAAGGCTCTCATGGCAAAAGGTGAGCTGGGGATATGTGTGAGAAAGGAGGAGGAAAAAGGGAGTGGGACGAAGAGAAGGGGGAAGGAAGATAGGCAAGGAAGGGATGAGCTGGGGGAAGGCACTTGGCTGGAGGCAGAAGGTCTGTTCTTTCTCACATTTTCGTTTTTCACACTGCCAGTGGTACATTTGACACCTTTTCCAATCAATCTGTGAATTCTCCTACACAATTTCCAGGCTTATTTAGTACTTCAGAGACCATTTAAGCTCTTCCTTGAATGTGCCAGCCCCTTCCCCTCACCTTCAGTTTTCTGGGATAATAAGAACCAGAGAAGGGTGAAGGGATACAGGAACTTCTTCCCTAGAAGGAGAGGTTCCTATTCTTTCTCCTCCCCAACTCACCAGAAGCTGAAAAGTTATAGGAAAAAATTACTTTTTCTTTGAAACCATTGCTTTGGTTTCTAAAAGAATAATTGATTTGTTTCTATCAGCTAAGGCCCTGTCCTAAAGTATTTTGGGATCTGATGAACTTTTATTAAATGTTATCTCTCTCATCTACAATGGCAGGTGCTTTAATATTGTTAGTGTCCTTATCTTGTACCTGAAACTCCTGCCTCATTCTCCACCAAACAAAGCTCACCATAAAGAACATTCTTTGTCTATCTCTGTCTCTCTTTTTTCTCTGTGTTTGTGTGTTTTTTTCTCTCTTTTTCTGTTTCCATCTGTCTGTCCGCTGTCTCTCTTTGTCCCTGTCGGTCTGTCTCTCTGTCTGTCACTCTGACTCTATCTCTCTCTTCCTGTGTCTGTCTCTCTGTTTCCATTTCTGTCTGTGTCTATCTCTCTGTCTGTCACTCTGACTCTGTCTCTATCTTCCTCTCTCTCATTCTTTTTCAGTTCTATGAATTTTTTCCAGAGAACCTGTGTTTCATGGGATGGTTCTTCTCTCAAAGAGATGGTGGGCAGACAAGGAAGAAAGGGAAAGGGCTCACTGGCCAAGCTGCCCCTTATTTGAGAGAAGAAGCCTAGAGGCAAAGAGAAATCAATCATGTGGGTTCATGTTCTCCAGGCAAATGCTTCAGGACCAAAAGCTGACTGGGAACAGAAGCATCACCCATGGAAGCAGACCAGTTAGGTGAATGCCAGTAACTGTCAGGGCAACACAGTTAAGACACCAAAATCTGAGAGTGAGATAAGTTCAAATAAATGATGCACAAAACTTAAATTACATCCTCTTCAGGCCTAAATTAGTGTATCCTCTAAGATCCAGTCAAAGGCCCTAGGAATCATTGTGCTTCTGGACTCATGGTAACCAAGAGTTATTAATTAATTACTAAGACTTTGAAGAATACATACACAAACCAGATAATTAACAATGTATTGAGCTGCTTCCAAAAAGAGAATATTCTTAAGACTCAGAACTGGATTAGAGGTAGTATGGATGATAGAGAAAAATTTGCATTGAGCTAGAATTTCAGAGACCTAGATTCTAGTCCCAGTTCTATTCCCAACTCCTTCTGAAACTTAAGGCAAATCATTTTAATTTTTTTTCTGGGTCACAGTTTTCTTTTCTATAAAATATAAGTATCTGGATGACCTTTAATGACCTTTAAGTTCCTTTTTAGAAATGTGATTTTTGTGACCTGCGCCACCACCAATTTCAGAAATTTTCTGAAGTAGGAAGACCAAGTGGGGCTAGATCCCACTCTCACCCTGGCCTCAACAAGGGCTCAGTTCTGGGTATAGGTATCTGCCAACTTGTAGGAGTTTATTGTAGACCTCATGTAGGATCCAGAGAGGATCACTGGGCCAAACTCTTTCCGTCAGCAGGAGTCAGCATTTTCCCTCATCACCCTCCTACTGCCACATTTCTTAAATTCAGCAATCCATTATCCATGTCTCCAATAAACCATTCATGAGTCCCTAGAAAGTCAGCTCCATTTAATGATAATGAGAAATTTTCATAGAGAATGACTCATGATCCTCCTGGAACAAGCCAGGCAACTAAGAGGCCCTATTAGCTCTGTCCCAGCCTTACTAAATGGAGGGGTAGTTTCCTTTTTATCTCTAAATCCTCTGCTCTTTGGACCAACCAGCATCTGTTTAGCATCTTGCAGGGCCTTGCAAGGATTAATATGGTCTGTCCATTCCGAAATGCTGAAATGTTATAAGCAAACATTTTGCTGCATCAGAATCCACAGGTTTCCTGGACAATAATACTTGAACTACAGCAAGAATGAGGCAAGGGAGGAACTCACCCCATTTGCATCATGCTGAGGGGCATGGGAAATATATAAATTTCATATCTACCATCCTAAGCATATCAGGCCTTTTTGAATTTTTGTTACAGTTTAAAGATGAACTAGTAATGATGTTCCCAGTACTAGTACTACCATTTCACATTTTTATAGTGTTTTCCTCACAGTAGTTGAGACAGGTAATACAAATGTTATTCCCATTTTGTCGTTGTTCAGCTTTGTCTAACTCTTTGTGACCCATTTGGGGTTTCCTTGGGAGAAATATTGGAGAGGGAGGATTGCCATTTCCTTCTCTAGTTCACTTTACAAATGAGCAAACTGAGGCAAAAAAGTGACTTGCCCAGGATTACAGTAATTACAGGAGTATTAGTAAGTATTTAAGTCAGATTTGAACTCAGATCTTCCTGAGGCTCCATGTACTGAACCATCTAGCTGCCCCATTCCTATTAAAATGAGATTTGGATTTAGGCTCAGACTTGTACTCTCACTGAAATAGTGAACTTTCAATGAGAAAATAACTCCCCTTCCTATCTAACCTACGACCTTCTCTGCAATTCAAAGTGTTAGAGCTATCTGGGGCACTGACAGTATAAGTTACTTGGCCAGAATCACACAGCCAAAATGTATCAGAGGCAAGACTTGTACCCAGCCTTCCCTGATGCTAAGGACTGCACCACACCATCTGCATTTTACAGATAAGAAAACTAGGGCTTTAAGGTTCAATCACACAACTTGCAAATGGTAAAGCTGAGACTTGAACCCAAGTATTGACACCAAAACTCACCTTTGCTGAAGCAAACCATACCAGGGAGAAAGTCATTTCCCTCTCCTGGACCCTGTCCAGAGCTACTGAATTCCCCAGGGATTTCTGATTAGACAGAGGAGAAATACTGAATTCCCCAGGGATTTCTGATTGGACAGAGGAAAAATACCCCCTGGGACTTTTTGTTGTTGTTGTTGTTGTTGTCCCAGGTGACCAGTCTCAAGCTTTAAGCAGTAGCTCAGACCTGTCCAGCTCTATATGTACCCAGGAGCTCCACAGCTGTTCCTGCTCCTCCATATCAGTCTCTCACTCTCTCCATGGCTATTCCTTTGCAGCTGGAACTTAAGATGATTCTTGTTTAGGGTTTTCCCTTAAGTCTATAGAGTAGCTGCCATGACCCTCCACCACTCACTCCTGCTACCTTCTGTGGCCTCTGATGTTTCTCATGTGTGAACAGCTACTCGTGATCCATAGTTCAAGAATCTTTCCTTTACGGTTACATGCAGATTTCCAGAACCAGTCTTCATGGTATTGCCTTTTACTTCCCTATAGAAATTTTGCAAGGATTAGCCCTTGAAGGGGCTTAGTTTTTCCCAGTCTCCCCATCACCATCCCTAGAAAAGGGAGGGGAAAGAAGGAAAAACACAGCCTGTCTATGTCAAGTCCTTCCTGAATTGCTAATGTGCTGATGAATTCAGCTTTCCTTGGGGCTAGGTCAGATATGAATTTCATGACACCTCTCATATTTATAAACTTCAGGAGAAGTCACACTCATACAGAAGAGCCAGGAATTAATTCCACAGTCACCAATACAAAGACAGAGGGGCTGAAAGTCAGGCGATGTGTATGCAAAAGGGAGAAATGACATTATTGCCAACCTTTCCTTTCCGAGGAGGAGGTTGAAGGCCCCCAGGGAAGGCTTATGAAATACCCAGACAAACCAAGACAGCCAGTTTCCCCCTTTGTTTCATCACCCTCCCATCCCCACCACCCCCATCCCCACCACCCCCCACCCCCGAGCCCTGGAAGGGGGTGGAAGGAGGCACCAAAGTAGTATGAATTAAAGCGCAAACCACTGACTGGAATATTAAAGGCTAAGCTAGACGTGGGAGCCAGAGTAGTAATAAAGAATAAATGACACTCTGTGTGCAGAAAACGGCAAAGCAAGGAAAACAGACAGGAGGTGATTCTGCGGATCTCAATCATTCAGACTAAGAATTTTTTGATCTTCCTTCAAATACGAGGCAAACATATTCTCTCAGGAGACAGAGACTGGTGGGAGTCAGTTTAGGCCTTTCACAGAAATAGACTTCCTTCTACACCATCCATCCTGGAATGAATCACCTGCAGACATCCACCCTGGGAGACCAGGAAGTCTTACACACTTAGCTAAGGGCTGCCCTTGTCCCTCACCAGGTTCAGTTCAGCCATCCGAAACCAGGCGCAATAGAATACATCTGCTGTCCTTTACTCTTTACACAATTTGCCAATCATCAGTAGTGGGTAGAAACTTATATCTAGACAGTATGAGCAGAAGGAAGAGAAGCCTGGAATCTTTGTTAAGGCAGTTAGGGCAGACAGGCTACCTCACACAAAGTGGGACATTCTGGGACACCTGAAGAACTCCTTCCCAGCTTTGGGAATTGGCTGCCTGCCTACCCTGGATGGTCCAAACCTGTCACCATTACCTGCTGTCCTAACCACGGGACCCCATGGTTAAATCCCAACACAGAGCGCCCACGCACAGACCACCCCCTCTGGTTTCTCTGTGGTTGTCTTAGCAACTGACACATCCATGGGCTTCCATCCTTCACCCCACCTACCCTCCTGTAGTCATTACAGCACCAACACCAGATGGACACACTAACATATACATGCATGTATGCAGCAAACATACCCCTGAGGGGCTCAAAATAAGTCCCAGTAAGGATTCTATTAAGATATTCACAGACACATCTGCTTCCCAACTCCAGCCCCTGCCTTCCTGGTTTGTCCCATATGTGACATCCCAGAGGAACAGGCAGCCATGGGGTCAGGCCTAAAGTTACTGCAGTGAAAGACACAGCAGGAGCAAATGCCCCTCTCCCTGTGGCCCCACAAGGACACTGTGTCTAGTTCATTTACAGTCTCACAGACCATTTGGATTTCCCCCTATTAAAGTCCTCCTTCTCTGTGTTATTCTGGCATAAAAATGGATCCATATCCTTTTTATTTTTCATTTTGTCCTGTATATATTACACACACACACACACACACACACACACACACACACACACACACACACACACATACATGCATTTCTCCCTATATACATGCACATGAATATGCTTTATTGATGCTTTTTGCTTTTATATAACAATCATTTTTCTCCATTTGAGAATGAGCTCTTCTTCAAGATGTAGAAAAACAATTAAACAACACAAACCAAGGCCACTTTTGACAAGGTATAAGAATATCATTGGCCCTTGCCTCTCTGAAGTGATGAAGTGATTTATCTCTTCTGAGCCCTTCTTTATTTCCAGGACTCAGAATTAAGCTTCATATTAATGATGAATATTCATAAGCACTCTTGTAATAATATTTGTATTGTTCTCTTGGTTCTGCTTATTGTGATCTTCATCAGTACATACAAGTCTTCTTCCTTTGTTTCTCAGGATTCTTTGTTGTCCTTATTTTTTACTGCACAATAAAATCCCATGGTCCAAGAGGCTGAGTTATTAGCAAGAGACCAGCTCTGAAAGTTCCTACCAGGATGGAAAGGCTTTGAGCACAAGCGTTATACATCAATTACCTAAAGGCCAATGCAGCCAAGTTCTGAGAATCTCTCTACTATGCTGTCTGCAGTGTGATGGCAATTTTTGGCAATTCTCAAAGACAATTCACCAAGTCAAAGAAGGCTGCAATTTGATTTTGGTAAAAGGATTAACCTAAATAACAACTGATTCTCTTTGGGACAGAAACCCTGAAAGTTTTCTCTTCCCAAATCAATTAGCATCTTAGAACATTCCAGTTTTGCCTGCTGCCAGCTTCCTTTTGCCCAACCAGACAGAAGGAGTCAGGGAGGCTGGATTACAATTTACCAAGTTTTCTATGGGCAGAAAAACAAACAAACTAACTAAAAAACAAGGCAAAACAAAACCCCAAAAAACCCAGTGTCTAAGACTTGGAAATTTGGCTGCAACCCAATCCAAGCATAATCCTGAAAGAAAGGCGGAAGGAAGACTTCCTTAGCTGGCTGATAACTTTCACCCCCAAACTTTCTTTTAGCTTGAGGCTGATCCCTTTTGTAATGGACAGGCTTTGTCTAAGGAAGGGAGAATAATCCCAAACACAAAGAGAGTAACAATTCTGTCTAGAGATGATAACACAGAAGCAAGAAGGAGGCTTCTCTTTTCTCTGGAATCAGGGTTCTGCTAAGTTGGTATACATGGGACTACTCGACCCCTTGGCCTGCAACCTTTATATAGGAGCTCAGCTCGATGACATCCTGTGTGGTCCCTCTCAGAACAGATGCTCCAAACCCCAGTTTACCAAATTCTCCTCACATCGAGGAAGATGATTAATCTGTGCTTTCATGAACAGGTCAGTTAGGAAATTAAATACTGAAAAGCAGATTCTCCTGAGGGACCAAAAAACCACATACACCATCCTGGAGAAGGCAGGCTGGATAATGGGAAATAGAAACTGAATGTAGATCGAAACATAGTATTTTCACCCTTTTTTGTTTGTTTGTTTGTTTGTTTGTTTTAACATGGATTTTCTCCTTTTGGTTAGAATTTTCTTGCACCATAAGACAAATATAGAAATATCTTTAGAACAATTGCACATGTTTAATTAATCTGTATCAGATTGCTTGCTGTCTTAGGGAGGGTAAAGAGAGGAAGGAGGGAGAAAAAATCTAGAACTCAAAATCTTATAAAAATGAATGTTGAAAACGATCTTTAAATGTATTTGGAAAAATGAAATACTATTAAGCTGGATTATGAGCTTCTCCAATCTTGAGTGCAGGACTTCTCATGTCTTCAATCAATGTGAACAAAACTTTAAAAAACCTTTTGTGATCTAATCCTCACAAACCCAGCAAAGTGGGTGTGAATCCCTTCATTTGACAGATGAGGAAATTGAGGCAGAGAAGGTGAAATGACCTACCCAGGGTCATAGAAATGCTCTTGGCATATCAATCCAGAAGAACCCAGATTGGAGGCAGACGATCAGCTTTCAACACCTCCAGATGTTTCAAGATTACACTCTTGATGAAAATTTAGCCATTTGCCTCCACTGACAGTCTACCTTGCAAGTATCTCAAGTGAAATTAAACCCAGATCTTCCTGACACCAGATCCAGAATTCTCTTCACTGGGTACACTGTCACTAGCAGAATCTAGATGGAACAGTCAGTTCTCCAAGGCCCACTCTGTCCCCCCACAGCCTCATGGCTTTCTTCCAATGCAGGCAGCACCTACACAGCCGCCAGGACCTGGGCCACTGAATGAGTACCAGCTAATGAGGTGCTCTCAGCCTGTATCGGAAGCTTACATTCTTGGCCAGACCAGACAATGGAGCCAGGCAGGACTGCTGAGCCACAGAAAGGCCTCCTCCTCTTATACCAGCCTTGCATGTCTGGCTGCAGGGAAATCAGAGACAAGGATGCGCCCCTGATAGCCACATCCGTGGCCTCCTTCATCCTGATTAACCCACAGAGTCAATTACATAACGACTCCATTATGATAAAAACGTGGGCTTTTGCTGATGATATTCTAGACCTGAGCCTGGAAAGCTGCCACTGAGTGTGCCCCATTCAGCATCCCCAGGGAGCTGACTCATTTGGCACCTGATAGCACTAATTACTGTTGAACTTTAAAACCTTAATGAAGGAACCTCAAATATTTAACATGTGCTGCTCTTTGGGGAGGGGGGACGAAGAAGATATCGAGCAAATCTGGGGCTCCTAAGCTCTGACTACTCGCCAAATGGATAAAACACAATTAAGAGACAAAGGAAAAGCAGCCTCCCGGCAGTCATCTCCACCAACCCACCTGGGAGGCAGCAGCCAGGTCCGGGTCGAGTTTGTGGCTCCTTCTCATTTTGTATAAAACTTAAATTGATGAAAGGAAAAGTAATTTGCTGAAAGAGAAGCCTGGGTGCTGATACGTTTGCTCATGGCTACACACACACACACACACACACACACACACACACACACACACACAGTCCTGTCTCTAAATCCACTAGTAGCTACACAGACTGCCTAGTCTAACCCACCTATTTTTTCCAAGTTCAGGCCAGCTAAGTAATTTTCCAATCCACACTCTGGTCCTCTGACCTCAGAACTGGGGCTCTTTCTCTCGCACAGGATCAAATGCATACCACGTGTCAGGTTCCGAGCAAGGTGCCATGGAAAGCATTGCCTCCAGAGCCAGAGGTCCTGGGCATCAATCCCCCTTCTATCCTTACTTCCTTGTGACCCTGAACAAATCACTTACACTCTCTCGGCTTCATTTTCCTCACCTGTACAACAAGGGCGTGGATGGCATCTGAGGTCTCTTTGAGCTATAGATTCATCATCTCCTAGGAGCTTACTTTAAAATGGGACCTTATTTACATGTCAATATACTCACTCATGTGGTAAGAACTGGAGAGGTAGACAGTGGAAAAAAGGCTGAGAAAATGCAGGCACCCCAGTAAGAGCTGGGTGCTTCCCTCCTACACTGCGATACACTCCCCTCAATGGGATTTTCCAGTGGCAGGAAAATGCAGTGTGTAACTGAAAATATTTCAGCAATTATTTGGCAGCTTCATGCTTAACATAAGGTCTTCCTATAAAATGCTGATTAAATCTTCTAACTAAGGTGGGGATCATGTCTGCCATGGCCAGGAGCCCAGGAGCTCTGTTTGCCAGAGCTCAGTGCTTGATGAGGAAATGACAGAGGTGGTCAGTGGCCCAAGATAAAGGAAGAGATTTAACTGAGAATCCTCAGGCTTGAGGGGAAGAGAGCCATCCCTGTTGGCAGTGGTGTCTAAGCACATAATCTTAAAAGAGCATGGGGGCTTTAGGATAGTGGCCCATCACATTAACTGGTTTCTATTACTATGAAAGCTCACTTAGCTGTCAAAAATCAGGACCCTGAGTGTTCCAGACACTATCAGAAAGAGATCAGAGAAGGATATAGGATTTCACTGATATGGAAGCAGCTGAAGGGGTAATGGAGAAAGCTGTGACCTGGGAACACAGAGACAAGAATTATGATTCAGGCTCTGCTTTCTAGCTGTGTGACCTTGGACATGTTACTTTACCTCTAAGAATCTGAGCTTATCTGTTCTAAAGTGAAGGGGTTAGATGATGTCAGAGACCTTTTAGCTCTAACCTGGAGAATCTGTTGAGAGACCTCACCTTGAGGTTATGAGGTTATCCACATATGGGATGATTTAGGGAGCTCACAGAGGGCATGGAGAACAAAACATACAGTCTGGTTGTGCTCACGGGGTATTTGTGAGATGTGGACAAACCATTCAAGAGACAGAGAGAGGAAATGTTTCTGAAAGCTGAGGCAGTTGGAAAAGATGGGATCTGAGCTATATCTGGGAAAAGGGAGGGTAGCATTTGGAGAAGAAAGAAAAGGAAGAGATAGAAAGTATGACTTAAGCAGAAGTTTGGGGCTCATTAGTGAATAGCAATCATTTATGAAGCACCTATCATGTGCTAGGTACCAACCATACAAGGATCTCAGGAGACAAAAATGAGACAATTCCTAGTTGCAAGGAGCTAATAATCTAATGGAGGAGATAAGTACATCTATAAATATATAAAGCACACATGCAAAGTGAACAAATACAAATATATACAAAGTGGGTAAATATAAGATTGTTTGAGAGGAAAGACATTAACAGTTGGGGTTGGAGGGGAAAGCAGGAAAGGTTTACATACCCATAGATGGTGGTGCTTGGGCCACAGCATGAAGAGGTGAATTTCAGTAAGGTAGACTTGAGGAGGGGGTACATTCTAGCCCTAGGGAATTGGCCAGTGGAAGAGAGAAAGAGAGAGAGGGGGACGGGGAGGGAGAGGGAGAGGGAAAGGGAGAGGGAGAGAGGAAGGGAGAGGGAGACACACAAGAAAGTGAGGGAGGAAGAAACAGAAAGAGAGAAAAAGACAGAAAATGAGAGAGAGGAGAGAGAGAGAGAGAGAGAGAGAGAGAGAGAGAGAGAGAGAGAGAGAGAGAGAGAGAGAGAGAGAGAGAGAGAGAGAGAGAGAGAGAGTTGAGAGAAGGGGAGGAGGGAGGAATGGTGGGAGATAGAGAGAGACTGAGAGAGGTGGGGACCTGAGACATACCCTTGGGGAATACCCACAGTATAGCAATGTGATATAGATTTTCATTCACAACCCCTTTTTGTCAGAGAAATTTTTATATGACCCCGGGTACATAGGTATATGAAACAGATACAAATCAAACATTTACTGATAATAAATCATCATTTCATGATAGAAGCTGAGACATGGATAATAAATCAGCAAGAGACCAGAGGAGCTAGAAGAAACAGAAAATCCAGGAGGAAGAGTGGGTAGTCAAATGCAGCTCATCAGTCCAGAAAAATCATGAAAAGCCTTGAATGCCAAGCTGAGAATTTAAGGCTAGAAATCAAATATCCCAAATTTCAGATTCCTGGCCAAGTCTGGTTTCAGATTTCTATGGTGCCTTTCTGACAGGAAGCTCATTTTTTAATGCAAACTCTGATTTATTTTCCTTCTTGTGTCAAAGCCAAATGTTCCTGTGGATGGCACTGCATCGACTCCTAAAATTCATTGCCAAGAGGAAAGAAAATATGTGGCTGAATGTCTTGGCTCCCAGAAAAAATGACCAGCTCATTGACAGCTCAGAGGAGCCTGGAGTTTCCCATCACCATCAGAGAGCTCCAAGGTCTGCCCCCTTCTCCCCTACTGATGACAAGTCATTTAAAAGATCGAACCAATCAGCCAGGGAATTCAGCAAGCCAGGTCCTTTGGATAACATGGAGCTAGAAAATCTGCAAAAAGACCTTGTCACTTCAAACCCAGTGTTTGTGCTACTTTTTCTCCAGGTCTAGTTCTGTAACTAGCATCGGTCCAGTGAACTTTAAAGTACTGACATCCATGGTGTCTCTTTCCTTGGGGAGGGGCTGCTTTCTCCCCATGGCCATTACAGTCACCTAGACTGATGCCAGTCTTCCACTGGATCAACTCACTTTTCCCAGCTTCCATAGAGTTTTCTTCAAGAAAAATAGGCCCTAGATTTACCAGGCCTAATATTCCTGTGCTGTGAAAGGGGAGGAGGGGAGAGAATGAAGGAGAGGGAGAGGGAGAGGGAGAGGGAGAGGGAGAGGGAGAGGGAGAGGGAGAGGGAGAGGGAGAGGGAGAGGGAGAGAGGGAGAGGGAGAGGGAGAGGGAGAGGGAGAGGGAGAGGGAGAGGGAGAGGGAGAGGGAGAGGGAGAGGGAGAGGGAGAGGGAGAGGGAGAGAAGGAGAGGGAGAGGGAGAGGGAGAGAAGGAGAGGGAGAGAAGGAGAGGGAGAGGGAGAGGGAGAGGGAGAGGGAGAGGGAGAGGGAGAGGGAGAGGGAGAGGGAGAGGGAGAGGGAGAGGGAGAGAAGGAGAGGGAGAGAAGGAGAGGGAGAGGGAGAGGGAGAGGGAGAGGGAGAGGGAGAGGGAGAGGGAGAGGGAGAGAAGGAGAGGGAGAGAAGGAGAGGGAGAGGGAGAGGGAGAGGGAGAGGGAGAGGGAGAGGGAGAGGGAGAGGGAGAGAGAGAGGGAGAGGGAGAGAAGGAGAGGGAGAGAAGGAGAGGGAGAGGGAGAGGGAGAGGGAGAGGGAGAGAGAGGGGGAGAGGGAGAGGGGGAGAGGGAGAGGGAGAGAGGGAGAGAGAGAGAGAGAGAGAGAGGGAGAGGGAGAGGGAGAGGGAGAGGGAGAGGGAGAGGGAGAGAGGGAGAGAGAGAGAGAGAGAGAGAGAGACAGAGAGAGAGAGAGAGAGACAGAGAGAGAGAGAGAGACAGAGAGAGAGAGAGAGAGAGAGACAGAGAGAGAGAGAGAGAGACAGAGAGAGAGAGAGAGAGACAGAAAGACAAGGAGACAGAAACATAAAGACACACAGAGACAGAGAAAGATAGAGACAAAAAGACTGAGAGATAGACATCCTGACTTGGCATTTGCAGCAAAAATTTCACTGGTAGCATGGCTACTCTGGATACTCAAAGCAGCAAAAATTTTGGTCAATTATGTCCTTGAACCTCTTTTGCCTTAGAGTCATGAATAAGGGCTAAATCAGTGACCTCCTTCCAGCCCAGGAGTTCTTAACTCTTAGGCAGTCTAGGTAGAGTATAGGCTCATTCTCAGGCATAAAATAGAATACATGAGATTATAAAGGTATCTAATTATATGGAAATGTAGTTATCAAATTATTTATTTAAAAAGCCTAGAAGTCCATAGAATGCTCTCTCTAGCTTCTATCACTTAACAGGCTCCATACTGGCACCTGTCAGAAGCATCATCTACATCCTCCCCTGGCTTTATGATATTTTGTCTCCCTACTCATCTGCCTTGGGACTTTCCCCAAACTCATTCTCTCTCTGTGCAGTAGTCAAGTCTTGATTCTATCCTTCGCATCTCCCACATCTCTAGCTGTCTCTCATGCCTGGAAGGCTCCCCTTCCTTAACTCTCACTAACTACTCTTCTAGCCTCTTCTAAGTCACAACTAAAATTCCAACTTCTACGGGAAGCTTTCCCTAATCCCTCTTAATTATAATGCCTTCTGGCTCACTTTGTATGTATTTTTAATATGTTGTCTCCCCCATTAAACTACTGGAAGGCAGGAATTGTCTTTTGCCTCTTTTTTTTCTATCCTTAGCACAGGACTGGACGCGTAACAGTTGCTTAATCAATGTTTACTGACTGATTTATCTATTCCCTTCTCACTTAAATATCTACCACCCTAGCTCAGGCACTCCTTACTTCTCGGCCAGACAACAATAGCCTCCTATTTGGTCTCCCAGACTTATCTCTCCCCTTTCAATTCATCTGCCACAAATCTAAATAATACCCCTAAACCACAAGTCTGACCATGTCATTACCTATTCAATAAATCCAAGATCTCGCTATTATTGCTAGGATTAAATGCAAGCTCCTCTGTGGGGAATTTGATATTAGCCTAGCACCAGCCTACCTGCCTCTCGACGCACTGTTCCCCTTCATCCAGTAATGGACCAGCCAACCTAGCCTACTTATTGATCCTGGACCACGACGATGCTGTGGCTCCTGCTTTCACACCTCCTCCTAGTGCCTGGAAGGCACTCTTTTACCATCACCTCCTCTTAGAATTTCTGAGTTCCTCTTCTGTTCAGTTCTGCATGAAGTCTTTCCTGATATCCCCAGAAGCTAGTACCTCCCCTCAAAATATTACCACACAGGTATTTTGTGAATACTTATATATGTACATATTGTTTTCCTTGATACAATGTTAATTCCCCGAGGGCAGGGTCTAATTCATTTTTGTTTTTGTAGCCTTCTTCTTACACCGTGTCTGATACATGGTGGATGTTGAGTTCAGTTAGGAAGCCTGGGTTCACATGTCGCTGTTACTTGCTACATTTGTAACCTCTGAGTAACCAATTCCACTCAAGACCCATTTCCTTTTAAAGGCTTATTTATATTGACTAATTCAGAGGTGGTCAGACACCCCTCAATGGAGGAGGAGCAGGAGTCACATTCACTGTTCTTTCCATTAAATCACCCTGTCCCTGAAGTTCATTAGTCCCAAATTGTAGGGACTGCAACGTACAATGCTTATTTCAGTTCCTCATAAGCCCCCAACATGCCCCTTCTCCAGTGCAGGAAAGCAGACTTTAGAAAGGTTCTGTGTTCTGTGTGGACTTGGGTACTAATCCCAGCTCTGGGGGACGATGGGATTGACTGTGAGCGGACTCATACATAGGGAGGGCACAGTGATGAGGAGGATCCTGGAGGAACCTGAGTTCTGGGTCTCTGGGATAGTGCCCCAAGTTTACTCTGATGTTCTACATACAAGTTCCATATCTTTCCCTTCCCCTTTTCTGGAAGTCCAATAATCCGCAGATTATCTCTCCTAGATCTATTTTCCAGGTCTATAGATTTTCCCAGTAAGTATTTGACGTTGTTCTCCAGCTTCTCATCTTTTTTGTTTTGTTTGACTGATTCTTGGGTTCTCTGTGAATCATTCATTTCTATTTGTTCCATCCTGACTTTTAAGGAGTTATTTTCTTCTTTCACAGTTTTTAGTTCTTTTTGTAAATGCCCAATTTCGTTTTTAAATGAATTATTTTGCTCTATTGAATTTTTTTCCATTTCCCTAATTTTTTTTTTTGAGAATTATTTTCTTTTTCCAATTCAGAAATTCTATTTTCTTGAGACTTTTTTTATCTTTTCCAATTCAGAAATCCTACTTTCCTGTGATTTTTTTACCTTTTCTAATTCATAAATTTTGTTTCCCTGCATCTCCTGTGAATTCTTTATTTTTTCCAACTCCAATTTCAGGACGTTGTTATTCTCTACCATAGCTTCCCTTTCCTTTCCCCATTTTTCTTCAATCTCCCTTAATTTTTTAAGAGTTTCTTCTAGGAGAGAGTTATGTGATGGGGGGCAGGAATCGTTCCCCTTTAGGTTGTTATCTTCTGAATCTTTGCTGTTAACTTCCTCGGGGTTGGATACCCGCTCTTTCTTTGTATAGAAGGAATCTATGGTTTTTCTAGCTTTTTTGCTCATACTTAAAAAATCTTTTGGGGTCTGTCCCTGGGGTAGGAAATTATTTATTTACTTCTTTACCAGCTTCCTCCCAGACCGGATGGATGCAGCGGCTCCTGCGCCTGAGCTAAGAGAGAGCTCTGGGAGAGAGTTCCCCACCCCCTCCCTGGAGGTGCCTCAGAGGTGATTAGCACTACTGTGCTTTGAGGGCGTAGAATAGTGAAGACAGCAAGAAGCTCAGCCTATGTGTCCGGGTGGGGAGTGGATGTCTGCAGCAGGTGACGTGAGAAGCCCCTGCGCTCAAACTGGAAGTGTCTGCCAGAAACCGCGGTCCCTAGTTCAAAGGTTCCGCTTCTCTGGGACTTCCTGGAGCTGAGTTCCACTCCCTCCAGCTAAGCTAGGCCGTGTGTGTTGCCTTGGGCCGTATCCACCCACTTGTCAATCTCTTAACTATTCTCAGGAGGTAGCTGAGGCCACACCCCCTGGTGCTGAGTCAGCTGAGTCACCCCCAGGATCGGGGAAAATCTAATTTGAGTTTTAAAATATTTTGGCTTTCTCTTCTGAACTGCTAAATAATTAGCAGAGAAGAGCTAACAGCCTGTGCCAGATTCCTTTACCTCAGTGGCTTCTCTGATCCCAGAGCCCTTCCCAGCGCAATGGGCGCAGTGTGCCCCTACCCCACCGTCTGTGCTGGTCTCTCTTATTCCTCCCCTGGGAACTGACCTTTCCTGTTGAAACTCCAGATTCTCTTCAGCTGGTAAGTCGTGCTTCCAGTCCTTGTGGTATCTGTCAGTCCTGAGCTAATTCTGAGACTTAATTTATCTAATTGGTTGTGAGGGAGTGAGGACGTTCACAGAGTCGTGTGTTTCTTCTCCGCCATCTTGGCTCCGCCCCCCCCTTCCCCTTTTCTTATGGTGCATCTTGGGCTTGTGGCCACCAAATTGTGCCAGGCTCATTAGCAGCTCCTGGGTTTGTAACATCTGCCGTCTGGCTGGTGTCCCGCTGCCTGACCCCCTTCCTCATAAGGGACCGATTCTGGGTGAGGAAGAAAAAAAGGACCACAGGCCAGAGGAGTCTGAACATCCTATATGCTCATTTACCTCCTAGCAGCAACAAAAGGCTGCTTCAAAAGGACAAGGAGTTCAGGCAGGTACATAGGCACCTACCCTGTCCCCTACTGAAAACCTCTCCCAGGAATATTTTAACTTCCCTTTTAAAGAAGCACCTAGTGTGCTGGTGCCGATCATGCAGACAACACAGGGGAGAGGCTGCTTTGCTGAAGTCACTATCCCATATTTTAAGAGTCTTAAAATATTCCTAGCAGCTCTAAAAACTTAGACTTTGATGTGGGGACAAGTAATCTCACAGGCTCAGAGATGGGTTTTCAGGGGGACTTTGAGAATCTGCTGGGTCAAGGGGGACTTTGAGAATCTGCTGGTCTCTCTAAGGGGAAAGAGAATATTGAGCTAGAAAAAAATTTTAGACACCACAGAGCCAAACCCTCACTTGCAGAGAAGGAAATGAGTTTTGAGGGGAAGTAGGTTACTCGGAGCTTACAAATGTAGCAAGTAACAGAGAGACATGTGAACCCAGGCTTCCTAACTGAATTCACTGTTCTTTCCATTAAATTACTCAGTCTCTCTAGAAGCCTGCCCCAAATTTGAGGGACTGCAATATACAGTGCTTATTTCTGTACCTCATATACCCAATATCCGCTCCCTTTCCTTCTTAAGTCCAAGAAAGCAGACTTTAGAGACTTGGGGTTCTGTGTGGCTCTGTGCTGGTCATTGCATGGCTTGGGGTCACTAGTATAGCTGATAGAGTGATGTAATGAAGCCACAGGTGAGGATTATTCTGTATATTCTTTGTGACTCAAGAATCAGGCTCCTAACACGTGAAAAGGATTGCAGTCAGTCCTTCTTCGTTCTTCCTTTCTACATAGAAGTGGTTAGGTGATGAGACTGCTGAGCCTGGAGCAAGAATTCATGAGTTCAAATTTGACTTAGTTGCTGTGTGACCCTGGGCAAACCATGCAATCTCTGTCCACCTCAGTTTCTCTACCAGTAAAATGACAATAATAATAACACCTACTTCCCAGGGTTGTTATGAGGACAAAATGGTTTAATATTTGTAAAGCACTTAGCACAATGCCTAATACATAATAGGCACTATGTAAACATATATCGATATACCCATGATGCTATTTTTAAAAATGCTTGGCTAAAACATGGGGGGGGGTGAACAAGGTCAGACTTGGAAGCAGGACCAAACCCACCTCCAAAGGATGAGATAAGAGAAGATGTCTAGATAGTGTTTCTGCACCTTTGCAACATCTATAGGAAGCAGTGATGTGCTTATTCTGGAAGAATGAGCACCCAGTGGAAAAATGATTACCTGTCAATCACAGGTCTTGATTAATGCCAGAAAACTCTCTTTACGTTCCATTTGGCAAAGGGCTGACACGTTATTGATCTGTTTAGCATGTCTCAGTAAATACATGGGAGGTGGGGAAGGGGGAGAGAGAAGGAGAGGCAGTTGTCTAAGGAGCACACAATGTGTGTAAGGAAAAGATGTGCTTCTATGTGAATCAGAGAGACAGGCAGATGTACAGGGAAATGGGCAGATAGACAGAGAGACAGGCAGTCAGACAGAGGAGAGGCAGGAAGAAAGATAGAAAACCCTATCTAAACCCTTCTCTTGTTCTGTCCATCCCTACTATTATCTCAAAAAAGCCATCCTATCTGCCCCAGTGTTCTTTCCCAGGCTGGCTTGCTGAATCTCCATACAGATCAAGTCTGCTAATCCCTAGTATCCTCCAAACTGTCTTTGGCTCTCTTTTCTTCTTCTTCTAAAATACTAATTTACTTGGTAAGTTCATTAACTCCAATGTAGTCAATGATCTGCAGATGCAGAGGATGTGTCTGCTTATGCAAATGATTTTCAGATCATTTGTTTAGCCCTAAGCTCTCTTTTGAAGGGCAGCTGAGTGGGCGATAGGATAGAATGCTGAGCCAGACAGAAGTCAGGAAAACATCTTCCAGAGTTCAAATCCAGCCTCAGATACTTACTAACTATGAGACCTTGGGTAAGACACTTAACTCTGGTTGACTCAGTTTCTTCATTTGTTAAATAAGCTAAAGAAGGAAATGGCAAACCATTCCAATATCTTTTCCAAGAGTTGGACACAACTACAAAAAGACTGCCAGAATCTCTCCCAAAAGAATGATTCAATAACAAACAACCCCTCTCTTGACTCCCACTTTTGCATTTTCTTTTCTTTTTTTTTTTTCTGAGGCTGGGGTTAAGTGACTTACCCAGGGTCACACAGCTAGGAAGTGTTAAGTGTCTGAGACCCAGATTTGAACTCGGATCCTCCTGAATTCAAGGCTGGCGCTCTATCCACTGTGCGACCTAGCTGCCCCCACTTTTGCATTTTCAAATATCTGTTGGACATCTTGAACTGGATGTCTCATAGACATCTTAAACTCAACATGTCACAAACTGAACTTTTCCTATTACTAACGATGGCATCACCTCATCCCAATCACCTAGGCTTTCAACTTAGGTGTCATTCTGAACTTCTCTTTCTCCTATTCCCCATATTCAAACAGCTGCCAAGTTCTACAAGTTTTACACCTTTTTCCCCCTCTCCCTACTTCCTTGGTGTTCCTTGAGGAGAAAATATACTTCTTGACTGAAATTTTCACTGTCTGCCCCTCATTCTTGGAATTTTCTCCCCACTTTTCTTGGCTTCCCTGATACATAATAGGCATTATGTAAACACACATCAACATACCCATGATGCTATTTTTTAAATCTTTAAATCTCAGCTATAGGTCTACCTTCTGCAAATAGTCTTTCCAAGTCTTCCTTAAACTTAGTGTCTTCCTCTGATATTATCTCCAAAATTTCCTGCATATATCATTTTTGTTCCTGGTCATTTCCTATTTTCTCTAATCAACTATAAATTGCCTGACAGCAGGGACTAGCTTTTTTTTTTTTCCTTTACCCTTTCTATATATACCCTCAATGCTTGGCACAATGCTTAGCATATAGTAGTACTTAGTAAATGCTTATTAATGACTTAACTTGTTGACTTGACTCTAGCTTACTCTGGAACCCAGACTTATCACCAAGTACTGTCCCTGACTTTCCCAATACAAAATACTCCTCAAGTTTTACTTGTGCTAGTTAGATTTGTTCTGTTACAACTTAATCAGAGGATCACCCAGAAGGTCTCAGAATTCCCTTGAAAGGATGTCTCTAAAACCAACACAATGAGATGAGGAGTCAAATGCCCAAGAGTCTGCCAAAGGTCCTTGATGTGCTCACAGGATCACAAAGAAGTAGAAAAGCTCTATGGCTCTGGCTAGCCAACATCCTTGTGGATAGATGTCCATTCTATCAACTCTCTCAGAATTCCCTTTCCTTGGGTAAATTTCTCAACAATATGATTGTCTGAATGGGAGATAAGCTGTCCCATTTCTACATATGAATAAAATTTGCACCAGGACTAAATGTGCAAGAAATACAAAGAGAAACTAGATAAAAGTCATCCAGAAATGCATAGACAATAGGAAAAGGAGCCCACCAGCAAAGGCAACACCAACACTAGGTAGCTTCTCAGCACACACTTCCTAGAAAGGAATCCAAAAGGGAGGATCCAACAAAAGGATGCAAATCAGTTTCAATTGATCAGTAATGAACAGAACCAGCTACACCCAGAGAAAGAACACTGGGAAATGAGTGTGGACCACAATATAGCATTTTCACTCTTACTGTTGTTATTGTTTGCTTGCATTTTTGTTTTTTTTCTTCCCAGGTTATTTTTACCTTCTTTCTAAATCCGATTTTTCTTGTGCAGCAAGATAACTGCATAAATACATATACATATACTATATTTAACATATACTTTAACATATACCTGCCATCTAGGGGAGGGGGTGGAAGGAAGGAGAGGAAAAGTTTAAAGAGAAGTTTTTGCAAAGGTCAATGTTGAAAAATTACCCATACATATGTTTTGTATATAAAAAACTATAATAAAAATGTAATAGTAAAAAAAAAAAGAAATCTAAAAGAAATGTCAATCAAAAAATCAAGAGCTTCCAAAATACTCTAAGCATCAATACAATTACAGGTACCAGGGAATAAGAGTTAAGATAATGATATCTTGTATTTTTATAGAACTTTTAAGGTGTGCAAAACACTTTACAAATATTATCTTATTCAATCTTCACAACAACCATATTATTATGACTGAGGCAGTCAAAGAAAAATTTGGTGACTTGCCCAGTATCACACAACTATTAGTTATCTGAGTCTGCATTTCAGTGGGTTTTCCTAACTCTAGGTTCATTGCTCCAAACACTGCCACCTTCATGCCTCAAGGATCATACAAAACTTGGCAGCTTCTACTAAAACCAATATAGATCTTGGAATGCAATATTCTAGAAGCCAAAAGAGATAGGTTTATTACCAAGAATAACTTACTCTATAAAGCTGAGTATAATCTTACAAGGAAAAAAAATTGAATTTTTAATAAAATAGAGGACTTCCAAATATTTCTGATGAAAAGCATGGTTTTTAGCATGAACTTTGAAATACAAACATAAGAGTACAGAGAAAGCTAGAAAAGTAAACTTATTTAAGCAACTGGAAGAGACTGAATGATGATATAAGGCTAATATGCTCATTAGGTAGAAGAAACAAGTGTATCTTCAAAGAGCACTGAGTGGGGGTAGGCAGCTTAAATTAAAAAAAAAAAAAGTTCCTAGAAGTACTTTGTTTTTCTTCTGAAGGTTTGAAAAGGGGGAAAAAACAAGTGAAGGGAATGGGATTAGTATAGTAAAGAAGAAAAAAGGAGTGGAATCGACTATTTCTCATAACTGGGATCTATGAGAAGAATATACAAAAATGGAAAAAGGGGGAGTGGACATCAGGTGAACCTCACTCTAATCTAAAATGGACAAAGGAGGATTACACATATTCACACATATGAGTTTGATGATGATAGAAATACAGCAAAAAAAATACAGGGAAACAAATGATGAAGGGGGAGCTTGGGCAATAATATCAGGAAAATAACAATCGCAAACAAAACACATCTCTTTCTTGATCCTAACATAGTTTCATATAGAATTCACTTTTTCTGTTCTGCTTATATGTAGACATTTTCTTTTGGGGGTTACTTGTTTTTTTCTTTCTTTTTTCTTGGGTCAAGTGACTTGCCCAGAATCACACAGCTAGTAAGTATCTGAGGCCAAATATGAATTCAGGTCCTCTTGACTCTAAGGCTGGTGCTTTATTCACTGAGCTGTCCAGCTGCCCCTTTTGGGGAGCTATTTAAAAGTTTAGAATTTTCAAAGAAGAGAGAGACAGAGAAACATAATATTTCTGGATTGTCATTATTAGGCCTTAGCTGGGAAGAACTTTGAGGAGGAGAAGGCAGGGAATATCCAGCACATAGAATTCAATAGAGTGTGAAAGACTGTGGACCACAGCAGATATAGATAATTACTAATCCAAAGCACTTTTTGCTGTCCAGATTTTTGGCAATCTATAAGTCTTCATTGTAAATACCACCCAGACAGCTGGGAGCAAGAAACCACAGTTGTTCTGTGCTTCTGTTTCTAATTTGTGGTCTTGATGTCTGGGTAGAGGGGTCCAGTTTGGATTACAGTACAATTAGAGAGAGACTCAGAAGTAGAAACATATTTTAAATCCCACACCCAACTCAAATGTTCACCCAAAACACATTCTCTGATGCTCATAATTGTAGATGGTATGGACAAGGTTTGGAATTTAAGTTTTGGTTCTGAGTTCATGGCTTCAGTCATCACTGGAGTGGGTCTGAAAGCTAAGCCTGCCTGGCCAAGCCTAGGGACTGTAGCACAGAACCATGGGGCTACAAGGTCTCTTTCTCTTAGCCACCTAGCCATATGAGAAAGCTTATATTTCTCTAGCTCATATATTCAAATAGACCTAGACAGGTAGATGATACCTGAATTCAGGAAGACCTGAATTCAAATCCTGCCTCAAGCACTTACTCTGGGTAAGCCCCTAAACTGCTCTCATATTTAAGCTCCTCAATGATTAAACAGAGATCATAATAGCATCTATCTCAAATCACTGTGATCCTCAAATGAGATTGCATCTATAAAGTACTTAGCACAATGCCTGACACATAATAGGTGCTTAATAAATGCTCCCCTTAAATTTGTTTATCTGTAAAATGGGGATAACAAGAATAATATCTAATTCACAGAATTATTGTGAGGATCAAATGAGATAACAACTATAAAGCACTCAGTATAGTGCCTGGCATACAGTAGGTGCTTATAAATGATTTTTCTACTTCTCTCAATTTCCTCATCTGCAAAACAGGAATAACAGTCCCAATTTCCCAAGGGCTGTGGTGAGGATAAAATGAGGTAATATTTATAAACTGTTTTGCAAGCCTTAAAGATCTTTATGAACACTAGCTTTCTATTTACTAGCTATCATTATGTATCTCACCTATGTGGACATTCCCTCCAAAGTTGAAGACCA
The DNA here is from genome assembly GCF_048593235.1 of Sminthopsis crassicaudata. NCBI lineage: Eukaryota > Metazoa > Chordata > Mammalia > Dasyuromorphia > Dasyuridae > Sminthopsis > Sminthopsis crassicaudata. The sequence goes on from NC_133618.1 coordinate 473,318,783, forward strand.
CAATCCATCCAGCCCTGAGTCACATCCACATGTGACTCTTGTCTTGTGTCCTCCCATAAAGTTGCCCTTGGGAGTGTCTTCCCCCTTTACACACAATGTGCTTGGATCCTACACATTTTCTTTGGAAAAGGAAAAGATACCAGCAAAGCCCATGACTGTCCCTGGGTTTTCCCCTGCTCTCAAACACATTGCTAATGTATCTTCCACATACAGATTTTTTTTTTAATTTAAATTTTTCACTTTGCTTTTCCTTTGCAATTTCCTGTTTATGAGGGTACAGCCTATTCACATTATGGGCCTCTCCATGGCCCTCTGGGTGATTTTCAATTTCTTTTCTTCAGAGATTGTCATGTTCTACCTCTTTTTTTTTTTTTTTTTTTTTTTTTTTTTTTAAATAGGCTGGGGTTAAGTGACTTGCCCAGGGTCACACAGCTGGGAAGTATTAAGTGTCTGAGATCAAATTTGAACTCGGGTCCTCCTGGTGTTCTATCCAATGCGCCACCTAGCTGTCCCATTTTCTACCTCTTAAAGCAGCACAACAATACATAAGAATATGGGCAAAATGTGGACCTTGGTTTCAGGGAGAGGATTGGGCTCATTAAATGACTTTGTCATTTCTCAAGCTTTCTTCCTTCTCCTCCTCTTCAATTATGAGTTTGACTTTCTGCCTTTCAATAATATTTCTAAAACTTACATGAACTGATGATGAGTGAAGTAAGCAGAACCAGGAGCATACCATACACAGCAACAGCAAGATCATGTGATGATCAACTGCGATGGACTTTGCTCTTCCTAGCAATACAGTGATCCAAGACAATTCCAACAGACTTGGGATAGAAAATGCCATCCTCATCCAGAGAGAGAACTACGGAGATTGAATACGGATTGAAGCACAGTATTTTCTTTTCTTTTCTTTCTTTCTTTTTTTTTTTTTTTTTTGTTGGCTTGTTTGTTTTTTCTTTCTAATAGGTTTTTTTTCCCTTTGGTCTGATTTTTCTTGTACAATATGACAAATACAGAAATATATTTAAAAGGCCTGTACATGTTTAACCTATATCAGATTGCTTGCTGTTTGGGGGAGAGAAAAGGGGAGGAGGGAGGAAGAGAAAATTTAGAATATAAAATCTTCTAAAAATGCATGTTGAAAACTATCTTTATATTTATTAGGAAAAATAAAATGTTACTGAGGAAAATTCTTTTCAGATGTCAATTGTCATTATTATTTAAAATTTAGGAAGCACTTTTCTATCAACAAAGGTAGGTTAGGCAATTATTATCAATCACTATCCCCATTTTACAGATTAGACAATAGAGGCCAAGAACATTTAACTGCCTCACTTATAGACACTTAGGTCATTTAGCCTGGAAGTGGGCAGAACCTAGATTGAACCCAAATTCTGTGGTGAGTCCAGAAATCATCTCATTAGATAGAAATGCCTATACCAAAAAGAAAGTGGAATTTTGTTCCAGCTCACACTGTCCCTAAACTGATGAACCAGAAAGGCCTTTTCCAAACCTCTTTAAGCTGGATGCCATTTGGGCTTTTGATTCTGTTTCCTTGCCCTGGAGATTCTATGGTTGGGGAGAGAAGTTAGATTGGGAAGGAGCAACGTAAGTGACAGTGATGGTATAATGTAGAGGATGTAGTCCTGGCCTCTGAATCAGGAAAACCTGTGCTCAAACCCAGCTGCAGACACTAATTAGCTGAGTGACCTCAGCAAGTCACTCACCCTCTCTGAAACTCACTTTTCTGAATTATAAAATAGTATTTTTCTTAGTGCTCCAGGTTGGAGAGAGGAGTACAGAGCAGCAACAACAGATACTGAGGCAGACCTCTGCGCATCTAGACTGCCTTCATCAAGACTAGGGGCCCTAGCTGATTTTTTCCAGACTCAATGGAAACCCCACCCCCTCTAGAGGACAGGGAAAGGGGCAAGCGCAGCCAGCACTCTGGTCCAGGGGCCTCCGGACATATGAAGGCTTTCTCCAAAATCCACTCAGAGGATGCCTCTCATATCAGTCAGGTGCTCTCTATATGCCTTTGATGGATAATGGCAATTCTCTCCCATAAGTCAATGGCAATAAGCAGGAGTGGGGATGGGAGTAGGAGAGAATGAGGGGATAGGGTTCTAGAAAAAAGAGGCAGTTTGAGTCAAGGCTAATAACAGGGGGAAATATTTATTGTTCAATTAGTTAGTGGTATGTCTCTTTGTAACCCTGTGGACTATATTACCCCAGTCCTATTTATGGAGTTTTCTTGGCAAAGATAATGGGGTGGCTTGTCACTTTCCTCTCCAGTGGATTAAGGCAAACAGAAGGTCCGAGGGAGGTTGTCTCCTGTCCAAGGTCACACAGCCCATAGATGAATGAAACAGCATTCAAACTCAGATCTTCTTGACTCTTAGATCACCGCTCACCCACTACACCAACAAGCTTCCTTTCTGTACTTCTCCCTCCCTGACTGCCCCAACTCCACTTAATTTTGCTCCTGCCTGGGGCACTGTTTCCACCCCAATGATTCCCAGCATTTCCTAAATGTTGCTGCTGGAGAAAACAAACAAGAACACTGTCACATTTGGAAAGTCAAAGCAGAAAAGTGTCTCATTTGTAGAGTGGCTCCCTTCGATTTCCATCTTGCTGCTGTCACGGAGGACATGGGAACAGGAGCAGCTGGTATTGTCAAGAGACCTGAGCAAACCTGCTCCGTGGGCTGACTTGACAGCTGTTCCATGAAAGAGATTCATGGTTACAAGCTCAGGGAAAGAGAAAGGCCAGTTTTGTGGCTTAACCCCTTCCTTTCCACTCTGGACCCAGCCCCCACTTCCTGTGGGAAGCCCAAATCCAACAGGCTTTGAGTAAGAAGCCACAAGGGGCCAGAGTCCCTGCCCCTAGGCATGGAGACAGTACCGGCTCATGGCTAGAACTCCAACAAGAATGTACACTGGCCTCCCACACCAGCCTCCTCTGTGGGGAGAGGCGATAGAGCCCCTCTGATCCCTGATTTTCCTAGGCCTGGCTTTTTTTACAACCAGCTTCAGGCCCGACAGAAGGTATTTGCTTAACTTTGAAGGAAGTGTAAATACTATATATATATATATATTATATATATATATATAATATATATATATATATATATATATATATATATATATATTTTAGCAGCTTAACAACAGCTTGAAAAACACATTTTCAGTTCAGAGGAGGCTTAGGATGTAACGTGTTTCTGGCATGTCACATTTGGTCACATCAATCATATTTTTCCCACTCTGGCAAGTTGTCAGACAAGATAAGATGACTGGAGTCCCTCATTTTTTCCACAGATGGTAGGGCTTGGAGAGGGCAGAAAGTATCCGAGGCTATGGGCAGGACAGTGAGGGATTTATGTATGCTCATCAGCTAGTGTCAGGTTTGAGCTCAGGTGCTCCTGCCTCCAGGACCAACACTTTAGCTCCTGTAACCACACAAGAGAAGCTAGCTCTGAGAGCCTGAAGAAAGCTTACAGGCACAATCTTCCCTCCTCCTCCTCCAAAAATGAAAAGTGATACCTGCTAACAAAGATAGCCCGTGCTCAAGCTTTCCCCCCCCCTTTTTCTTGGTCACTTAAAAGAGTCCTGGAAATTTGGGGGTCAGAGGACCTGATTTCAAATCCCAGTCTCCTTCTAAGAGGCTGTTAAAGGTGCCCTCACCCTCTGGGCCTGAGAAGCCTGTCCTAGTCAATGCCAGTTCTTTCTGGCCCCCAATGCCTCCCTTGCATGACTCCATCCTGGGGACACTCAGGCTGTTTGCTGCAAGCAGGGCTCCTGCTGGGCTCCAGGCCTTGACACTCAAGGACCGCATTCTGTTTCTACAAACAACAGACATGCAGGCGGCGACGGGCGTCTATTTTTAGACCTTTGTTAAGGAGCATCTGAAAGCCTGAATGCGTCACTCACAGCCCAAACCTTGGAAGTTGTCCTCCTTTTGCTTAAGAGTTAGAGTAAGTCTGACAGGGGCTGCTTTCTTTCCCCAAGGTGGCGGGGATGGGGTGAGAGGAAACATCCCGGGATGGAGCAGGCACTGGGCCTCTGAGCTGTCACTCAGTCTGAGGGAGGGGAAATAGGACAGCTGTTTTTCAGTGTGTCCAATTTGTGATGATATCATTTGGGATTTTCTTGGAAAAGACACCAAAGTGGCTTGCCATTTCCTTCTCTACTCATGATAAGGAAACTGAGCCAAATAGGATTAAGTGACTTGCCCAGGTTCACACGGCTACTAAGTGTCTGAGTCCAGATCGAACACAGGAGGAGAGTCTTCCTGGCTCCAGTCCTGATAGTCTATCTCCTGCACAACCTAGCTGTCCCATGTCCCTTGTTCTTTCTAGGGAAGCTCCAGGAACCTGGACAGGGAGTTAGTAACTATCAAGTGAGACTAGGACATTGAGATTATGAAGGTGTCAGGAGAGGGATACTGAAGAAATCTGGCATTCTATGTTGAACTGGAGATTGAGGGTTTAATGATTCTCCCTTCTAGGGCTGCAAGGGATTGTCTTCAGTTCACTGAGTTCTAGCTAGGGGCCAAGGTTTCCCCAAATATCATATTGCAAGGGTAGTCAGATTGGTTCCTCCCTACTCCTGAACCAAATTTTTTTTTTCCAGGTTCCATTTCTGGCATGGAGAACTAGACATAGAATTGTCTTTGCTGGTAAAATATCAGAAGAAGAAAGCTATCCTTGTCTTCTGGGTGCCGAGGAAAAGGCAGTCTCATGCAATAGGAAAAGCAAAGTGGCTGTGTCTGAAACCTGGCTCTATCATATAACATCTGTGTGACCTTACACACTAATTTCATCTACCTAGTCTCAGTTTCCTTGCCTGCAAAATGAGGAGTTTCCCTCCATTTCCTCCAGATTAAAACACAAACTCCTTTGCTTGACATCTAAAGATATTCACTCTCTGATAGCCTACATTTCCAAGATGATCACACATTACTGTCTTTCACATACTCTCTACTTTAGTCAAACTATGGTGCTTGCAATTCCCAATTCACAGAAGGGTTCCCATCTCCATGCTCTTGTATAGGCCCTCCTCCATGCCTCCATGCCTTCCATCCTCAATTTTGTCTCCTAGGCTCCTTAGTTCTTTTTATATCTCAGCTTCCCACATCCTGATCCCTTCAGCTAGAACCCCACTCCTATAACTCTGTAGTTACTCTGTACATATGTATGCAATTAATTTAATGAAGACATAGTTTCCTTGATTGAATATAATCGCTTGAAGGCAGAGACAATTTCACTTTGGTCTTTAAATCTCCAGCACCTAACACCTATCTATGGTCTGAAAAATGAGAGGGGCTCAGTACATGCTTGCTAATTGATTAGATTTCCTCAAAGGTACCTTCCAATTCTAAATACTATGGTCCTATGGCTTAGATACTTTCTTTTAAGACATAGCTTGAAGTTTCTTGGGGTTTGGCTGCAATCAGTTCCTGGCAGTGGTGTGCTGGAACAAGGTCCTGGCTGATTGTTAAAAGTTTTAGTGTAAGCATTTACACCTCAAAGATAGGTAAATAGTACAAGCCAGGACTTGGTTTATTATTTTATTGTCTAGATTTAAAGTTCCATAAAAATGTTTTTAGAAATTTAGATCAAACTTAAATGGATGTATATCCCTCTACTATCCCAAAAGCCAGTCTTTAAACATTGACCATCGCACTCCTAGTTCAAGAGCTTACAGTCTGGATTGGGAGACAAGACTTATGCCTGGGGGTGGGCACAGATAGGAGGAAAAGCAATAGGCTCTTTGTTTTGTTTTGTTTTCTTTTCTTTTCAGAACTTAGCTAATTTAATTGCTCATTTTATCCTTTCCTACAGTCATCCAAATTTCCTATCCAACCAGTCACATTGGCTGTTATTATTATTATTATTTTTTTTACCAATAGACTCTTAAAGAAGAATCTATGAATGCAGAACAAAGAAAGTAGCTCAAGGCCATAAGGTGCTCCAATTATTAGTCACAAGTCCCTGTATCCAACTCCTTTAACTGGGAAATTCAGGACCAGAGACAGGCTTAGGAGCCTCCTATTTCCCTCAAGGCTCCTGTCATAGCCTTGAGTTCTAAAAAGGCAGTCCTGGGGATTCCTGATGGGCTGTAATTATCCCCTCCCTGTTCATAAGGAGATCTTGCGCTGGGAGACAGACTATACCTGTGAAAGGAACATTGAGAGTAGTCAGGTCTTGAGTTTGAATCTCATCTCTGCAACTTACTACCCATGTGAGGTTGGGCAAGTCATTTAAAACCCCCTGGGCATCAGTTTCTTTGCCTGTCAAATAATCCTTCCAGGCCCTTTTCAGCTTTAAATCCTCCAAAGTTCCTTTCAGCTCTAGGGTTGTGATTCCATGACTTCCTTCTTCCTAGAAATCAGTCAATAAACATTTATTTAGTGCTTACAATGTGCCAGGCACTGTGCTAAGTGCTTAGGGACACAAAGAAAGGCAATAGACAGTCCCTGTTCCCAAAAAGCTCACAGTCTAATGGCCTAAAATAGTGATTTTTTTTTTTGGATTGCTGGCTTATACTGCTGAGTCATATTGTGTAGTCCAATGAAACCTTCAGATCATTTTCAGAAATAGCTGCTGACTAACCATGTCTTCCTTACCTTATACTTGTGACATAAACTTTTTGGTAGTCAAATGCAAAACTTTACATTTATTCCTATTGAAATTCATTGTACTGGAGTGATACTAATCCTCTAGTGTGTCCAGAATGTTTTAGAAGCTGACTTGGTCATCCACTGTACCAGCTCTCCTTCCTTGCTCTGTGGCATTGGATAATCTGATGAGGACACCATCTATACCTTTATATTAGACATTGATAAAAATGTTAAACAGTATAGAACCAAGTACAAATCTCTGGGGTACTTCACTGAAGATCTCCTACTATACTGACATTTATTTAACCATAATTAAATTGAACCATTGTTAAATTTTATAAGGGAAGAGACTGAAGTGCAAAATGCCCCTTTGGGCACATAGAAGAGACATGGCTAGGATAGGGAAATAATCTCACAACTCCTGGCTTTAGTACCTTCCATCAGACCACAGCAGATTTCCCAGGAAAAACATCGTCAAAAGAAACTGTAGAATCCTCAAATATTTCAGCTACAGTTGGAAAGCAGGTAATGAAGTAAAAGATGAGGACAGAGATACATTAATAACAAAATATCTGAAGAGAACCAACTGCACACAGAGAGAGGACTGTGGGAACTGATGAATCACAACATAACATTTTCACTTTTGTTATTGTTTTTTGCAATGACTTTTGTTTTCTTTCTCATTTTTTCCCTTTTTCATCTGATTTTTCTTGTAAAACATAATTGAGGAAATTATAGAAACATTGCACATATTTAATGTGTATTGGATTACTTGCTGTCTAAGGGAGGGGATGGAGGGAAGGAAAGGAGAAAATTTGCAACACAAGGTTTTGCAAAGATGAATGTTGAAAATTATGCATATGTTTTGAAAATAAAAAGCTTTAATCACAAAATTAAAAAAAAATCTTAGAGACAGAAGAATGGACAAGATGACCACTATAGATCCTCTCCTGATGGTCTATTTTCATCAAGATCAGATGAATGATGCTATTTCAAGGCTGAGAACACTGCCTAGAATAGGCTATACCTCCCAGATGTGGCAGACATGAGAGCTCTCCGTGAGGGCCCCGACTGTCACACCACAACAGAGAACAAGCAAATACTCAAGTGTTTAAAAACAGGAGCAGCGCAAAAAACACATTCCTGTCTTTGAACCTGCCAACCATTCTCAGTTTGTATCTGTTGAAATCCAGGCTAACAGGAGAACACGTAGGACCACGGGGAATAACTAGAGGGAGGCAGGAACAACTGCTTCTAGGAGATGATTGCCTGGCTACAGTAGCAGTTCTAAGATTACTTTAATAATAGACAAGACTACAGCCTGCTGAGTAGGCGTGGGATGCTACACCCTTAACCATTCATGAAGCACGTTCCAGCCGCTCAGAGGCAGCCCTGCATCTCACTGAGAGCTGTGAATCAGCAGATGCTAACATGTTAATACTGTACCAGTCTTCAGAAGACCATCATTCCATCGTCTGAGGGACCCTGATCCTGGACTCTGGAGGGTGGCCTTGATCCTGAATCAGACCGACGCATCAGCCACACTGAGGGGGATTCTCTGGGGCTGGCCAGGGGAAAAGAAGCACAGGGGCCACCTAGAGTACAGGAGACCAATGTCTTTGGTTTAGGTGCTGGAAAGGGGTGTCATTATGTACCTCTTTCAGTATAAACATGTATAGCAGATAGTTTTCTGGACTTGTAGTAAGGAAAATCTGGATTCAAATCCTGCCCCAGATGGTGTTATGTGACTCTAGACAAATGATTTTCACCTCTCTGGATTAGTTTAATGAGGGGGTTGGATTCAATGACCTCCAAAGTCCCTTACACTTCTAAAACTATGATTCTATTATCTTAAATGAATGATAATAGCTAAAATGTATATAAAGTTGTATGGCTTGCAATGCACTTTACGTGTATTATTTCATTTGACAGGCAGCTAAGTGGCTCTATGGATAAAGGACCTGAATTCAAATCTTGCCTCATATAGTGCTAGCTGTGAGATACTGGATAAGTCACTTAACCCTATTTGCCTCAGTTTCCTCACCTGTAAAATGAGCTGGGGAAGGAAATGGCAAATCACTCCAGGATCTTTGCCAAAAAAAAAATACTAAATGGGATCATGCAGAGTCGAACAACTGAACAACATCATTGATCCTCACAACAATTTTGTGAGGTATGTGCTCTTATTATTCTCTTTTACAGACAAGGAAACTGAGGCAAAGCATGGTTAAATGACTTACCTGGGGCACCTAGATTATAAGTTTCTGATGGAGGATTTGGAAGCATTTTTATTCATATGTAAATGCTGGCACAAAACAAGCAGAAATAAAATGCTAAGGGTCTGATGACAGCTAAGCATCCCAAGCATCCATCAATGTGGTTAAAATCTCTGTTGCTCCAAAAGAGCAGTCAACACTAAAATGATGAGAACGCATTATAAAGCCCTTGATCCATGTAAACATGGATGGATAAATGGACAATGAGACTAAGAATGGATAGATAGATGGACAGCCAAAGAGTTAGAGGATTCATAGATAAATGAACAGAGAAAGAGGATGATAGCTGTTAAGGGTCTATAGATAGGAAGATAGAGGAGGAATGGATGAGCAGATAGATAAAGGAAGAATGTTTCTGCTTTGGGACTAAGATCCCCAACTTGGATGATGGCATTTGCCTTCAATAAAAGCTCTCTTCCTCCTGATGGAGTTTCTTGTCGAGCTCACCTTGAGACTTTCCAACAGGAGCAGATGGCTATACAGTCTATAACTTGTTTAATGATATTGTCTTCTCTTATTTCCCTCTGGGAAGGAGTGGTGTATGGGGGAATGGGGCCATCTTCTCTATCCACCAGAACTAGAAATGTCCTGGTAGCAGAGAATGTGCCCAATTGTGTCAGTTAAAAACAAACAAACAAACAAGAAAGACTGATTGATTTTTCTATATTCATTGTTCCAGAAATCCAAATTCAAGCAATTCCTTTCCCTCTGAATGGGAATCAAATGGCTCCTCATCTTCTCCTTCACTCAAGGTTAAAAAAAAAGAGAGCCATATCCAGAATTCTCTTTATTCTGGAAAAAGGTAAAAATGTGCAGTAAGGGTCAACCTATGTGAACTTGCCCATCTAAGCCTGGCACTGACTTTGCTCTCCTTCCTGGTGGATAGAGGTCTCCTGCCTAGCTGGCCTTTCATAGCCCCAGAAAAAGTCTCTGACCTAAAGTTCCATTTAAGCCAAAGACATTGGGTCCACAGCAGTCCATTCAGGGATGTTGCTATTTGTCCTTCCTTCTCGAAGAGGTCCGTGACATCAGGGAGGGGATGCCATGACATGTAAGTGAGGGAGGGTTAGGCAAGGTCACCTGCCTCACCTTCCCCTCCAGAGTCATCTGGGTACAGTAGTCAAACACAGATCAGGAGGACTGCAGATGGCCTGGATGCAGTGGGAGATTTTGGCCTTTATAAACTAAGGTCTTTAACAGGTCTAAGTTTGACTGAAACTGCAGGAGAGCTTAGGGTAGCCTCAAAAACACTGTCCCAGGAAATCCCACAATAACTTATGGCTGGGAAACCACTAATGAAGAGCAAAAAGAACCTAGACTTGTATTTCCTTTAAGTGAAAGTGTCCCCAGCAACAGGGGAGGGATTTCCTGGCTCTCTTCTCAAGAGATGCCCCTCCCATCTCTAGCAAACACTCTGACTCCTATCACACACTGAATGTGTAACCCCTCCATGTTCTACCAACCTGCAGAGAGGGCTTGGTTCCAGACCAGAAAATCTTTTAATTACTGGTTGCTACTCCTGGTTAGATTCTGGGAAGAAATGAATGTAAGCAGTGATCACTTGACCTGAAATGCTGGGAATGTAATTTCATTATCCGGTCTATTTGCAGCTCAGAACAGGGGAATCATAATAACCAGTTTCACAAGACTCCTGTAGGGAGAAGGCAATTCCTCATGCTTTTCTGGAGTCAGCTCCATTAGCAAACCAGGGCGAACTTCTGGGCAGCCGGAGAAAGCCCAGGCATGGACAGTGACTCTATTTGTCCAAAGTCTTTTCACAGGAGAGACGAACAATGGAGAGGAAAACCCAGAGCAAGCAAATTATTGAGTTTCTGTTTCAGGTAATGCTTCCCAATTATACTTTCAAGCACACAGACACACACAAATACATGTATATGCGATGGAATGGGTACGAACATTTATATACAGATATATGGACATGTGCATGTGGATCCATTTATAGATGTACACAGATAGAGAGGTATATAGTTATGGACTGCCACATAGGAACATTAGTGGATCTTTGGATCTGGACCCTATGGATGAGGGGATGCTGGAGCTCATTCTTAAGTACAGGTCGTTATCTTCTCCTTGATGGGGGATGATAAAAGATCCCAAGACAATCACTGAACCCAGTCCTAGTAGCAAAGAACGTGCCAGTGGTTTGGGTTTCTTTAAGTCTCATGATATTGGGCTGGCCCTGCATATGGTGATCCACATACTAGCCACTCACCTCGAGGAGACAGGAGAAGGAAGAGGTCTTGCTGCTTCCCTGCCCAGCATGACTGCCTGAGTTTGGGGTCTCTGTGGCTCCTGAGCCTCCTGAAAATAGCTAAGGACTCAATCCCTCTCTCACATTCTCCCATGCACAGCCAATCTTGCTGGCACTGAAAAAGTGATGGACATGGTGGTGCAAGCCCTAGGGCTGATGAGGGTGCAGTTTAGCTGAAATCTTTTTGGCATTGTGGCAGCTATCTAAGGACAATTCAAGTCAGTTTAATTCAACAGATATATATTGAGTCCATATTGGACAGGGCTAATCCATGGGGCTGACAGGAGGAGGAGGAGTTAACAGGGCCACTGCCCTCAAGAAGCAATGGTCTGAGTGCCAAGAAAGGGAGCAATCGCACAACCGGGTCTTTAGGGGCATGAAGATCTGGGTCCAGGGACACCTTGGTATACATCACTCATCTCCAGGTAGAACCATGTACAGAGACCACTGGGAAGTCTGGAATCATCATGCACCAGCAGAGAGAATGATATGTGTGTTCAAGTCCTCTGTGTTATGGGCTGAGCCTCTGCCTTCCTCTTCTGGAGCAGCTTCATTGATCAAGGGAGATTGCCAGACATATCCAGCCTAGGCAGGATAGACCTATAGATATGGGGTTTATTGTCTGTTTTTCTAAAAAATGATTCTGCAGATATTTACAGCAAACCCAGTCTTGCATTTAGATGCAAATATTCCCATATGAATAATGGGCCTGAAAATACAAGTAAATTATTTGTTCAGAGGAAAGCGAGGGGAGATATTTCTTCAGGGCCAATAAAGCACAGCTGAGCCACTGGCGACCCCTCCTGACTTCAGTCCCTGACAGCCCACGGAACTATCTGCTGCTACAGCTGAGGAGACAACACACATCCCTCATACTCAGAATATATCACAGAGACCGAATGCAGTTAGTTACGGCACTCGACTTGCAATTCCAAGACCTAAGTTCAAGTAACAGTTTCCATACTTCCAAGCTATGGACTATGGGCAAATTATTCAAGCTCCTCTGACCCTCAGTTTTTTCTGTAAAATGGGAATAGGACCTGTCACTCTTCTGAATCTCACAAGGTCACTGTGAGAAAAGCACTTTGTAAACCCTGAGGTTTTGTTATTAATTATACCATGTATCCTGTCAGGGCTTGGTATGAGGAAGTCCCTTTCTGAGTTCCCAGAGCTCAGATCATCTCTGAGAATCTAGAAACATCGTTTCAGTTCTGATTGGAAGACTGTCCTCAATACCTGAGATGAAGGGGACTAGTAGGGATGTGTGTGTGTGTGTGTGTGTGTGTGTGTGTGTGTGTGTGTGTGTGTGTGTGTGTAGAGAATGAGAAGCTAGTAGTGTTTTCTGAATTCAGCCTTAAGTTTGGTTGTCCAAGGCCCTCAAGACATGTAGTTTGCAGCTGTCTATAAGCTTCAGGAAAGAGAGTGCCTGAGCATCATAACCCTGCTTAGGGTCCCATTTTATCAGAGAACCAGTCAAAAAGCACCACAATGAGAGTCTGTCTGAAATGTGGTGGAGGCAGAGAGCTAACGGTTAAGGTTTTTTCTTTTTAATTAGCTAATTAATTTTAATACACATTGCTTTATGAATCATGTTGGGAGAGAAAAAAATTAGAAAAGGGAAAAATCATGGGAGAGAAAAAAAAACAGAAAAAGAAGTAAACATATCATGCATTGATTCACATTCAATCTCTGTAGGTCTTTTTCTGGATGCAGTGACCATTTTCTGTCCAAAGTCTATTGGGATTGCCCTGGATCAATGAGCCACTGAGAAGAACCAAGTCATTCATAGTCGATCATTGCACATTCTTGATGTTATTGCATACAATGTGATCTTGGTTCTGCTTGTTTTGCTCAGAGTTGGTTTGTGTAAATCTTCCCAGGCCTTTTTAAGATCAGCTTGTTCATCACTTTTTATAGAAACAATACTATTCTGTTACCTTCATATACTACAGCATATTCAGTCAATCCTCCAATTAAGTGGGGAAACTTACCATTTTCCAATTCTTTGCTACTACAAAAAGGCTGCTATGAAAGTTAAATTTTCAATGTGAGCATTTACATCTCTGTAGCAAATACCACAAATCAGTATTTGATTTACTATTTTGTTGATGATCTAGACTTAAGAAAGTGATGGAGAAAATGTTGATTATGCAATTAAAACTTAAAAATGCACCGTGCCATATGGTTGTCTTGTTTTGTTTTTGGAGCCGGCTGTTGAACCTTTACCAGCATACCCTGGAGTCTGTACTTCTAAACAACTTAGATGTTAGGATTTTGGCTCTCGTGCTGGAAAGGACTTCAAAGCCATCTAATCAAATCCTTTTTCTTTACAGATGAGAAAATTAAGGCCTAGGGAAATGAATTAACTTACCCCAAATCACACAGGTAGTGAGCATTAGAAGCAGAAGTTGAATGCAGGTTCTCTTGACTTCAGAAGCAGTGTTCTTTCTACCATGCCAGGTCACTCTCCAAAAGGCAGCTGGGTGGCACTGGACTTGGCGTCAGGAAGACCTGATTTCAAATCCTATCTCTATCACCTACGAGCTATCTGAGCCTGGCCAAATCATTTCTCAGTTATCTCATGTGTAAAATGGACACAATAGGACTCACCTCATAGAACTATTGTAAGGATCATTTGAATATATATATATATATATATATATATATATATATATATATATATGTATGTATATATGCATATGTATGTGCATGTGTAAATGTATACACACATAGTATATATTTATATATAATACACATACACACGTGTGTGAAGCTACTTGAAATGCTCAAAATTCTATATGAATTCTACACTAAGCCAGGATTAGTTTTTTTCTTTTCTTTTTTTTTTTTTTTGAAAATGTGTTGATTGTTATTATTATTATTTTAAGGTGGAATGGGTTTCTCTGAAAAGTAGTAGGTTGTAAAAGGGGGTGAGGGATGGGGATGGATAACCAACATCCATGGAGATATTGTATGGGGGGAGGTTGTCAAAGTACCAGAGGGGGGTTCTTCTTTCCTGAACATTTTGCTATCAGTTCTATGATTCTAATTCTTGTGAGAGGGTGACATGCATGGTTAGATAAGACCTTTAGTTTCCTACTCTGACCATGGTGCTTAGAAAGGACAATGTCATTGTTTCCTTCTGACAACATGGCTCATTCTGGTCCAGGTGTTACTGAGACATCAGCAGCAAGCCCCAGGTCTCTCCACGTTGCTAAAGGCAACTGAACTGATTTAGGCTGAGGGGGTTTTCCAGTAAATAAAATTAAAATGTGCATCCCCACAGAGAACTAGTTCACCAAGCTCTACCATGGTGCAAATTAAAATGGCAAAGTTATAAATCCTTGAAAATAAGCTTTATAATTGAAACATCCACAGACCTTTAATGACAGAGCTGCCATGGGCCCTGGTCACTGGAGACAGAGACCCAGACCCTAGAGGAGGGGGATAAGTCATGCAATTCAGATGGAAGGCATTAATTCTAAAAGGCATTAGCCTTTCAACCACCGGAGAAGTTGTATGTATCCAGAGATGACCTTTATAGCTAGATCCCGAATAATACAAATAACAAATTCTCTGAAGTAGTCCCATGTATTTGAAAAGATAATTATATAAAATATAGTAATTGGTTCCATCCCAATGGAAATACACAGTTCGAATTTGAGTAATGTAATTACTTCAGAAGATTCATTATTTGCACTAATAGGGACCTAGCTATATATCATTGTTCCTTAGTACTATTTACCTTGAAGTATGGTTTAATGGAAAAAGCAGTGAATTTGGAGTCAGAAGAGCTTTAGATTCAAATCCAACTTGTGACATTTAGTAGGTATATAAGTCATTTGATTTTTCTGAATTTCAGTTTCCTTACCTGGACAATGGGAATTAAAATCAATATTTATATTTTCTACCTTACAAGGTGGTTATTTTGCTGAACAAGCATGATAATCAAGGTAAAGCACATAGCAACTTTAAAGTGTTTTGTTCAGTCATTGTCAATCATGTTTTCCTTTGTCCTTTTGCATTTTCTTGGCAAAGGTACTAAAGTGGGTTGCCTATTCCTTCTCCAGCCTGTTTTTCAGAAGCTGAGGCAGCCAGGGTTGACTGACCTAGGGTCACACAGTTAATAAGTGTCTGAGGCTGAATTTAAACTAAGGAGGATGAGTCTTTCTGACTATAGGCTCTATTTCCTGCACCACTTGATTGCTTTATGCTTGTATAAATGTCAACTATTGAGAGGATTCTGAGAAGATGGTGAAGTATTAAAAAATCCCAAGCTCTCCAGATCCCCCTACAAACAAATCAAAATCGTACCTCAAGGTGAACATAGAGATATAAAAATAAGCAAGAGTTTGGGGAAAACAGTGGTCCTCATGGGACAACTGGAGAAGGCCCAAAGAAAGATAGCAGGACAGAGATTTGGCCCATGTGAAGTGTAAAAACTTCCAGGCTAGCTCCACTGAAACAGCAAGCAGCAAGCCCTGGGGCTCGCTGGGTGGGAAGTAGCCTCAGCTCCAAACACGGGAATTTTCACCTCACAGACATTGCAGGGAGATGGAAGTCTGCATGGGGGAGATTGAGGGAAGCTCTGCTGGATAAGGAATGCCAAGCTCAATGGTGCTGCTGACACACAGCCTGAACAAGAAGGAACCAAAACACTTGGTAAATACAGAAGCAGTGAGACAAGGATGCTACTAGCTGCTTACACTTATAGGAGAATGGAGTTCATGGTTTTGTGTTCTGGGCCAGAAGGGAGAACTGAAGGAGCACCTAACGCCAGAGGTACCATCTCCAATACACCAGGATTGAGATGATTACACTAAGAATATTTTTTTGGTTATTTTTTATGTATTTTTTAAAATTTTTATAATTATAAAATTTTTTGGCAGTATATATGCATGAGTAAATTTTTTTTATAACATTATCCCTTGTATTCAGTTTTCCAAATTTTCCCCTCCCTCCCCCTACTCCCTCCTCTAGATGACAGGCAATCCCATATATTTTACATGTGTTACAGTATAACCTAGATACAATATAAGTGTGTAAATCCAATTTTCTTGTTGCACGTTAAGTATTAGATTCCGAAGGTATAAGTAACCTGGGTAGATAGACAGTAGTGCTAACAATTTACATTCACTTCCCAGTGTTCCTTCTCTGGGTATAGTTATTTCTGTCCATCAAGATCAACTGGAAGTGAGTTGGATCTTCTTTATGTTGAAGATTTCCACTTCCATCAGAATACATCTTCATACAACATTGAAGTGTACAGTGATCTTCTGGTTCTGCTCATTTCACTCAGCATCAGTTGATGTAAGTCTCTCCAAGCCTCTCTGTATTCCTCCTGCTGGTCATTTCTTACAGAACAATAATATTCCATAACCTTCATATACCATAATTTACCCAACCATTCTCCAATTGATGGGCATCCATTCAACTTCCAGTTTTTAGCTACTACAAAAAGAGCTGCCACAAACATTTTGGCACATACAGGTCCCTTTCCGCTCTTTAGTATTTCTTTGGGATATAAGCCCAATAGCAGCAATGCTGGGTCAAAGGGTATGCACATTTTGATAACTTTTTGGGCATAGTTCCAAATTGCTCTCCAGAATGGCTGGATTCTTTCACAACTCCACCAACAATGTATTAGTGTCCCAGGTTTCCCACATCCCCTCCAACATTCATCATTATTTGTTCCTGTCATCTTAGCCAATCTGACAGGTGTGTACACTAAGAAGATTTTATTAAAAAATAAAATAAATAAGCAGATAAAAGAGAAAGAACCCAATGATAGAAAGTTACTATGGGAAGGGAGAAGACTGAAATTCATTTTCAGAGGAGGATACTGAAACAAAAAAAAAATCTTTCCTATTCCAAAGAGTAATGTAAAATGGCCATCTGCCCAAAAAAGAATTAATAGAAGAGCTCAAAAATATTTCAAAAATCAAATAAGATGGTCAAAACATATTCCCCAAAACACTGAAAATAAGTATTTTAATTAATTTCCCTAGTTTCATATAATTTCTCCTACATTAGTTCTTTCCTTACATCCATATCTGCTGCTTCTCCCTCCTCTCCCAATTGCTTTGTTTAGATTTGTATTAACTTATACACCTTGTTTTGGTAATAAAATATGTACTCTTGCTGCATATGGAAATGTTTAGAAAAAGTGCACATGCTTAATTTATATTGGATTGCTTGTTGTCTTGTGTAGGGGAGAGGGAGGGAAAAGGGAGAAAACTTGGAAAACAAGATTTGCAAAGGTGAATGCTGAAAACTATCTGCATGTATTTAGAAAAATAAAATACAATTAATAAAAATATTTTAAAAAATCAAATGAGGGAGGAGAAAATTTTTAAAAACTCTAGAAAAGCAAGATTATTAAAAGAAAGTGAACCAACTAGAAAGGGAGATGTAGAATCCTAAGGAAGAAAATGACTCCTTGAAAACTAGAATTGGGAAAGAAAAAGCCAGGAAAAGTCTAAAAGACCAAGAAATAATAAAATAAAATATAAAGCATGAAAAAATAGAAAAGAATATGAGACACCTGATAATAAAAACTGCTCTGGAGAACAGATCAAGAAAACATAAGAATGATCAGACTACCTGAAAGCTATGATTCAAAAAAGAATATTGATATAATAATCCAAGAAATAATTAAATGAAATTGTTCTGAAGTGTTATAGCAAGAGGGGAAAGTAGAAATAGAAAAAAAATCCACCAATTACCACCTGAAAGAGATCTTACAAAGAAAACTTACAGGGACATCATAGCCAAATTTGAAAACCCACAGGTCAAGGAGAAAATATTACAAACAAAAAAAAAAAATCAAATACAGTGGAGCCACAATTAGAATCACACATGACTTAACACTGTACATTAAAAGACCACAAGTCTTGCAACACTATATATTGAAGAGCAAAAGAACTGGGGTTTTAGCTGAAATTATCCTACCCAGCAAAATTCAGCATACTCCTAAATGGGAAGAAAAGGGGAGAGAGAGGAAGAGAGGAAAAGAGACAGACAACAGATGGGAGGAGGGAGGAAAAGAGAGAAAAGACAGAGAGAGAGAGAGAAAGAGAAAGAGACAGTCAGAGAGAGAGAGAGAGAGACAGAGACACAGAGAGAGAGAGAGACAGAGAGAGAGAGAGAGAGAGAGAGAGAGAGAGAGAGAGAGAGAGAGAGAGACACCGAGACAGAGAGACCGAGACAGAGAGAGAGAGACAGAGACAGAGACAGAGACAGAGACAGAGAGAAAGTATCATAGTGAACAGAGAGCTGGCTCCAGCACCAAGAAGACCTGGGTACAAGTGCTGTCTCTAACATAACACTGACTACATGCCTCTGAGCAAACCACTTAATATCTCAGCACTCTAAGAAGCTCTTTATGAGACCATAAACTGCAGAGTGCCAGCCTGAACTGGTAAAGGGAGCTTGTTCCCTTACGGTGAAATTGGGGGTCCGGCTCCCAGCCCCATCCCACCTTGTTCTGTTACTGAGGGCTAGGTTTGCAGACTGCCGGGCACTCAGTAACTGCCCAATGAAGTTCACATCCCGGACCCCTAAGGGATCACTTTCTGTCCTTGCCCATGATCTTAGGCTTGTGGTGTGGGGTTTATTACTTCAGAAGAAAGAGCAAAACTAGAGACAAATACTGGGAATTCAAAGTCTATGCTGCCAGGGACTATATACCTCCAACCAGCCATGGGCATTGGGACAAACCTATAGGAGAATGCTGAGAAATACCAGGAACCCATCAGAAGCCCTTGGGGTCCGGAAGAGGCCAGGCTAGGTCTCCCAACAAGGACCTTTACAAGGCAGGGACCCTTTGCTGTAACATTTCCCAAAGTGCTGCTCAGCTCCGAAGCCCGGAGAAGTCACTCTCTGCAAATCAGATCAGTATCACAATTTCTCTGATTCTCAACTTCCTCAACTGTGAAATGGAATAATAATCTCAGTAGTACCAACCTCTCAGGGCTGCACTGAGATCATGCATTAATATTTAAGACAATGCTTAATATTCAAAGGAAAAAGAATGAGTGAGGGACCGTCTTGCTTTGTCTCACGTTTCCAGGGGCCAGGACACAGCGCTTGGAGAGGGTTAGGTGTTTAATGAAGAGATACAAGCCCTCAGGCCTTGGGACAAGGAATTAGGACTCAGGATCCTCTCAGTTCTCTCTTCTGGGCCATGGGGAAGCTGTGTGACCCATCGGGCTTGATGACTTCAAGAGCTGAGAACTGAGAGCTCCTATCCCAGCTCAACCAAAAGTGGACTGTGCCCTGCTGAAATGTCTTTACCTTCTTGGGCTCTACATTTATCTGGAAAATAAGGAAACACAACGCTAGTAAGTCCCCCTTTCATGGAGGCCCATCTCTGGCCTAAAATTTAGCAACAAAATGAGTAAATTGTGCCTCTGGTGCCATTCCTGTTATCAACAGAATGATTTCCTTATTGAAGTGGTGATGGATTGTTCTTTTCATAGGAATCACTTAGTGTACTGGGGAAAGGAAGAAAATAAGTATACAGCATCTATATAAAATAGATTTATATAGTATATATAAATCTGTATATCATATATATATATATATATGCACATATACCACTTATGTTTGCAAATATTTTGTCATTTGATCTTCACCACATCCCTGGGAAGTTATTTTGTCCATTTTATACTTGGGGAAACTGAGGCAAGAAGGTTTTGTTTTTTTTTAACTTGCCTAATGTCACTCAGGTCCTCCTGACTCAAGGCCCTTCTAGACTCTATCTACTGCCACTGCCAGATATAAAATGGTATTTGTTGATGCTATTAGAGATAGCTTGCTTGTATTTACTCGTATGTTCCCAAGTCCAACAGTGTAGAGTGGATTTTAAAAGAAATCATCAAACCCTTTTAATATGTTAAAAAGGACCCCCAATTACATGGAAAAAATCCTTGACACCTTCTTGTTTAATTCCTAGGAAGAGCCTTTAGAAGATTCTCCCTCCTTTTCCATAATTGGAGTGATTTTGATTTTATAGACTTGATTTTAAAATCACAGCTTCTGAGGGTTTGGGTGCTTCAGAACAACCTCTCCAGGTCTTATTGCTGTAATAGATGTCACTCTGACCCATTGCAGGGGAGGGTTGAAGGTGTGTGTGCCTTTTTTTTTTTAATGAAAACAACCAATGGCTTATAGGGCATGATGAAGGGATTTAACACATTGCTGGCAATTTTTCTTTCGACCTCATTTGTATCTTGTTTACAAAGGACCCAGAGAGAAAAAGAAGATGATGATTGGGTCTATCAGACATGCAAAGCCACTTTGGAACCAGGAAGCCCAGCTCTCCCTCCCTGCAGTTTGTGCATTTTTTAAACCTGCACTTTCAACAGTGAAATGTGTGTTCTTTCCCCAGGGGATTTTTCTTTCCTTTCCAGATTTGTTTTAATGGTTTTCAGAAAAGAGCTGGAGGATGGACCTTCCCCAAGAAGGATGAAGGTGTAGAGTGAAGGTGGGGTGGTAGAAAGGAAGGAAGAAAAGCCCCAGATTCGGGAAGAAGCTGGAATGCACCCAAGAGTTCTGACTACCAGGAGGCCCTGCTTGATGATGACAACAATCCCTTCAACCTGCAAAGCCCTTTACAAGGTTCTAAGTGATTTCATACACATTATCCTTTGTCATCTTCATAGCAGCCAGAAGAGGTGCACAGGACAAGATGGGAAAAGACAGGGCAGGTCAAAGAAAAACACAATAATTAGTATTTATTCACACATCCATTCGTTCAATCAAATAATTATTAAGCAACTACAATAAGCCAGCACCAAGCTAGACACTGAGAATACAAAGCCAAAAAAATGCAAACAGCTGGTATTTGTGTTATCTGATTTGATCTTCACGCATCCCTGGAAGGTAGGTGCTGTTATAATTTTCATACAGATAAAGAAACTGAGGCTGAGAGTTGGAACTGAACCAGGATTGTGCAAATATTAAGTATCAAACTTAGGACTTCCTGGCTCCAGGTTCCATTTCATCATGTAGTTGCCTTGAATGACCAGTTTCTGTTCTTTGGGAACTTATTTTATTAGGGGTGTAGGTGGGAAGATAGCATATACACAAGTATGTGTGGATTTGCTATGTATATAAAATATATGCTTTTCAGAGATGAACATCTACACTTAGGGAATCTGAAAAAAAAAACTCCAAAAACCTCATGTTGGAGAGGACCTGAACTTTGAACTGAAGCTATGGATTCCTGGAGACAAGAGGACATAGGGCCATGAATTTAGAGTTGGAACAGCATAAAAGCTATCTTGTCCAACCGAGGCCCAGAGATGTGAAATTATTTTTTTTGAAAGCCAAACATTAAGTATTTAGAAATTAGTTCTTCTGAACAAGCAGGATTAGGAATAGATTGTACACAATAACAGCAAGAATGTGCAATGATCAGCTATGAAAGACTTATTTCTTCTCAGTGGTTCAGTGATCCAAAGCAATCCCATTAGACTTTGGACAGAAAATGCTAACTGCATCCAGAAAAAGAAATATGGAGATTGAATGTAAATCAACACATACTGTGGTCATTTCTTTTTTTTTTCTCTCTCATGGTTTTTCCCTTTTGCTCTGATTTTTTTCTCTCCCAATATGATTCATAAAGCAATGTGTATTAAAAATAAATTAAAAAAAACAAAAATAAAAAAAATTTTTAAAGGAAATTAATTCCATTGACTCACAAGCCATTGATCTTTGCACTGGATACCCAGCTTCTCAACTAACTAAAAAGAGAAATCCTATAGGTGTGGGGGCTAGATAGCCTGCTAAGGATGAGAATAATAAGTAGGCTGTTTAATTGGTTCATTTAATGACCTTGCCCAAGTTCACAGTGTATTTGGGCACATCTAGGATTAGCACTAAGGTCTTTAGATTTTTAGGGTCTCTATTCCCTAGCACAAAACCACACACAATTTTAAGAGCCAGAAGAGATCCCAATGTACATACCTGGGAAAAGAGTCTACAATAGACAAAACAAGTGATCATTTTCTGCTACAAAACCACAGATGGAGTGGACAGAACAATGACAAGACAAAGTTAAAAATCTCACCTCATAAGGTCATTTAATTTCAGTTTCCTCATCTGCAAAATAAGAGAGCTAGACTCAATAGCCTCAAAGGTTCCTCTGAAGTGTGTGAAAATCATGGTTCATAGTTTAAAAGAATTCAAAGAGATTCTCTTAAAGTCACAAAAGAGTTTATTTATGCCATAGCTGACGGGCTAGTCTCTAAAGGAAATCTAGCAAATTAGAAATAGTTTGGGAGGGCTTTGATATATTGAAAATTTTAGGCTTAGCTAGCAGGCTAACAGCCTACAAGGCTGTAAATTATAAAAGAGATATAAAAAGGAGCGAATATGTCTTTTCATCCAGATAAGGAGACGGGATGTCTTTTAGCAAGGTACTGTCAATCAGACAGGATGGGTTTTTTGCAGAAGACAAATAAGGAACAAGGCTTTATTTCTTCATATTCCTTATCTAGGTATGCAGTTCTGAGTGGAACCTTGGCTCTGACACATCATCTGCAAGTTCTAAACCTATGATGCTATGATTCTTTTAAGAAACTGTGCATGACCTTTGATCTAGCAGTGTCTCTACTGGATCTGTATCCCAAAGAGATCATAAAAATGGGATCTACATCTGCAAAAATGTCTGTAGCAGCCTTTGTAGTGGTAAGAAACTAGAAATTGAATGAATGCTCATCAATTAGAGAATGATTGAATAAGTTATGGTATATGAATGTAATAGGTTGTAATTGTTCTATAAGAAATGATCAACTGGATGATTTCAGAGAGGCCTGGGAAGATTTACATGAACTGATGCTGAGTGAAGTGAGCAGAACCAAAAGAGCATTGTACATGGCAACAATGTGATGATCAAGTCTGATGGATGTGGCTCTTTTCAACAATGAGATGATTCAGGCCAGTTGCAATAGACTTGTGATGGAGAAAGCCATCTGCATCCAGAGAGAGGACTGAATATGGATCACAACATAGCATTTTGCCCTGTTGTTTGTTTGCTTTTTTTCTTTCTCACTTTCCCCCCTTTTTGATCTGATTTTTCTTGTGCATGATAGATGTAGAAATATGTATAGAAAAACTGCACATGTTTAACATATATTGGACTTCTAAGGAAGGGGATGAGGGGAAAGGAGGGGAAAAATTGGAACATAAGGTTTTGCAAGGGTGAATGTTGAAAACTCTTTGCATGTATTTTGAAAATAATAAGCTATTAAAATAAAAATTAAATTAAATTTTAAAAGAAAGCCCATTCCACTTTTGGATAGCTCTTGTTAGGAAGTTTTCCTCTCTAAAAGTAAAAATTTTTGCCTGTTGCAATTTCTATCATTGCTCCTACTTATAACCTAATATTGATTTTGGAAAGGGAAGACAAAAACTTGAGGGAACAGAATTTGGTGAAGCAGAGTTTTGGAAGGGAAAAGGTAAGGATTGGGTGGCTATGGAGGTTATAAGTTGAGGTAGCAAAAGAATATCGCAAATATTCAGAAATCCGCTGTCGGATAAGAGATGGGGAACTTGAGAAGACTGATGTCGAGAATTTGATAAGATTGATTAGATAACTAAGGAAGTTAAATTGAAATGTTTGTCAAATTGAACGGAAAGGAAGAACCTCACTTCCCTGGGAAAGTCACCTTGGAGATCTGGAGAGAAGGAGGGCCATTACAGGAGCTGCTGCTAATTGGAGTATCATGACTAAAGCCTGAGTGGTACTGTGCCCTTCCTGGCGCCCAGAATCAGGGCTCCATTGATGGAGATAGACACCTAGGTGAAAAGTCATCTTAGTTAAAAAATAAAGAGTCTCATTTCAAATTACAGTTTAAGGAGTTCATGCTAATTAGACCTCATATAAATCAGTCCTAGTTATTTTAATTGGTCTCTGCTCTTAACACTTGCTAATTGCCCCTCACCATAGGAAGTGGGCAGGGCAGCAATCAGGGAGACCTGGCTGGAAGTGGGTGGTGGGAAGGGGAAGAAGGCAATGCATTCAGGAAAGCATCTCAGAAATCCAGCATCCTTCTCCCCAGGGCTCCGGGGTTCCTTCATTCACTCAGTCATTCAGCAAAATCAGGCAAGCAGGGACCTGATTACTTCACATCCGAAATGGGATCTGGCTTTGGCACAAGCATAGCACATGGAGAATAGCGAACAATTCATCTCAGAGGGGGAAAGAGATTTGAGGAACAATTCACTGCTGTTGAGACAACTTGAAACCAGGGATTTGAGAAAGGACAGGTTGGGTGCTGGCAGCCTTCATCCTCATCCATCCTCCTGCTACCCCTCAGCCTCAATTCGGAGCAAACAAGCAGGGCCCCATTTTCCAGGAAGGGGTGTAATTTCAGAAGATGTCTTTTGTTATGGATTTTTATCAGCTGAAACTTGACAGTGTAGACAGGGACTTGGCAGGGTACTGGAAGTAGCCAAAGGTAGCTTTCTGTTTCTTGGTTCATTAAATTGGACTGCAGCAATTTTATCTCCACTGAGCATCAATTAAGAAATGAATCTCTTGCCTTTAGAGAAAACAATAGAATTAAATCAGAAGACACAGGATATGTAATTTAACTAGTACCACCCCAGAAGGAGGTGAGAGCAGGGGCCAAGCCTGAAATAACTGTCTCTTCCCCCTTCAGTTTCATGCTAATAGACATTTAATGACTTTTTTACCTATCTAGAAATATTTTGCCTATTTTTTCTCATTCTAGCCCAGTTCCTTTAAATACAATAGCCGCTCCTACTAGATATGATAATCACATTTTCTTTCTATTCTTTCTCTTTAATTTTGCCACCCTTAGGAAATTTTAGCATAATAATTCTGGGACCATATTCTATTAATATCTATTTTCAGATTACAGAAATGTGATGCCTGTTTCCTAATTTAATTAGGCGTTTCCCGTTATTAGTTCCTACATGCTCATTATTTTTCATTTAGTGGATTATAATGCACTGAAGCAAAGCTGGGCTCCTACAAATAGTCTCTGAGGATGTTTTTCTAAGGGAAGAAAGAGTCCAAATTGCTGACTTCCCAATACGGGCAGAGTAATGTATAGAGATGATGTGTTAAGTTAAGGGAGTCATCATTTGGACAAATCCCATCTTGGATACCACAGGACAACATCACTTGGCTATTCTAGTACCATTCTTCAGAATGGGAGAAATGCTTGAGTTCCTCCCTTGGTAGGCTGGGAAATCTTGTCTCAAGAATAAATCAGTCAAGGAAATCTTTGGCATAAGATGGGATAGAATAAGCTGTAACCCAGAGACCCATGTCATATGATTTTACATTTAGAGAAGATAGGGAGCTTACAGGTTATTTAGTCCAATCCATTAACTCCATTGATGAAAAAGCTGAGAGCCAGAATGGAAGTGACTGGCTCTTCGGTGGTTGTCACAAAATGCCCTTTTGGACAAAGCGGGCTTCTCTGAAGTGGAAAGTTTTCACTGATGGGGCTGATGTAGACACCAGATGATGATAGGCACCAGAAATTAGGGTTCGGTTATGTATTCACAATGGCCATTTTCTTTGGCAAAAAGTAGATTTATTTAGGGGAATAGGTTACAGACAAAATGAAGAGATACAATAACACCAAGAATGGTAAATATGAATAGAGTTGGAGAAAGCATTAGAAAGGGGAATTAATAATTAATGAATGATTCCCTTGTAGAACCTGCCATTTACCAGGAGAAAGGAAACACTCCATGAGGTTGGGATGTGCCCTTAGCTGGCAGGCCAAATCCTGAAAGGCACTTGAACCCCATAAGAGTTAGCTAGGTAGGAGAAAAAGTGGGGTCAGGAGAGACACTACTAGGCATGGTGGGGAAACATGTGGAGAAAGACACCATGAGGGCAGACTGACCCAAGTACGGCGTGGACCATAAGTAGATATTATAGGAAATAACCTCAGGGACATGACTGGGATTTCTGACAGGACATGGCAAGGGGAGGCTGCACAAGACCCCTGCAAAAGTGGGCCTCGAGGGTTTGACATAACTTGGATCTCTGACAGGAGGACCTTCCCAGAGCCTGGGACCACAGAACTGAACTGATAGCTATCCTGTCCGCCTCAGGGATCAATTCTTCAGTTTCTCTCTGTCCAACACACCCACCATTCAGGACTTCATCACCTACTGTGCC
Organism: Sminthopsis crassicaudata; assembly: GCF_048593235.1. Lineage (NCBI taxonomy): Eukaryota > Metazoa > Chordata > Mammalia > Dasyuromorphia > Dasyuridae > Sminthopsis > Sminthopsis crassicaudata. Next base: position 473,345,127 of record NC_133618.1, read on the forward strand.
TTCAAGAGAGCCCCTGAGGGTAGAAGCCCATTTCTGTCCATGTTGGATTATCAGTGGCCTCTGGCCATGATTCCATTTTTGGTCTTTCCTGGGTTTATTTAGTGGTACACTGGTAATTGTTTTAACAATCTGATCTCTGGGGGAAAAAAGGTACTCACAATACACTTTAAATTTAATCTGCATTATTAAGATTTTCTCTATCACTTTCTTAAGTCTAGACAATCAACAAAACAATAAATCAAGCCCTGATTTGTAGCAGCTTGCCAATTTCAGAGGTATAAATGCTGGCACAGAAAATTTAACAAGGCTTACAGCCAGTCCTGGCTGGCTCCAGCAAACCCCTCTCTGTTCATTCCATTCTAAGAAGTTAAGTATAAGGTCAGGAACAGCTACCTATTGCTCCTGATTTCTTATGCCTGTTCAGAGGCCTCTACCAGCCTCTCCAGCCGGCCTTATCTAATCCCACTCAATTTAATAAATATTACCTGAGACCCAGAATGGAAGTGACTTGCTCTGTGAGCTTGGTGTGGTTGTCACAAAATGTCCACCTCAAAGTGGGTTTCTGAAATGGAAAGCTTTAGGGCTAGCCGGCAGACACCAGATGATGGGAGGCACCAAAAGCTGGGGTTCGGTCATATGAAGAATTCACAATGGCCATTTTCTTTGGCAAAAAAGTAGATTTATTTATGCGCAAGGTGCTGTGCTAGATTTTGCAAATGCAAAGAAAAAAATCATCTCTCCCTTCTAAGAGATTGCATTCTACTAGAACCCTAAATAATCTGAGATGGAACACTTGTAATAAAAGCAATCAATAAAGGCTTCCCATTGGAAGTAGCATGTAAGCTAAATCTTGAAGGAAGCTGGGGATTCTAAGAGGCAGAAATGAGGACTCAGTGTCTTATGCGGGGGGCGGGGGGGGGGGAGAGAAACAGACTGATGGAATGCTGTGCAGTAGGAAAAACAAGTAGGTCAGGGTGGCTGGAATATAGATGCATGCAAGCAGAATCATGTGTACTAACTCCAGAAAGGTAGGCTGGAGTTGGAACAGAGCTCTAACTAGCAAGCCGAGAAGGTTATATTTTACCTTAGAGGCAATAGGGAGCCGTTGAAGTTTCCGGAGCAGGGAAATTACATTAGCCTATAGCCACTATTGCAGAGAGTCCTCCCTCTAAACTCCCCTCCATAATACCCAAGCAGGCACCCAGGATGAGCCAGCCCTTTGGATCAGAGGTAGAAAGAAATAATTTTAAAAGGAAATGGGATGTGAAGGTGATATGTGAGGAAAAATACAAAACCTACCCAAACATGTTCCCTCTTCACAGTCCCTAAGTATATATGGAAGGGAAGACATTCAAGGAGGTAAAGAGAGATCTGTGAGATGGGGGGTATGTGAGAAGCTCTACACCCATGGCTTAAGAACATGATTTCAGAAAAAGCAGCTTTGGATTCTGACACGCGTGTGTAATATTGTTCTCGCCCCTGATAGATTGCCAGCTACTTAAAAGAACACATCACTGCAATTACATGTCACTTCTGATCGCCACAGTCACAACAAGCATGTGTCAGCTGCGGAAGTTTTTAAAAGAAATATAGATGATGTTCTGCAAACCTGAGTTAAAAATGGTTTCTGGAATATGAGGTTCAAGAGAATCTTAATAAAACCCACTGAACTCTGGGACGGCAAATCAGACTTTGATAACTGAAGGGGACACGTTCTCTTGGCCCTCAGGAAGACGTATGGATTTATGAGCTGACACATCTTGCTCCCAGATTCAAGTAGGAGCCCCACAGGCAGGCAGGCGGGCGGCCAAACCAAGAGCGATGGGCCAGGACTGGAAAGCCCAGCAAGCAGCAATCACTGCTGCCTCTCTTACTTTGGCCCTGCAAAGTTGCTTCTTGCAGGGAAAGAGAATTCTGCATTTTTCACTGAGCCCAGGACCTCAGAGTCTTTCTATGTATTCATTGTCATCATCATCATCATCATCATCATCATCATCATCATCATCATCAAGATACTATCAACTTCTTTATCAAGAAAATCAAAGGAAAATGCACCTGTCTGGAATTAAATGGGTATGATCTGGGCCTTCCTGGAGTTTAAAAACCAAGACAACAATACAAGCAGAATAAGCCAAGGATGTTCACCAAACAAATACATACGCTGAGGAAACAAGTCCTTCCTGGATACGGGCAAAGCAGGGCAAGACAGCCAGGGGAATTGAACAGGACTGTGTGTCCTGACAGACGCCCACAAAGCTCTGGGAATACAGAGAGCTCCTGTTCTCAGCAAACACCAGAAGGATGAAGGGGAACTGGAAGGACACGCTGTAATACCCAACCCCAGAATTTCAGTGCCCAGATTCAGAGATAATTTCAGGCGTATCAGAAGTCAGGGACCCCCATGGACTCCCAATCTGAGCAGAAGAAGGAAGGATTTTAATATAGAGTTTAGCTGAGAATAAAACTAAGTGCATTCGAGAAGGAAGCCTCCCAAGAAACCCCCACGGGAAGCACCAAGATTTCAGAATCCAGGAAGAGGGTAGTGGTGAGACCTGGCATTAATGACGGGAGGCAGACAAAGCGGAGCGGGGGAGGACAGAAATGGACAGGGTGAGGTAGACAAGGAGATGGACAGATGACAGAGAAGGACACAAAGGCAGATTCAGGTTGACAGAAGGAGTTGGTCAAGAAAGAAGGTGAGAGCCAGGAGCCCCCCAGACAGAGAGGTCTAGAAATAAGCAGGGCAGAAAGAACAAGCAAAAAAGCTACAGGAACGGACTGAGAATCAGGCAGACAGAAAAGGGATAAGATCCAGGCAGAAAGAAAGACTGACTGACTGAGAGAGACCCAGAATCAGCTAAAACTGAGGGTACTATAGAGAGCCAGAATGGGCTCTAGAGGAACCCAAAACAATAAAGATAGGCCTTTTCTGTATCCATTCTCTGCTGTTTCTGCTGCAATGAACCCACCCACTGAAGGAGAAAACTTCACCCAAAAACCTAGAATTTTCCTTAGGGGCCAGAGTCCTCCTGTAGCTATCCAAGAGGTCATCTAGTCCAACCCCATTATTTTACAGATAAGGAAACTGAGATTTGAAAGCTCACAAAACCCTGCTCCTCTCAACTCCACTCATAACTTTCACAAACTAGTAACAAACCTGCTTTCAAGGTCTGGCTTGATGCAGCCCCTCCATGAAGCCTTCCTTGATTACTCCAGCCCTTGGTGAACTCCCTCCTCTTCAGAACTTCTGCATCTGAAAGTCTGCACTGTGTCCTCTTATTTTTCAATTATACAGTATATGGTACTGTTCCCTAATTGTCTCTCACAGGTCATTTGTGTCTCCCAGGCAGAGAGTGAGAAGGGTAACTATAATCAAGGACACAGTAACTATTCCCTTGGCCCCCTCACTGGGCAGTTCCTACCCTTAACCTTTCAGCTCCCCATATACGAGATGGAAAGAAGGGCTGAAGCTGTGCTGGCTGCAAAAGTGGTCGCCAGTCAAAATGCTTAATGTTCTATGTGGGCCAGGACAAAGACATGACAATGGAATTTCTCACTGCTTCGTGGGGACATAACACAACATGTTTTAGGTCTTTAGAAAACTTCAAGTATTGGGTTCTCTGTGACTACTCAGAGTCCAGGGTCTTCCAGATAGGCCATGCAAGGTTCTCCTTAAGGAACTCCTTCAAACAAGGGACTGGGGATTCATTCTCAAGTCATTCACTCTTGGGAAACAGTAGGAATTTGAAATGTATCAGTGCTTCTACAGGTACTATTCCCTTCTCTGAAACCCAGAGTACCTTCTACTTCTCTTGTTCAATTACAGCTCACCATTTTAAGTTTTTGTTGCTAAGTCATTTCTGTTTTTTATGGGCTTTTCTTCACAGACATATTGGAATACTTTGCCATTTTTTTCTCCAGCTCATTTTACTGTTGAGGAAACTGAAGCAAACTGAGGGGACTTGCTCAGAAAGCATCTAGGGTCACATTTGAACTCAGGTCTTCCTGACTCCAGACCCAGTGCTCCACCAACTGCTCCACTTAGCTGTACCATTTTATGTCCTAGTTATTTTAGTATTTGTCTTCTCTTCCTTACTAGACTAAGAATTAGGGCGTATTACAAAGCAAAGGCTAGAAGGAATCTCAGGATTCATCTGGCTTAATCTCCTTATTTTACAGGAACTGGAGCCAAAAGGAATGAAGCATCTTGAGTCTGAGGTCAGCCAGATGGCAAGGGGCACAGTCAGCATGTGAACATGGGCCTTTGCTTCTACATCAAGGCTTCTTTGAATCGTATCGGGACAGAAGACTTTGGCTATCTGACAGGATCTGTGGGACTTTGGCCAAATGTCAGTTTCCTCATCTGTAAAACGAGGGGTGTGATTAGGTGACCCCCAGAGTAGTTAGCTCTAATTCTAGGACCCATGACTTGTAGGGACCTTACAGCAATTTGTAAGCCATGGAACTATACGGAAAAGTGAGATGTCATTTTTATTGTTAATATTATTTGAGTTCCTTACAGTGCCTTGTGAAGGGCGGAGCACAAAGTGATGGCTCAGTAAATGTTTGCTAAATGAATGAAAGATGGGTCTTCTTAGCCCAGAAGCGATCTCCCCAAAGCAAATTAAATGTCCTTAAAAGTTGTGCTCCCCCTTGAAGGTCCTAAGGATAAAGAGAAGCCCTCACGAATGCCATCATTTGATCCTAGAAAGAGTTCCTGCTTTTCCTGAGGTATCACCAGGGGAGCCTCTTCTGGTTGGGAGGAGGCTTTATCAGGGTCCCAAGCTGGAATGCACCACAACTCCTCCCGGCACACATCCCTAAATGGACAAACCTCAGTGCTAACTGACCAAGGCCTTCTTTCTGGTTCTAAGAAGCAGTTCCCATCTGGCACGGGGGCCATGACACTGCTGCCTAGAACAGCTGCACAACGAGCCGCGGAGGAGGGGAGGGGCAGGTGCCATTTCTCCTAATTGCACGACCAGAGTCGTGTTCTGGCCGCACAGGTGATGGGAAAGGTCAGGGTGGTAACCTTGGCATTGGTAATGGGAGTCACAGTGGAGCTGCATTATGGAAATCACGGCACCGGGACACAGAGTCTTCTAGGTAACAAGATGTGCGTGTGTCCGGAATGAGGAATTAAAGAAAAGGGAAGGGCAGGGAGAATGGTGCATCTCTATTACAGGTCCCCTGCCCGAGGGCAGCTGTGCTGCTTCAGCCCAAAAGCACCCTGGGGGCCCCGGGGGCCTGGAGTAATCAGCCCCCCTCTGGCATGTGGCACCTACTTCCAGAGAAGGAGCAGGGAAGGAGGAGGCTCTGTGACAGGGCCTGCCGCCGGTGATGGTGCGGAGAACTGGGGCTACTGGGAGAGAGGAGGAATGAATGAACAGAACATCCCCAAAGGGACAGGGCTATGCCAAAGGATGCTGTTCTGGAGATCTCCCAGGGCACAGCAAGCACTAAATGCATTGTCCACCAACTACACATGCTTGACTGAGAGGCTATGGCTGGCATCCTTGAGCATCTCAGCCCTGACCAAGAATCTTCAGTCCTTGAGCCTTCCTAGCACCTTCTGTCACAAAAGAAGAGAAAGGCTCTGGGAATCAGAGAGGTAAACTATTTCTGTAAGCTGAAACAAAAAAAAAAGCCCGGCTTCAGGAAAACCCATTATATAGAAATTAAAGGACACTGGATTTGGCATCAGATATTCTGGTTCTAAATCCTTCCTTCTTCTTCCCCTTATCACTTATGTGACCATGGACAAGCCATGAAACTTTTCAGGACCTTAGTTTCCTCATTTGTAAAATGAGGGGACTGGACTGGAAATAAGGTCCCTTGGAGCTCTCAATCTAGAATCCTATAAAAGAGCTCTATTAGGTTTAAAGTATTCACATTATACAAAGCTTCCACAGAGTTCCTTTGGATAGTTGCCTCCCTAATGCATTTAAAATAGGATTCAATTTACAAAAATTTAATTTAGACAGTACACTTCACTCTCTCCCTTCCCTGAACTCTATAGCCTTTCTCCTCTGACCATGAACATTTTATTAATTATACACTCTCTGAAGCGGTTTCCTTAGTGAGTAGTTCGTGTCTCCTCATCCAGATTATGGACACCTCAGAGCAAGGCCTGTGTCTCCTCCAGAGCGTAGCTAAACACAGAATTGTTGGAAGATGCTCAAGAAAAGTTACTGATTAGATGATTTAGTATTTCCAAGGATACGTGATTTCATTAGTACAAGGAACTCCCTTTCATCTAGACTGCAACCCCTCCCTTCCCTGCTTTTGTAGACAACTTCAAGAACTGATTGATATATAAATACCTGAATTTAGAATACTGATAAGTTAGGAAGTGATTACTTCCCTTTTTTTGGCAGAAGGATTTGTTTGTTTTTCTTTCAAAAAAGAAGTCTTTACCAGAAATAAATAAACAAATAAATCTGTCAGTAGTGTTTTCCATTGAAAATTTAATCTGATTGACAAAACTATAAGTGAAATAAGCTAGCATTTGAATTACGGAGGCTAATTTCTCCCATCAGTGGCTGTGGGCTAATATGGCTCAGAGTAAAGCCATCCTTTGGAAAACCATGGCAGGGAGCCTTTCACTGGACTGGACAATCTCTTAAATCCCTTTCATCTCTGACACCCTATGTATAAAATGCCCAGCTTCTTCATTCATCACAAGCTTTTTAACCAACAAAGGATTCATGGGTACTTTCTCCTCGGCTCTTTGTTGCTCTCTGGCCAGCCTCAACCAAGCCCTCACACAAAGGTCCCCAAAGTGCCCGTTCCCCTCTAAGTCACTGCTGCAGTAAGAACCAGGCAAATCCCCGCTACATCTAATCTACCGGCTCCGGTGTTCTCTCGTGGTCTGGCAGGCGCTGCGCTCCGCATCTATGCAAACGTAGGGAGCTCCCATGTGCCAGTCAGCGGGCGGAAGGAAGACCCGGCCACCGGCTCCCATGCAGGACACCTAGACTGTGTAAGCATTGGTTCCCAACAGATAAATGTAATCAAGGCTTATATGCTCACAGAAGCCAACAGGATGGGATTGTTTCACTTGAAAGATCAGAAGAAAATTGTAACTAATGTTGTGGAAAATTACTTTGATATTGCTTTCTCGGTGCAGCATCACAATTAGGGTGCAGTGTGAAGCAAAGGCAAAAATAAATGAATAGTAACAAATCAACACAAACAGCCACTGTCAGAAGTGCTTTGCTCAGGGAAGGGAATGTAAGCATTACTTAAAGTGTTATGGCCGGGTTTTCCCTGGCGGACCGGGCGCATCCCCGGCTGGCCACCACACTCTGCCAGAACTCTGCTCCTCCAAGGCTAGCTTTGTAGCAGCCGAAGTCCTGCCTGGCCAGGGAGCGGAGGAAGCCCTGAGCATACCTTGCACGGCTCTCTCGGGCTCTTTGCCAGGGGTGACATGATTCTCTCCCAGGGAAGCCCCCAGCACTCTGAAATTCTCAGCTGCAAGCAGGGGCTCTCTACTTGAAATCCCAAAGTCAAAAGGTGGCAAGTGACAACATCCAAGCAACTTAGACTATTTGCTCCATCTAGGGCAAGTCACTTTAATCTCTCTGTGCCTCTGTTTCCTTAATCTGTAAAATGGGTAAACTGGACTCTGTGTGCCTGTGGACAGAGTTGCCTTTCTCTATAGGAGAACCCACAGACAAGGAGCTTTGGGGTTCCTTGCTTCAAGGGAAAGTGGGATCTCCCAGTCTCTGGCTGTCTTTTGTGGACAGATTTGAAGAAAGAAGCTGTGTGTGCAGGACATACAGCACTAAGGGTCATTGGGAACAGCAGGGAGATCCCCCTGCCCACTTTGCCTATCACTCCTGAAATGCCAATGTGCCTCAGACTAATTTCTTTCACCTCCTGGGCTGGTATGTGATGTCTCATAGCAATATTATTTAATTTAGTAATTAATATTTACATAGAACTTCAATTTGGGTTCTACTAATTTGAAATCTGTGATAATTTAGACAGAATCTGGGCTGAAGTTTACTTTTGCAATATCAATATAAAGACTGAGGTCAAGGGAGGTTTTTTTTTAACTTAAGAGAACAAGCAGTCTCAAGCAATTTTTAAAAGTATTATTTGCATACAATCAATATGCTAATTACAAATTGATCTTGTTTGCATATTAAAGCAGATCTCAATAGGCCACTACTTAGGACACTCTTCGGGTTCACCTTATTGAGAGTATTGTACACACTTGAAAACAATAAAGTGGCATTGATTTATAGTTTCTCTGCAATTCAAATTTACACTAATTCATACTAAATCTGCCCTATTCCTACCCCTTACCCATCCTTCATTATAAACTTTCAGATTTGGGACAATTCTATTCACTAAACTAAATAGGGGATGGGAGGGGGAGAATTGGATTATAGAAAACTCTCTTTCCTCTTAGGCACCTATATTTTCTTCTTGCTTCTTCCTAGGTACTATGGTCATAGCCATATGGGTCATGACCCAAAATGTCATTCTGGAGGACAAAAAAAGATCTTATGCTGACCTTCTCCTAAATTACCCAGTGCTGATGGGGGGGAGGTGTTAATAAAGGGGAACAGCTGGAGAAAGCTGAATTAAACCCAAAAGGAACTAACTTCTGTAGAGAAAACTGACGAGTTTGGTGAATATCACACCCTGATAGAAATTTTTGAATCTTTTAAAATTATTTGGAATTCAGAGTTGCAAATTTGGCTAACATTAACCTCACCTAACTGAAAGCTGTCCCAAGGTATGTGAAAATTTACTTAGTCTTAGACATTCCTTAGATAAAAAGACAGAAGAATCTCAACTATTCCTGTCTCCTTGGGGACTGTAAATCCTCTTCTACAATCAGCCTATTGTGAATCCTCTATGTAGTTTAATCTATAACCTGATTTAATTTACCTATTTTTTGACTATGAAGTTTGTTTCCTTAGGGAGCCTATGAGATTATGACTGTTAACTGAGATTGTTCAACTTTAATGACAATGAAGTTAGTATGGGATTATGGACCTTTTTCTTAACTTTTATGACAGAAGAGAAATGTACAAGATTGTAATATGTAAATGAATTATTGCATTGTTACTCTGATGTAACTTTTCCTGTATGAAACCTTATTAGAATTCTGATGATTATTTAGGTTTTCTCTGAGATCTGAATCTATGCTTGAGCATAATAATAAAGCCTAGATCCTTAAGCCTTCATAATTTCTGTTTGGTAAATAAATAAATTTGGCAGCAGTTATCCACCACATGAATTCAGAAGATTGTTGTTCAATCATTTTGCAGTCATGTTTGACTCTTCATGATCCTATTTGAGGTTTTCTTAGCAGATATACTAGAGTATCTTTTCCAGCTCATTTTACAGATGAGGAAACTGAGGAAGACAGGATTCCGTGACTTGCCTAAGGCTATACAGCTAATAAGTGTTTGAGGCAAATATGAACTCAGGAAGATGGGTCTTCCTGACTGCAGGCCAGTGCTAGCTAACTGCCGGGAGAAATGTTTCTTCTACAACAAAAGTGTGTATTACTTTCTGTAGGATGGTTGGTATCACACCTCAGCAGCACATCTGAATCATTGTCCAGGATGAGAAGCTTCTTATTTTTGGTTCATATGGTCATAATTTTGAATCAGAAGATGGCTTAAAGATCATTTAGACCAATCCCTTAAAGATAAGGAAACAGACCAAGCAAAGTGTTGACCTTCCAACACCACACAGATACTAACACGAACTGAATGTAAGTCCTCTGACTTCTTTCCAGGGCACAAAGATGTTTCCTTTCTGCCTCTGAGTCAAGGACAAATCTTTCCAGGATCTGAGACAGGTCTGCTCCATAATTCTAGTTCTTCTTCTCAACATGTCTGAGGACATGTGGAGTCCCTAAAGATACAGACTCAGAGGGAGAGGATGAAGAATACATCCTATTTATCATACAGTATCTTCTTAAACTGAAAGAGGCTAGGGAGCTATTAATAATGTTGATGGATCCTGCTCCAAGCAGCCTAAACTAATGGACTCCTAGTTCAGCAGACACCTTTGCTTGTCAAACATTGTCTCTTGGCTTGATTTACAATTCTCTCAGGATATCAAAGTGTTGGGATGCGCTGGTTTTAGGAGATGATCCCTTCCATTTGGCCTACCTTTAACTTGTCTTGTTGATTTTTTAAATCTAGAGCATAGATTTCACTGGTATAGAGATCTCCTCCACCTACCAATGGGGATCTATCAGATTATTGCTACTAATAATCCTAGAGAGATGCCTGGAACACTCCGAAGTTTGTGTTGCCAAGGATCATACAACCAGCCAGTATACATCATAGGTATGATTTGAACACAGGAGATTTTCTCTCTCTATTATGCCATGTGATTTCTTGGACTCTTTAATAGGATTATATATTGGCAAGGGGGATAAAGAGCTCTGAAAGTCCTCAAAATTAGGTACAGGGACTTGGGAAGTTACCTATTGCAAACATTGCAAACATTGCAAACTGTACCATTTCTTTGAGGGGAAAGGAAGAATTCCCAAACAAAATGAATGGAGTCATTATTTCTTGCTGGCTGTCTCACCCCTAGTCCATGGTTCTTCTCCACTGAGCTAAGATACTATGCTCCAACATGGATCCAGGGTCCCAAGAGAAATCTGTGCTGGGGCCTGGAATAGCATCAAGGGAGGCTTGTGAAGGGACAAACCTTGTGATGTGGAAGGCACTTGTGAGCACCAGCTGGGGAGATAAAGGTCACTAACCTGGTGTCTGCTGGGGGATGATTTCCACTGGATCTTGCAGGTGTATGAAGACCACAAGTCCTGCTGTCCCAAACAGCACAATGCAGGCGAACATGAATACCAGCCTCATAATTCTCACGCTGGAGGCAGTCTGGAAGGCGGCTGTCTCACTTGGAGAAAGTCTCTCCTGAGCTCATTGTGCGCTCCTCTCTCATCGTCCTGGTTGCTACTTCCTCCCGACGCCACCTGGAAGGGTTAAAATGCATCCACACCTTCAACCACCTCAGCTTTGTAAGTTCTACAAGGCCTGATCCAAGGCTGCCCAGGAGATGAAGGGGATTGTTTGCTTTATTAGGCAACCCAGACTGAGCTAATGAGCCATCTCCAGCCACCCCAGGGGTAGGACAGCTGGGGAATCTTCCTGAGTGATTGTTCAATAAGGGGGAGCTAGGGGACTCCTTGACATTGCTGAAGGAGGACTGGGGAGTCAGCTTCTCCACTGCCAATCTCTCAGAGATCCTCTAAGTCCTGGGCTGTCTCGCTGCTTTTGTTTTTACCCTTGTTAAGGCACCACATGAACCTTAACAAGAGATACCCTGAGATCTAAACTTCTGACGGCAAGGGGGACATAGTTCTACACGCCACAACAGTTAGCCTAAAACTTTGCACCCAGTCACCCACTCCAAGAACTCTAAAATTTGGGCACATTCCCTGGAGAAAATTAGTGTGTTCAGGGGAATATATGGGAATTAAGTGCACACTGAATGCCCACCAGGCTGGTCCAGGATATGCAAGAGGGACTCTCAGGAGACCGTTTGTGGTTCCTAGCTTTGACAGATCCTGTTCCCCCCTTATACTTGCAGAGAGACAGACAGACAAATGTAGTATATCCAGACTACTAGGTGGTACAGTGGACAGAACGCTGGGCCTGGATGATCAGGAACACCTGAATTCAAATTTTGCTCAGGTACTTACTAGCTGTGTGACCCTACACAAGTCACTTAATGCTGATTATTTCAGTTTCCTCATTTGTAAAATATGCAAATCATTTTAGTATCTTAAATGAGCTTATGAAGAGTCAGACTCATAGACTGAAATGATGAGGTCCTGGGTCCCTAGGTGGGATTGGCAGAGAAAGCCTGAAGTCCTGATGAGATTACTCCCTGAGGCCAGCAGGGGAATCAGTTCAGCTTTACAGGCCTGCCCTCTATGGAGGTCTTAGGTAACCCCACTATATTGTATCCAATCAGACATCAACCTCTTAAGCTTAAATTTTTCCTATAAATCTGCCCATAGCCCACCATTTTTGCTAATTCCTTTTAGATTTGCCCACCATGACTTTCTGCCTCTCTTTCTTTCTTTCTTTCTTTCTTTCTTTCTTTCTTTCTTTCTTTCTTTCTTTCTTTCTTTCTTTCTTTCTTTCTTTCTTTCTTTCTTTCTTTCTTTCTTTCTTTCTTTCTTTCTTTCTTTCTTTCTTTCTTTCTTTCTTTCTTTCTTTCTTTCTTTCTTTCTTTCTTTCTTTCTTTCTTTCTTTCTTTCTTTCCTCCCTCCCTCCCTCCCTCCCTCCCTTCTTCCTTCCTTCCTTCCTTCCTTCCTTCCTTCCTTCCTTCCTTCCTTCCTTCCTTCCTTCCTTCCTTCCTTCCTTCCTTCCTTCCTTCCTTCCTTCCTTCCTTCCTTCCTTCCTTCTTCCTTCCTTCCTTCTTCCTTCTTCCCTCCCTCTCTCCCTCCTCATGGTATCTTTCCTCTTATCCTCTCACCATGCCTCATGGTGTCTTTCTCCTTGTTAGAGTTAACTAACTTTTTTAGGGTATCCCTTTTAAGATTTAGCCTGCCAATTAAGGGCATATTCCCACCTCATGAAGTATCCCCTTTGTCCTGGTTAATTATGAGTTCCACTGGGGAACATGTCTTTTCCATTGTTAGTTATTAAAACCCCTTTCCTTGCTAACTGTATACTCTCCCAAGTCTATTTCATATTTACTAATCCTGGTGCCTATTGTACCTCTTCATTTTGACTGTAACTTCTCATAAACAAATCTACCTTTTGCCAAAGAGAAAGATGGCATGTACATAGATATGTACATACATACATACATACATCTAAACCTCTTTTATCCCCATCTCAGGAAAATATGTATTTTTAAAATAAAAGACCCAGAGTTGTATTCTCTGTCAAAGATCACAGATTTAGAGCCAGGAAGAATGCTAGCCTCCATCTAATCCCCTGATTTTATATATGAGGGAATTGAGGCACAAAGAAGCATATTCCAGAATTGCAGAGCCAGTAAGTGACAGACAGATCTGGGATTTGAAACCAAACCCTTTGACTCCAAATCTGGCACTTTGTTCACTACTGAAGCAGCTATAGAGGTTGCACAGCAGAGTGTTTACAGGAAAGGAATTGTGTTATTGTTTTGTTTTGTTTTTTTCGATTCTCCTAGGGGGGCAAACTTGTTCATTATAATCATCCAATATTTACTTTCATTTGTTTTGTACATTCTGCTAAAATTTTGTGTTCATTGTATATCTTGTTTTCTTGATTCTGCTTACTTCCCTGGATCAGTTCACATGCATCTTCCCATGCTTATTTGAATTCTTCTATTACTTATTTCTTACAACTCCATAATATTCCATTACATTCATAATTTGTTTAGTTATTCCTCAAAAGAGGAAGTCATGTAGACCTGAATTCAAATTTGATCCCACACATTTTCTATCTGTGTGATCTTGAGCAGTCACTTAACTTTTGTCTGCCTCAGTTTCCTCATCTGTAAAGTAAGAATAATAACAGCAAAGACCTGGCAGGATTATTGTGAGGAACCAATGAGATTGTATTTGTAAAGCTTCTAGCCCACTTCCTAGAACACAGTAGGTATTTAATAAATGTTTGTTTCATTCTGAGGGACTTATGATGAAAAAATGCAGATAAAGAACTGATGGCATCTGAATACAAATTGGAGCATATAATTTTTTTTTAAACTATTTTTCTTGAGGGTTTTGTTTTGGACGGTGTTTTCTCTCACAACATGACTATTATGGAAATGTTTTGCATGACTACACATGTATAACCTATATTGAATTGCTTGCATTCTTAATGGGGAAGGGGAAAGAATATGGAATTCAAAGTTTTAAAAATGAATGTTAACTGTTTGGACAAGTATACGTACATTGTATTTAATTTATACTTTAACATATTTAACACGTATTGGTCAACCTGACATCTGGAGGAGGGGGGTGGGAGGAAGGAGGGGAAAAATTGGAACAAAAGGTTTGGCAACTGTCAATGTTGTAAAATTACCCATGCATATATCTGGTAAATAAAAACTATAATTAATAAAAAAAATGTTAAAAAATGTTTTTACATATAACTGGGGAAAAATAAAATACTAAAAAACAAAAAAAAATCCCACAAAAATAAATGCTTATTTTCCTCCTTCCTATACAATACTACCCTCCTTGTCCCTCCCTAGGGAAAGAATAAGGGCAAATTTCTCCTGCTTACTTTGCATTTATTTTGCATGCATTTTACATATATATATATATATATACATATATGTATATTTATATGTGTGTACATGTCATCTACCTTGTAAAATGTAACCTCTCTGAGGTCCAGGATGAGTAATTTTTTTGTCTTTATATCCCTATTGCCTAACACAATGCTTGGCATATGGCATATGCTTGGCAGATGCTTTTCAGGATGAGTTGTAAATTTTTAACAACCAATTCTCTGGATGTGCATGAGGTAGGGTGGGGGTGGGTTAGTGTATGTGTGTAGAATATTCTTTTAAGTTAAATCTGCATTATTAATATTTTCTCCAACATTTTCTTCAGACTCCACAATCAACAAAGCAATAAATCAAGACTTGATTTCCTACCAAAAAATTAGCAACCAGCCCTTGAGCCTGAAGGAGCTGGCTCCAGCATCCCCTGTAAATAAATGCTTGTGGATTGATATTGATTGATTGATTGTTTTTGAGAACACTAATAATAAAAATAATAATAGCTAGCATTCCCATAGAGTTTTATGTGCAAAGCACTTTATAACTATCATCTCATTTGATCATCACAACCACCATGGGAAATCAATGAATACTGTTCTCCATTTTACCACTCAGAAAACTGAGTTTAAATGACTTGTCCACAGTCACTCGGGCTGATGAATATCTGAGGCTAGATCTGACCTCTCCAGCTCTATCATTCTACCTACTGTACTGCTTAGCTGCTCCACCACCCTGCTTGACTGATTAGAGTTACTTTAATAACAACATTAATCATACACATGGAGGGAGATTTATAACTATAAAATTCTCTGTATCCATTATCTTATTTGGTTCATCAACCATCATATAAGGAAAGGAGAATGGGAATTATTGTCCATTTTCCATATGGGAAGACTAAGGCTGAAGATGAGTAAATAATTTCCTAGCAGAGCCAAGACTTGAAACTTGGTCCTTTGAATTTGACCCCCTGAGTAAAATCCACCTGAAAGGGGAAATGAATCTCACAAGAATGAAACTGTAAGGTCACAAACATAAGGAATTCTGATGAAAAAGAATAGCGAGATCTGACTTAAGTGACAGATGTTTTTGCACAGGGAACTAAGGTGCCCATTTAGATTCTAGAATGACATGCAGAAAAGATGAAAGCACAAACTTAGTATGCACCAACTGCTAGTTTTATAGGAGATATCAGTATGAAATGGCTATCAAAAAACTAATGAGATCTTAGGCTGCATTAATAATAACAGCTAGTATTTTTCCAAGGTTTCAGGTCTGCAGAGCTTTTTCTTGCAATGTTTTATGGCAACATCCTAAGAGGTAAGTGCTATTATGTTGGTTTGTATGGCATTTGGGATTAGGTGACTTGCCGAGGTCACACAGTTAGTAAGTGTGTTAAGTATCTAAGGCCCTATTTGAACTCAGGATTTCCTGACTCCAGGGCTGGTATTCCATCCACTGAGCACTAGCTGCCCTAAATGCAATTATTATCTCCATTTTACAGATGAGGAAACTGAGATAACCAGGAATCAAGTGCCTTGCCCAGTGTCACACAGCTAGTGGGCATCTAAGGCTGGATTTGAATTCAACTGTTTCTGACACCAGTTCCAATACTCTATCCATAGTGCCACCAAGCTACCTACTGCTTTCTTTCTGTAATCTGCCCTGGTCAGAACGTGTTTGGGGTATTGTGCCCCACTTCAGGAGTCCCAGATCAGTGACATAGTCCTGTAGAAACAAGATTAGGGCACCACACTTCAGAGTGAGAGGTGATCAGCAATGAACACTAAACAAAAAAAGGTCTTAAATGTCAAAGGTGAGAAGACCAAAGCAGAATAGAACTCCTCTTCCAGGTAGATGGGAATGATGAGAAAAGACAGCAAATTGAGCTACTTACTTCTTATTTTGCATCTATTTTCTCTGCCAAGGAGAATGAAGTTTGGATGGAGAGTGACCAAACTAAAATGGTTAAAAGATTTCAAAGACAGAGAAAAGGGACAAGAGAATACCCAGATGTTCCAGTGAGTATAAATCTTCAGGCCCTAGGGAATAAGCTATGAAAAAGCCAGAAGATTTAATTACCAGTTATTGTTCATGACTTCCAAAAGATCCTGGACAACAAAACAGAGGCTGTTCTGGGCATTACTGGGCAAGGATAGGTGCTACCCCAATTTTTTTTCTTAAAAGGGAAGATAGTGAGCAGGCTTAATTTAGACTTTTGGCAAAATTCTAGAGTACATTATTATTTTAAATTTTTAATTTGGTTTTTATTGATTTTTAAATTTAACTTTTATTTTACCATTCCATCCTGAACTAGACTTAGTCAACTAATCCTTTAACAAACTCCCCCTCCCCCCCCAGGCTGGGGTTAAGTGACTTGGCCAGGGTCACACAGCTAGGAAGTGTTAAGTGTCTGAGACCACATTTGAACTCCGGTCTTCCTGAATTCAAGGCTGATGCTCTATCCACTGCGCCACCTAGCTGCCCCCTAGCAAACTTTTTAAAAGAAAAAAAAAAGTTCACTGAAACTAACCAAAAATAACAACTATATCTGATATAACTTGCAATACCCACACCCACAGACTCATACCACTGTTCTGAAGGAAAGGAATTGTGTTATTGTTTTGTTTTGTTTTTTTCGATTCTCCTAGGGGGGCAAACTTGTTCATTATAATCATCCAATATTTACTTTCATTTGTTTTGTACATTCTGCTAAAATTTTGTGTTCATTGTATATATTGTTTTCTTGATTCTGCTTACTTCCCTGGATCAGTTCACATGCATCTTCCCATGCTTATTTGAATTCTTCTATTAGTTATTTCTTACAACTCCATAATATTCCATTACATTCATAATTTGTTTAGTTATTCCTCAAAAGAGGATAATCTGTTTGGTTTCTAATTCTTTGCTATGTGTGACTATGAGTATTGGGGTACATATGGGGTCCTTCTTCCTGAACAGTGTTTGGAGGGATGGTATGTTAACATTTAGAAAGGGAAATATGCATCATTAAGACTTAGAACAGTTTCATCAAGAATAGCTCACACCAAGAATCCGGCCATTCTGGAGAGCAATCTGGAATTATGCCCAAAAAGTTATTAAACTGTGCATACCCTTTGATCCAGCAGTGCTACTACTGGGCTTACATCCCGAGGAAATACTGAGGAGGGGAAAGGGACCTGTATGTGCCAAAATGTTTGTGGCAGCTCTTTTTGTTGTAGCTAGAAACTGGAAGATGAATGGATGTCCATCAATTGGAGAATGGTTGGGTAAATTAGGGTACATGAATGTTATGGAATATTATTGCTCTGTAAGAAATGACCAGCAGGACGAACGAATACAGAGAGGCTTGGAGAGACTTAAATCAACTGATGCTGAGTGAAATGAGCAGAACCAGAAGATCACTATACACTTCAACAACAATACTGTATGAGGATGTATTCTGATGGAAGTGGAAATCTTCAACATAGAGAAGAGCTAATCCAATTCCAATTGATCAATGATGGACAGAATCAGCTGCACCCAGAAAAGGAACACTGGGAATTGAGTGTAAACTGAGAGCATTGTTTTTTTTTGTTTTGTTTTGTTTTTCTTCCCAGATTATTTTTACCTTCCGAATACAATCCTTCCTTTGCAACAACAACAACAAAATTCGGTTCTGCACATATATACTGTACCTAGGATATACTATAAGATATTTAATATGTATGGGAATGCCTGCCATCTAGGGGAGGGGGTGGAGGGAAGGAGGAGAAAAATTCGGAACAGAAGGGAGTACAAGGGATAATGTTGTAAAAAATTACCTATGCATATGTACTGTCGAAAATGTTATAATTATAAAAATTAATAAAAAAAATTTAAAAAAAGAGAATAGCTCACACCAGACTAACCCCATTTCCCTTTCTGATAGGTGGTGCAGTGGATAGAGTGCTGGGTCAAGAAGACTCATCTTCCTCATTTCAAATCTGGTGTCAGACTCTTATATACCTGTGTGATCCTGGGCAAATCATTTACTCCTGCTTGCCTCAGCTTCCTCATCTGTAAAATGAACTAGAGAAAGGATTGACAAACTGTTCCAAATATCTGCCAAGAAAAACCCAAATGGGTCGTAAGGAGTCAAGACAAGACTACACCACAACAAAAACCTGGATGAAGACATATAGGGCATGCTAATCAAATG
Source organism: Sminthopsis crassicaudata (assembly GCF_048593235.1). Lineage (NCBI taxonomy): Eukaryota > Metazoa > Chordata > Mammalia > Dasyuromorphia > Dasyuridae > Sminthopsis > Sminthopsis crassicaudata. The sequence continues at coordinate 473,363,533 of NC_133618.1, forward strand.
TGTCAATGTCAAAAAGCCGAAAGCCAACATCCCAGAAATATCTTGATGGTCCTGGGTCCCTTCTGTGAATGATATGGGTCTTAGCCAGTCTGGTGAAACTCAAGGTCTCATCTCAGAATGTTTTTAATTGCATAAAAGAAAATACACAGGGGATTGCAAAGAGAGACCAAGAAATACAGTTATCAAGCTGCTTTACCAAAAAAAAAAAAAAAAAAAAAAAAGTTCATAGACCTCAGTTTAAGAATCCCTGCATAAGCCAAATGAAATAAGATGAAGTTAAAGCAGAATAAATGTAAAAGCATTCATTTGAATTAAAAAACACTATCATTAGGAGTAGGTGTGGGGGCAGCCAGGTGGCGCAGTGGATAGAGCACCAGTCTTGAATTCAGAAGGACCCAAGTTCAAATCTGTTCTCAGACACTTAACACTTCCTAGCCTCAGGGAAAAATAAAAAAAGGATTAAGTGTGTATGTGTGTGTGCATACTATTATGTGAAAGAATTCTAAGTTTTAGGTGGCTACAAATGTTATAAAAGTCAGCAATGGGATATGGCAGTCAAAAAAAAAGTTGATGGGATCATAGATTGTCTTAAGGTAATCATGTCTAGACCATGGGAGATGATAATCCTATCCTGGTTGGCCAGGTTTAGAGCATTATGTTCAATGAGAAGCATATTTTAGGATAACTGTGGACAAACTGGAGCCCATCAGGAGGAGGGTAACTAACATGGGTATCTCTGAAATGGTACCTATCAAGTTGTCTTGTATGGTCTTAATACAGTCCTTTAATATGTGTTCTTTGAAAGCAAGGAATATTTCATTTTTAGTTTTGTTTCTCCCAGTGCCTAGCACAGTGCCTTTCATACATAATAAATGTTCATCAGATTATTAAAGTGAATTATTATAGCCTTTGAAGCTGCCTTTTCTTCTATGGAGTCAAATGCTTTATTTCCCTCAAAAAAAACAATGAACAATAAACATGGTCTTAACAGCCTCAAAATCTTGGTGAAGATGTAGTATGTCTTGGAAATTAACCGTGAAGGTCTGCCCCTCTTCTCTTACTTCCCCATCAAAGAGCCACCTCCCCTTTAACTCCTCCTCATCCTCCACATTACCATTCTTATCAAAATCATAAAGATGAGGATGTATTTGTTAATGTTTTCTTGATGTGAGAGTGGGAGGCAACAAGGCAGGGTATGGCATAGTAATGTAATAAAAGTCCTGGCCCTGAAATCAGAGAATCAAGGTTTAGATTCCACTATCATTGCTTTCTACCTATGTAATCTTGGGCAATAATAATAGCCAGCATTTAAATAATGCATTAAGTTTGCAAAGTGCTTTACAAATATCACTTTACTTAATCCTCACATCAACCCTGTAAGGTAAGTGTGATTATTATTGCCATTTTATAGATGGAGAAACTGAGTCTGAGAGGCTAAGAGACTTGCTCAGGGCCAAATAGCTATTAAGTATCTGAAGCTACATTTGAACTCAGGTTTACCAAACTCTAATTCTATACTCTATCCACTGCACCAATTTAGCTTCCTACAAGTCACTTAGGGACTCAGTTTCCTCATCTATAAAATGAACTTGGTCTATAATGAAATCACTTTCAGCCTCATTTCTATAATCCCTTTTGGGTAGGAGGAAGGATATCATCCACGATTGCTTTTTATTATTATTTTTTGATTTATCCAAATAATCAGTATATTTCAATCTGAGATATCCTGAGGAATCATTTCTAAGTGACTTTAAAACTGTCACCTCCAGTATATGTGTGTGTGTGTGTGTGTGTGTGTGTGTGTGTGTGTGTGTGTGTGTGTGTGAATCTGGTCCAGGCCTAGCTGCCCTTCCCAGTTGCATCATTTCATGGGCCATTTTCAGTTACTTAAACAGCTGTGGCTTTAGAATCACCAAAATATGTACAGTTCTATTGTCACAGGGCTTGGGGATGGAGAGGACCTTAGAAATTATGTAGCTCAATCTCTTCATTTTATAGAAAAGGAACCAGAGTCCCAGAAATGTTAATAACTTTGCTTGAGTCTGATGGGAACAGGGTGAGTTTTGAACTTGGGTCAGTCAGGACTCCAGATCCCATGCTTCTTCTTGGCAATCTTACCAAAGTTATAGAGGAGGCAATTTGGAATAATGGGAAGAACGTAGGTCAGGAAATCAGGAGATTTGACTAGACTAGATGGTTCCTAAAGGTCCCTTCCAGTTCCAAGAGTTTGTGACGAAGTCTGACTGTCGTGTTTTCCATATTTATCTTACTTGAAATCTTACTCTTTGATACGATTTCTCTGAATCTGAATGGCTTCTGGGCTATGCCAGAAGCTATGTTGCATTCATTATACTTACAGGTTTTCTCGATTATGAATTCCCTCGTGCTTAAGAAAGTCTGAGTACTACCTGAAAGGTTTTCAGAATTCATAGGTTTTCTCTCCACTATGAATTCTCTTATGGAGATTAAGATCTGAGCTCCTCTTGATTTCCTTTCCACATTCACTACATTTATAGGGTTTCTTTCCAAGGTAAATTCACTAAAGTGAATAAGGTCTGAGCTTTGATTTAAGGCTTTCCCACATTCAATACATTTATAGCATTTCTCTCTCCATTCTCTCTGATGTTTAAGAAGCTCTGAGCACCACCTAAAATTTTCTCACACTTATTACATATATAGAATTTGTCTCCAATATGAATTATCTGATGACAAATAAGAACTGAGTTCCATTTTGGAATGATAAAAATAGATTTTTATAGTAATGCTGGCAAATCGCCTCCATTTTGCATCTATTTGTTAAGCCTTTCAGTTTCAAGCCTATGCTTTTGGGATGGGTCTCATGTCAAGGGTTTTGAAAGCTTCTTTTCCCTTTCATTGCTTTTCATTTTATGAGGTGATCTTGATTTTCCACTATAGAATGCTCTGCAAATAAACTTATACTTGAGATAGGGGTTGTTCTTGATTGTCATTTCTTGCAAACTGGCAAAGAGATTAAGTATTTGTTGGCTGAAACAGCTTCTTGGCTTTTTTGACCTCTTGTGTTGTAATTATTTTATATCAGTTAAATTTTTTTTCTAAGAAGTTATAATCATAATGAGTTTACTTTCATCCATTTCCTATTTTTCATCATCAATAGCTAGTTTAATAGAGCTATAATAATTGCATACAGTGTCCTCTTATTTTTATTCTTTCTTCTAATTTGGTATTGGGTGGTCTGATAGTACCAAATGATCTTGTTTAGAGATTACTTCCATAATTGTTTTTGTTCAGTCATTTCTGTCCTGCCTGACTTTTCATGGTCCCATTTGGGGTTTTCTTGGCAAAGATACTGGAATGGTTTGCCATTTTCTTCTCCAGATTTTACAGATAAGGAACTGAGCTAAATGTGGTTAAGTGATTTGCCTAGAGTCACACAGCTAATACAGGGCCTGAGGCTAGATGTGAACTCAGGAAAATGAGTCTTCCCGACTCTAGGCATGGCACTGTGCCACCTAATTGTCCCATTTCAATAGTTAGCAATTACTGATTTCTCTATCAGCAGATGGTCATCTCCTAATATGCTGTTGCTCATTGTTCAACATGTCCTGTATTTTATGACTCTTTTCTTGAAAAAAAAATATTCCTGATATATAGATAAGGCTTTGGAATAAACTACAAGTATTGATACTCCTACATTTTTTTTTCTTTTTGATACTGAACCGATTTTTTTTTCTTTATATTATTCAGGACCCATCTTTGCATTAAAATCACCAGCTACTAAGGTATACATTGATTAGTTTCAAAGAATCTTTTTAAGTTCAGCAGCAATTATCTTAGTAATTGTCTTTTTGCCTACATCCATCATGAACCTTGCAAAATGAGATGATTAAATATCCCATGAAATAATGAGTTTTTTTATGGCCTTTGATTATGCAAAGAAACCAAACTCTGCCAAACTCTTAATTTCTTCTCCAGGGAGAATCTTTAGCTTGTCTTTCCATCTACCCACAATTTCTAAAGATGTGTTCTGATGTCATTCATTGCAAGACAGAGCTATAGATGTGGCTCAATTCCTTCAGTAGTACATAAATTCTGGATGTGGAGAGAGACCTCACATTTAGAGAACCATTAGTTGACATTTGTAGGGGGTGTGAAAGCAAAGGTTTTTTTGTACTCTCTGATCCCTTTTATTCTGTGATCTCTGGGAAAACAGGAGGGGTTCACTCAGAACTGCAAGTCAGTTTGTCTTTTTTCTTGCTGCACGGGTTACCATGGCCAAAGAATCGATCACCTAGAAATCAAACAGCCAGTGATGCACTTCTCTGTATTCATCGAGATGATTCTTGAACAGGAAGTGCCACCTTTTTATCAGGGCCATTCACAGAGCTTTTCTAGCTTTGTAGAATCTGTCATAGATTGTGAGCTGTTGGCACAGCCTTCAAGAGCCCAAGACATATGAGAGTAGGAGGGTCAGAAAACGTTTATGATCCATCTGCAACAAAAATAGCTCTTCCCTTGGTTTTCCAAGGTCTGTATTCTTTAAACAAACAATTAATGCATTCACTTTTGGGTGTTTTTGCACAACTTCCAGTTATCTATACTGGGTCCCTCCAAATATTCTTTTTTGATCAAAGAAAAATAACTAAGTAAACTCAGCTTAAAAAAATGACTAAAACTGACTATGTATGCAACCATTTGTACCTAAAAATAGTAATGATCATCATGAATATAACACTTTAAAGTTTGCAAAGAACTTTACAAATATTATCTTTTTATCCTCAAAACAACCCTAAGAGATGGGTGCAGTAATCACCCCATTTACAGATGAGGAACCGGAGGCAGGTAGTGGTTTGGCGACGTGCCTACACAGCAGGTAAATAAACTGGATTTAAACTAAGATCTTCCTGGCTCCAGATCCAGCTCTCTATCGACTAACTAGACATGTTTTCCAATCATTTCTCTGAATAGTCATAGCTGGAATGGCCACATCCTGAAGATGAGGGAATTAGGAAAATGGGTGCGGATCAATGATTCTCAAGACAGGATCCATAAACAAGGAGGGGGTAGGCAGGATGATCTCCCTCAGATGAGCACAGAAGACACTGGGCGCTTTGCTAATGGCACAGTAATGAGCACACTGTTGCCGGCTGCCGGTGGGCACACTGCTTACCTAATGATGATGGGCATGCCGTTGACTGTTTAACAGTGGGTACTCTGCTCATTGCTCACTGGTGGATGCACCGCTTACAGGGAAATGGTGGGTACACTGTTTATGCCACCAGAGCGGTTGTCCCATTAACAGTGTGACAGCAGACATGCTATTTATGGTGGGACTTTAGGGTACCCTGCAGAAGCGCAAGGAGTGACTGGCCCATAGTACAATCTCAGGCACACGATGTCTGGTAATATAAAAGGTTTATGGCATTGTGGAGAGGGCACTGCCAGGGGACAGGGTGGCATAGCGGGTAGAATGCCAGACTCGGAGTCAGGAAAATCTGTGTTCAAATCTGCCCTCAGACACTGCCTAGCTGTATGACTCTGATTAAGTCACTTCATCCTGCTTGCCTCAATTTCCTCATTTGTAAAATGTAAAAATGAGCTGGAGAAGGAGATGGCAAACCACCGCAGAATCTGCCAAGAAAGTCCTAAATGGGGTCATTGAGGGTCAGACACAACTGAAATAACTGAACAACAAGCTACCCATGTTGTGAGAGTGAGTGTGCTGAGTAAGGTATGATAACTGACTAATTATCGCTGGGTGTAGTGATCATTATTAGAATACGACACAAACGTGTTTGCTTCCAGTAGGACAGTGGGTAGGTCATTTCTCACTTGCACTGGTAAATGACTTATTCTTTCCCTTCATTGCTTCTTTCAAGCAACACACACCAGCCAGCTAAAACTGCATCTGTGGAAGGGTCCGGGAGGGGCGGGAGCCCGGAGTGGGGCAGAGGCTGGGCAGTGACGACTGTGATGCAGGGCGGCTCAGCTTGCAGGCTTGGAGACTAAGGAAGGGTTTGTGATTGCCTGGAAGATGGGACAGTGTGAGGGGCCTGAGCAGGGCTGCACTCAAGCCGAGGTGACAGCGTCCCTTCCACAGCCTGTCCTGAAGGATCAATCCTTCCATGGGCACTTTCACAACTGCCAGCTTAGAACAAAAACCTGTGGAGAGAAACAAGGAACCCCCAGGGGAAGAGCTGTGCTCTGGGACCCTGACGCCCAGGGAAAGGCTCTGCTTGTGGGTCTGTGTCCCCCCCTTCCTGAGGAGGATCACCAGGCTCAGGCAAGAACGCTGCAGAGGGGATCTCCCTAGGACTTGGTCCGAGCCATGATGCTCCCAGCGGCCCCCAGAGAGTTAGGGCTAGTTACCCTGGGAGGAGCCCATGCCCCACAGTCCCCGGCTCTGGACCACAAGGAGCTGCACTGGGAGAGAACTTCCTCCGTCAGTGACTTCATGGCTCATTTCAGGGACTCCCGGACTCCTCTCAGACTCTCAGACTCGGCTTGGAACGCAGATGTGGAAGGTCATGTAGGACGGACCCAGGTAAGGAAACCGACGCTGACAAGCGAGGAAATACTGTTCTCAAGGTCGCACAGCTGGGACAGAGCCTCGGCTCCCAAATCCCAGCCCTGGGCCTTTGCCCACTGTTGTTCGCTGCTTCCTTGGCATCTTAATGAAGCTTCAATTGCCTTTGAAGTTGGCTGAAGCCTTGCCGCCAATTGCAGTGTATGTGAAGAAATGTTGAGTGATTGGGGAAAAAAAAAAGTGAGAATCTGGGATTTCTCCAGCAATTTCCCTTGGAAAGTAGACATTTCGACTTCTTGGTGTCTGGTGCTGGGAGAACCCATTTCACAGATGGAAGAAAGTGAGTTCAGGGCAGGGCTTGCCCTGCAGATGCTGCCGGGTATCTGTTGAGCACTACCAGTCCCGTGTCCAGCTGGGAGCCGCGCGGTCACATGTTCAGCCGAACGAGGCTGCGTGTGAGGAGTCTGCCCGGAACTGGCTTGTCCTTCCTCTCCTCCTGGGCCACAGGCGTCGGCGCTGACAGGGCCTGGCAGAGCGGAATCTCTAATGGCTCCTTCTGAGGGGAGACTGTCCATCATGCAACCGGCTGCCACTCGCACGCACCTGGGCAGCATGTTAATAAGCCCTGCCAGTGTTCTCAAGGGGAAGTTGGCGCCAAGGCAGTGGGCAGTTCCCATGAAATATACCCCTTGCCGTCCATCGCTGCCCTCCTGCCTCCGAGGCCCCAGGGAGGAGGGTGCTGGGCCCTCTTCCCACCATCCAGCCGGCATGGGCCGGGGAAATCAGGAGCGGGCACCCGCTGGAGGGGTGGCTCACCTGGCGGGCAATGGCTCTCGAGGCAGGAACAAGGAGAGGGGAGCCTGGCTGGAGGAGTGCTGAGCAATGAAAGGACACGGAGCCCTCCTCTATAAGACTGTCCTTGTGTACAGTTAATTCCTGCCCTACAGTCAGTGCCTTTTTTCCCAGCCCTTAGCCCTCATCCTCTACCGGATGTCCCCCTCCGTCTTCCTCCCTGTCTGTTCTTCTCCATTTGGGACTCTCCGGGGGCTGGCACAGGGCAGTGATGTAGGGCTGTGGGACAAGGTCATGACGGAACCAAGGACTCCTGCCGAAGGGTGTGTGTTTTGTGTTTTGGTCAGCTTCTTCTGGGGGGGGGGTTGGTCAGGGCCCCTGTTCCTTTGCAACAGGAAGCTTTCCTGCCTCTCCCCAAGTCTGTGCACTCGTGCCAACATATTTTATTCAGAGTAATAACGGCTTTGCAGTTCATAACATTCTTGGCAAGGTTCCCCCAAGTGCTACTGTCTGAAAGACAGCCTATCATTGGCTGGGGTGGCCCAACTGGAGTCACAGAGAAGAGAGTTAATCAGGAATACAAGGGGACCTCCCAGGGTCCTGGTGTTGGGGGGAGGGGAAGATGAAAGTCCACCAGCTCCATGTACTTCCACACAAGGCCATTAAAATTCCAGCTGCCGGGGGCCGCATGGTGCAGGAAGGCTGCGAACCACATGCAGTCTTCCCCTTTTCTCCCCACCCTCTCTGTCCTGCACCCCCTCACTACCAGAAAAGGGAACGTGCTGCAAGTTCAAGACTGGCAAGCCTGGCACAGACCTTAAGAAGTTCTAAATTACAGGTTCAGGCTTCTCCTGTCTTCACTTCCATGTAATTGTTTTTTTCACTCAGTTGACTTTAATTAACCTGCCCTAGGCCTGTGAGCTCAGTGAACGTGAAGGCTTTTCCCCCACACATGCCCAACGTGCATTCCCCTCAATTCTAGAGCTTTTGAGATCCAGGAGGCACAAGAAGCTTTTATAAGTCAGGAAGGGATTCTCCTCCTGGATAGAGTGAAGTTGAGTCTGGGTATTAGCACAGTGGTTCTAGTATCTTTCTGGGGAATTTTCCCTCCAAAGGCGGCCCTGACCTTCCCCCCTGGCTGCTTCTGGAGGCTGAGAGACCGAGGAATCCCCTTCCCCTCACAGCCACCCAAGAAGGCTCACCCTCCTGACAGGCACACTTAGAAAACAAAGTGTGAACGCTCTTCTCCTCCCAACTTGGAAACAACCTGTTTTGCTGGGACTGCTGGGAATAACCAGGGAGCTTCCTGCCTCCCCCAGAAGCCCAGGGGAGGAGAGGCGCTAGCAGCCTCTGTTAAACACAGAAACCCATGCTTCTTGTGGGCCCCCATCACAGTCAGCCCCAGCCTGTTGAGGAGCTGCTGCCAGATGGCTTCCTGTTCTTAAATGCAGCCCACATCGTGTCACAGTGTCCCTGAGTCACTGAGGGTCAGACCTGTCCTCAGCTTGCCGCTGTTGCCTTGGATTTCTGTCTCTAGGGAGGTTCCCTCCCCATAGGGGCTCAGAGGAAAGCTGAACAAACAAAAGCTGCTACAGGTACACACCTTCCTCCCAGCGAGGGAGGGAGGGAGGCAGTCGGGGCTGGCGCTCCATGCAAGAAGTGGCTGTCCTGATGATAACGCAAGCATGTGGTGTGGTCTGAGGTACTAGAGAAGCATCACCGAGCTCCCAGCCAAAATCTCAGGTAATGAGGGCAAAGGAACGGCCTCTAACAGGCACCCAACATGCCCAGTTCCAGAAACATCCTGAGAGTCCAGCCTAATCCGGCCACTCAAACGGTCACAAACACCCACACAACGCACACTCACAACCCACACACGTACACATCTGCCGAACACAGCTCTCGCTGACGCGCACCCTCACACACGTGTGCAAGCTGGCACTGCAGCCGTGCAGTCTCAGGAAGACATACCCTTCACTTAAACCCTTCCTGAACAGCCAGCACGACAAAGCAGCAGAACTCTTTTCTGATTCCAAAAGTGGAGATGCTTGTGACAGTGCAAAAAAGCCAACTCTGGGTTAGTGGGTGCCCTCATAAAGGAAGGGGCAGTTTCCTAGAAATAGTTCCCCAACTTTCCATTCAATTCAATTTAATTAAACGAGGTACCCACTACATCCTAGGGTAGAGACAGGCTCTGTATTTGGAAACAAGAGAACTGGATTACATAAAGGAGGGAGGGACTTGGCAAACAAAGCTCAGTTGTCAAAAATCCATGTTTCTTTCTCTAATCATCCCCAGTAGACCTGTTGACATCACTGATTTTTGTAGAAACAAAATATCTGCCCCTCCCACATCTGCACAAACAAAAAACATGACCTAGCAAACAGAAATCCAATTAGCTTTTTAACCTTCTAACCAGTGCCATAGTTAAGGGATGTGCCTTCATTTCATTTCCTCATTCATTGGATATTTCAATCCAGCCCTTTGTGGAATCCCATCAGGGTCCAGACAACAGAGAAATGAAAGCTGCAGCTGAGACATGGGCTCTGCTGGAGGAGACGGAAGACTCAGAGGGCCAGGTACCTGAGGGAGGCGGGGCAGTTCTGGTCCTTCCACACCTGCCAACTTTCAGGCTCAAGGTCAGAGGCCTTCCCACCGGCCTGCCCTAGTGATGCATGCACAAAGTAGCTGGCAGATCACCTCTGCCCCGGCCAAGTTCCCCATACACAGTCCTGTCTGTCACTTGAGAGCCGGTGCTTGTTCCCTCCCCCACACAAAGACAAGTGTGAGGCTGCTATGGCAACTTCAGCAAGAGAAAGCCATCCAGACTGCTCTCACCTGGACTCAGGCACCCTGGGCCCAGAAGTGGGCTGGGAGGCCCCGGCCCCGCCCAGCTCCCTACAGCTGGGCGCATCTGGCTGCTTCCCCACCCCCCTGGCCCTCTCAGCTTCCCTGCTACAGCCATCTCAGCTAATTTGTTTCTCCCTGAAACAGTACAAACATCCTCCCCCAGAGAGCTCCACCTCCATCTGTTTGCTCAGGGAGATTCTGGCTCACAGCTCCCACTTATTCCTGAGACAGGCTCTCTACTTGTTTTCATTTTTAGCTCATTAAAATTCTGCAGCCAATTAACACGAAGCACTAAAGGTAACATTAAATCTGCAAAGATTACCTACAGACTTTAGACCCGCATAAAAATAGTTACTGGGCCACCTAGGTGTGCTGCAAATGATGTGAAAGAAGTGGAGTTGGGAGGGGGAGGAAGGGCAAGAAGGGTTGGGTGCCTGGGAGCCAAGAGACCTGGATTCAGGTGAGCAAATCACTTCTCCTGGGCTCCGGTTTCCTTGGTAAAAGGAGTGTGGGGGAGGGGTGAGAGGGAGGACACCGGGCTCCATGAATCCATGAATCAACTGAGATAGTCTATGTGCATTTTTTTTTAAATATTTGCCTTTGCAAACACCAATCTGTTCCTTTTCTAGACCAGGCAAAAATTTACTTCTCAGTTCTTATGTTACCATAGGGATCATAGATTTTAGTGCTGGAAGGGACTTTAGGTATCATCCCTCTAGCCCTCTCATTTTACAGATGAGGAAAATCAAACCTACTTGCCCGGATCATAGACAGGTGTCTGAGGCAGCATCGAAAGCCAGGTTTTCCTAACACCAAATTTGGGTTTTATTCACTGCAGTGTAGTGATTGTACTAATCTCTTTTCCCCCCCTATTTTATTTTTTCAAACACATATAAAGGTGGTTTCCAACATTCATTTTTCTAAGACTTTGTGTTCCAAATTTTTCTCCCTCCTTCCCTTACTTCCCCCCTCTCCAAGATAGCAAGCAATCTGATATAGGATAAATTTGTACAATCCTTTTAAACAAAATATATGATTTTTGATTCCTTTTCCTGCTCTAGAATTTTGTTTTAGTACCTCATTTACTTTTTTGTTTTTGTTTTTTGCTTTTTATTTCCAAAATATATCCAGTTTTCAACATTCATCCTTGCAAAATTTTGTGTTAAAATTTTTTTCTCCCTCCCTTCTCTCATCCCCTCTTAGGCAATAAGTAATCCAATGTATTTTAAACATGCACAATTTTCTATACATAATTCCACAATTATCATGCTGCACAAGAAAAATCAGATCAAAAAGGGAAAAATGAAAAAAAAATCAAACAACAACAAAAAAGGTGAAAACTTGTGGATCCACATTCAGTCCCTATTATCCTCTCTCTGGATACAGATGGCTCTCTCTATCACAAATCTATTGGAATTGGCCTGAATCACCTCGCTTTTGAAAAAGAGTCAAGTCCATCAGAACTGATCTCTTCTTGTTGCTGTTATACCAATCTCTTTCAACAACTATTGGGGATTTTACCTCAGCAGCCTCTTCCTACCTCAAGGAATAGAGACCAATCATCATTATTGCTATCTGTGGGCTACTCCTTGAGTATCTTCACTGTCCTTCCTGAGTGATTATATCACTGAGACCTTAGGACAGAATGGTTGGATTCTTGAAAGATCCAGAATTCACTTTTTTGTAAACCACTTAGCTGTAGAAATTGAAAATTAGGGAGGATTAGTTGAAGTGTCTTTGAGAAAAGACACTTTTCATTTTTTTCTATTTGTATCCCCAGCATCTTGAATGTACCTGGCATAGCATGTATTTAATAAGTGACTGTTGACTGGGATGTTTGATGGCAAGAGTAGAAGCAAGGGGGAAGCAACAAGATAGCTATCTTCAAGAATCTGAACACCTTTATGTAAGAGAAAAGGTATGATTTGTTCTCTTAGGACCTAGGAAGCAGGACTAGGAGCAATAAGTGAAAGCTATAGGAAATTCAACTTGGAGTAAGGGAAAAAAGCTTCCTAACAAGTAGATCTAAAAGTGTAACAGGCTGCTTGGAAATAGTGAGCTTTTCGTCTTTCAAGTTTTCATGCATATATTGGATGGAAACCTGTTGGGAAGATAGTAAAAAGGCTTCTCAGTAGGGATGAGACAAGGTGGAGTCTAGGGTGCTTTCCAAAAATCCTTAGATCTATAATTCTGTCAAGGCCAAATAACCTCTCCAAGGTCTCAGAACTAATTAATAGTGGGACTTTGAAGGGATGAATCCCAAATCCCCACATTCCTTTTACAGGTTCCTTCCTGATGCTTTCTGAGTGGCTTGGGAGTTAGGAGTTGCAAACAGTGATCATCTGACTGAACAAACTTTGAACAGAAGAACCATTTTAGGGGCTGGGGGCTCTGTCAAACACAAATATAATTTAGCTTCATTCCACGTGGGGTGATCAGGTCTTTGTCCCAGTGTGCCAATACAAGGAGGAGGGCACCTTCCCTGTATGGACAACTCACTCTCTCTGTGGCTCTATTGGTCTCCACTTCCAACTCACTCTCTCATTGTTAAAGTACCTTTCTCATCTAAGACTGTACTGGACTGTGTGGGTGAGGGGCTGCCTTCACTTCAATTATATTCAAAATCATACTGTGTTCTATCTCCCTGTCCCCCTCTCCTACAGAGAAATTTGCCTTGGGAGCAAGAATTCATAGGGACACAGCATTTGGAGCGATGGAAGAAGCATTTGAAGCCATGTAATCCAACCCTCTGATTTTACAGAAGATGGACACAATGGTTAGTGAGCTGTTCAGTCACATAACTAATAAGTGTCTGCCACAGAAAGCTCCTGACTCTAAGTTCAGTGCTCTATTCACTAAATCACAGTACCTTCCCATTCCTACCCACAATTCTCAGTCCCTAGTTACTCCTCTGGCCATGACATTGTGGAAGTCTTTGTGCAGTCTAGAAAAGTCTAATGGGCTTTATTCACACATCTTTTGTCTCTGGCAATTTTAAATAAAAGCATGTTCAGTGTCTCACCATAAATCAAAGAGTTTTAACACTTAGTTCACATTTAATTCAATTTCACAAACATTTATTAAGTATTATGTGCAAGACACTGAACTCTAAGAGATAGGAGTTCCAAGAACAGTGGGACCAGGTCATGCGAAGTCCCCTGTGGTGCATATTTCCCCCTGCTCCCCAATTTATCACAAATAATGGTTGTCATTTATCTTTATTGAATGGTTCTTGGGTTGATCTGTTTCTGAGACTGATGCTCAATGGGATCATTTGGCCACTGAGCTTTTTGAATGTTTTCTTGAGACAGATCTGACCCTTTCTCTGTTCAGAACTCACTCGGCTGGAGTGCCAGCCAGGAAATGATTTTGTCTGATAGTCTCTGACCAGGGGATCACAGGCACCTGGAGTGCCTGGATGCACAGAAAGATCTGCCAGGTGAGCCAGTCTTTCTTAGCTGCCATTAGCCTTGGGCACATCCGTTCTTATCTTCCTCATATCAAACAGTGTGGCCTACCCCTAGGAGACAGGCATTGGGCCTTTGGACAGCCGTCTTTGATCCCTCTCCAAGTCAATACACAGCTGGCAACAGCAACCTGAGGAGAACTGGTCTATATGGAGCCTTCCTACAGGACTTTGTTGTATTTATAGACACCTTTTCCTTGGAACAATCAAGAACTTAAAAATGAAAATTACTGACCTTTCAGCTCATGCATAATTAAGGCAAGTTCTAATGTTGTCCATGTAAATAATAGATGGCCATTGTGTGGATCAATGCCATCTCTTGTTGAATGAGAAACATTTTTAAGTTAAAGAATTGTACCTTTAATAGGGAAATTTGATGCGCTAGCAACTACTGGTTGATCTTTGTACATTTTTCAATTGCAAATTGCACTTTAAAAATGCAAACAATTATTAATATTGATTTGGACTAAAACAATATTGAATTTCAATATATTTTTAGCTCTTTTATGAATTACCCTGTGGAGTCAGGGTGATTATGATAAAAGAGTATTTGTACGCTCAATTTCTTTGCAGTGAGAAACCTTGAAAAGGGTTAGATATGTTCACACAGATAATGAGTGGTGGAGGGACAAGAAGACTATCTTAAAAGTTCCTACACATAATGAATCAGCTTTCCATTCAATATATATAGCATATGGGTTTCCCACTTGTCTCTTCTTTACTGTACATATGTCCAAACTAATTCTGGAGATTGTAATGGTAAGCATCTTCACCAGATGTAGTCTACAAAATAGGAAGGGTGCCTTTAATTAGAGAGGTATGGAGTGTTCTGGTGTATTCAAGGCACTGAAATCCAGAATCAAAAAGCCCCAGAATTTCAGGGGTCATCAACTTTAACCTGTGCATAAACATAAATTGCCTCTACAACATCCCTGATTAATGATTTTTCCAACCTCTGCTTGGAGACCTCCATCAACAGGGAATTTTTTATCTCCCACAGCAAGTCATTCCCTATACTGAGTTAAAATTTTCTCTCTTAAACATTTACCTATTTATTGCTCCCCTTGCACTTTCTGAGGAACAGAAGAAAAAAGTCCCAAAACTTCCATCTTGCAATTTCTGAATTGAAGAGAAAATTCTGGGAAACTCTTAAGTGTTCCAGGAAAAGAAAAGATAGGCACTTCTGTACATCGATATAACCGCCTCCCCAGAAATATTTAACCCATCAGTGTCTCACAGGAGAGATACTTAAGAAACACTCATTGATTTTGATTTCCAGTTTGTACAAGGTGGGATGGTATGTGATCTGAGAGGCTAGTTTTCTTCGAAAGCCCACCTATGTGAATGTGCTCCAAGCTGCCTTTCATGGGATTCAGCAAACATGACATGCTACAAAGTCAATATAAAGAATTTGTTTTGCTTGACTATGCATATTTTTTAGAATGGAGTCCTGATTTTTGTTCATTAATCTTTTAAATAGGTGGAATCAATTTTTGTTCATTAAAATTTTTTAAATAAATAAGTAAAACAATCCTTAGACTATCCCAGTGACCGGGAGCTAGAATAGGTAGATAGAGTCCTCTGATTTCTACATTCAACACTTATCCCTGTGGCCTTAAACTTTATTTTGGACCAAACTTTTCTGAGGATTCAGAGTGACACTACCTCTTTACTCTGTAGCTGGTCTCTATGAAGGAGTTTTCAGTTACCATGGAATTCCAGAGGAGATAAATGAAGACAAAAACAAAGAGCTACAGTAGGACTCAGGAGGTGTGAGTTCTAGTCCCAGTTCTGCCATGATCCATCATCTGCAGTCATTATTTATGAAGGATTTATGATACAATCAACACTGACCAGCAGTGTATTCTTAAGTAAGCCACTTTAACTTTTGGAGCTAATGTTTCCTTATCTTCAAAGAGAAATCATGATAGCTCCCTAGCTCTACCTCACCGTGGAGAAGAAATTAATTAATGAAAGAGTTATTCATCCTTCCTTTTCCAAGACGATATTTGACATCACTGGGTGGTTCACTTGACTAGTGAATTTGATTGAAATAAAACAGAAGTGCACAGTCATCGCCCACACTTTCTCTTTTTTTTTGTTTCCTTAGTCATTTCATCTTTCTTTTTTATTTCTTACAGCTTTTTCATTTTCAAAGCACGTGCAAAAATAGTTTTCAACATTCAACTTTGCAAAACCTTGTGTTCCCAGACAATTTTCAGATGACGAAATTAAAACTATTTCCACTCATATGAAAGAGTGTTCCAAATCACTATAGATCAGAAAAATTCAAATTAAGACAACTCTGAGATATCATTACACACCTGTCAGATTGGCTAAGATGACAGGAACAAATAACGATGAATGTGGGATGGAATGTGGGAAAACTGGGACACTGATGCATTGTTGGTGGAGTTGTGAAAGAATCCAACCATTCTGGAGAGCAATTTGGAACTATGCCCAAAAAGTTATCAAACTGTGCATACCCTTTGACCCAGCAGTGCTGTTATTGGGCTTATATCCCAAAGAAATACTAAAGAGCGGAAAGGGACCTGTATGTGCCAAAATGTTTGTGGCAGCTCTTTTTGTGGTGGCCAAAAACTGGAAAATGAATGGATGTCCATCAATTGGAGAATGGTTGGGTAAATTATGGTATATGAATGTTATGGAACATTATTATTCTATAAGAAATGACCAGCAGGAGGAATACAGAGAGCCTTGGAGAGACTTACATCAACTGATGCTGAGTGAAACGAGCAGAACTAGGGGATCATTATACACTTCAACAATGATACGGTATGAGGATGTATTCTGATGGAAGTGTCTTCAACATAGAGAAGAGCTAATCCAATTCCAATTGATCAATGATGGATAGAATCAGCTACATCCAGAAAAGGAACACTGGAAAATGAGTGTAAACTGTTAGCATTATTTTTGTTTTGTTTTGTTTCTCTTCCCAGATTATCCTTCCTTTGCAACAACAACAAAAAAAAATCGGTTCTATACATATATATTGTACCTAGGATATACTATAAGATATTTAATATGTATGGGAATGCCTGTCATCTAGGGGAGGGGGTGGAGGGAAGGAGGGGAAAAACTCGGAACAGAAGGGAGTACAAGGGATAATGTTGTAAAAAAAATTTACCTATGCATATGTACTGTCAAAGAAAATGTTATAATTATAAAAATTAATAAAAAACAAAAATAAAAAAAAACAAAACCTTGTGTTCCCAAAATTTTTTTTCCATCCTTTCCCATTTCCCTCTCCCCCATACAACAAGAATGCAATATAGGTTAAACATGTGCAATTCTTCTAAACATATTTCCACATTTAAGTAGGATGAGATTTCCAGCACCATTCTGTCTAATTCATAGGTGCCCAAGAATTTCCCCTACACCACACCTGACAAGTGCTCATCTAGTCTTTGCTTGAAGACTTCTTGTGAAGGGAAACCCATGATCGTTGTGAGGCAGGTGACTCAAATTTTAAAAGGCAGGTCCTTTTAAATAATTCTAACTCTACTAACAATGTTAACACCTTAGTTCAGGCAATGAAGCTCTCTTCTGGACCATGGCAATAGCCTCCTGATTAGATTTCCTAACTCTCCTCTCTCTCCATTTAGTCCACCATCCACCTTGCTGCCAAAGGGACTTTCCTTAGGCACAGGTTTGACCATGTCATTCTCCTACTCAAAAACTCTAGTGACTATTACCTTCAGAATAAAATATAGGTTTCTTTGTTTAGTTTAGTTTTAGTTTTTTTGTTTTTAAACAAAAATGACTTGTCCAGGTCACACAGCTAGGAAGTGTTAAGTGTCTGAAACCAGAGTTGAATTCAGGTCCCTCTGACTTCAGGGCTGGTGCTATATCCACAGCTGCCCCAGAGTTTAGTTTTTAAAGCCCTTTCCAACCTATCTTTCCAAGCACACTGGGGCATTACTTGCCATCCAACACAATGGGGATCTGGCCATATTGATCTTCTGACTGTTCCTCCATTTCCCATCTCTGTGACTTACCTCTGACTGTCCCTTACGCCTAGATACATCCTTCTCTTTTCTATCTCATACAGCCCCTTTCTTCCTTAAAAATATAGCTGAAGCACTGCTTTCTACATGAAATCTTGTCTGAGCCCCCCAACTGCTGATATTCTCCCTCTCTCCCTTGTATTTAACTACTTTGCATTTATATTTATTTAATTTTTATTTATCATGAAGAATATATACACATATGTATATATTTTGTGTGTATGTACTTGTCTCTTCTACTAGAATGTAAACTCTGCAAATAGGAATCACTTCATTTGCTCTATCCATATCCCAACTTGCTAGCACAATACCTGCTACATAATAGGCACTTAATTAATACTTGTTGATTGATTGATTGAAGTTTGTTAGAGACATCAGGTCTAAATCTGACTCTTTTTAACCTCTACCCATGGGTCCTAGTTCTGTTCTTTGGGCTCAGCAGAATAAATCTTTCAGGTGACATTTTTTTTTAGATACTCGAAGACAGCTATCATTTTCCCCCTAAATCTTCTCTAATCCTCATATGGCATGAATTTGAGCCTTGAAAGATGAGAAGGATTTTGACAGGCAGAGATGAATAAAGAATATATCCCAAAGATGGGGGAAAGCCTTTATGAATGAATGGAGTAGAAAATGGTGGTCAAGGCTGAGGAAGTCTCTTCTGGTTAGAACAAAGTCATAGGAGGACATGATATTGCAAGGAAGAAAAAGGCAATGAATGTAGGTAAACACTTAAGTTGTATATTTTATTGAGAGGATCATTGGATGTCATTGTAGACACTTCTGCAATAACTGTGGGCCCTTCTCACTGGGACAGCTCCTACACTGAGCTTTTTCTCCATAGGCAAGGGATGCAAGATAAGGACAAGGAGCACTTTTCCTATGAGGTAAGCAACAGCAAGAGTAACGTTAGAATCAGAGACACAGATTGATCAGGTGTAGAATTGACTGTGATTTCTAAAATAACTTTATCTCTGATTTTTAAGGTTTACCAGCACAGAGAGATTCAGTCACATACATTTCTGTGCTGGACAATAAAGATCTCCCAGAATTGTCTTCGGATGAGTGCTCACATTAGGAAATCACTTCAATTACTCCAAGAAACCTCTGCATGGTTCTAAAAACACAGGACCAACTAGAATATGGATGGTTCAGTAGTCCAAAGGGGCCTGCAGAGAGAGATCATTGGACTGAAGGAATCTGCAGAACTATGCAGGTATTTTAGTCACAGCTGTGGATTTCTTGGACTGGGACCCAATCATTAAAAGAAGCCATCTGAGTTTAGGAAAGATTAGACTGACCAGACAAAATAATCTATGAGTACCAATTAACCTTCTATTGTTAAAATAAAAAAAAATCATGCTTGGAATGATTAGCCTGACAGAAACAAAGCATCCAGCATTCTGTTCCAAAATCTAGTTGTGAAGGTAGATATTGATTGAGAAATAATTTGTGAGTCATGATTAGGGAAAGGCTGAAGTCATCTAGGATAATGATGAGTCTAGTCCCACTGGTCCCATCACTGACAATTATCCTTAGGGAATTTTTCTGTTTTTAACAAATTTGCTAAGTACCCTCATAAATGCTCTGACAAGGGGAATTAAGCTTCTGCCAGGGCCCTATTTTCTAAAGACAGTATCATTCAGTTTTCTATCGCATTCCTACTGTATGCAGTGCATGTGGCTAGGTGCTAAGGAAGAAACAAAGTTTAGATAATACAGTCCCCTTCCTCAAGGAACTTACCCTTCAGTGTGTATGTATGTATGCAGGCAGAATACTAACTGAGGAGTGAATAGGACAGTATTGTTAAGAAATAGTTTGGTATGTGTTGGTACAATATAGATACTGATACAGGTAGACTTATGAGTGTCTATACCTCTATCAGTCCCATGTCTCCCTACAGACATATATATACACCACATTCACATACATAATCAGACATCTATAAACAATTATGAGTCCATGGATTCTAACACAGACAGACACACAGACCCACTGTCCCCCATCTGGCTGGGTGCCAGCATGCTCAATTTTTAAGCCTTCCAGCTTTGCAGGATTCTGCAGGAGGCTGAGTCTGTCTTGTCCAATGTGGCTAGAGAATATGTTTTTACACACACCAGCAAATAAATGCAGGGATACAATAAATGGCACACGCTCCTACTTGTTCCACAACCACTTGGTTCACATCACAGTGCCCCCTGACTTTTTCAGTAAGTCAAAGTACAAAACAGAATCTACTTATTATTAGTACTGTTTGTTTGATGACAACCAATGACATCACCAAGCTGGGTAAATCATGGATGATGGGTAGAGAGATGTCTTGACTTGAACACAATTGGAACTCAGTGAGGTGGAGCTGCACCAGATTGTTAGCCTCACTCTTCCTTCCTGAGCTGTCCAGCAGCAGGACAAAAGTCAAGATGACTGGGGTGGGTCGGGATGCAGTGGATGACCGTGGCATCTTCAGCCTCTGTCTAAGCTCTAAGTGTTCCATGAGACCTGCTCAGCTGTTTTCATGGCCGTTGGAACAAGTTCTCATCTAACCATTCAGTCAGGGAGAGCAGAGCCCCTGGTAGGGCCTGACAAGCCCCTCTCAGGCCTGCTCATCCACCCGACTTCAACCAGCTGTGGAGTTTGTGTGGTCACAGGTGGAGGGAGAAACCATGCAGAGGGTAACAGGCAGACCTCAAGTGAGTAAGGGATGGCTACCCCAAGAGGGGACACTGTCTGCTCGGCAATACTGGAAGTATGTCCTTCAAGGCTTCTTAACCAATCAGATCCTTAATTTTAGATCTAGAATCAATCAATCACTCAACAAGTCCTAACAAGTATCTATTATATTCCAGCAACAGTTACAAAGAACAAGGAAATGCTCCTACCTTCAAGGAGCTTACATTCAATTGGGGAGAAAACAAATATAAATATAAGTATATGCAAAATAAATACTGGCTAATCTAGAATGAGGGAAAAAGTAAAGGAAGTCACCAGAGGCTGTGAAGTATCAAAAAAATCTTCAAGCAAAAGGTGGGATTTAAATTGAAAATTAAAAGAGAATAAGGATAGTAGAGAGAGGGAGAGCTTTATAGGTATGGGGGCAGATTTGGAAAAGAGAGAGGACATTAAAATCAATCTGGCTGGACCACAAAGTGAGTGCAGGGAAATGTGAAATAATATTATTGGAAAGGTAATTTAGGATCAGATCATAAAAGCTTTCAGATGTCAAGAATTTATATTTTATCTAGAGATACTAAGGAGCCATTTGAACTTGTTGAGTAGGGGGATGGCATTGCCCACCCATACTTTAGGAAAATTATCAGAAAGAGAAGAGAAACTTGAGGCAAAGAAGCCAATTCAGAGGTTATTGCTAAAAAAAAAAAAAAAAAAAAAAAAAAAAAAGTTATCGTAAATGGTTCAGACAGAAAGTGGTAAGAGACTGAACTAGTATGATGGTTATGTGAGTGCGGAAGAGATGTAACCTTTCTCACTTTACAGGAGGAAACTGAGGCCCAAGTTACAAGAAAAATAACTTGGCTCAAGATTCCACAAGGTTAAGTAACACAGTTAAAATTCCAATTCAACTCTGCTGAAACCAAATCCACTATACCACACTGATTCTCAGTAGCTCTAAGGATTCAGGTTACAAGTACGGGCAGAGTGTGGAAGTGAAGTAATTGGTAATAACCAGTGTGAGGAAGTGAAAATAGAGCTCAATGTCCCTGGAGCCCATACTCAGGCTGCTTGAAATCCATAGTGAGAAGCTCATGTCTCTCCCCCCCAAACACTGGGAAAAATAGCTCAGGAGATCCACACTCTCTCATGTTGGTGGTAAGCTTTGAGGTAACTGGCACTTGGGGGATTTGATGGAAGTGAGAATTAGCTTCCTATGTGTAATGCCATCTGTTCCAATTCTGAGAGACTCTTGATTATAAGAAAACTTTTACCATCTCAACTCAACATTTTCTGCAAAGGTTCATTGACTGAACTTATTTTGGATTCACCATCTTTTTCTCTTATTGTTAAAATAAACTTTCAGGAACAGTTCACCTAATTCAAGCCCTCTCCTAGGCAAGAATCCTCTTTTTGGTATCCTTGAAATAGTCATCCATCCTGTTTGAACATTTCCAGTGAGTTCACTATCCATAAGGTACAACAGCGGTATAAATTTAAAATGAAATATAGCCACTAAACTTTCCATAAGATTGTCTGCAGCTTGCATATTAACATTATCTGTATTCTATTATATTTTTAATCATTTTGTTAAATATTTTCTGATTACACATTTATCTGGTTTAGGCAGCACTGAGGATTATTGGGAAGAGCATTATGAGTCTACACATATTTAACACTTCTGGAATACAGACATAAGTAGGGCAAGCCTATCAGGGGATCAATGTCCTTCTCAGGACAGATCATAGGAGTACTGGGTCATGGTTTAGAACTGAAAAGCAACTTAACAGTTCAGGAAACCCGGGGGCCAAAACATTGGGTGATTTGCTCAAGACCCAAGAGGTACAAAGAGAAAGCACCTGAACCCAAGGATTCTGATTCCAAATCCAGTGTTCTTTCTTCTCTAGTTTGTGTATTTTCTCTCCTATACAATAGCAAAGTATCTTCTATAAGGTACCACTCCCCTGATACTTCCTGGTCATCATTGCTCCCTGTTCACTTGCTAAGCCTCAGTCACCCCAAATCTGACAATATTGCCTCACTCATCCAGCCTTACCTCCAATGTCCTATCCTTCTAGTGCTCCTCTATCAAGGGTCCATCAACCATTATCAATTCCTGTTTTAAATACAATTGAGAAGGAAGTAGGGGGAAGGGAGGGAGAAAAACTTAGAACACAAGGTTTTGCAAGGGTGATTGTTGAAAACTATCTTTGCAAATATTTAGAAAATAAAAAGCTATTACAAAATTTTAAAAATTAAATACAATTGAGTCTCAGGGATGAACCACTTCCTTTCCCAAACAACTGCACCAAGAATTGATCTCTCCATTGCCTCCCATGACATTGTCTACCACCACTCACCTACTGCTTGCTGACTCTCACCCAGGTGAAAGAATTTTTGCTTTTTGCTCTTCACTGTTGGACAGCTCATGGATTTTTTTTTTACCTCTTGCTGAGCTTGGATGAGCCTAGGACCACAGGTTTATGGATGTAAACACACTATAGAAGATCCAGTGTAAGGGGAGGAAGGGAAGGGAGGATCAAGAAAGATTTCTTGTAATATGGGATTTAAGTTGGGACCAGAAGACAGAAACGCCTAAGAGTAGAGATGAGGAAGAAGAGCATTATAGGCATAGGGGACAGCCAGTGAAGCTAACTATAGTCAGGAAATGGAGGGTCTTGTTCAGGAAACAGCAAGAAGACCAGTGTCATTGAATCACAGAACAAGTAAAGTGAAAAAGATTGGAAAGGTGTGCTTCTGTCCTACCAGGTTGTGCAAGGTTCTGAACAACAGAGAATTTTATGTTTGATTCTGAAGGCGATGGTGAGCCAGGGAAGTTTACTGAGTAGGAAGTGGGGTGATACACTGGGAGCTCTTACTTTAGAAAAAATCACTTTGATGGAGTTCTGGAGTGGGCAGAGGCTTGAGTCAGAGCAATCAATGTGTAGAAGACTATTTCAAAAGTCCAGGCGTGAGGCGATAAGGGCAGGATTCAATGGACGACCCAGGTATCTTCAAAGTCTGACCAGGTTCTGAGTGTTCCACAGCACGGACTTCAGGCGCCTTCTCAGCCATTGGAACAAAATGTGTCTCATCCACCTAGACTACTGAGGAAGTCTTCCTGTGCTTGAACTAGACATCCTAATTCTGCAATGGGCCTGAAACCTGGCTTAGCAGGTCTACTGACAAGGTTTCACCGTGTGTGCTACAGGTAAAAACAGAGTGCCAGGTGATACTAAAAGTGGATGGGCAGCCCTGAAAAGGGCTCAGCAAGCCCTCACACCAGAGTCCTCCCTGAACATCCCATACACCCAGGGCATATGTAGGTAATGTTATGAAGGTAAAATCAATAGAACCTGCCTACAGATTGGATATGAGGGATGACAGAGTGACGAATCAAAGATGATCCCTAGTATGTGAGCCTGAATGACAGAAGAATGCCTTTGAGAGTAGCTTCAGAAGTGGGGCAGCTAATGAATTCAATTTTAGACCTGCTGGGTTAAGATATCTAAAAGACACCCAGTTCAAGATGTTTAATAGGCAGTTGAAGATGTGATTCTGAAAGATAGGAGAGAGTTTGGGAATCTGAGAATCAGAATAAAGATGATAGTTGAATTTATAGGGAGTTAATGAGCTCACCAAGTGAAATAGTATAGAGGAAGAAGAGAAAAAGACCTTGAGAGAGTCCGGGGGAACCCCCATTATTAATTGTTGTGACCAGATGAAAATCCAACAAAAGAGACTGAGAAGGAGCAGTCAGGCAGGAAAATAACAAGGTGAGAATACTGTAATGCCAGAAAAATCTAAAGAAACAAGAGTATCAAGGCAAAGAGGGTGATTGACATTGTGAGAGCTTTCATGAGGTTCAAATATGAGGAAAGTTGAAAAAAAGTCATTAGATTTGACAATTAGGAGATTGCTGTTAACTTTGGAGAGAGAAGATTCATTTGAATGATGAGATTGGAAACCAGATCGCAAAGACTTAAGAAAATAGTGAGAGGAAAGGAAGTGAAGTCATCAATTATAGATGGCTTTTTCAAGGACTTTGACCACAAAAAGGAGGGACCCTGAGACAATAGCCAGCAGGAATTAATGAATCAAATAAGGACTGTTTAAAGGTGGAAGAGATATGGACACATTTGTTGGTAGGAGGGAAAGAGCTGGTAGACAGGGAGAGCCTGGAGATGAGTGCAAGAGTGAGAATGATAGAGGGGATAATCTTCTGAAGATGAGATGAGATGGGATCACTTGTGCATGAAGAAGAGCTTGCCTTGACAAGAAGGGCTACCTCTTCATATAAGATAGGTCAAGAAGTTTAAGAGGAAAGGTATCCCACCTGAGTGATGTGAGATGAGAAAGGGAAAAAGAGGGGGATCTTGACAAATGGCCTCAATTTTTTCAGTAATATACTTAGGAAACAACATTCTTAACTGAAAAAAATGAGTGGGATAAGGGAGCTATGGAAGGTTTGAAGAGGGATAAAAAGTTTTGTAAAAGCTATTTGAGTACAGTAAGCCAGTTAAGAGAGTTTAAATGGATTGCCTTGTCTACAGTTGAGATTGCATAACATAACTTTGTACTGAACACAATCAACAGCATTTTCTAATTTACTCTAGTTTTGCTCAGCAACATGTGAATTGGGATGAAGACAGTAAATGGTAGGTCATACAATGCTTTGTCGTGGCAGGGCAAGTTTGGAAATAAGATATGGAATGGAGGGCCTGGAGAGAAGAGCTAAATTGGTTCACTATGGTGTCAAGATGACCAGGTATAAGAACACTAGTACCTCCCTGATTCTAGATGCAGATGCCTCTGTTAAAGCCTGGAATCACTGGGGTTATTTTTGTTGTTGTTTTTGACTCATGTTGCAATTCATGAAAACTCCCAGGACATCATCTAGCCTGTCTCTCCCATCCTTAATTTATGTAGTTGGCTTTTTAAAAACTAAATGCAATGTGAGACACACAAACACACACACATAGAGAGAGACAGAGGTTGATTTTACTGGTAAAATGGAAATGGAAAGATCATCAGCTGAAGAGTTCAAATTTTACTTCTGACTATATCCCTCTACATAATGGGAAAATCCCTCAACATCTCTTGCCTCAGTTTCTTCATATGAAAAATGAGGGAGTTGGACTAGCTGGCCCCCAAGGCTACTTGTAGCTCTAGATCTGAGCTCCTAGGAGCCTTCTGAAGTGAAGGGCCCGCCCGCCTGTGCCACAAATGTTTTCTCTATTCCTGCCCTATATGCCTTCCTGGCACATCTCTCTAGAGACCCTTGGGAATTTGAAACTAATTTTCCACCATCATTAGTGATGGAAATATCTTTGTGCTGCCTTTCATTAGAGCCAAACATGGGAATGAGAAAAAAAGAGAACACACTCACAATCTCCTCTCACTGGTAAAAGCCATATGCAAATAATTAACTGAGGCATGGAACAATAATTAAAACTTCCACAAAACCTCCTCATTAAGGGAAGCTGTGTCTAAGCCAAGGGAGAGGTTGGCAAGGGCCCCTCCCCCACAGTGCACAGATGGTTCATTGTGGCCCAGGAGGAAAGGGCCCCTATATTCCATCACTGCAGAAGAGCTTAGCCAGGCTCTGCTCCCTGGCAAAGGGACTAGCAGACTGCCTCAGCAAGAGAGGCTGGGGTCATTTCTGGAGCTGTGCTCTCAGCTCACTCTCTGATGATGTAAGAAGAGTCACATTCTGCAACGTGGGGTGGGTTCCCCGGTGTGGAAGCATCGGAGCCAGTCAGATACAGCTCACCCCCCAGCCTCCTCTAGGGGCTTTGTTTTACAAGTACAGAGGGAGGTGGGAGAACGCACATCTTTCACAGTATATCTTGCTGTCACCTGTAACACACAGCTGAACTTGCCTTGCCTCCCCGAGCGGTGAAACAATTTGGAGCAAGTGAAGAATAAGATCCTTGATTTTATTTGTGTGGCCAATGCAGGATCAAGATTGACGAGTCTGAAGCAGCATAGTATGCCATCATACCCGGACTGACAGTTCCAGGGATTCACATCTCAGCTTTCATACTTTACTACAGTATGAGCTTATTAAGAGCACTCTGTGCCTCAATTTCCCCAATAGTAAAATAATGACAGTGATATCTGCAATATATGTGTCAGGCCCATAGCAAGAATCCAATGAGATTATGGTTCACAACTTACTTCACATGCATTAAGTTCTATATACATGTCAGTGATGCTTTTCATTGTAATTTATATGGAGTCACATGCTGTCCAGGAGCTGGATTCAAATTCTCATTGTGCTACCTTGAGCAAATTATCTCAGCAGATCTGGATCATCATTTGGAAAACGAGGGACTTGGGCTGGATGAATGCTCAAAGTCACTTCAATTGTAAATTTATAACAGAAGAATCTGATCCATTGCTATCCAAAGGTCATGAAGGAAGCAAGCTTTCTAGTTATGGGAAGCAGAGCAGTGATATGGAACAGTGGATACTGCCAGCAAGATTGAGAGATGTAGAAAGAAGGGACCAAAGTGAGAATTCATGGGAGATACTATGCTTGTCCCTCCCTGTACTAAGATCAACCTAAGCTAATCATCATTTACTTACTCCTATACCAGGCACTGAGCTAAGTTCTGCATTTACCAAGAAAAAGAAAAGCAGTCCTCGTCCTCATCCTCAAAAACCTTACTTTCTAATGAGGAAGAGAACATGCATTTAAATAGCTGCATACTAGATGCATTCCGAGTAGATGGAAAGTAACTTAGAGGTGAAGAGATAGAACAGGAAACCTACTCTGCTAAGGGTAATTCTTGAGCTGCATTGTGAAGGAAGCTGAGGATTCTAAAAGTTGGAGGCAAGGTGGGATGCAATCTTGACAAGAAGGACAATCAATCAAAGCCATAATGATGGGAGACAAAGAGGTAGGAAGAGTAAATAGATCAGTACGGTTGGCCTGTGGAGTGTTTGAGAACAGTAGAATGTAAGAAAATTGAAAGAGCAGGAAGAGGTGAAATTGAGAAAAGCTTTAAATGCCAAACAAAGGATGTCCTGCTTGAGTCTGAGGTAGTAGGGGATCACCGGAATTTGCTGAGGAGATAGTAGAGTCTTAGCCATTCTGAACAGTGTTTTCCATTCAGGGTCCACACCATGGAGGCAGTAAGTGATGTTTCTTCTAGGACAGAGGAACTGGGAGAGCATTTTTTTTGTCTGGATTTAGAATTGGATGCTTGGAATGTGGCTCTTAAGTTCTGCATCTCGAGTCTGAATGCAGCAGACTCCCATGTAGAAACTAAAGAGATAAGACAGGCCATTAGGAAGTTCAGGGATGGGGCTAGCCCCAGATGTTTGATTTGAAAGTCCACAGACATCCCCAGCTGAGTGCAATAAATTGTTTGGAGATTTTTGCCTGCTCAGACTTTTTGGGTTTGCATCCTACTTTCCCTCCCCTTTACTGATTTACTACTATTTAGCTCATATCTCTTATTGCATCTCTAGATAAACAATAAAATGAAGGCAAAAATAATTATTTACTATATATAAAATCTGGGGGAAAGATCATAGCTAAAGTCACCTTTAACAATCACTAAAACTACTGACTTCTTAGTTCTGGAAACACAGTCCTGCCATTCATTCTTCTCAGGTTTCTAATTTCCCAAAATATTCATATTTCTTTGCAAAATAAGAGTTAAACCCAGTTCTCTCTCTTTCCTATTTTCAGCCTGCATATTTAAAAGTTAAGCTTTCAATCTCTTTATATATTCCTTATGTCCAGACATTTAAATTGTTACTCCAAGAGCAATTTGGAACTATGCCCAAAGAGTGATCAAACTTCATACCCTTTGACTCAGCAGTGTTATTACTGGGCTTATATCCCAAAGAGATCCTAAAGGAGGGAAAGGGACCCACATGTGCAAAAATGTTTGTGGCAGCCCTTTTTGTAGTGGCTAGAAACTGGAAACTGAGTGAATGCCCATCAGCTGAGGAATGGCTGAATAAATTGTGGTACATGAATGTTATGGAATAAAGAAGTGACCAGCAGGACGATTTTTGAGAGGTCTGGAGAGACTTACATGAACTGATGCTGAGTGAAATGAGCAGAACCAGGAGATCATTATACATGGCAACAACAATATTATACGATGATCAATTCTGATGGACGTGGCCCTCTTCAACAATGAGATGATTCAGACCACTTCCAATGATCTTTTGATGGAGAGAGCCATCTGCAACTAGAGAGAGGACCATGGAAACTGAGTGTGATGCAACACAGCATTTTCACTCTTTTTTGTTGTTGTTTGCTTGCATTTTTTTCTGGTTTAATATGATTTTTCTTGTTCAGCAAGATAATTGTATTAATGTGTGCATATATCAGATTTAACACATATTTCTACCACGTTTAACATATATTGGACTACTTGCCATCTAGGGGAGGGGCTGGGGAAAGGGAGGGCAAATTAGAACACAAGGTTTTGCAAGGGTTGCTGTTTTAAGAATTATCCATGCATATGTTCTGAAAAATAAAAAGCTTTAATAAAGAAATAATAAATAAATAAATTGTCACTCCAAGATGCCCTTCCCTTTTAAAGTTGCAGGAGATGTATTTGCCATCTCTTTAAGAAATGCTATTGAATCTAGTATTAGATATGTGTTCTATATAAACCTAAATATGATCATGTTATCTTTATTAAAGTATAAGCTTTTTGTGGACAGGAACCTTTTTATGCTTTTGGTTTTATATTTCCAACCTTTAGCACAACAGCCTGGCATGTAATAAGCATTTAATAAATACTTCTTTTCCTAGTTGACATGTACAGTGGAAAGAGCACTGGATTTGGAGTCAGAGGATTTGATTTCAAATCCTAACTCTATTCACTATCAGTGGGACTTTGTAGAAATCACTTGATTTCTCTAGACCTAAATTTCCTGATATGTAAAATGAGAAAACTGGATTAGTTGACATTTAAAATGCCCTCTATTGACTTACATCAACTGATGCTGAGTGAAAAGAATAGAACCAGAAGATCGCTGTACACTTCAATACTGTATGAGGATGTATTCTGATGGAAGTGGATATCTTCAACATAAAGAAGATCCAACTCACTTCCAGCTGATCAATGATGGACAGAAACAACTACACCCAGAGAAGGAACACTGGGAAGCGAATATAAATTGTTAGCACTACTGTCTATCTACCCAGGTTACTTATACCTTCGGAAGCTAATACTTAATATGCAACAAGAAAAAGGTATTTACACACATGTATTGTATCTAGGTTATATTGTAACACATGTAAAATGTATGGGATTGCCTGTCATCGGGGGGAGGGAGTAGAGGGAGGGGGGGATAATTTGGAAAAATGAATACAAAGGATAATGTTATAAAATGCCCTCTATTTCTAAATCTATGACCTGTCTCCCCAGTTTCTGATATTAGCTCATTGTACTTCATTTCTGACTCCCAACTGTTCTAGATTTATCTTCTCCCTACTCTCCATGCAGGGCCAGAGTCCATCAGAACCCATGGAATTTGCTTACCTAACACCAGTCTGTGACTCATCCAGAGATAGAGCAGACAGAACAATACTGGAAAGCAGCAAGCACATGACCAACCACTACTGCTGTTAACAGCAGACTCTAGAGACAGACTGTTTCTCAAAGAGGGATAGGGATGACAGGTGATTGACAGGAAATACAGAATTCACTTTGGGCATTGCTCATCTGCTCCCAGAAAGGAGGAAAAACAAACATGCCTCTTTTTGTTTTTCTTCCTCTGTCTAGTGTGTCCCACATGACTTTGGATGAGTTCTGCTCATCAGTTCTACTATGAGTTGCTTTTCATTGCACTACGAACAATCCAGAGATTGTGAACAGCTTTCTGGAAAGCCTTTCCGCCTGCCTGCTTATGGCTGCCTGTGGGAGGCTAGAAGAATTGGATAAGCAACTCTGACTTCTACTGCCTGGTTAATTCACTGTTGACAGAGCTGTGAATTGGTCCAGCTATTTGGAAATCAATGTAGAATTATGCAAGAAAAGTTACCAGACTTTTCATATTTTTGACCTAAAGATTCCTCCAATGGGGCAGTACCATCCCTTTCCCCAAACAACAAAGTTACTGACAGTAAAAAAAAGATCCAGATGTATAAAAATGTTTGTAGCAGGATTATTTGAAATAACAAAAAGCCAGATACAAAATATGTATCCAACTATTGTGGCATATGAATAAAATAGAATACTACTATGTCATAAAGAATAAGAATAGGAAAAAAATCAAAGAGACAAGGGAAGACTTTTATGGAGTGGTAGAGAACAAAGAAAGCAGAGCCAAAAGAACAATACATACAGTTGCAGCAGCCGTGTAAATAAAATCAACTTGGATAGTCAACATACCGTCAAAGCTTAAGGACACATTCCCTCCCATCCGTTAACAAGCAATAGCTAATTGTTTTAGCATAATGTACTTTGTAGGTGGGTTTGTTTGTGTGTTTGTTGGCAAGCATCCTTTGTAACAAAATAGAACACATCAATAATTAAAAGGGGAGAAAAGAAGTTGCTATTTCTCTATATTGTCTATACCACCCAAGGAGAAGGTGAAGTAGCTGAAGTACTAGATTCATTTTGGGTATCCTACTTTAGGAAAGATGTTGACAAACTAGAGCATATCCAAAGGAAGGCAAAGACATGGAGAGTATCCCAGAGAAGGATTGTCTGAACTGGAGATCCTTCTAATGCTAGGTCTATGATCTCATGGACGTCTAAGATGAGCAGATGAGATGCTTAGCCCAGAGAAGAGATGATTTAGAGACAACACAATAACTGTCTTCAAGTATTTGAAGGGCTTAAAGTTATTCTTCTTGGCCCCAGAAAGAATTAGAAGTGATAAGAGTTAGAAAGAGGCAGATTTTAGCTTAATCAAAAAACTTCTCAAGGATTAGAATTATCCAAAAGTGGAATAATGCCAGAGTAATTTCCTATTAATAAAGTTCTTCAACTGAAGGTCAAATGACTACTTATACTGGATGATATAGAAGGGATGACTTTTCATATAACTGTTAAACTGGATGGTGTCTGAGGTTCCTTATGGTGCTGAGATTCTGTGATTTTGTGGTGGCCATGGTTTGGGAGCATCAGGTAGGCTTCCCTGAAGTGTCCTGGAATGGAAAATTTGGATAGCCAAGCCAAAGCTGTCAAAGATGAATAAGAGCAAGGAACATAACTAGGCAATTAAAAGCATGGTAACAGGGAGAGGTAATCTGGTACAGTGGGGAAAGCCTAGCTCTGAGCCAGGGGACCTGAATTCAAAACCCCTCTTTGATACTTAATATCTCTGTATGACTTTAGGCAAGCTAACAAATCTCCTTGGTCCTCAGTTTCTTCATATAAAATGAAAGGCTGGACTAGATGAACTCTAGGACATCCCTTTCAGCTCTGAATCTATGACCTTGCACTATAATCTAAGGCTTGGGAGAATCAGCAATGAGCTGTAATACCTTCTGAGGAAGCTGGCCACGACTAACCTCCAATAATTACTCAGAGTTCTAGAACATATTCTATTTTTCTTTGTGTATGCACGTAGACTACAATGCCCAGATTTACTTCTGATAATATTCTGCTGTGATGACATAGCTAGCCCTGGTCACCATCACCCTCAAATTCCCAAGAGAAGTGAGAAGATGATAAAAGAGTTCTTAGCTTCCCTAAATGAGTTCAAGACATGAGACTCAGATAAACTACATTACGGACTACTTTCATCAGACCAAATCTAGAGCATCCAACATACATGCTCACAAGTCAGAATATATCCAGAGAAAGTAATATGGATGGGAGTATTGACAGACAAGAATTGACAGAAGGAACTAAGTCTGCTTAGCCTCGAGAATATTTAGTGGAGTCACACTGGCTGGCTTCGAGTATATGAAAGGTTGTCATTGTCGAAGACCTTTTCTGTATAGTCTCAGAAGGCAAAACCAAGAACAATGGGAAGAAGTTGAAGTGATGCTGTCTGGAGGGATGTAAAGAAAATTCTTCCTGACAAGTAGAGCTGTCCCAAAGTAGAAAGGGCTGTTTCAGGAAGTTGTGAGTTTCTCTTTAAAAGTTTTTCAGCAGCCTCCAGCTGAACATTTGTTGGCAGTACAACAGAGGGGATTCCTAATCGGGACTAGTTTGGATAGAGGTAATATCTGAGGTCCCTTTCAACTCTGATTATCATTCTGCAAGTCACATCAGCCATGTCTCCCATGTTAACTAACTCCAGTAACATCCTCTTCAGTAACTTTCTTCAGATCATACTGGTTTCCTTATTAGCAGCTCGGGACTATTGCATATGTCATACAGAGTTGCACCAGAGCAGGGAGAGCCATGGCATGTGTGAACAGTGAGCTGAATGGATAGATCTGCTAAAAAGAATTTAGATCATGCATGTCAAGTCTAACACCAAAGAAAATGCTGTGAGGGCCTTCAAAATGAATGTCTTAACAGAAGAATAAATCTAAGCCAGAAAAAAGCTCCGAGGGCCTTCAGGGTGAGAGAGAACACAACCAGGACAGCCAAGCCCCAGGGCATGGGTCTGCTAAATTCTCAGCCAAGTTCTCTCTGAGGCTGGGGGTAGAGGAAAGAATAACATTTGGTGCAGCATGGTCTCCATTATTGATGAAACCAAGGCAAGTAAACAAGTGGATAATTTTAATTTACTTATTGATCCTTTCCAAGTGAATATTCACATTTATTCCCAATCAGAGCCCATTTGTTTATATTCTGGCCCCCTTTTTCATCAGCTGGATCAATGGCCCTCAGAAGAAAGCATTTAAGGCACATGCAAAGAGGAGAGTATTGATCTCATATGCATGGCTCTGTAGCAGCTGTCTGGAGGAGGCAACTCGAACTCTAAGTGTGTTCTCAAAGTCAAATCCCAGGAAACCAAACCAAGGGCCAACTTCCTGTACTAACCATGGTTCACTTCTAAAGTAAAAATGCCAGAAAAGACACAGATATGTGTATCAGTTGCATTTAACTCACTGTCTTGTCTTGCTCTGTCTGTGAGGCTTCTCTCTTTGTTCTATCTTGCTCTCCGTGACACGCTTGGAACTCATCAAATGCAATTTTCTGCTTCCATCCAGGAGTTTGG
Source organism: Sminthopsis crassicaudata (assembly GCF_048593235.1). Classification (NCBI taxonomy): domain Eukaryota; kingdom Metazoa; phylum Chordata; class Mammalia; order Dasyuromorphia; family Dasyuridae; genus Sminthopsis; species Sminthopsis crassicaudata. The sequence continues at coordinate 473,396,945 of NC_133618.1, forward strand.
GTGGCTTTCTGGCCTGCTGGGGCTGTTATTCAGAGGGTAAGGGTGTGCTAAACACCACAAACACCCTCCAACCAATCCCAGATATTCAGAGATACACCTAAAGCCCAACAGTTGGATTTGCCATCAAGTGGGATTAGAGATGGATGGTACATTCTTCTACCTTGGGGATTTTGACAAGACGAGACTTTTGTGAGGAAGACAGGATTTTAATGGATGTGCATGGCATGGAGGACCAATGCCCAAGAGCTCTGAGCTTCCATCCCTTGGCAACAATCACTCAGATGCAATTTAGGTTAATTCTACTGCACAATATCTCTGCATTCAGAGCAGCCTTCAAAGCCCTGGACACAATATCTGGAAATGCAGAGTCATGGAGACGAATGGGACTTGGGAATCAATCATCCTTTCCCCAGGACTGAAAATCAAAAAACAATCTTCAAATGTCTGGTTTAAAGTGTATGAGGTGATGACCAACTTCCTTTAGACCCTATTGTTTCAGGATAAGATGAAGTGATTTTAAAAAGTACAAATGTTTCTCCTCTTGGATACAGAGGCATAAATCATCAAGTCTTCTGAGCTCTCTCACTCCTATTGATCCCTTCATGAACTAAGTCAGGGGGGTTCAGATATGAGCATGATCTAATATTCCCCTTTGCTTGATTTATAGATTTCTTTACGAATTACTTGGGCATAAAGAAGTCGTGCATTATTCCTTGTGTGCCTGTCAAATTAAAGTAAAATATTCTCATTGACCTTTAAGCCTAAAAAAAAAAATCAGGGACATTTTCCAGAATGTATTAGAGAGATCTGGCCGTTTGATGCCAATTAGAAATTTGTGATTATGAGAGGGGTCTAGCCATTTGTGTTATATGTAATGGTTTAATTTTGCTTTAAAGCATGCAATGGATAGAGAAAAAGCAAATAAACTCTATTATAAATATCATCATGGAAGAAGAGAAACAGAGGGCAATTTAGCCCCACATGTACTTTAATTTATAGAAATGAGCCAGGATTCTAAGATTTCAGCACAGTTCCTTTCTAAGAGGAAAGGAATCTGAGGCAGAAACCAAAAGGGAATGGTGGCTGAGCTTTTGGTAGAGGTTAATGTCCATGCTCCCTTTTACCACTGATAAGTATTTAAGAAGGAAAAAACTCTTGGTAATAAAGAGTATATACCCCTACCCTCCTTGACCAACCCCCCCACACACACACACTCCCCATCCATTAGGGATGGATCAAAGGCTATCTGCACCTAGAATTTTTCCTGATCTTTCCTATGAACTTTGTAACAGCTTGAGTATATTGAGTATATTATACTACATCCTAATGTATATTGTATTTATTTCTTTATCTTCCCTCTTGGACTGGGAACTCTTTGAGGATAAGACCGATGAGTGATTTCTCCTTGGTCACTCCCAGCACTTAGCATATTGTTCTGGATATAGATAAAGGATGCATTTTTAGGAAGGGAAAGAAAGAACTAGGAAAGACGCTTTGACCTATAATGACAGAGTTTGTGACTTGCTGGAAGCTTTGCTAATGTCTCTTTTAGATCAGAGTCTTCTTCCATCTACCCCATCTCTGGGCTGTAGCATCCTCAAGAATTTTCTGTGTAACTCTGTCCAAACAGACTGAATTAACTGCAGAGGCACCCTGTTCTCCTACATTTCAGAGCCTGTCTTCCCTTGTCCCTCTTCTAGCTTCTGAGAAATCAGCAGCAGCAAAGCCATTTCAACAGGGCCTTTATTTCCATCCATTTACTTTATAATCCAAAGCAAACAGAAGCAAGAAGGGAGCTCTCAACTCATTTCTGTGGCTACTTTTCCTTACTTATGGAAAAGTTCACTTTATAGGATATGATTTTAGCCTCTACATGATAAATGTGGAAATATGTATAGAAGAATTGTATGTTTAATCTAAATTGGATTATTTGCAATCTGAGAGAGGGTAGGGAGACAAGGGAGGGAGAAAAATTTGGAACACAAGATTTTGCAAGGGTGAATCCTGGAAATTATCTTTACATATATTTTGAAAATAAAAAGGCTATTATTTAAACTATTTCAGCCTCTAGAGATGCCTATAGAGGCAGCTAGCCTGGAGTCAGGAAGATTTGGATTCATATTTACCCTCATACATTAAATAGATGTGTGACCTTGGACAAATCACTTAACTTCTGGCTCCTCAGTTTCCTCATCTGTAAAATGAGATAATAATAATAATACTTATTGTCCAGGGTTGTTATAAGGATAAAATGAGATAACTTTTGTAAAGTGTTTTGCAAACCTTTAAGTGCTATGTAAAAGCTGGCTCTTTTTGTATTATTGAAAGTAGCCCATATAGCTAAATAGTCTCCTTTGGTTTAGGAAATGATGTTCTGGCTCTGATCATCTAATCTCATTCATGAGCACACAACAGTACACAAACTTGAGGATCAACTGAGATACTTTTGATAAAATGCTTAGTACAGCATCTGGCACTTACTAAAGGCTTCTTCCCTTCCCCATCTTTAAGAATAGTAGAATATGGATGAGTAGCATTTCTGGATACTGAACTTTTCAAGACAGCACATGCCACAGAGTGAGCATGTGAATGACCACCTTGCCAGTTAGCATACCAAAAAAAAAAAGGGCTCCCACTGCATAGACAGAAAGATTTTCCTATTCATAGAATTATAAATTCTAAGAGCTGGAAAGAATTATAGAAGTCACTGTGTTGACTACTACAGACTTCTGTAGATGTTTCCCCCGACTCTTACATCAAGAGTTGTGGCTCCCCTCTTAGGAGTGAGCAGACCAGGACCAGAAGAAGATCCAAATTAGTGAGTACCTATTTTAAAAGGTAGAATATAGAACATAAGTCACCCAGAATTGAAAGTATGGATAGTTTGTCATTTACTATACAGTACTTGGCAAATAGTAAGCATTTAATAAATGCCTATTGATTAACTGATTATACACTGTTGGAAAGTATACTCATATCACAGAACCCTCCAACTGTTATCATGAAAGAATTGCTTTCCCCTGCCCCAGAGTTGAGACAATTGATAGCTCCTTCAAAAGTGACTGCTGCCGTTTTTCAAGGAGTGAAGAGTGAGAGAGAGGAGAGAATTTGGAACTCATAATTTTTTAAAATCAATGTTAAATTTTTTTACATGTAATTTGGAAGTATTTTATTAGAAAGGAAGGAAGGAAGGAAGCAAAAAAGGAAGAGAGGGAAGGAAGGAAGAAAGAAAGGGAAGAGACATAAAGTACTTTTCACAGATTACTGGCTACCCAAAAATCTCCATTATTGGTTCTAACAAAATAAGTGACTCACATATGATCTCCAGGTTTAACCATGGAGGAGATGAGCAACACAATCTCTGTACTTATCTAAACTATGAACCTCTTTTTCAATAGATTTTGATGCCCACTAATGTATTAGGAACATTTTAGTCTTCAGTATGACTTATTAGTAAATTCACTATTTCATTTTGTGAATTTAATTAAGTCTCGTCCCTTTAAAAAAAACATCTAGGATGACCAGCCTGATTTTAGAAAGGTATAGAAAGATTTATATGAACTGATATTGAGTGAAGCAAGCAGAACCAGAAAAACATTGTACACAGCAACAGTAGAATTGAGCGATGACCATCTATGATAGACTTGGCTCTTCTCAGTGGCTCAGTGATCCAAGCAATCCCAATAAACTTTTGGATTGAAAATGCCTGACGCATTCACAAAGAGAACCTCAGAGACTGAATGTAGATCAACATATAATATTTTCACTTTTCTTTCCCCTTTGATTCTGATTTTTCTCTCCCAACATATGGAAGTATGTAAAAAATTAATATACGTGTGTAACAAAAAATGTTTTTACATGTAACTGGGGAGGGGAGAAGAAATATTCAAGAAGCTAAAGGAAAAGTCTGACAGGTTAGACTGTGGGTAATCTAGAGGGAAATGGAAAAATAGCCCATTAAGAATGTAGGAATCCTATTTTAAATTCCCAATCTATAAACTATAAATAGGCTCAAGACTTGATATAAAAAAAATATTCATTTTGCAGTTGAAGGTTGTGGTACAGGGAGAAAAGCATTGAGTTTGTAGTCAGAAAAACTAAGCTCTCTCTAATGAAGCCAGTCATTCAAAATGACTCTTTGGAGGTCAATTTCCTCATCTATAAAATGAAGGGGTTGGATTAGAAGCTCCTTTCCTGCTCCATATCTATTAGTGTTTATTGGAATGAATGTCCAGTTTCCCTTGATTGGCAGATGGTCAAGGAAAGCAATGTGGAATGATGTCATTGAATGTCAGGTATGACAGTCATAACTGACATCTGGTGGGAATGCGTTTTGAAACCTAAGAAATCCCAGTTTTCATTGCATTGACAAGTCATCTGAATCTAATTATCTTGGTTTCCATTGCCCTCCATGCTCAGGAGTGGAGTAGCAAAAATCCCTTGTTTCTAGTTCTCCTTTTTGAAAAAGATTTTCAAAGACTTAACGTGAATGAATGGTGAATGAAGTGAGCAGAATCAAGAGAACATAATATATAGTAATAAGATTATGTGATGACCATCTGTGATTGACTTGGCTCTTCTCAATAATGCAGTGACTCAAGACAATTCTAGTAGACTTGGGATGTAAGGTGCCATCCACATTCAGAGAAAGAACTATGAAGACCAAATGTGGATGGAAGCATTGTGTATTCACCTTTTGGGGGGTTTTTCTTCCCCTTTTGGCCTGATTTTTCTTGCACAACATGACAAATATGGAAATATACTCAAAAGGATTACACATATTTAATCTATATCAGATTTCTTGCTGTCTTGGATGGGGGGAGAGAAGGAAAAATTTTGGAACACAAAGTCTTACAAAAATGAGTGTTGAAAATTATCTTTACATGTATTTGGAAAAATACAATACTATGAGAAAAAAAATTAAATACCTCAGTTGGGGAAAAGAAAAAAAGAGAAAGACTTTCAAGAGAAAAACTTTCAAAAGTCTTACTCAAAAGTGAGAAAATGAATTTCTATGCCTTTTCTCCCCTCCCCAACCAAAAAATAAAAATCCCTTGCTTCTAAGGTTCTTTTTGAAAAAAATTTTCAAGAGGAAAAATATGCTGCAGCTTACCATTTTTTCAGAAGTCTAATCCAAAAGTTTTGCAATGGCAGAGTGGAGACCTCTATAGCTGCTGCAGGTATAGGTTGGAAAAAGTGAAGGGGTAAAATTGGTGGAGGGACAGGGCAGGAGTGACATTGGGATAATTCATTATTACATTGAGTCACTGAATATCAAAGATGCATAAGGTCTTAAGAGATTTTCCTGTTGATTAAAACTTTTGTAGTAAATACTGAGCTGAAAGGGACTCTAAGTATCACCTCAAACCAAACCTTTTTTGTTGTTATTTTACAGATGACAAAACTGAAATATAAATAAAAGAGATTAATATGACCAAATTCACATGGCTTCTCAGAGCAAAGCCCAAGTTTCCTGGCTCCCAGTAGATACCAAAGCTTCTTAACTGATTTGCGACCCAAAATGGGGTTTTATATAACTGAATATGGAGACTGCAAAACTATTATTTTTATCAGTAAATGTTTGATTTGTATACCTATTTTACATACCTGGGGTAGTATAAAAATTTCTTAGGCAAAAAAGGGGTCCTGAATGGAAAAAGTTTAAGAAGCTCTGGTCTATACAACTTCTCTGCTACGAACTGTCTTCCTTCCTGGCTCAGCTCTGGTGTTCCTCCATTCAGGTTCATACTGAAGGACTATATGGGCCTGCTATCCTCCTGGTCAGAGCCTTACCTACCTCACTTTCCCTTTGTCACCCCAGCCATTTCTGAACTGTCTTCTTGATCCATGCTTAATTTTCTTTCACCAGAATCTCTGAATTCCCTTCCAAACTCCACTCTTCTCTCCTCTCTCTCTCTCAATCTTTTTCTCTCTCTTCCCATCCCACCATAATCTACTTTAAGCCTCTTTTCTCCTCATCTTCCCAATGTCCCCCCTTTCATAGACTCCCTTCTCCCGCATCATCATCATGCTTAGTCCCTCCTACACTGAGCTCCACTGATAGCCTCCCTATTCCTCCCTCCCTGAGACTTTCTTCCCATTCTTTTCTGATGTCTCTCATATCTCCCTCTCTCACCTTGACTTCTCTCTATCTCCCAGATACTCTTCTTTCTCCTCATAGTCCCTATACTTTACTCTCCCTATTTCTGTATTTTACCTCCTTGTCTCAGGAATAAAAATGGCAGTGACCTAATGCCAGGTTAGAGACTCTAGGGTAGATTCTGCCCCAAGCCCAGCCAATCCAAGATGATGGATATTCTGCATGCTCCATAACTTTGTCTCTAGAGTCAAGGCTGGCCCCTGTCTTCATCCTCCATTGTTGTTTCATAATCAAATTCCATGCTCTGTTCTTTTCCCCAAATCCCCAGGCCTTTCAATCCTGATCATCATGTCTCTTCTCTGTCCCACATACCACACTTCCTCCACTCAAGACGAGCTACGCAGTCCCTCGTGTCTCTCATCAAACCAATCCCCCTCAACTGTATTTATGTCCTTTTGCTTCCCCTCCCTATTCGGTCTGTGAATATTATTCCCCTGGCCCAGGCCAGCCACTCCTGGCTCTCCTTCCTTGAATGAGTCGAGTCTCTGTGGAGCCGCCTGATTCCTTTCCTTCCACATCTTTCATTTCTGAAGCTGCCCAAGGCTGACCACGAACATCACACATAAATGGATCTCTAGGGGCAGTAGGGACAGGCCTGATATTAGTATTTAGGTGAAAAATACCAAGTGGGAACGGGGGAGGGACATGTCCAGCAGAGCCATGACCTGCCCACAGCTAGGCTATGGGAATATCATATTTAGAAATGCAGCTAAGTCATCCAAAAGTCACTTAAGAGTCCTGCAATGAGAAGAGGTCTTTATTTTTTCCCCTGACCTACCAGGGCATCTCACCAACATCAATAGGGATAATAAGCCACTGAGATTTCGATTCAAGAATTCATTTAAAGAATTTCAAGAAATTCATGCATTAATCTGCACTGAAGCTGTGATTTCCTCATCTGGATGGGGGGGTTACCAGCATGGGAACTCCATCATCTCCCCCCACCCCTGTGCAGATCCTAATGTTTATGATTCAATAAATTCATCTCATCCTAAGAAGTTGCCTGAAGCACATGGAGCATCATGTAATAAGTGTAAGAGAGAGGATTTGAACCCAAGGTTTTCCAATTTCAAGCCTAGCATTCTATTTTACGAATCCAGGCTATCTCTGACAAATTCATAAGGACTGAAAAAAATTAAAAACAAAATGTAGTCCAGAATGGAAAGTCATGGAGACTGACATTGTTCCATGTTCAGTGGAAAACCCCAAAATAATATTTTGCCTGAGAAATGGGGGCAGAGGAGAGCAGAGAAAGTGGCCACAAATTTGCTTTTAAAATAAACCCCTGGTTTGATTTCTTGGAAAGGACTGGAAGAGGGGGTCCTAATGAATCTTTTCTGGGAAAAAGCATCACGTGAATCCTCACTAGAGCTGCTTAGCCCCCGTCTATTGTAGGGAGGGAGCCTGATTGATTCTCAGCCTGACTTAGCCTACAACTGATGTGCTGGATTGTGGTGAAGGAAAGCAAATGGTAACCATTGGAGCTTGGAAGCAGGAATTCAGTCCCCAGCCCTGTGATTGAAGAGAGAAAGAGAGAGGAGAGAGAGAGAGAGAGAGAGAGAGAGAGAGAGAGAGAGAGAGAGAGAGAGAGAGAGAGAGAGAGAGAGAGAGAGAGAGAGAGAGAGAGAGAGAGTGTGTGTGTGTGATCTAAAGGGCAGTAGTGTCTGCACTGGCTGTTTATTCTCCCCTCCCTGTAGCTTCCTGAGGAAAAAAGATTCACACACACACACACACACAAAACACTATCAGTCCCTTATGGCACAGGTGTCCACTCCTTTCCCTACAGGTCTACCCAACACCTTGTGCAAAAGGCTTACCAAGTATTTCTTATAAATGAGAAAGAGGCTCGAAATGAAATCTGTTACTATCTAAAACAGGGGCTCTTAGCTTTGGGGTTTGAGGACTTGGTTTTTGTTGTTTTTGTTTTTAAATGCTAAGATAACTCTTTCAACACAATTGTTTTCCTTTGCCATCTAACCAAATGTATTTTTATTTTATATATTTAAAAAGCAATTTTCTGTGAAGGAGGGTTCAGAGGTTTCAGCAGACTGACAAAGGTTACCATGACACATACACAAAAGATTTTAAGGCCTGCAGTCTAAATATACCAAATTGTACCTGAGTCTCACTTTTGGAAATGCCTAAATGTGTAATCTCATTTAGAAAATAAGTCCAGGGAAATGAGGACTTTGTGTATCTTCTTGGAAGGATGGAGAAAATTCCAAGATCTCCCCAGGAATCCAATGTTTTACTTCCTTCCACCTACATGTCCCTGAAGTCTGAATATATCTAAGCCTTGGTCAGCCAAAGCCTCCAAGACTTTCATAGAAAGATGCTTCATTTGATCTTGTATGAATTTAGAGGGTATAACCTAAAAGAGAAGACTTCCTTGGACAGAGAAATCTCGTAATACCTGGAATAAAAAAATCCCTTCCAGGAAATGAGTAGAAGGAGAAATAAGAGAACTCTGGGTCCCTTTCAGTCAGCTCCCTCATTTTACCAATGAGGAAAAGAGGGCCAAAGAGACAAAGTCATTGGTTCATGACTATAGGATGACTAAACACCAAATTTGATTTCAGCACTTTAAACCCACTACACTTTGGAACAGGTTAGAAAGAGAGAAACAATTCTGAGTTTCTCAGCCAAAAGATGGAGCAACTTCTTGGAGCTCTTTGGGAAATATTTAAGAGGAAAGTTCTCAGTTAAAAAAAAATCAACAGGCTGTGATGGGGTCAAAAGGAGTAAGTTTGGTGATTTGTTAGACCAACTTAGCTAAATAAGAGCCTTCATAAAGAAATGCAAATTACTCCTGCAGGTAATGCATCCTGATCCATCTCTTGAAACTTAATGGAAAGTTCACCTGTTCGGGTTCACTCTAGGATGCCTGTGGTTCCCACATTTTCCCCATAGGAACCTTTAAAGGTTTATCCCAAGAGGAGATGCTAACATCCCACAGAGGTGCCTCTGGCTATGAGCTTCTACACATAGAGCCTACTTCTATTTCCTCACATATCTTCCCCAATCCCCAGGTAAATAAAGGATATTTAGGGATGGAATGATTACTTCAATGCCAAGTTTCCTAAGAGTCTGACTCACTATTTTAGGCCAGAAATGTCACTGACCAGACCTTGAGTCATTAAGTAATTGAACAGAAATAGGTTCTTTATAGGAAACATGATCTAGGCTCTCACTTTAACTCAGAGAGGGAACCAAATTTGTCATCTGACAAATGATAATCTAAATCTGAAATATGACTCTGGGAAGATTAAGGTACTGAGTATCGATTCATTATTTCCCCCCAAATGTAATCTCTTTGGGGTAAGAACAAACAAGTTTGTCTTTGTCTAAGCATCCCTAGAGAACCTCGTATGTTGCCAAGCACATAGTAAGTGCTTAGTAAATGCTTCTTGAATTGAATTGCAACTGATAAAACAAACATCTTGAGCTTCAGGTTAAGTATTTTGGGCCAGTTTCAGTGACTACCAATTAATCAATCTCCTTTCATGCACCTAAACCCAATCCCTTGGATGGTCAAGCAGAGGGGATCAGTAAAATCAAGGTGCAGGTGCAGTCCCTTGAATAATTTACAGTCTGGTTAGGAGTCAACTCTCACCCACAGATGGAAAGACAGATGTGTGACTGATCCTTGATTAAGGGCCTTTAAGGGCTAGGAGATGTGCTAGATGGCAGTGAACAATTCTTACAAACAGTTCTATGTGAGTATAACTAGAACAGCTGGGGAAGGCTTCCTGAAGATGGTAGGCCTACTTCTGGATCTCATTGCCAGCAAGGCATGACAGAAAATTCATCTAAGGAGCTTGGTTCCCTACTGTTCAGAAGCAACACACTTCCCCTTGTCATTTTAATGATATGGCTTTCAAGGCAGACACACTCCTTTCTAAACTGTTCACATGTTTAAGACAAAGCTGCTTACATCGAGATAGAGGTGTGAGAGCTTCTAATATGTGGCACAGCTTTATTTATTTAATTTTTTTTTTGCTAATCAGGAGAATTCAACAACGGCTGTGCCATTTATCTGAAACAGAACATTAATTTTTACTGTCATTAGAGTCCATTCCAATTTTGTAATAACATAAAAAGTTAAGAGTCTAATTTATCCATGCAGATCTTGTTAGCATCCAATTTTCACACAATATACCATATTCTTAGGAAAGCTGACAAAGCAGACTGACTTTTACTGTATCCAAAGGAAGTGCAGAATGAATCATCCCATCCCGGGGGGTCTCATCCCTCCAACTAAAGCGGGGCAGGGGGAATATCAGGGCAGGCTTTCTCTTCCCCTACTTTCCCTGAAAATTCTTAGAAATTCTTAGAAATCACAGAGTACCAGAACCATAGAATTTGAAGGGACCCCAGAGACCATCACGTCCAACTCTTCAAACCAGTGTCGTGTACCCTGTTGCCTCCTGATATTAACCTCTCAGAAACCAGTCTATTCCTAGGACCAAATAAAGAAATGGAAGATGAAGTCTGGTTTAAAAACCTATTGAATTAGATCTTTTCTGCAGTTTCCAAACACCCCTCAGGCTTGACTGACAAACTCTGGCAATGAGGATTCAGGGCATGGTGTTTTGCTTTCCTTTTACTGGCGTGTCTCTGATGCTTTGAATCCCCCAAAAAACTCTCTATCTCAGGCTCATGTTTACACCAACCATCAAGAGACGCTAACTTCTCTTAATTACCCGTCTTCAGTGTCCTCCTCTAGAGCACTCTGTCTCCCGTCACGCAGCCCCACATAGATCATAATTGTGCATATTCACCTCTTTTACATGTTATTGCTCAGTGTTCAACAGCTGCTGATGGAAATCTGCAAAACCAAAAATTTTAGCTATTTTGTTTATTCCTCAGCTAGAAACAGCTACTGGCAGTAGTGGAGGGCTTCCTTCCCTTACTTTAGGGAGTACTTATGCTATGGAGTGCTCCAGAGACAACTAATAGTTTCTGTCAGAAATAAACCACTTTTAAACACAATTTTTAGCTGTTTACTTGCTAACATAAATTTTAGAGGAAAGGTCATCAGCAACAAACAATCTCCCAATTACCTGCCACGGAGCTTTTTACACAGCCCCGATGTATTAATCAGACTCTGTTTACATCCTTTTTTTTTTTTTCAATTGTGTGCTGTAACCAATTGGATTGGGGGGGGGGCACTCAGGGATAGGCAGGGATTTCACAAGGGAGAATGGAAGAAGGTATTGTGAACTTAAGAAATATCCCTGGCAGTGAGGTTCCAAGGTCACCGTCAGCATCAGGAAGGAGAACTATAAATTACAAAGCTCTGGATGACTGCCAGGTCCCAGGGAGCGGGATTTAGCATATCACTCTCTAAGCAGCAGGATGAAACCTTAACTCCCTTTCAGAGAGAATTTGAATGGAATTTGTTATAAGAACATTCTGATTGAAATATCACCAATTGGCTTTTCGTGACAACTCTGCAGTGGATTGCAATTGTGTGTGTGTGATGGTGGGGGTTAGGGGGAGGTGTAGGGGAAAGGATGAGCTCTTGAGTTAGCCAGAGATGGTGATGAGAGAGGCAATGGTGATAGAGCCCCATACAATATTTATGAAATCTAGATGAAGCTCTGTGCTTGCAACGAGCTGATATTGTAACACAGACTTCAAAAAAATGCCCCGACATTTGCCCAAGATCAAATTTCTCTCTGAAAAAAAGGAAAGAAAAATGCCCCACAAAGCTTTGTGATTAAAGAGTCTAGTATACTTTTTTTCCTCCTGTGTTTTTTTCCCATTTAAATACTAGTAATTAATAATGAGATCAGGAAAGCTGAAGCAGTAAAGTGATATATAAAATAATATGCCACTAGCCTACTCCTTCCTAATGAGAAGCATCACCAGGTTATACTGGCAGGAGAAATTATGGGTTTTGACCTTTTTATTTAAAAAAAAAAAGTCCCTATGAAGAACACTGATCATATTTGGATGGAAAAAAGATTGTCTCCAAAGTAAAGAGTCATTGTGGTACCATCAATTCTTCATGAGAAAGTGAATAGTTCCTATCCTCTTCCCTTATTCCTCTGTGAGAGCTCCAGTATCATTACTGAATACTCAGGTTAGAAGAACAGTGAAAAGGAAAGAATACCAAAAGTGAACAGGAGAAGTTTGAGTAGAGGGAAGAGAAACTAAGTGGGAAGATATGCCTTCATTGAAAAAGAGTTCAAATCTATTGACTTTATTTTACAACCAGAGATCGACTATTTTACTAATAAATCAGGCCAGTCACAATATTTTCTGGGGAATCAGTAGAACAGAGATTTCTACATTCCAGGGACCTTTCTGTATACAACTTGAAGGTGCTCTTATGGGAAAATTGTTTCATAACAAATCACCTGGGTAAGCATGTAGCCAAAATACCTCTTTGACTGGAAAAGGGTAACTGATCCCTTTAATCACTCAGAAGACCTGGATGCCTATGTGTTAGATCTAACCCAAAGATGAACTTTACCTATTCCATCTGACTTTGGGACGAGCCAGATAAATCATAACTGAGATGACAGATTATGATAATATATAAAAAGTGAACTGAATGTACTTATAGCCATTTTATCCCCTTCAGAAGAGAAAGCATTTTACTGGCCTCTAACAAAAATTAAATAATCAAATCCATAGACTAGATGGAAAAAGGAGGAAAGGTCAGAGGTTTTATAATTTCCCTTCCCCACCTCAGACCATAAAAACTTCCATCAGTAGGCTTTTGTTTTCGTGAAGTAAACAAAAGGTAGCCATTAGTATTGGAAGAGCAAAAAACAGATTACTGGCATGCCAACATTTGTGGGAGGAGAGAAACATCTGGCTAACTGGGCAGGCCTCTGCTGACAATTTAATCTATTATACCATGGCTTGTTATCTTTCCTTAAGTGCATCCTGTGCCTCCAGAGAAATCCAAGCCCTAAAGTTCCACAGCATGACCTCTCTGATTCTTTCTTCATCTCGAATAAATACCCAGAGGGACCAACTACCCTCATAGTATTTTGCAGAATTGTGCATGTCTTCCTTTTATTGATGAACTTTGGATTCTAATCAGGAAAGCTACATACTTCCTGCATAGCACTGCCTGTGTGTGTGTGTGTGTGTGTGTGTGTGTGTGTGTGTGTATGTGTGTGTGTGTGTGTGTATGTCATTAAAGCTCTGCCTAAAGAGATATTAAACACCAGAAGCCAGGCTCAGAGTTTCCAGAGATTCTTGATGATCCAAAGCTTAGGGATATTTATGTAGTTTTTGATAAACATTTCATATGAAGTCGCCAAGGAGAAGCCTAATAATTGTCAAGTGTGCATCTTTATGAGCTGTCCATCCGCAAAGACTGGGAGAGAAACATGCAGTTAATATTGGTTTGACAGTCAATTGGCACTGTGCTCAGGTCTGTTGCATCAAATTAGCATCGATCCATAAAAACATTGCTGAATGATTCCTTAAATCTGCCAAGTCTTCAAATCAATTCTAGAGAAAGCATTGAGAGCTTAAAAAAAACTTTGATAAGTCTTTCACATATTAGTTATCACAAAAGGAATGCAAACCTTCCTAATCTGCCTTCAAAACAAAACAAAACAAAAAGACAGCATTGCTTTTTCCAAACTCTCTTCAGCTTTACCACTTCCACATGCTCACCTCTGGAAGGCTTTTTTCATGGCTTTCACTCAGGGGGACTAGTTTGAAAGTATCAGGTGCTATATACATATGCAGCATCCCTCCTCCTTGACCCCCCTCTTCTCAAGAGTATTTTAATCTGGTCCAAATTCCTTTTCATGTTTAATTCTGACTACTAGCTCATAGTTCACCTTTTCCAGAGAGCCTCCTTGGATTACCTAACACATGACTTTAATCAGACCTTTATTTTGTAGTATTCTGAGCATGTCAGATCTGTTCTTTTTCATCTCTTTATAGCTTTGCATACTATTACTCCTTTTCTCATAGATACTCTCTTGGCTTCTGTGACATTATTCTCCTTTGCTTTTCTCCCTTCTTAGTCTCTTCTTGGGGCTCTTCTTTCCCCAGTTGGGGGTAGGAGTTCATGAGATGAGGTAATTGTCTCTGCTAGAGAGAGACAAGTCAAACAGAAGCTAAGACTGTAGAACTGTAACCTTAATTCTTGAATGAGCATTCATTTGCTACCTCCTCACCATGGTTGTCTCCCAAGTCTGTAATTTTTTGTCATTTCTCTCACTATTCTCTCTCCTTTTGTGAACTCACCAAGTCCTTTGGATTCAGTTATCACCTTTACACAAATGATTCCCAAATTTATATATCTAGTCCTAGTCTCTCTCCTGAACTGGTGTCATACCAACTCCCTATTGGACACCTGCTCTTAGAATTTCAAACTCAACCACATCTCCATTATCTTTTTCCCTTAAACAGCCTCCACCAAACATCCCTACCTCAGTAAAGACATCCCTCATTCCAGAGAGAAACCTCTGGACTCTTCATTCTCTCACTCCCATATCCAAACCAGTTTGCAAATCTTTTCATTTTTAACTTCTGCAACATCTTTCATATGTGATTCTGTCTCACTATTCTTGAGATCACCACCATAGTTTAAATAATTCTCTCTTGTCTATACTATTTAAAATTGCTTTTTAACTGGTATCCCTCTTTCCAGTCACTCCAATCCATCTTCCACACAGATACCAAAATAATGTTCTTAATACATGCATGATCTGACTATATCACTCAGCTATGCAAAAAAAGTCATTTCCCTATTATTCCTATGATAAAACACAAATTTTACAGCCTAATATTTAAAACCTTTCATAGTTTAGTTCTAGAATATCTTTTCAGATTTATTCACATTCCTCACCTACTTACTATTCCAAGAATTTGGCATTTCATCTTCCTCCATCCCTCCTCCCTCTCTTTCTTCCTTCTCTTCTTCCTCTATCCTTTCCTTCCTTTCTTCCTCCTTCCTTTTGTTCCTTTCTTTCTTCCTTTCTTCCTTCCCAAAAGACCTACACACTGTTTCTGAAGTCTTTCTTTAGGCTTTTTAATATGTCATATATCTCAGTGCAACACTTGTGGGCCATCCAACACTTATCCCTCCCTCCTGCTACACAAAAATATTTCATTTTTTATATATAAACACAAATGATCCACAATTCATAGAACACATAATTTGGGTTGGTTTTTTTTTTTCTCGTGGAGAGAAGTTGCTCACTTTTATTCCCATTTTCTTACTAAGGGCTTAACAAAGCTATCTGACACACACAGGAATAAGCCCATGACCTTGGCATTCCTTCACTTTACTAGTTGGAGTTAACCAGCCCCAGATAGCCCAGGGAATTATAATCAGCAGGAAGGTCACTGCATAGGAACCAGAATACTATGTATTTTCTTGGTTCTCTCCTTTCTGGAACAGTGGAGGGAGAGCATATAGGAAAAGAGGAATGTCAAGTTTAGGAAGAGACAAAGAAGATGCAATCAGATGCAGTAAACTGTCAATGACTAGACTCTGATTAACAAGACTTCTTGTTTTTTATAGTCTTCAATTTTTAAGGGGAAAAAAGACAAAAGCATCAGCATCTGGTGAGATTTCTAATATTCACATCTTAAATACTACAAGACCAAGCAAGGGTCAAAGAGGTAGTGACTAAAGTAGGTATTCTTTTTTTGCCTCCAAAAACAGGTTTTAAATGTCTTAGGGAAAAAATAGGTGACAAGAGAAACCCCTCCAGAAGTCCAGAGGATGCTCAGGGTGGAAAAGAAGGTAGAAATCTTTGTGGGCAATGTAATCCCTGATTTACCTCAAGATCTGATAGGTCCTTAGGATGATGGGATATAGGCACAAATCTTCTCCCCTCTCTGACCCTCTTTCCTGATCTGTAAAACTGAGATAATAATCCTTATTCTACTGACCTCATAGGAATTTTGTGAAGACTACATGAACTAAGTGCAACAGAAGGAAAACTGACTCTGGAATCAAAGCAGGGAGCAATCTTGCCTCTGACCTTTACCCTGTGTAACTATGGGCAAGTCAATTAACTGGCCTGGCTCTCCATTTATTCTCCTGTAACATTACAGTTTGGACTAGATGGTCCCTCCTTTTGGTCATCACAATGCTGGTAAATCTTTAACAATCAACTCTTCTAGGAGAAGACTGTAAAGAAGATGGAGGATGGTGAGTGTAAGCACTACCCACTTTTACATTTTACTTGTATTATTCAGATTTTCTCCATTACTTTCTTAACTCTAGATAATCCACAAAAACAAAAAAATCAAGCAAGTATTTGCCAGTTTCTGAGGTACAGATGCTCACACTAAAAAAATTAACATTTGGCTTGGTAAGAATTGGCTCCAGTGTGGCCCTACTTAGAAGTCTGTATCTATGATCTTATGGATGCAAATGTGTTTTGTAACTGCTAAAACTCTGTGTAGGTGTGACAGGAGGTGTTATTTTTAAATTGATCAATTTTATTTTAACATATCGTGCAAACTCTGACAAACACAATTAAATCCTCCAAACAG
Source organism: Sminthopsis crassicaudata (assembly GCF_048593235.1). Classification (NCBI taxonomy): domain Eukaryota; kingdom Metazoa; phylum Chordata; class Mammalia; order Dasyuromorphia; family Dasyuridae; genus Sminthopsis; species Sminthopsis crassicaudata. Next base: position 473,413,596 of record NC_133618.1, read on the forward strand.
GCAGGAAAACCAGCATAAAAGAGTACATGTAACTTGCTAATAGAAAAGATGTGTGCCTTAAATTTAATAAGTTAGCATGAAAGTTTTCACTTGTTTTTACCCAAATCTTGTTACCATCTTTGCTAACCATCTACCAAACTTCTCTTCATGTGCTGCAGGTATTATACATATTGTTCTTTTGGGTTCATTTTTCACTCTGATGAGACATGATAGTAAATTTGGGTCAAGGAGCTTGGAGGACACAGTCTTGCTTAATGAGGGCTGATGGAAAATCCAGAGGTGGAAGAGCCATGGGGGCTGTGGTGAGGGGTAAGGCCTATTGTTCAGGGCAAGTTTAAGTTTTTTCACTTAAGAGTCTGGAGAAGTCACAAGAAGTTGAATCACCTTTGTAGAGACTGCTCTTGTTAGAATAGTTAAGACCCAAAATGTGGGAATACAGGCAGTGTTGATAATGGCAGAGGAAGATTAATGTCAACACAAGTAAAGAGGCCAGAACCACAGGCAGGAAATAGCAAAATGAGACTTGCCCTAGAGAAATAAAAATTCACACATACTTGGGAAATAATCTGAGCTCAAAGGATTTTCAGAGAGCATAAGAGAACAGCAATACCCAGAAATGCATTTGGGGGTATAAGAAATAGTCCAGACACTGAATAACAATTGGCTGGAATATCTAGATATACCAGAAAAATGGATTGTGCTATTCAAGCCAATCAGACAAGTATTTATTGAGCACCTACTGCATACCACGAGTTATTATCTAACACTTTTTACATATTCTAAAGGCTGAGGATACAAAGAGGAAAAAAAAATTTCTTCCTGTTCTATGAGTGAGACTCAATTTACATATATATTGTGGATACATATGCAATATATATGGAAACATTTTTTGTGGTAGCAAAAAACTTTAAAAGGTAGATGCCTATTGATTGGTGAATAGTTAAACCAAGTGTGACATATGAAACTAATGGAATATTACTGTGCCATAAGAAATGAAAAATATGAAGGATTCAGAGAAGCATGCAAAGCTTAATAATAACTGGTACAAAATAAAGTAAATAGAACTAGGAAAGAAAATACCCAATGAATACAACAATTCAAATGAAAAAAAAAAACCCAACAAAATAAAACAACTGAAACTGAATGCCAGAAAATTATAATGACTAAGCTTCTCTCAAAGAAGAGATGTACAGAAAAATACAAATTAAGAGGTCTCTGAGATAGCACTATACACCTCGCAGATTGGCTAAGATGACAGGAAACAATAATGAAAAATATTGGAAGGGATATGGGAAAACTGGGACATTGATACATTGTTGGTGGACCTGTGAACAGATCCAACCATTCTGGAGAACAATTTGGAATTATGCCCAAAGGGCTATCAAACTGTTCATTCTCTTTGACCCAGCAGTGTTATTACTGGGCTTATATCCCAAAGAGATATTAAAAGAGGGAAAGGAACCCAGATGGGCAGAAATGTTTGTGGCAGCCTCTTTGTAGTGGCTAGAAACTGGAAACTGAGTGGATGCCCGTCAATTGGAGAATGGCTGAATAAATTATGGTATATGAATGTTATAAAATATTATTGTTTTGTAAGAAATGACAAACAGGATGATTTCAGAGAGTCCTAGAGAGACTTACATGATCTGATGCTGAGTGAAATGAGCAGGACCAGGAGATCATTGTACACGGCAACAACAAGACTATACAATGATCAATTCTGATAGATGTGGCTCTCTTCACCAATAAGATTATTGATGCCAGTTCCACTTCTGCAGTGATGAAGAGAGCCATCTACACCCAGAGAGAGAACCATGGGAACAGAATGTGGAACACAACATAGCATTCTCACTCTCTGTTATTTGCTTGCATTTTATTTTCTTTCTGTTTTTCTTTTTCTTCCTTCTTGATCTGATTTTTCTTGTGCAACAAGATAACTGTATAAATATATATAAAACTGTATAAATACATAAATATAAAACAAACTGCACACGTATATTGTATCTTCCGTGTCCTTCAACATGTTTAACATGTATTGAACTACCTGCCAGTTGGGGGGGGGAAGGAGGGGAAAATTTGGAACAAAAAGTTATGCAAGGGTCAGTGTTGGTAAGATTACCCATGCAAATGCTTTGTAAATAAAAAGCTTTAATAAAAAAAAGTTATAAAAAAATCCCTTAACCACTTCTTTGCAGTATAGTATTAGGGAACCATGAGTATAGAAGACTGTATAAAACATTAGACTTTTCCAATGTGTAAAGCTTTTGCTTCTTAAAAAATTATTATAAGAGAAGACTCTCTTGTTGAGAAGGTTGAGGCAAAAGAAGTTATATAAAAATAAAAGATATCAATTAAATGTATTTTATAGACCATATACAAATTAAATAGAAGAAAAATTATTGAGGGGAGTCATGAGTATGTGGAAGATAGGATTAGATAAGAATTCATATAAAAGATAGGAGCATTGAAGGAAACTAGAGATTCTGTGAGACAGAAGTGAGAAGTTAGGCATAGGGGGATAATAAAGAGCCTATGCAAAAGCACAAGTGGGAGGAGAGGAACAAAAGATGGTATATCCTATGTGAGGAATAATCAGAAGACCAGTTTAACCAAAATAAGGAATCCTAAGGAGTATAATGTGTGATAAAATTGGAAAGACATAGGTTAGAATCAGATTCTAATAGATCTTAACTACCAGAGGAATTTGTATTTGACCTTACTAAGAACCCACTTGTGCCCAGAAGCTAGGTTCTACAGAAAATGAAAAATGGGCATTTGGGGAATCTGCAAAAAATATGGAATAAATCATAAATGCTATGGATTAGGCTTGTCAGGAAAGAGAAATCTCAATGATAGCTGCAGCAATCATAGGAGGCTGTATGAAGGTGGGAAAAGAGGCAGGATTCATTCTGAGGCCTGGAAAATAAATTGGATTTGAGTGGGCACAAATACCAGGGCAAGTACCCCAAGGGAAAGGGAATAGCCATACATACAAAGAAGACATGAAAGAGACTGGAAAACCTACAATGAACATGGCCAGACTGGATTATCTAGAGAATTCAATTAGCGTAGACTATCTATATAATATTAATCAATTCTACCAAATGTGGGAGTGTTTTATGCAAATGTTTTCTATCTGAGACCTCTTCTTGGTCGGCTGTTGATTTAGAATGTCAGTTTGCATTTGGGGTTTCAACCCTTCTGATAAATGGTTTTATGGTTGTTTGAGTCATCCAATGTGTTTTGTTTCCTTGATAATATTCCTAGTAAACTAAAGAAAATTCTCTGAGGTGCCTACTATGGTGCTTTGCAGCTCAGTAGATAATCTCATAGGAAGCTTTTGTAAAACAAAAACAATGTTTTTGTTGCATATATTGAAAGGATCATATTTTAGGGTTAAAAAGAAAACATTTTAGGGCTAAGAAAATATCCTTATATTTTAGGGCAATGCAGAGTAGCTGCTGGCACAGACCTGGCTGCTAAACCTCAATCGACCCCTAGTCCTACCTACACAAGGTAATCCTCAGCTCCCACACCACCCCAACATATAGCACAGATATACCAAACCAAGGAGTAATCTCCAAGAGGCCTCACCAGTCACATCCAGGGCTGTCAAAAGGGCATCTGTCTGTTCAAACTGGGGAAAAGCCCAGCTTAGACCAAACTCCTAGGGCATAGGAATGGGAGAGTGGAAAAAAAATCATTGATTACGATGGACAGAATCAGCTACACCCAGAGAAGGAACACTGGGAAATGAGTGTAAACTGTTTGCATTTATGTTTTTCTTCCCAGGTTATTTTTACCTTCTGAATCCAATTCTTCCTGTGCAACAAGAAATTCGGTTCTGCACACATATATATTGTATCTAGGATATACTATAACATATTTAATATGTATGGGAATGCCTGCCATCTAGGGTAGGGGATGGAGGGAAGGAGGGGAAAATTCGGAGCAGAAGTGAGTGCAAGGGACAATGTTGTAAAAAATTACCCATGCATATGTACTGTCAAAAAAAGTTATAATTATAAAATTAATTTTTAAAAAGTATCAAAAAATAATTGATTTTGGTGTTAAAGAACTTGGGTTCAAATGTGACCTCTAATACTTATTCTCTTGGTGAATTTGGTAAATAATTTCACTTTCCTAGATCTCAGTTTTCTCACTTGTAAAAGGAGGAGTCCCTTCCACTTCTAGTTCTATGATTCTATAATTCTACTAATGAGGACCAGAATTCTCCAAAAGGCTGAAAGAAGGTGAAGATTTCTTACTATATCAGCTCAGCCCTTACTGGTTTACCTCTCCTGGGGTCCCACATATTTCCCAGCTCTGATTTGATGAGGAATGGCCAAGTCTGCATTTGTCTTGTCCAGGGAACCTGCCCAGAACTGTAATAAGTGACAGAACAAGGTCACTGTGACCTGAACCATGTGATACACATTCTCACTGTCTCTCTGAGCCTCCTCTCCTCAGAACACACAGCCAGAAATAGGGATGTGGTGAGGAATAGGCAGGGTGACTCATCATTCTCTGCCCAAGAACCCAGTGACCAGAGCAGAAGAAGGTGAGCCAAAACGTGAGCTGAGTTAGTAAGAAGTGAATGTTTCAGAAAGGAGCAGAAATGAAAGAAAATTTAATGAGCTCAAACCAAGCAACCTCTTTAGCCATAAGAAACACCAGAATGTGAGAGGCAGAATGGAATAGACTAGGGTTCAGGTAAGGGAGGAGGGGATAAGGAAAGGAAGAATGTCAATATTTTGGAAGCTACCTCAAAGAACACTCCTCCTAATCAAGACTCTCTTCCTAGCATTCTAGATTAGTGGTTCCCCAGCCTTTGCTTGAAGACCTCTGGGAATCTGAATTGACCACTTTTAAAATTAACTCATTTTATTTTAGAACAGTTCTAAATTTTAGGCAGTTAGAAATGTTGAAGTCCTCTTCTCTTTGGTATCTGTGCCTTGTTCTTAGAGCTTCTTTCCAGGGCCAAGTGGAATAAGTCTATTCCCTTCTCCATATGACAGCCCTTTCAAATCCTTCAAAGACGTGAGGAGAGCAATCAGGTTCCCCGCCTCTTTACAAATCTTTCTTCTCCAGGCTAAAAAAAACTCAGTTATTTCAACTGACTTTTTTATGGTATGGTCTCCTTACCATCTTAGTTCATCCTTAGACCCTAGTTTAAGAAGGATTCATCTAGCAGGGTATGGTGATCCACAACTGATATCCAAGCATGCTGAGGGCTAGCTTAGCTTGGGAGTTCTGAACTTCAGTGGGCTAAGCAGACCAGGTGTGGTCAACCCCAGAAGTAGAGAGAGGACATCAAGCATCACCAGCATCATTCTCATTCTAATCACATTGCTTGTATTTATATAATGCTTTAAGGTTTGCAGAGCACTTTACAAATAGCTCATTTTACCTTCACTGTGAGATAGATGCTATTATTATCACTCCCATTTTACAGATGAGAAAATTGAGGCAGAAAGAGGTTCAATGACTAGTCTAGGCTCATATGACTACTAAGTGTATGAGGCAGGATTTGAATCTTCCTGACCAGGTAGAGCTCTGTATCCATGATGTCACCTAGATGTTTCCAGGAATCAGCCCAGGTCCAAAATACAGAACAAAAACTCTAATGTGGATCAGCAGTACATCAAAGGAAAAACAAAGAAAGACCACCAATTCACCTTTGACTCCTTTGTGCCCATGATGTGATGCTAGACCATGTAGTACAAATAAGGGAGCCAGGATGGGTGAAACATGGTCTCACGAAACATGAAACACAGAAGCCAGAAGATTTAACAGAATATCAAGAGAACATGGATGGGGCTGGGCGAGAGGAGGGGGTAGAACTAGTTCACAGGATTATAGGCTTTGGAGTTGAAAAGTGTTTTAATCTGAACTAATCTAACTTCCTCATTTTATTGATGGTGTAACTGAGGTTCAGAGAGAAAAACCAACTTGCCTGAGATCACATAGCTAGTAAGTAGCTGAGTCAGAAATTGCATCCAGGTCTTCTGATTCTATATCAAGCATCCTTTCAATACCACTCTGCTGTCGGCGACAAGGATGAAGTCCTTGTAACCAGTCAATACCAAGAACATCTGCCTGGACTTAAGAAGCTTTATATTTGGAGCAGGGGTGGGAAGAAAGGAGTAAAGTTTAAAGGACAGACAGCACCTTGAAGAGCTGCTGGGGACCTCTGGAGAACCATCAGGATTAGGAAACTGCCTTTCCAGCACTGCTTGCATTTAATCTCATTACCAGTAGTGGCTCAAACCCAGAATCAACTATTAAATTTTTAAGGTGAATATTTATTCCTTAGAAATTGGCATTGTACAAATCAGGGTTTGACTTACTATTTTGTTTGTTGCTTCTCACTGTATTGAGGGCCATTTCCAGTCGACCTGTTCTCTATCTGACCACTGGACCCAGATGGTTTTGGAGGGGAAAGTGAGGCAGGTGACCTAAGACAGCCCTCCCTCATTTAAATCCAATTCAATTGTGTGCATAGCATCACCTCCCACAGTCCCCTTTAAGAACAAGAACAACAACCTAGCCTGAATCACAGAATGGGTGTTGCCTCAGCCAAACAGAGCTGGGAAAGACCTTAGCTTAAAAAGGTCAAGGTCTCCCGCTGCCTCCAGGGCCATATACAGTCATTCTGATTTCTGAAATGCCCCTAAACCATAAACTATTCCGGAGAAGAAAGTGAGTCCAGTGACTTTGCCCAGCCTCCCTCACCTAAATCTAATTCACTTGCATGTTATGGCTTCACCTGGCTGAAGTCATGGCCCTCTCTGAGAACAAATGACAAACAACAACAGAGTAGAGAGTGATGGAGAATACATTAGTATTTCAGACCATACTTTAAAATGTATCATATATGTAAAAATTATATGTAATATATATGTTGGGAGTGAGCTGATTGTTAAACATTTACTGGCAGTCAGGGCTTATTTCCTTCATGAGAGAACAAATCTAGTTTGCAGATCATGACAAATAATAATAATAACTGATATTCATATAAAAGTCTAAATTTAGGTAAGTACTTTACACATATGATCGAATTTAAGCATTACAACCACCCAGTGGGGTAGGTATAATTGCAATCTTCATGATACAGATGAAGAAACTGAAGCTGACACTTATGTGCACAGGGGTTATGAAACTACTGAGTGTTTGAGGGAGGATACAAATTCAGGCTTTCCTGACTCTGGCTAGCTAGCCTCCAGCTATTGTACAGTCCTCTGAGCCTTTAAATACAAAGACTTACCTAGAAATGAGTGAGATGGCCAGGATAAGACATTGTTATCTGTTAGAAGCATGCAACTGATCCTTTTCTAGTTTAATCCAATATAAAAACACTTGGGACACGACTTTAAGAATATCACCTGGGTGGCAAAGTAGACATGAAGCTGAGCTTGGAATCAGGAAGACTCAGGTTCAAATCTAGCTTCAGCTAATAATCAGCTAATAACCAGCTGTGTGATTTAATCTCTGGGTGCTTTGTTTCCTCATGTGTAAAATGGTAATGATAATAACACCTACAGTAATAGTTCAATAACAAAGGGTTACTATGAGTTATGTAAATAACTTAGTACAGTGCCTAGCACTTAATGTTTGTTCCCATCCTAAGTGCCGTACAATGGAGAAATGCAAAAAGTATTATTTATCCAGGTACTTGGGGAGAGGGAGAGGTTGTCAGGGTAATGCTCTTCATACTCATATTTCTAAATATGCCTTAACTATATCAATCAGACAAGCTCTCTCAAGGATGTCCAGAGAAAAGACATCCCAATCCTAGGTACTGAGCAGAATTAAAGAATCAGCTGAGGATTCAGTTCCAGCTCCAACATTGGCAATCCAGCAAGCCTTCAGGAGCTGCCTTGTTCATTTACCCAGAAGCCAGTCTCTAAATGTTCTACTCCACTCCTGGGACAACATCTTCAACACAATAGATATTTAATAAATGTTTGTAAGATCAGACATACAACCAAGTCAAGAAGTATTTATTAAGCATCTACTATGTACCAGACACTGCAAAGTGCTGGAGATACACAGAAAAGACATAAAAAAAAAAAAAAAGCCTGTGCTCCTAAGTATCTCAGTCTAATGAAGGAGATAACATGCAAACAAGTGCAAACAAATTACACACATGATAAATTAGAGATAATCTCAGAGGGAAGGCACTAGCTTCCACCAGTATTAAGGCGGATTGGGAAAGGTTTCTTGCAGAAGGTGGTATTTTAGCTGAAGGAACAGGAGACAAAGATGAGAAAGGAGAAAGTGAAAACTAGGCAGCTGCCTTAGTATGATCCCACACGTGCAAAGCTCAGACCCCTAGGAATGTATATGTGCAAACCGTGACTTTCCTAAAGGTTGCTTTTGAGAGAGAATCAATATTGTTTCTTCTTGTCAACTGATGTGAACACAGGCATTCCCCCCTCCTGCCCAAGGCTGGGACTAAAGTTGAATTTTTAACCAACCTAAGAACATTGTTAACCAGCAAGCCCTCTTACAGACTATTTCCCTCCCTACAGATGCTAGCAGCTCTTACTTTTCCTACTACAGTGGTCAGGATCAAATATTCCACTTTCAAATTTGGGCTCTGCCACTCTGAACCTCTGTGACTGTGAATAATGATGATCATGATAATAATAATTATAATTATAATAATAATAATAATAATAATAGCACCACTCATTTGTATAGTGACAAAATGGCAGGTTTGCAAAGGTTTTAAGTTTTATAAAGTGTTTTACAAATATGATGTTCCAAGTCTTAGTGCATTTTTAAACCATTAAAGCTTAAAATTGCACTGTTACAAAACATCATGTTTTTTTTACTTGATTCTCACAATAACTCCAGGAGATAGTTGTTATTATTATCCATTGTTCTACAGTTGAGGAAATAAATTGAAATTAAGTGACTTTCCAAGTCACATACTTGATGCAGGATTTGAATTCAGGTCTTTCTAACTCTAGATCCTGTGCTCTATTCAGTAAGCCATCTAACTACCTTCTTATGCCTGAGGTTTCTTTTCCTTTGTAGAATAAGAAGGTTGGACTATCAAATGTAAAACATTCCTTCCCTTAAAAATAGAACTGGGATATATTTAATAAAATAAATAAAAATCTAATAAAACATAGATAACATTACTTTTTAAAACTAAGTCAATATGTAACCTATAGGAATTCTTCTGCCTGATTTCATTTGACTAGACTAGGTAACCTTGAAGATTTCTTCCAGCTCAAGGTCAATCTTGAATGTTGAATCATTTCTATAATAAGAAATCTGAAAAGAATAGAGGCTAGAGAGAGTACTACTTTAGCCCCTAAAGCTTTGCATTCATTCATATCCACAAATTTCATTCTACTTTCTTTGTGTGATGATGCAAAATAGCCCTTCTGAAGCCTGTCTCTCCTGTATCTCTGTCTTGTCATGGTGGAGGAGCTTTCATAAGTCAAGGAAACTATGCCATGCAGAGTTACCAAGATAGACAGGTCATTATGGAAAGTTCTAAAAGAAGATGATCCACTGGACCAAGGAAATAGCAAACCACTTCAGTATCTTTGCCAAGAAAATCCCATGAACAGCATTAAAATACTATAAGATATGACATCAGAAGATAAATCCCTCAGATCAGAAGTTGTATAGAAGAGCCTGGTATGCTATGGTACACAGAGTCACAAATAGTCAGACATGACTGAACAATAGCAACATTCTGCCTAGAGGGTTGTATAGAGTCCCTTTGCTCAGACTTCTATAATGGGACTCCTGGTATAGTTTGCTCTCTCAGCACAGACCTGTCCAACTTAAGGTTTCCTGACACTCTTGGACAGAAAGGATTTCCATTTATAAGCAAAAAGTCACAGTGATCCATGTAATCTGGCATAAAGTCTTTAACTGATCATTATAAGGCAGACCCCACAGACAAAGCCATCACCTTTTTAAACCACTACATTAACCTTGAGTGTGTAACTTATGCCCTAATGGTTTGGCTAATTTCCTTCTACAACGTTTACTGATTCTAATGGCATTCATTATTTATTCAGAAAGTGAATTCTTTTACCAACATTACTGTCCGGGCTATGTTAACATGTCCTCTTGTTGGAAAATTTTAAGATTTCTACAATAATGAACTGGAGAAGGATATGAAGAGGTAGGGGTTGTGTTGTATGTTTTTCCAAATTAAAAATAGATGCAGGCAATATTGTATAGCTAAGTATCCCTTTTGGTGCCTAGACAATAAGCCAGTCAGAGTCTGCATTAAACTGAACCAAGCACTACTGTGAGACCTCAAAGATGCTCTGAGAAGATTCCTAAACCTAGAATAGGAATGGGAAACTTTTTTTTTTTCTGCCAAGGGCCATTTGGATATTTATAACATCATTTGCAGGCCATACAAAATTATCAACTTAAGAACTCAAACAGTGGAAGGTTGTTGTATCTACCTTTTAGCTTATTATTGTTTGCAGTTGTCTTGGCAGGGCCAGACCAAATGAAATCTTGGGCCATTCAGCTGATCCCCATCTCTGCCCTAGAAGGATCCTGCTCTCTGTGATTTGATTCTCCAGCACCAACATCTTCCAGCAAACTTCCTTAGCTGTCTCCTTCCCACCACAGAAATAATCAACACATAGCAATAAAAGCTTTTACAGTGCCATCCTGCCTGTGATCAGCAAAGTCATAAAAAGCATGGAAGGCAATTGATTTCTGGCATTAATTGTGAGTAAGAGCAATACAATGCATCTTCACAAAGTTTCCATGTAAGACCATGTTATGTTGCAGTTCTCAAAAAAGTGAACTGGAGACAAAGACTGAGATGAGCCCTACCACATTTTTTAAATAATCATGTGGCTCAAGAAAGTGAATTCCTGAACTTTTCCAGACTTATTAGCTTACATAAACAGAGATTTGAATAAATGTTTAAAAAGCTAAATTCCCTGGATGCCCTGTAATCAGTAAATGTTCATTACTGAAACACAGCAAATATGCATGAAATTTCCCAAGTGACATTCCGCTTACAAGATTAAAAAGGCACATCAGAAAGCAACTCAAGTTACAAAGCATCTTCCTCCAGATGCCAGCAGAGAGGAAACTTTCCCCAAATCCAAAGGTCACACAGGCCCAGCTTAGATATTCTATGTTTTGGTAGTGACAGGAAATCAGAAGGAGCATTGACTTTTGCAGCCTCGGTGATTTATAAATAAGTCATCCACACTTGCTGATTGATGTCTCCATGTAAATAATTAATCCTGACCTTATGCTAAGAAAGCCTCGACTTTTTAATTTGGGGTCTTTTAAAAAAAAATCAATGCTGAAGAAACATAATTCACTCCCGCATACGTGGGTCCCAGGTAAACAAATAACCTGTCAGGGTATTAATGTGTAGGGCCTGAGTTTGAAGCATAAGTCACTATACAACATGGCACACCAAAAAGGGTATGGTCTGTGTGCTGAGAGAAGGGGCATTCTTCACCCACTAAGTATTTCATGTTAATCAATTATTGATTATCCATTTCTCAAGGATCTAGTTTTGGTTGCTCCTGATAGGTATTCTCTGGACATCGGATCCAAATTGGAGATTCTGATATCACTATGTAGCTAATGACAGAATAATCTCCCAGCTCAGGCTACAACTTCCATTCACCTTCCATCCCTCAGTCATTCTACAAATACACTTTCCTCAGTCTGAGAACTATAGACACTCAGTATCTCTTCCATTTTCTTTGGCTGGGTGGAGGGAGCAGGTGTCAGCAAAAGTTTAATTTAGAAGCTTATGAATTCAAAAGAGGATCTGGATGTTTATCCTTCCTACTTCACAAAGCTGCTGCTAGGAAGACAGAGAGAGAATCATGAAAGGTATCGTGTGTGTGTGTGTGTGTGTGTGTGTGTGTGTGTGTGTGTCCCCTTCCCCACTAGCATTAGTCCAAGGTGAAGCAAAGGACACTTTCCTTTCAGGGTATCACCCAGAGAAGGGAAAATGGTCATGCTATTGCTAAGTATCTCCCTGTCTCCGCCCACCCCAGTTGGGGTCAGGTGAAATCACAAAACCTTGGGGCTCTTAAGGGATCTCAAGGATCATGATCTTAGAAGTAGAAAGGATGGATCTTAGAGGTCATTTGGTCTAATTCCCTAATTTAACAGGGGTTAAGTGACTTGATCAAAGTCATCCAGATGACAAATGGCATAGACTTTTTTAATCTATGTCCTCGGACTCCAGCACTTCTACCCAATGCTTTGTCATTTTGATCTATATCTTGCCACTGGACCCAGATGGCTCTGAAGGAGAAAATGAGGCAGGTGACCTTATATAGCCCTTCCTCACTTAAATCCAATTCATTTGCATGTTATGGAACTACTTCCCCTTATGTTCCTTTTCAAGAATGAAGGACAAACAATACCCCCTTCTCTCCTACTGCACCAAGTTGCTGCTTCTTAATGTGGAGCCTGGAAGAAATACTAAAGTCTAAAGTCTCTTAAGACACATATCTAACTCCAAGAGGGACCAGACAATCCCAGCACCCAAGAGCAGCTTTCCCTTTGTTCTCTAGCTGCACTTACCATTTCTATTGAGAGAAACCATAACACCTGGGGAAAATGCACAGACCTTTCATTCAAGTTTGAGAGGCCAAGAAATGTACAGTTCAGGAGACAGACAACACCAGTTGTTGGTTCCTCCTTTGCAAGGACTCGGAAGCTAGATCACCGATTCCCTGTGACCAAGTATCAGGCCTGGAAGAGGCTTACGGGACTGCCAAATGAGGCTCTGAAGAAGAAAACATTTGCAAATCCTTTCCTCTTCAGGGCCTCATTGAGTGGTGAGTTAATATTAATAAAAACAATTGGGGTTTTCTACCTGCCAATCCTGTATTCTTTCCAATATATCACACTGTTCATGGTATAGACCAATCTACAAACTTCCAGCAGGAACTCAAGGGGCCAGACTGGAAAGGGTGAATGAGTGCACATTTTGCAATGAAAGGTCTGACACACCCCCCCCTCCATTTCCTTTACAGCCTAAAAGCCCCAACCCTGAGCAGCCTTCAAAAGACAAGATCTAAGTGAAAGAAATCTTGCTTTTCAGGTAGGAATAAGTGAGATGGAAAACGAGAGAGGGAGCCCCTCTTATTGAAGGCTCTTGACTGCATCCTGGTAACAACAGCTACTTAAGGGGGATCTAGTTAAAGGAGGAAGGTGTGGTGAGGAAAAAAATACACTCAGAGGAGGGAAAAGGTTTCAGGAAAAAAGAGCATTTCTGGGACAAAGTAAAAAAGTATGCCCCTAAATGGGTTTCCCTCCCTCCCTCCCTCCTTCCCTTCCTTCCTTCCTTCCTTCTTTTTTTTTTTTTTTTTTTTTTTAAAGCACTGCCACTACTTCAAGCCCTCCAACCTCGAACTTCGACTACTCCAGACCCCGCCAAGTGTCTAAGACTCTTCGCAATAAGTAACAGCTCACTTCCCTATTCTGTGTGTCCGGTGTCCGGGATTTAGAACTAGAAATTCCCAATTAGCACTAAAGGCTTTCCGGGGGGTGAGGGAGAGAATAATAGGGAAGGGGGCTGAGGGGAGATATGCCCAGGTGTCAGTGCCTCTTTCCTGACTACGGAGATCCGACTTCACTAAACTTTCCCCACCCAACCAAGAGGGGGAGCAAGGAGAACCCCCTTCTGAATTCAAAACAAACCAAATTAGACCCCAAAGTGCACCAAACTCGGGGGGGGGGGGGGAAGGTAAATCTTTAGGGAAGGTGAAGGCATAGGGGACGACAATAATTTGCATTTTGTAAGTAAAGATCAAAATGTTAACTACAGAAAAAAAATATAGTGTGAAATCATCTCAGTAATTTTCTGCTTACTGAGATGTTCTCCCACCTCTAAATAAAATTCGGATTATTAAAAAGACATCACCAATCATACTATACATTCCATGAAAGAAAGAAAAAAAATAAATAAAACAAATCAAAACCTCGCCCAACACCTGGCTTATGAATGCACCCGGAGCTTTCAGTCCCAGAAGCAGTTTTCTATAGTATTAAAAGCCTAGAATATTCTCCTCTCTTGCCTCCAACTCCGAAGCGTGATGAAAGTCCATCCAGCTTTGGCTCCAGCACGATGCATCCCCACTTCCTCCCTGATCGCTGTATCTTTTCCTTTTCCCTTCCTTCCACCTATCCACCCACCCCGGTCTGAGGGGCGAGTATGTTCCAGGGCCGCTCGACCCAGCCTGGAGGAAGTCAGCGCTAGTCCATCTACCTGCACTTTAATGAGTTTTCATTTTATTTAAAGTTCTCGCAGCCCGGGTGCCCCTTCTTTCCCCAAAGTGCTGGACTAACGTCACGAAAAGCCTCAGCGGGGCCCTGAGGAGCGGAGAGGGCGGCAAACCGGCAGAGCGGGGAGAAGGCAGAGCTGGAGGGAAGGAATCTCGCGCATCCCGGCCAGCCACCTACCTCGTCCTCCGGCTGCCTGGAGTGCCGCGGCCCTACCCCGGCGCGAAGGGGAGGACAGGGGGCGCAGGGAGAGCCCCGCGGGGCTGGGGCGCGCAGCTCCTCACTCACCTGACCGAGTCTGGAAGCTAGTAGCAGCAGTAGAGGCGGCGGCGGCAGCCAGCGGTGAAGTCCCAGGGCAGCCGGCGCCTCCAGCCCAGGGGGACTCAAGGAGCTGTCCTCGGCAACTGGGTCTCCTCTTGCCAGAGCTAAGCGGCGCCCGCTCCTGTCCCCGCTCGGGCTCACTCCTCTCCCGGCGGTCAGGAACGTCCAGCAGCCTTGCCCAGCCCAGCCCAGCCCTGCCCTGCCTAGCCCAGCCCAGCCGGTGAAACCGATCCGAGCGAGCGAAGCCGAGCTTCTCCTCAGTTCCTGCTCCTGCTCCGGTTCGGGCTTGGGCTCAAGCAGCCCAGCCTGTGCTCCCCGGCTCCTGACCAACGGGAACAAACTCGGCTGGGGAGGAGGAAAGTGGGACAGGCAATCGGGGGGAGAAACTGCTGCTTCCCTCTGTTTCTCGCCGGCCCTTCCTTCTTCCTTTCTTCCTTCCTCCTTTCTCCCTCTTCCTTCCACCCACCTTTTTTCCTTCCACCTCTCGGCTCGCTTTCTCCCGCGCCACCGCCGCCGGCCCGGCTCTCTAGCTGGGAAGACTCCCAGCAAAGTGATGCTGTTGCCTTGAGGAGCGGCAGGGAATAGCGCCCCCGCCCATCCCTGGGAGGAGGGGGCCCAGGGACACTCCGCCCAGCTCCTGCCTGCTGCTGCTGCTGCCTCTTTATATCCCTCCCTCCTTCTGAAAAGCCCGGCTAAGGAGGAAAGAAGGGCCGGCCCAGCAGCCTTGGGTCCCTCAGCCTTTGCTTCTGCCTCTGGGGAGACCCGAGGCTGTTTCCCGGCCGCAGCCCTGGGGTGTGCCTAGGTGCGCTGCGCGAGGCGCATAGGTGCGGGCTTCCGGGCGCGGCGCCGCGCGGGGCTTTCGGAATTTCGGAGTCAGCGCCTGCGTTACTAATAGGAACGTTGTCCGAGAAGCCCGAGGCTTCAGGGCTAGGCTAGGGTATGAGACAGGGAGAAGTGGGGAGGGATGGAGCTGCTGTGGGGAGAGACAAAGCAAACAGGAAGGAGGTGAAGGAGTGCAACGATCCGGGATCGAACTCTTCTGGTATCGGGGTCCGCCGATCCCGAAAGCAGATTGTCCTCTCTGTGGACTTCCACTCCTGGAAGATTCAACTTTTCGAGTTCGAGGATAGCAGCCCCAGTAGACCCGGCTGAAACAAGACTCCTGAATGCACAGGCTGGAAAAAGGTTACCCAGGGTCCTGATTTGTGCCCTCCTGATCCCGAAGAGTGTCATGTCCTAAATCACCCTTATCCCCACCTTCGAGCTCTAACTTTGGCCACTATCCTTCGGAACAGCCAAGGGACTTGGATTCACTGCCAGTCAAGGAGCATGCTCAGCTCAGGCCTAAACTGAAGGAGAAGGCATCTGCAGAATACCCTGACTCGCCTGCTTCCATCATTAGAGGAATGGGAAGGGTTCCAAGCGAACCCAAACGGTCCTACGTCTCAGTGCCAATCCCCAGGGCTCAAGGTCTATCCGAGGCTTTGTAGTTAATAAGACCTGGACCACACGACTAGAAAGCCCCTGTGTTCGTGGGGAGCAGTAGAAGAGGTTCATTACGAAATGTTTAAACATTTCCTTTCGGCAGCCTGGGATTAGATGCCTGTAGGTAGCCCTTGCAGCTAGGTGGCATAGTGAATAGGGCACTGAACTTGGAGTCAGGAAGACCTGAGTTCCGAACCTGCTTCACATTTACTAGTTGAGTGAACATAGGCAAGTTACTTAACCTCTCAGCCTCAGTAGCCTCATGGGTAAAAATGGAGATAACAGCACTTCCTTTAAATGGTTGTTGTAAAGTGTTTTACAAACCTTAAAACCTATATAGATGCTAGCTATTATTATTATTACCTTTTACTCTCTCTATCCTCAGGATGATTCTGATGGAAAGAAAATAAAAAGCGAATTGTCCCCTTCTGGAGTTACCAGAATAAATAACTTCCTTCACTTTTCCAACCACCATTGCCACTGATTTCCAGTCTACTCCAATCAGCCAGTATTTCTTCTGTCCAAAGGCTGACAACCTCTTATCTCTTGTTCCCCAAATCTCAGAATTGTCATCTGCAGCCTTTCTCTTGCTATCTCTTCCTGAACTTGCATTTGTACATGGATCAGTACTATCTCTCCTCAGTTCCTACTCTTGTCTTCTCCACTTTGTTTCCTTTTAATTCTCTTCTTAACTCTTTTCATTCTGACTTAATCTCATCATTCAAGAGAAACTACTCTCTCTAAAGTTATTAATGATCTTTTAATTGCCAAAATTTAATTTAATTGCCACAACTAATCTTAATTAATTACCTTTTTTTAGTCTTCTTCATTCTAGACCTTCTCTAAAACCTATGACACTATTGATCACCCTCTTCTCTTTGTGACAAAGCCCTCTCTTGGTTCCCCTATTTATATGACCATTCCTGTGTTTCCTTTTTTGGATTTTTATCTATCTTAACCTGGTAATAGGAGGAACTCCTCAAGTATGTTTCCTTGACCCTCTTCTCTTCTCTCTATTTCACTCAATAATCTGATCACTACCATCTTTCTCCCACATAATAATAAAACCCCTCATATCTGTCTCCTCATCTCCTCTCTCACACTGCCACTACCCTTTATACCTAGACTACAAGCCTCTCTCCATTCCATCTTGTCTAATTGGTCTTTCTGAAATATAGGTCTGACCATATCAATCCCCTACTCAAAAAAACTTCAGTGTGTCTATTTTCTCCAGGGTCAACTATAAAATACTCTATCTTTCAAAGTCCTGACCCTTTTTTACTTTTCCAATCTTTTTACATCTCATCCCTCTCCATGTACTCTATGTAATCTCTCTCTTATTCCTCAAACAAAACATACTATCTCTCAACTCCAAGCATTTTCCTTGGTTGTTCCTGTGCATAGGATGTCCTCTTTCATTTCTTTCTTCTAGCCTCCCCTAGCTTCCTTCAAGCCTCAGTTAAAATTTCTCCTCTTGTAAGAATCCCTTCCCAAATATTTACCAGTTGGGGAATGAATGAACAAATTTTTGGTATATAATTGTGATGGAATTCCATTGTACTATAAGAAAAAATGATCAGGATGTTTTTCAAAAAAAACTGGAAAGAATTCATATTAAACTGACATAAAGAGAAGTGAGCAGAACCAAGAGAACATTGTACATAGTTACAGTAATATTGTACAATTGTCAACTGTGAATGACTTGGTTGTTTGTGACCATAAAATGATGAATCAAGACAATTCCAAAACACTCGTGATGAAAAATGCTTTCTACCTCCAAAGAAAAGAACTGATGGCAACTGAACATAGGTTGATGCATTTTATTTTTCATTTAATTTTTTTCCTTTGGAGGAGGGATTGGTATTTTCTAACATGACAATATGGAAATATGCTTTGCATGAATTACAAGGGTGTAATTTATATTAAGTTGCTAACTGTTTCCGGGAGAAAAGAAAAGCAGAGGTATAAAGAGAATTTAGAATTCAAAATTTTTTAAAGTGTTAAAAATTGTTTTTAAATGCAATTGGGGAAAAATAAAATGTTATTTAAAAAAAAAGAATCCCTTCCCAGTCCTCCTTAATCTTAGTATCTTCCCTCTGAGACTACCCCCAAATTATCCTGTATAATTCTTGTTTTTACATGTCTGCATGTTGTCTCCTTCCTTAGACTAAGCAATTTGAGGATAGGGACTGGGTTTTTTTTTTCCCTTTCTTTGTATCCTTGATGCTTAGCATATTGCCTTGGCACACAGTAGGTACTTAATAAATGATTATCGATTGATTGACTCTTTCCTCCTGCAGTGCTTTTTGGAACCCCTGCTCTATCATTAGCAAACTCCTCTTTATCCTAGGTTTCTTCTCATACTCTTTTCATATTCTGACACTCATGGAAATGGAAATTCTTCAGAAAACATTTTAATTCCTTGTCACTCTTAGCAACATAGTTGCTCCTTTTTTATGCCCCTTGACATTTCAGGCTAGGAGAAATAGGCATTTTCCTTTGTCTTTACTGCCCTTATCAGAGTCTCCTCTTTTTATATCTCTGAGCAATCCCTCTGTTTTTGAAATTCATTACAATCATATATGTCATCCTGTCTGAAGTCTTGTTTCTCTCATCTATTGGCCTCCAGATAACTATTCCTTCTTTCTCAAGGAGTGTTCATAATCATTTTTTTTTCACTTCATTTCCTATTTTTCAGTATCATTTATATAACTTCAAATAATTTGACTTTCTTAAGTTATCAGCCTTCTGAACTTCCTTCAGATACATATTCACTCTACCTCAGCCAGTACAAAAATAATCACATCATCACCCCCCCCCCAATTATTCTACCTCTATGATTTCAAAACACTGAAATTTTCTCTCTATAGGCATATCTTGTTTTTTTGTGGGGGGTTTTTTTGGGGTTTTTTTTTTTTTGCATTTTACTTTATTGCACTTCACAGATTTTCCATTTTTTTATAAATTGAAGATTTGGGGCAATCCTGCATCAAGCAGCTCTATGGTGCCATTTTTCCTACAGCATGTGCTCACATTGGGTCTCTGTCATATTTTGGTAATTCTCACAATATTTCAAACTTTTTCATTATTTTTACTATATCTGTCTTGGTGATCTGTGATCAGTGATTTCTGATGTACTATTGTAATAATTTTGGGATGCCACCATCTACATTCATAGAATACAACTATCTTAATAAATGTGTATGTTCAGACTACTCTACCAACCCTCTGCTTCCCATCTCCCTTTCCTTTGGAATCCCTATTCCCTAAGACACAACAATATTGAAATTAGGCCAGTTAATAACCCTACAATGGCCTCTAAGTGTTGAAGTGAAAGGAAGAATTAATAGAAGCAGCAAACTTTATTGTTATCTTATTTTAAGAAGTTGCTACTGCCATAACAAACTTCAGCAACTACTACCCTGATCAGTCAGAAGCCATCAAGACAAGACCCCCTCCAGCAGAAAAGATTATGACTTGCTGAAAGTTTAGATAATGGACAGCATTTTTAAGCAATACTGTTTTTGTTTTGTTTTGGCAATAGGGGTTAAATGACTTGCCCAGGATCACACAGCTAATAAGTGTCTGAGACCGAATTTGAACTTGGTCCTCCTGAATCCAGGGAGAGTGCTCTATTCACTGCACCATCTAGCTGCCCTAATAAATTGTTTTTAAATTAAGTTATGTATATTTTTTAGACATAATACTATAGCACTTAATAGACAAAGTATAGCATAAATGTAGCCTTTACATGCACTGGGAAGCCGAAACATCTGGATGACTTGCTTTATTGTGATATTTTATGGTAGCTTGGAATTAAACCTGCAATATCCCCAATGTATGCCTGTAATCACAATCTCCTATCCTTCCAGTTCTCCCTCTACCTCACTTCTAAAACTATTCTTTCTCCTTGCCATGACCTTCAACACCTCTCTTATTCCCTGTTTTCTTAATAGATTCACTTTATTTTCTTCACAATATTGACCCTATAGTTAGCCAGTTCAACTATGCATTATCTTCCAGTTTTATCTTTCTTGCTTCATTGTCCTTCTACCTACTCTGCCCTGTCAGTCCTCAACCTTGAGCCACCCCAACCATCTGCTTTCTGTTTCTATTCTGAATTGCTGAATGCCACCGAGGAAGTCATGCAACTATGCTGACTTGGTCTATTATGAATTTATGACATCTAATCTCAACTGGGTCCTTAGTGCTACAGAATTATCTTTTTTGCTCTTCCTTCATTTAAGAAAACTCCCTGAAGCAGCTTTTCTAAACCAGCTCCTTAAGCCCCAACATTATCCTGAATCTTTCAGCACATGACCTAGCCCCCTGCTTCCCTGAGAAAATTGAAGCCATCTATACAAAACTTCTATGCCTCCCTGATTGTGCACTTCAGAACCCCTCTGCATCATTATCCACCCTCTCCTTTGCCTTGGCATTTGAGGAAAAGGTGGCCTTTTTTCTTGCTAAGACTACTACCCATGTTATTATCCTTTCCTGTTTCTTCCAACTTTCCCCATTGATTATTCTCTCTCTATCTCATATTCAATCTCTTCTAAACTATTAGATTTTCCCCCGATGCTCACAAACATGCTTGTTTTGCTGATCTTAATAAAAACATCTACCTAAGATAATATCCAGATAAAGCATTTATTCTAAAGTCCTCTTCCAGTTCATCACTAAATTCCTAAAAAGAGTATCTCCTCGTTGTCTTTACATTCTCACTACTCCTCAACCACTAAAGGTATGGCATCTCTACTATGGCATCTCTACTACTCTTATGAAACTGTTCGCTGATAATCTAAATTGAAAAATTGAATAGCCTTTTCCCAATTTTCCTCTTTAGTTGTGCTTTGGACATCGTTGATTGCTTCCCCCCTCCACTGAACACTCCCTCCATTGGCTTCCCTGTTCTTTCTCCCACATTTTTTCTTCGATAATTTCCCTCTTACCTCTCTGCTCCTCAGCTTCCTTTGCTAGATTATTAAGCATCTTCTACCACCTAAGCATGGAACCCTCCCATGTTCTGTCTTGGGCCTTTTCTAAATATACTTTCTCCCTTGATGAATCCTAATCATAATAATATGTTTAGTTATAATTATTATGCAGGTAACTCTCATAACTCCAGTCCTGCATTGTACATTGTTTGTTTAGTAGCTCCATTAGGGTATCCTAGTAGAACTTCAGACTTAAGAAATCCAATATGGAGCCCATCATCTCCTCCCTAAATCCATGCAACTCTCTAATCTTTCCTCATATATTCAAAGTAATAGAAAAGAGTGAAAGGAGAGCATTAGCTATTTGGAGCATGTCTCTTCTACCTTGTAATAGAAAACAACACTTGAACTAAGTCTTAAGAAGATAAAAAGCTAAGAGACAAGAAGCTAATATTTTAAGAGCAGAAGAAAGGATAAAATCTATTCTAGTCTAGGCAATCTGTGCAAAGATTTGGAGGTGAGGTGTGTGATATAATTAGTCAACAAACATTTATTAAGTACCTACTATTGCCAACTGTAAAAGAAACAGAAGTGTAGCCATTTTTGCCCTTAAGAAGTTTACAATCTATCCAAAGAAGACAAGGAATCAGACTCAAGCAAAAGGAATTACCCCCACTGACTTTGACTAATATTTGTTTAGGATAAGACAAAAAAATTCCCACTGATTTGAGAGGGAAGGAAGCATTAGCAGCTGGAAAGACCAGGAAAAATCTTTCAGAATTTTTAGCCTCCTGCAAGGTTCATGGGCATCCTTCTGGTAGAAGGTAAGTTCCTTCAGTTTGGAGCTATGCCCAAAGGGCTATCAAACTGTGCATACCCTTTGATCCAGCTGTGTTTCTCCTGGGCTTATATCCCAAAGAGATCTTAAAGGAGGGAAGGGGACCCACATGTGCAGAAATGTTTGTGGCAGCCTTCTTTTTAGTGGCTAGAAACTGGAAATTGAATGGATGCCCATCAATTGGAGAAAGGCTGAATAAATTGTGGTATATGAATGTTATGGAATATTATTGTTATATGAATGTTATGGAATATTATTGTTCTGTAAGAAATAACCAACAGAATGATTTCAGAAAGGCCTGAGAGACTTACATGAACTGATGCTGAGTGAAACGAGCAGGACCAGGAGATCATTATACACTTCAACAACAATACTGTATGAGGATGTATTCTGATGAAGTGGCTCTCTTCAACAATGAAAGGATTCAAATCAGTTCCAATTGTTCAGTGATGAAGAGAGCCATGTACAAGCAGAGGGAGGACTGTGGGAACTGAGTGTGGTTCACAGCATAGCGTTTTCACTCTTTTTGTTGTTGTTTGCTTGCCTTTTGTTTTCTTATTTTTTTCCTTTTTGATCTGATTTTTCTTATGCAGCATGACATTTGTAGAAATATATATGTAGAAAAATTGCACATGTTTAACATATATTGGGTTGTTTGTTGTCTAGAAGAGAGGATAGAGGGAAGGGAGGAAAAAATTGGAATAAGGTTTTGCAAGGATAAATGTTGAAAATTACCTTTGAAATAAAAAAAACTTTAATAATAATAAATAAAACAAAAAAAGTAAGCTCCTTGAGGGCAGATGATGTTTCCTTCTTGTCTTTGTCTCCCCAGTGCCTAGCATAGTGCCTTGAAGCTAATGGATATTATTTAAATATTTGTTGAATTGTATCAAATTCTTCTTGACCATCACACTTTGAGAAAGAATGAGCAGGAATTATTGTTTTCATTTGAAAGATGGTTAGGTTAAACAGAAGCAGAAAATATAATTAAATGACCTATTAAGTCATAGCAATATATGAAATAGTATTATGCTACAAGAAATTACTTATATGGATGGGTTTAGAAAAACTTGGAAAAAATTTATATGAACTGATGCAAAGTACAGTGAGTAAAACCAGGACAACATCCTACACAATAATAACAATATTATAAGAATGATTAACTGTGGAAGAGTTAGCTAATCAATACAATTATCCAAGATAATTCCAAAGGATTTAGGATTGAAAATGCTATCCATCTCTAGAGAGAGAACTGATGAACTCTGAGTAGAGAGTGAAGCAAACTTTTTTTTATTTAAAATTTTTTTCTTACTTTTTTTGCAACACAGTTAATATGGAAATATGTTTTATATGACTTTGCACAAATAATTGATATATTGTTAGTCTCTTCAAGGGGTAAGGAAAGGACTGGAGAGAATTTTATTTTAATTTTACTTTATTAATTTCAGTAAGACTTTATTTTTTCACTTATATATAAACATAGTTTTCTGCATTCATTTTTGTAAGATTGAGTTACAAACTTTTGTTTCTCCTTTCCTCCCTTGCCTCCCCCTTTCTCCAAGACAGCAAGCAATCTGATATAGGTTATACATTAACAATAATTTTAGACACATTTCCCTATCAGTTGTGTTGTGAAAGAAAAATCAGAACAAAAGGGGAAAAAACACAAGAATAAAAAAGAGGAAATAGTTCATTCAGTCTCCATAATTCTCTCTGTAGATGCAGGTGGCATTTTCTATCCCAAGTCTATTAGAATTGTCTTGGATCACTGTATTTCTGAGAAGAACTGAGTCTTTAATAGTTGTTCATCACATAATCTTGCTATGTGCAATATTCTTCTGGTTCTGCTCACTTCATTTAGCATTAGGAACTTAAAATTTTAAAAAGTGAATGTTAAAAATAAAAATCTTCAAATCATCACCACCAATTAGTATCTGACATGGGACCAGACATGGGGGTATTCTAGTATCTCAGGCCTCTTCTCTTTCCACATGTATTATGTTAGCCTATTTTTGAGGCCTCCGATTTAGGTGATTATACCAACTCCACAGATAACTTGTGGGTCTAGTACTCTTTATGGATGAGAAATGCTTTCTAATGACTGGCCCCATTCCCTTCCTCGGCAACTGAAAGTCATACAAAGTATGCGTGTCTCTCTATCTGCCCAATTAAAAGAAATGGCCAACCTTGGAAATGAGCTGTGTTGCTTACCCATGCAAGTAACCATTTATCCTTGGCAGAATGAGATTCAGGGAGGGTATTGTTTTGAGCTGAAATGAATTCATTTTCCTCTAAGACTCTCTTAAGAGTTCTGCTCCTCCTTTATGCTATTCAGAAACTCTGAAGAAGCTGAAGAATAGCAAATAGAGGGCTAAACTTGCACGTAGGGACTCCTGGATTTAAATCCTGCCCCTGTCTGTCATCCTGAGCAAGTCACTTGCTCTCTCTCAGTTTTACTTCTCTCTACAAAAAGGGAATGACAATATTATTGTACTTGCCTCACAGGGCTGTTGTGAAAGGTAAATAATGCAGGCCAGCTAGAGAGGGCAGTGGATCAAATACCAGGCCAGAGGTCTGGAGGACCTGAGTGCAAATTTAGCCTCAGACACTTAACACTTACTAGATGTGTCACCCAGAGCAAATTACTTAACCCCACTTGCCACAAAAAGTTAAATGATGTAATTCATATTCAAATGAATGGTGTGAAGCCTTAAAACACTATAAATGTGAGGAAGTTACAGAAATCTCCTTGAGGGCATGGACTGTTTTGTCTTGTTTTGTTTGCTTTTGCTTTCCCAGCACCTAGTTCAGGGCTTATTGACTAACCTGTGATTGCATTTATGGTAGCTTCTATGACAGAGACTGGACTTCTTTTAGCAGGTCAGAAACTGGTGTGTCATGAAGAAGTTAATGCCTTTGTCATCCCCAGATTGTAACTTTGGTGCTGGTCATATCTGGGTGATGGAGGCTCTCTGAATACTTTAGGGGAACATGGAGAAGATGCAGACCCTACTCTCAGGGACTTGCCATCTGAAGAGATGGCTCTGATTCTCTACAATGCTACACAAGATTTCACTCTCCTTGACAAAAAAAAGTTATGTAGAAATTGAAACTTTGCAATTTGAGCCTTGTTTTAAGAGGACTAGGGGAAAGGTTGATTATTCTAAAGAAACTAAAGGGAGATGCCTTAATTATTATTATTATTATTATTTTGCAGAATGATAAATTATCTCTCTCACCTAATTTTTTCTGTTTTGTAAATTTGAATTTTCCTGAAATAGGTCCCACCTGTGTTCTGGTCTCAGTCTCAGCTAGAAAACCAAGTGTCCTCTCTCTTTGTGGCCCAAGCCCAAGAGACTTATTGGGATAAAAATCCATCTGGAAAGGTCAGGTGGACAGGAGGCTCTTTTCTATTAGTGGGGAAAGAGGGGAGATTCCAGTTCTAGCTGAAGCAGTCTAGAGTAGGAGAGATACTAGATGGGATGCTTAAAGATCTGGTCATTTTCCCACTAGCTAAAGCCTATGAAATAAATCCACCACTTTGTGGCTCATCCCTAGCTCCTGCACCATTAAAATAAAGGTAGCATTAAATGGATGAAGATGTGATTGGGGGAGGAATAAATTATTAGGGAAACTTTCTGGAATCAGTGTCATCAGAATTCCCTTTGGAGTTTGGGACAGGTGCAAGCTTTCAGAAAAAAAAGGAAGGGCTCAATTAAAAGAAGAAAAAACACAGAGTGATCCATCTGAGATGTAGGAGACAGGAGAGGTTCCCTTCTGCCAGCCACTGTGAGGTGATAACAACAGTAAACAACAAAATATATTCTTTAAATTAAAAAAAAGGAAAAGGAAACATGTTAGCACTCAGCAACCACATATCCTTATGTAATTGGTCTGTTGGGAGGGGGTCCTTTCTATTAAGCAAATTCATGGTGGTTGCTGGTGGCCCATTATGTTCGATATGTGAAAGCAATAAAACTGTATTTATTTTCAAAATTCCCTACTTTCCATTTCCAGTAATCTGGGCAGGACTACCTCCTTCTCTCCATTCCTCTCTTCTATGGAGCTCACAGTGGAAAGAATGATAAACTTGGAGTTCCAATCCTGGTATTTATCATCTGTGTGACCTTGGGCTTTCCATTTCTCTTGTGCAAAAGGGGGATAATAATATCTGCCTTATTGACATCACAGAGAGAAATGGTGTTAATCAAATGAGACAATAAGAGAAGAGACCAGGAAGAGATGGGATGAGACCTGTGATTTCACTGGTATAGAAATCTTGGTGAGGAGCCATTGCAGATGGGTATACTACTTTGCAACATGCTTTGTCCCAAGAGAATTACCTACAGAACCAAGAGAGTCACATAGCCTCTGTATGTCAGAGATGAACCTGAATGTAGGGCTTCCCTCTCTATCCACCAGGAAATATTGCCTATCTATAACCAGGAATCACTGTAGAAACGTAACCAATTGTTTTTTCCAGACGGGTGAAACTTCCCTGAGTGAACTCTGTAGAAGGTCTGCCCTTAGTAATGAGTACATGGCACTTGTGGCCTAGGATTGGGAGAAACAGGTGTCAGAAACCTTCCTGAGTCTACCTTGGTTTCTCTGGAGGTAGAACAGTTTCTCACCCTCCCTGAGGTGATTCCTATTTGCAAGGTGAAGGATTAGCTGATGAAATTCTTTGGGGCAGAAATCTCCAAGGAGACTTAGATAGTTGATTTCTAGTCTCCTAAAAGTCAACTGATTGAACCCCAAAGGCATTTTAAGTGGGTGACCTCCTTTGCAGAGATTAACTGACTAAAAGATGCAGCTTCTTTCCTCCTCTGCCAAAGATAAATGGTTCCTGGCATGGGCGAGCAGGCTTGTGCTTATTTCCAAGATTGGGCATAAATCACTGTGTCCTTTAAGTGCAATCTGGGATTCTCTGGTGGGACTGTTGCTCTGGAAGGAAGCTGGAGGTGAGCAAATCTTATCCTTACAGAAGAATAGGAACTCTCCTTATCCCTGTGGGCAACAGGTATCTCTTGTTTACTTCCTCCATGGTGTCCCTGAGTACTTCATACAGTCAGTCACCCATTCCACCCGGGAGCAAGCCAGCATTAGCAAATAGAATCTCTATTTGCTAACAAATGCTGCAGAATCTCCCTTTGGGAATGCACTCTGATTTCAATTCGCAGCAGCAGGGCCAAGCTGCTTTGCTGGGGTGTGCTTCATCTTGGTGGACTGCCTGAAATCCTACCCCTGGGAGGGGTAAACAGAAGGAAGCCAATATCATTCACTAACACTGTGTTGTAAATTTGTTTTGACAAGAAATGGAGACAGGAGAGGGAGACCAAGAAGGAGCCCAAAAAAGAGACAAAGGAAAATAAAAGACAAATGTCCCTCATTGACTTGGAGACATCATTGAATCTTTGATCTTCCTCAACGGTTTCCTATCAGTTTCCAAGTCTTGTCAATTCTAGTTAAACTCTCTTTTCTATTCCTTTCCCCAATCTACTCACAGGGTCATACACCCTCGCTATCTCTAGCCTGGACTATTGAAATAGCTTTCTAATTAGTCTCTGACTCTGGTTTCTTCCTATTCCAATCTCTCCTCTGCACTGTTACCAAAGAAATTTTCCTAAAACACAGTTGTGACTGTGTAATTTGCCTGCTCAAGAAAAGCAAACGTCTCCTTATCTCTGGAATCAAAGACAAATGCTTCTGCTGAACATTGGAAGATCTTCACAACCTGTCTCCTCTCCGACCTGCTTTAACAGCCTTCTGTGTCCTTCTCCTTGATGAAGGCAAACTGGCCTTTTCATTGTCCCTTGCATGTGATACTCTCACCTCCATGTTTTTATGTGAGTTGTCTCCCTTTCCTGGAAGGCATTTCCTCATCACTTCTGTCTCTTATAATCCCTATTTCACTTGAAGCTCAGCTCTGTCTCTTTCACTGATTTTCTATCCTGATCCCTTTAGCTTCCAGTATGTCCCCTAAAAATTACTTGATATGGATCATAAACAGATTGTGAACTCAGGATCAGGAAGACTTGAATACAAATCCTGCCTCAAACATTTACTAGCTGTGTGATTTTAGGCAAGTTGTTTAACTTCTCTCATACTTGCTTTCCCCATCTGGAAAAATGGGGATAAAAATAGTACCTATCTTAGAGGGTTGCTCTGAAAATCAAATGAGATAATATATGTATAAGGTAATTTGCAAACCCTACATGGTCTATAAATCTTAGCTATGATTGTATAAAATACCATGTGATCTCCCCTGCTCCTTGAGGGAAGGACTCTTTAATTTTTGTTTTTATATCACTAACATACTGTAGTAGCACATAGTAGGTGTTTTAAGAATAATTTCTGAATGGTTGATTATTGTCCAGGTGTATCATAGATATCAAAGTCTATGAATTATCAGAAATAGTGAGGAATCATGGATTGTCAGGGCTACAGAGGGCCTTAGAGATCATTTAGTCCAACAGAGAAGTAAACTGAAGGATACAATGAAGATGAAATGTCCAAAGTCCCAGAACAAATTGATGACAGGACTGGAATTAGAATCCATGTCTCCTAGAGGGTCCCCTTGTCCCTGCTATTGACCCATACTTCCAATTATGACCTTATATTTGAGTTTACAGTGGTCAGAGAAATCCTTTCTACAATCAGCCAATTTACAATTACAATTTTTAGAGTACCAGGCCACAGACACAAGAGTCAAAGTGTGATTAGTGTTGCCCTTCCCTCTCCATCCAGGTGCCCACATTCAGAGTTCCTGTCCCTTGTTCTGATTATTCATATTTTCTGGATCCCATTCTGTTCTTCACTATAGTCTAATAACAACCATGAGAATTGTGACTCTAAACAAGTGGCGATCTGGCCTCTGGACACACTTTTGGCAAAGGCCATTTACACAATGGAGAGATAGCAAAAAAAAAAACTGTCTTGAAATTTGTTGAAGCCTTAAAGCTCACTCCCTAGTCAAGTATACGTTCTCAGCTTTCATCCTTACAAAGCTGTAGGATCATAGTTCAGAATTGGAAGAGATTTTGGAGACTATGAAATTTGACCCCAACCAACCTGACAGATGAAATAGGTTTAGGCAACTTGCTCAGGGTCACACAGCCAGTGTCTGAGAATGAGTTTGAACTCAGTACTTCCTGACACTACATCCAGCCTTCTATTCATTGTGCTACTGATTTTTCAGTCTCTAAATACCAAAAAGGGGGAACAGATTCTAAGAAGATTCTCAGAAGAAAATGAAACTGAATTAATTTTTGTTAAAAAAACAAACAAACAAACAAACAAAAAAAAAAACAAAACCTAAACAAAAGCAGGATGGTGCTGGTCACATGTTAGACACTCATGTACTTTGCTAGCCTGTGAGCTCCAGTGGGAGTATCATCTCCCAGCTTTAGAACAGAGCTAGACACTTAATAATGCTTGTTGAATTGAATAGAATTGAATGCATCCTGGCTGACTGAGTGACTTTTAGGAGGTGATGGGGAGGGACCATGAAATCAAATGGCCATGTAGTGTGACAAACTGAGGCTAACAATCAGACTCTGCTTAATTTATTCTTTCTTTGGGGGAAAGAAAACTGTAGACTTCATCTAGCTGAGGGAGGAAGAAAGCAGACCCTGGGAATTTTTTTCTGCATAAAAAGATTCATTTAAACTCAATTCATTCACAAGCTAACATCTAGCACTAGTGCAATGACTGACACATAGTAGGCATTTAATAAATGTTTGATGAATGGAATTGAATTGAATTGCTGTTCCCAAAAGACTGAGGTTATAGGGAAATGAGAGGTCTAGCACATAAATAATGAGAATAATACCTTACACTTATACAGACTTTTATGGATTACAAAGTGTTTTACTTACAAAGTTCTTTACACACACGTACATCTCATGTGATCTTCAC
This sequence comes from Sminthopsis crassicaudata, assembly GCF_048593235.1. NCBI lineage: Eukaryota > Metazoa > Chordata > Mammalia > Dasyuromorphia > Dasyuridae > Sminthopsis > Sminthopsis crassicaudata. The sequence continues at coordinate 473,443,359 of NC_133618.1, forward strand.
TATAATCTTATGGGACAGGTGATATAAAACACTTAGCTAAACTCTAGACTTCCAGGATCCTGCTCTCTCTCATTTCTCCACCTAATTGTCTGACTATTCCTTATCATTGCCTTTAGCTAAATCATGATGCTTCTCCCTCCCATTAAATTTGGGAGTTCTATAAGACTCAATCCTCAACCTCTTTTCTTTCTCTATACATTCTCTCTTGGTAATCATTGAAGCCTCTGCAGGTTTAATTATCTTTTCCATACAGATTCTCAAATCTATCTATCCAGTCCAAGTCTTTCTCCTGAACTGCATTTACCATATCCCCAACTACCTACTTACTGGACATCCAATGTCTCGCCAGCATCTTTAATTCAACATGTCCAAAACAGAAATCACATTTTTTCCCAGACTCACTTCTGTTCTAAATTTTCCTGTTTCTGTGGAATTTTACACCATCCATCGAGATTTGAAAACTTGAAGGCATCCTTGACTTTTACCTCTTACTCATCTTCCATATTCAGTTTCCAAGTCTCATATATCTTTCCTGGACAATGTCTTTAGTACTATCAACTTCTCTTCATTCATACAGCTTCTCTCCTATTTTGCTTCTTCATATCCTCCTGTTTAGACCATTTTGATAGCTTCTTAATTGGGGTCCTTTGCCTCCATGCTTTTCCTCCTCCAAACCATCCTCTAAATAGTCACCAAATTGGTATTCTTGAAATAGATGTGACAATGTTTTGTTATTGTTCAATAACTTCCAACTCTTTGTGATCCCCATTGGGGGTTTTCTTGGCAAATACTGAAGTGGTTTTCTATTTCCTTCTTGAGCTAACTTTACAGGTAAGGAAACTAAGGTAAACAGGGTTAAATGACTTACCTAGGGTCACACAACTACTAATTGTCTGAGGACAGATTTGATCTCAGGAAAATACATCTACCTGACTCCAAACCCAGCATTCTATCCACAGTACCATCTAGCTGCCTCCTGCAGTAAAGAAGGTTCTGATGGAGTAGAGAAAATGATGAACTTTGAGCCATAGGACCTTGCTCTGCCATTTACTTTGATGCCATGCAAAGAGCCCTGGTTTTTCAGAAGACATAGGTTTAAGTGTCACTATTTACATGATATTGGGCAAATCACTTAACCCTTGTAAACTTTGTTTTCCTCATCTTTAAGTGAGGGAATTGCCTAAAAGACTCTAAGGTCAGCATTAACTCCAAAGAATGATCAAAAGGAGTTACTTGGAGACAGTTCATCAACTAGCATTTATTAGGAGTCTTCTAGGTACAAGACACTGTGTAAGCATCAGGGATTCCAAAAAAGGAAAAAGAAAGTCCCTGTTCTTAAGGATCTCACTATATCATGGAGAACATGGTGTGAGAACAACTACATACCAGTAAGATGCATCCAAGATAACCCTGGAGGTGATCTCAGAGGGAAGGCAATATGGGACTAGAACAGACTTCCTGTAGAAAATAAGACATACTGTGTCTTACTTTCACAGCATAACTTGCATGGAAATAGTTTTTGCATGACTACACATGTATCATCTATGTCAAATTGCTTATCTTCACAATGAAGAGAGGAGAGAAAGAGAGTCTGGGAATGGATTTAGAACTGAAATTTTGAAGAAAAAAGAATGTAAAAATTATGTTTACATGTAATTGGGAAAAAATAAAATATTAAATTAAAAATCACACACACACACAAAAGTGAGATATAATCTGAGACTTGAAAGAAGCCAGGGAACTAGGGAGTGGAGATGATGAAAGAGGGAGTCCAAAATATGAGGAACAGCCAATCCAAATGCTCAGTCAGGAAATAAAGTATTTCAAGTGAGAAATAGCAAGAAGCCAGTGTAATACAAGGCTTGGCACTGGCAAAAATCCTGGTACTTAGCCCAGTCTTGCCACTTGCCATCTCTGTAACTTTGGGCAAGTGACTTAATCTTTCTAAACCTTCCTTTTCTCATCTGTCAAATGACAACCTTGTATTATATGAGCTTTAAGTTCCCTTTAACTCCAGATCTATGGTCCTGTGACCCTGCTTTAAAAAAAAAAAAAACTTTCAGTGTCCCCCTAAGGCTTCAAGAATTAAAGATAAAATCATTAACTTGGTATTTAAGCTCCTACTTCCATTTTTAGGCTTATTTTAACTACTCCCATTCTTTCCACTCCAATCCACCTGTCCTGTTAGCTCTTTCATCTACCAGATATGTTATGCTCCATTTTGTATTTGTACCCTCTTATTAGGGTAGCACAGAAAGTAAGTGGGGCTGAAGAAATGCCTGGGATTTTCTCCAAGTTAAACTTTTGACTGTTCTTCAGAGTACAGACCAGAAAAGGGCTTCAGTCCACATCTAATTCATTTCCCTTATTTTATACAAAGGATCCATGACCCAGATGTTAAGTGACTTGTCCAAGAGAATAATTAGCAAAGCTAGGACTACCACCAATGTCCTTTCAGAAGCCAAGACTGTTTTCACTGTATCAAACTCCATTAACATTTTGTATGCATCCACTTGCACATAAACAATTACTGTACTCATTAAAAGTGACTTAACTATTCATTAAAATTGGCCTGGCAGGGTGGACTACTATATTTCTTTGAAATTAACAAAATGACATTCCTTTGAAAATATTCTCTAATTCTGATTTTTCATTAATTTCCATGGTCTTTTTTTTTTTATCTTTTTCTCTAGATCACTGAGGCCTGTCACTATTGATACATAGATGGGATTTTCTTGCCTTAGGATTTTCTCATTATATATAGTCTTGTTATGCTTTTTTGTCTCTTCAGAGAATAGGTTGAGAGCCAATGAAAGTATAGCCTTGGGAGAGCAGTATTTTCATTTCCCAATTTATAGTTTAAAAGTTTTCCATCCACTTAAGAAATTAACAATCAGTCTATCTGAATTATGCTACAAAAAATTTTTTTTAAAAGAAATTAAAGCATTTTAAAATTATTTTAGAAAGTTCCTAAGGTAAGATAAAGTAAGAGGAAGTTTGTTTTTATTTTTAAGGCAAACATATGCCTTTGGAATATGGAACATAAACAAAATTAATACCTACATTTAGGAATTCTGAGAAGATAATTTATAGAAACTAGACAAATAATTTTCCACTTACAAATCTTCCCAAAATGTCCATCAAATGATTTATGTGTGTCTCAGGGCATCTCAGTTTCTGAGTAGAAGTGAGGTATAGGGAACAGAAAACTAGACTTGGGTAGAAATGATGGTAACCCTGAGGGGCAAGACCTGTTTTCACCTTAGTATTTATGGTAGAGAAGAAAATTAAACACCTTCTCATATGTGACTTATGTTTTGAGAAAAAAAGATTTCTTTCTTTTTTAAAGTTAGTTTTATAATTATAATTTTTGACAGTACATATGCATGGGTAAATTTTTTTTTTACAACACTATCCCTTGTATTCACTTTTCCAAAATTTCCCCTCCCTTTTATATCTTTAGAGGCTTATTTGAAGAAAATTGAGAAAGAGAAGATTAACGAATTGGGCTTACAACTTAAAAGGCTAGAAAAAGACCAAATTATAAACCCCCAACCAAAAATTAAACTTGAAATACAAAAATTAAAAGGAGAAATCAATAAAATTGAAAGTAAAAAAACTATTGAATTAATAAATAAAACCAAGAGTTGGTTTTATGAAAAAGCCAATAAAATAGATAAACCTTTGGTAAATTTGATCAAAAAAAAGAAAGAGGAAAATCAAATTGATAGTCTTACAAATGAAAAGGGGGATCTTTCCACCAATGAAGAGGAAATTAGAGAAATAATAAGGAGTTACTTTGCCCAACTTTATGCCAATAAATTTGATAACTTAAGTGAAATGGATGACTTCCTCCAAAAATATAGGCTCCCTAGATTAACAGAGGAGGAGATAAATTGCTTAAATAGTCCCATTTCAGAAAAAGAAATAGAACAAGCTATTAATCAACTCCCCAGGAAAAAATCCCCAGGGCCAGATGGATTCACATGTGAATTCTACCAAACATTTAAAGAACAATTAGCCCCAATGTTATATAAATTATTTGAAAAAATAGGGGATGAAGGAGTCCTACCAAACTCCTTTTATGACACAGACATGGTACTGATACCTAAACCAGGTAGATCGAAAACTGAGAAAGAAAATTATAGACCAATCTCCTTAATGAATATTGATGCTAAAATCTTAAATAAGATATTAGCAAAAAGACTTCAGAAAATCATCTCCAAGATAATACACTATGATCAAGTAGGATTTATTCCAGGAATGCAGGGCTGGTTTAATATTAGGAAAACTATTAATATAATTGACCATATTAATAATCAAATTAATAAGAACCATATGATCATCTCAATAGATGCAGAAAAAGCATTTGACAAAATCCAACATCCATTCCTACTAAAAACTCTTGAGAGTATAGGAATAAATGGACTATTCCTTAGAATAATCAGGAGCATATATTTAAGACCTTCAGTAAGCATAATATGCAATAGAAATAAACTGCAACCTTTCCCAGTAAGATCAGGAGTGAAACAAGGTTGCCCACTATCACCATTACTATTCAATATAGTACTAGAAACGCTAGCCTCGGCAATAAGAGCCGAGAAAGAGATTCAAGGAATTAGAGTAGGAAATGAGGAAATTAAACTATCACTTTTTGCAGATGACATGATGGTATACTTAGAGAACCCCAAAGACTCTGCTAAAAAGCTACTAGAAATAATTCAAAATTTCAGCAAAGTGGCAGGATACAAAATAAATCCACATAAATCCTCGGCATTTTTATATATCACTAACAAAATGCAACAGCAAGAGATACAAAGAGAAATTCCATTCCAAACAAATGTTGAGAGTATAAAATATTTGGGAATCCATCTACCAAAGAAAAGTCAGGAATTATATGAGAAAAATTACAAAACACTTGCCACAAAAATAAAATCAGATTTAAATAATTGGAAAGACATTCAGTGCTCTTGGATAGGCCGAGCGAATATAATAAAGATGACAATACTCCCCAAATTAATCTATTTATTTAGTGCTATTCCAATCAGACTCCCAAGAAACTATTTCAATGACTTAGAAAAAATAACAACAAAATTTATATGGAAGAATAAAAGGTCGAGAATTGCAAGGGAACTAATGAAAAAAAACTCAGAGGAAGGTGGTCTAAGTGTACCTGATCTAAAGCTATATTATATAGCAGCAGTCACCAAAACCATTTGGTATTGGCTACAGAAATAGACCGGTAGATCAGTGGAACAGATTAGATACAAAGGACAAAAAAGGGTACATCTATAGCAATCTAATCTTTGACAAACCCAAAGATTCCAACATTAGGGATAAAAATTCATTATTCGGAAAAAACTGTTGGGAAAACTAGAAATTAGTAGGGCAGAAATTAGATATGGATCCACACTTAACACCATATACCAAGATAAGATCAAAATGGGTCCATGATTTAGGCATAAAGAGGGAGATAATAAATAGATTAGAGGAACAGAGGATAATCTACCTCTCAGACTTGTGGAGGAGGAAGGAATTTATGACCAGAGGAGAACTAGAGATCATTATTGATCACAAAATAGAATATTTTGATTACATCAAATTAAAAAGTTTCTGTACAAATAATACTAATGCAAACAAGATTAGAAGGGAAGTAACAAATTGGGGAAATATTTTTAAAAACAAAGGTTCTGACAAAGGTCTCATTTCCAAAATATATAGAGAACTGACCCATAATTTATAAGAAACCGAACCATTCTCCAATTGATAAATGGTCAAAGGATAAGAACAGACAATTCTCAGAGGGAGAAATTGAAACTATATCCACTCACATGAAAGAGTGTTCCAAATCACTACTGATCAGAGAAATGCAAATTAAGACCACTCTGAGATACCACTACACACCTGTCAGATTGGCTAAGATGACAGGAACAAATAATGATAAATGTTGGAGGGGATGTGGGGAAATTGGGACACTAATACATTGCTGGTGGAGTTGCGAAAGAATCCAGCCATTCTGGAGAGCAATCTGGAATTATGCCCAAAAAGTTATCAAACTGTGCATACCCTTTGACCCAGCAGCGCTACTACTGGGATTATATCCCAAAGAAATACTAAAGAGCGGAAAGAGTCATATATGTGCCAAAATGTTTGTGGCAGCTCTTTTTGTTGTAGCTAGAAACTGGAAGATGAATGGATGTCCATTAGTTGGAGAATGGTTGGGTAAATTATGGTATATGAAGGTTATGGAATATTATTGCTCTGTAAGAAATGACCAGCAGGAGGAATACAGAGAGGCCTGGAGAGACTTAAATCAACTGATGCTGAGTGAAATGAGCAGAACCAGAAGATCACTGTACACTTCAACAACAATACTGTATGAGGATGTATTCTGATGGAAGTGGAAATCTTCAACATAAAGAAGATCCAACTCACTTCCAGTTGATCAATGATGGACAGAGGTAGCTACACCCAGAGAAGAAACACTGGGAAGTGAATGTAAATTGTTAGCACTAATATCTGTCTGCCCAGGTTGCATGTACCTTCGGATTCTAATGTTTATTGTGCAACAAGAAAATGATATTCACACACATGTATTGTACCTAGACTATATTGTAACACATGTAAAATGTATGGGATTGCCTGTCATCGGGGGGAGGGAATAGAGGGAGAGGGGGTAATTTGGAAAAATGAATACCAAAAAAAAAAAAAATTTCCCCTCCCTCCCTCTACTCCCTCCCCTAGATGACAGGCAATCCCATACATGTTAAATGTGTTACTGTATATCCGAGATACAATATATGTGTGTAAAACCAAATTTCTTGTTGCACAGTAAGAATTGGATCCCGAAAGTATAAGTAACCTGGGTAGAAAGACAATAGTGCAAACAGTTTACACTCAATTCCCAGTGTTCCTTCTCTGGGTGTAGCTGTTTCTGTCCATCATTGATCAACTAGAACTGAATTAGATCTTCTCTATGTTGAAGATATCCACTTTAATCAGAATACATCCACATACAGTATTGTTGTTGAAGTGTATAGTGATCTCCTGGTTCTGCTCATTTCACTCAGTACCAGTTCATGTAGGTCTCTCCAGGCCTTTCTGAAATCATCCTGTTGGTCATTTCTTACAGAGCAATAATATTCCATAACATTCATATACCATAATTTACCCAACCATTCTCCAATTGATGGGCATCCATTCATTGGGAAAAAAAGATTTCAAAGAGTTCACAGAAATACTTGATAGGATTCCAGGGCCTAAAATTCTATAGAGATAATTAGTTCAAGAAAATTGGGAAGCCTCAAGTATAAAATTCTGAAAGACGAGAGAGACAGCGAGAGTAATTCAGAAGAGAAGGAGAAAAGGAAAATTGTTTAAAGGACCAACATGGCTGCACAAGGAACTCATTGATCAACTTAGGTTTGAGAAGGCATCTACAGAAAATGAGGACAAAAGCAATCAAATAAGGAAGAAAACAAGAATGGCAAGGTTATATATGGTAGAAGAAAATCTAATTGAGTCTCTTTGTAGAGAAGAAGTCCCTAAGACTTGATTGGTCCAGTGGCCTACGGCTGGAGCCATTGATGGGTTTCCTGGTTGCCTATGATATAAAGCGGCCATTCCATGGGGAGTTAATATCTCTCAGACTTGACACATGTCCCATTGTCTTTCAAGTCAATATACTCTTCCAACTAAACATAATCTTTCGACTAAATGCATTTTTGTATGAAATATAAGGGAACTGTATCTGCCAAACTAGTGCTATATCTTTGCTGAGTATGCTTTCAATGCTATTATTAACATGTAATGTTAACAATATTGTTTAAGTAAATTTTTTTGTTAAGTGTCAGCCTCTGAGTCTCTCATTTATCCAATCTTGATCCTGAATCATAAGACTGACTTGGGTTAGGCCTGGACTAGAACATCTTATAAGAATTGTGTCAATAATGTTAAAGCTCAAAATGAGCTGAAGTCAGATAAAAGAGGAAAACAAAAATTGTTTTTAAAAGCTATGTTGGAGGAAAGGGAGTAGAGGAGGAATAGGAGCATTACTATAATTGGATAGGAAGATGAATAACAACTGAAAGAAGGTATGACTTATTCAAGTTTTATTTTGCTTCTGTTTTTCTCTGCCAAGCAAAATGACCTTTGAACTGGAAAAGAAAGAACAAACATGGTGAACAGGGAATTGAAACACTAAATAAGTAGTGAGAAAGAAATCATCTGACTGACCTTGATGAATTCAAAATCATTAGTCCAAATAAACTGCATCCTATAACACTGAAAGCACAGAAGAGATGCCTGAGGACTGGAGATGAATAAATGTTGACCCAATTTTCACAAAAGGAAAGAGAGTGCACATTATAGGCCAGTGAGCTTGAGTTTGATTGCTGACATACCTCTAATATTTATTATTAAAATCATAGTTAGTGAGTATTCACCGGAAGAATTGATGATAAGGGAGCATGACTTCATCAGGGACAATTCATATTCATTAATATCATTTACTTTGTCAGATTTTTATTGTGTTTTTTTAACAAACGATATTAGATTAATAGATCAAGGGAATTCTGTTAATTACTTATAATTGGATGTTAGAAAAGCATTTGACAAATTCTATAAACCTTTTTTTCAGGAAAAACAGAGAGATGTGAATAGGTAATAAAGGATAGATTTAGAACTTCTTAACTTACTAAATTCAAGAAATAGTCATTAAGAGTGTTAACAAGGAAAGTTGTATTCAATAGGCCAGTAGTATCAAATTCAATTAGAAACAGATCTTTGTGGGCAGAATATTGAGTTAGAAAAGCACATATTAACATTATCTCTGTTTTATTTTTATCTATTTTGTTAAGCATTTTCTAATTATATTTTAATCAGGTTGAGTTTCACAGAAAATTTGACACTTCTAAAATAAAGTGCTTCATGGATCAGTGCTTAGCACTCTGTTACTTTAAATTTTTTTTATCAATAACTTGTATAAAAATAAAGAAGATACTTTATCAAATTTTGAGATGGCAAAAGAAATGCTAGAAGGAATAATTACCACATTGGAAGAAAGATTAAAAATCCAAGAGTATCTTGACAAACTGAAACTCAATCTAGGATATTCAATTTTTAGGGATAAATATAAAATCATTCACTTGAGTTCAAAAAACCAACTTCACAAAAAGATTGTGGGGGATGCATGACTAGATAATGTTTTGTTTGAAAAGAGTTCAGTATATTCTAAACCAGAAGTGTCAAATTCTCAATCTATGAAATTCTAATGTGACCAGAACTAAATTAAAATTTAATTAGGAAATGTCTAACAAAATAAATAAAAATACAATACAATGTAGATGATGTTCATTATTTCCTAAGTCAATATGGAGCCTGGAGGAATTCTTTTCCATTTGAGTTTGACAGCTGGACTCTAAACTAAATATGAGTCAACAGTGTGGTGTCAACCAAAGCAAAGCTGTAATATTAAGTTACATCAAGACAGATAGGGTGTCTAAGAGAGTTGCTAGATTCATTGCACTTTGACCTGGTCAGAATAGCTGGAAAGCAACCAGATGAGGACAACTAGAATTTAAGGTCTTTGAAATGATGACATTTGACAGACATATAAATGAAGGAAGGAGTCATATTTAGCCTAGAGAAGAAAGACTTAGAGAGCATAGAATATCTGTCTTCAAGTATCCGAAGGCTTAAAACAAAGAACAGGTTTTAGAACAGAGCATAGAACAAGGATTCAAGTTGATCTGTTTGGCCCTGGAGAGAAGAGCTAGGGGCAATGTATAGAAGCTGCAAAGTTAGATTTAGTCTCAATGTAAAGAAGCATTTCCTAAAGATTAGAGCTAGACAAAAGTATCTTTTTCAATAGGTTATCTCTCATGAGAGGTCTTCAAACAAAGAATGCATGATGATTTGGTAAACGTTGCTCCCAGTTTGAAATCAGTAAGATTAGATGACCTCGGAGATATCTCTCAACTTTGAGATGCTTTAGTTTTGGGAGTTGAGGTTGATGGATACTGATGACTAAAAGCAATTTACAAACCCAGAGGAAGAAGCCAGACCTAGAAGGGAGTGGGTATAGTCCAAAACAAGACTTAAGAATATCCAGAATTGTCTATTACACTCAAACTAAAGAGTTTATTTGGGGGAATAAATACAGAAGGCAAGGTAGTAGTCATGAAAGCCAAGAAGAAGAAACTAAGCAATGCCATAATCATGGGAAAGGAAGGTCAGCATGGAGTAGAACAGGTAGAAGAGAGCATTGCAAAGAATCAATGGTTCATGTGAATTCTCCAAGAGAATGCTTATGAAGACAGTATCTCCTCCTCATTCAGTTGAATTATCTGTATCTTAGATCCCTAAGAAATTCAAGTAATAAAGGCAATTTGCCATGTATTTTCTTTTTAAAACAGGAAGATCATTTCTGTGGATGTTATAGGAGCTCAATTTACAGTGTGCAGGATCTCCCATACCATATCTTATTAGAATAACAAAGAAAGTAGTATTGAACACATCTTGAGCTTCCATAGATTAGTCTGAAACTTGTCATTTATTCTTTCTATTCTTGCCTACACAAAGCAAAGAAATGTGATTACCTCTAAGCAGAGACTCTAAAAATGAATTGAGCTAATGAAGAAAACTTGATATTTAGAAAACAGTTCTAAATCTAGAATCCTATAATCCATTAGAGCAGCTCAGGAGCTAGTATAAAACATTAATGTCACTATCCCTATTAGAAACCTTTAGGATGGAAGAGATTTCCTCTGAATGGAGGGACCAATCATGGATGCCCAATTCTGCCTATTCCTTATTGATATTTTGTTCTTTGAAGATACTTCAGTGGGATTCACTAAGAGAGTGAAAAATGGAGAATCTTTACTTCATGACTTTCAATCTGAAATGAGTAGCTAGAAAAATAGAATCATGTTTAGTATTCAGTGTCTTTTAGAATCTTCGTTTGATTGTGACAATCCAGAAACCAATCCACAATCCCCATGAGTTTCCTGACAGCAAAATTTCTCCTCATGCTTAACCACTAGCTATTCTCTAAGTCTGAAAAAGGTCAGTGTGCTTTGGAAACAAAAAAAGGTTGCTGGGAGAGGGCCAGCCAATGGGAATAGAGAACTCTAGCTGGGGTAGGAGTAAGAAAAATTTTATGAAAGTGAAAATACTTGAAACCAGTGAGATTTCTTTGGAGAAGAGGTATCCAGAAAGTAAGCCCTAAAAGATCTCAGGGGGAAAAAAACAGCTAAACTTTGGTTCTTTGTCCTTTTAAAGAGAAAATTTAAAAGCAAAGGTGTAAAGGCAGAACTTGAGAAAACATCTCATTTGTAGCGTAACCAGAAATGTGAGGAACTTTATATGGAAGCCAAGACAATCCAATATCAGCCTTTCACTGAGTTCTCAAAGGGTCTGCAAAACTTTATTCTCTGCTTAGAGCCCAGGGTGCCACTGGCCTCAGAGCTCTACCCAATGAACACTGTCGGTAGCTATGGAAACAGTGAGACAGTCAGCTTCCAGTTGGCTGCATTTCCAGGGACATCTAGCCATCAGTAGATGTTTAAAGTTTGTGTTTTTTTTAAATTCCTTCTTGACACTTAAAAAAATCCCATAATGATAGCACCAGCCTGATAAATTCCAGCCAAACTCTTTCATACCTTTAGCATTAATCCTTAATCCTATCCCTATGCTCTGTCCATTTTCCCCTCCTCTCAAGCTAAATTGCTCAGGGAATCCCTTGTGTAAATGCCACATGCTTAAACCTTGATTCTCTCACAAATTTCTCCATTCCACTATGTTCTTTCCTTCCTGGGCTCAGAGGCTCTCTTTTACTGTAAAGGTCACCTCCAAGCCCAATAAATCCTCCTTTTCAGAAAATAAGTCTCTTGAAAAGTATTAGATTGCAAGCTTTTTGAAGGTAATATCTGTATTTTATTTTGCCTTTGCATTCCCAGCTGAACGTGGGGCCTTGTAGGGTTATACTGGTTTAAAAACTGATTCTCAAAAACAGATTAATTCAGGACACACTTTTAAGTTTAATGTTCATCATTAACATTTCTCTCTTCACTTTCTTTAGTCTACACAATCAACAAAACAATACATCAAGCCCTGACCCATAGCTTTTGCTTATTTCTAAGATGTAAATGCATACAATGAAAATTTAATAATCCACTCCTGAGCCAGTCAGAAATGACTCCCTGGACTTGTACACAATAGGTGCTTAATAACTATTTGCTGAATTTATGTTCAGTTCAAAAGGGATTGAATAGTCTTGCCTCTCCTTTCTCAGGGATTGGGAGGTTTGGATTTATGCTAGTCTGATTGATGTCTGCTTCCCATTGGAAGAACCTCAGAGAGTGGAAGAGCTGTCTGGATCATAAGCAGCAGATGACATTGAATAATAAAGCTAAAGCTTTGCTTTGATCATGTTTTCTGAGTTACTTCATAGGACAATATTATAGATAAAATTCAGTCTTAAGATTTCAAGCAACCCACTACCTTTATTCAGCTCCATGCTTTGTACATGGTAGATATTTAATCCATTTACTATGTTCAAAACCCTGGATGATAGTGGGAAATTAAGGAGAGTCTATATTCAAGGATGTCTTTAACTTGTGACATTTAGGTCCTCCATAAAAGTATCACTTGGTGCTCCTCTCAGGCACAATATCCAAGGGTTAGGATCTGTGGGGCTGATAGAATATAAATTCTTATTTATGTCCTTATGAGTGGTCCATTTTTTCCTCTTTTCATGTCCCTTTATCTTTTAGTTTTCATTTTCATTTTTTAAAGATCTAGTTTTTTGATCCGAGGACATAGGTCCTATTCAGGCCTTGATTTTGCCATGGCTCTATGTGTGTGTGTGTGTGATGGTTAGGAGGGCAGGCTTATCCATGAAGAAGTCCTATTTCCCTGGGCAAAGGACTTGGCCCACTTCTCCTGAGCATCACCTTTAAAAGTTTCTGTAATGTTTCCTAAAATAGGGAGAACTTTTCCCTGTTTTATCTGCCCAATGAGGATAGTTAATGTTGCAAACACTGTTGACAGAGCCTTGCCTGGAAACTGACTCATGTGTTACTGTTTAATTGGATATTGTGGAATATCATGGCAGATGTCTTGTCAATTGGGAAATGTGTGGTTTTTGTCCTATATAAAAGAATGCTCTCACTGCTGGAGCAATGTTGCTTCTTCCCACTCAACAGAGATGCTTCTGAAATTCAGCTTCTGCCTCTTCTTTCTTATTTCAGTGGATCCCCAAGGTCATTTCCTAGAGGACCTTTGGATTTCATCAGTTTTGCCATCTGGACTTGATGAACAAGGTGGTGACAGAAAACCCCTCTATGGACCACCCTCCATCTGCAAGGGATGCCTCAAGTTTCCAAAAGGAAGATGGGGGAGGAAACAGCTGGGAGAGGAGATGAGTAGGAGGACATGGAAGACTGGATCATCATTTTATTTTCTTTTTGAGCCAAAGTTTTGGCATCTTCTCAAATGAATGGGGCACTGTCAATCCTCATCTTTCACTTGCCTGGGGAAAATACCTTCTGGAAGCTGTTCCAATAGAGACAATAAAGAGTCAATTTCTATATTTCAGTTTTTACAATACATGGATTTTAAAAATATGAAAGAAAATTTTAAAAAACTGGAACCTTAGTGTCAGCACAGTATAATAACCACTTATTTCCCACCTGAGACTCTAAAATATAGAGTGTGGAGGAGGAAAAAGTGCATGAATCTACTTGGTCTATCCCTCAGACAGACAGTGGAACATGAGATATTATTGACATTCCAAATGTATACACATATGGTACTCCTTTCACCTTTGGAAGCCAGAAAATCAGACACCTTTTAAGGATATCCTATTAAAACAAGTTATTATGATGAAGAATTCTTATTTAGAGTATTCGTTGCTTCCAACACTGTGGAACAGGCTGTTGTTAGCCCCATTTGACATATGAGAAGCCAGGGAATCTGAGTTATTAACCCCCTGAGTGACAAAGGTATCTTAAGCTTCAGAGTTCAGTCTGTTCCTGAATTATGCAGCCCCTAATTCATAAGAGACAATTCATAAGAGACATGTATTAGGTGATAAACCGATCACATCTGTCATTTCTTCCTGAGTCCAAATTTGCTTTTTGGTTGCTATGTATTCATCCCAAATATATGGCTTGGGTACATATTCTTTTATTTTGACCCAAAGTTAAGCTACACTAACTTTCTCATAAAGGTAAAAGTTCCCCTCAGCTTATAGATGGAGAGAAAAGAGCGGGTATAGAGGGAAAAGGACAGGAGATAGTGTTAGGAAGACCTTTATTCAAGTCCTGCTTTTGATACATATTGACTAAAAGACCATCTAGATATCATTTAGCCTGTTAATGCCCCTAGGAAACTTTCTAAGACTATGAGTTATAGACTTGTAAATTTGTATCATTGAAGGAAGTTTCCACACTGGGAATTTCCTAGACAGACAACCAGACTCTGGTCTGGTCATATACCCCCCTCAAAAATCCATCCAGTTCTATTGCTTAAAAGAAAAGGAGAACAAGTTAGACTTTTCAATGACAACAATTTTATTCAAGGTGAGTCGATTATTGAAGTGTCTGACCTTTTAAAACAACCTAATGATTTCCAAAAGGTTGATAGAAGCTCCCTTGTTAAAAAAAAATTAAATCAGTCTTCCCCTGGTAACTGTCCTTGCTACCAGCTTAAATACAGTAAACCATTAAAAAAAATCTCCCAGGAACAGCTAACTTCATTTCATTACATAGTATAATACCTCATAATAGAAAATGGGTAACAGTAATACCAACAGCAGGCAAGATGGAGATTTTGTATCAATAGAAAATTCAATTTTAATTAATCTCCTTGAAGCAAATGTAATTGAGTCATCATAGGGACACTCCTACCTTCCCCAACAGTTTCTTCTCTGGTTCCTTTTAATGTGGATCTCTGTGATCCATTTCCCATCCAGAAGAATATCTGAAAACAAAGAAGGGGACACACAATTGACATTTTCTCTCGAGTTTCGACTTGTGTATGGAATCTCTTTATTCCAAACCTCGAGTTGTTATTGACATCCCAAGCACTACTGCTGTGGTGGTGGCTGTGTGGCAGGCTCAAAGGCTTTCACTGACTATGTAAATATCTTTCTGCCTTGTTATTTATTTTTTGTCCCCCGCCTTCCCTCCCCGACTTTTTTTCTTCAACTACATCACAAGGGTCACATCTTTCTTTGCTATCAGGCACTCTCCACTTTAGCAGTGTAAGAATGAATTATGTGTCAGGCTCATGTGTGCGCTGGGTGTGCGGGTATATGTCTTGTCTATTTCTACAGCCTGCTGGGCTTGATGCAATAATTCATGCATGGGTGACAGCCAGTTTAGAAGGGATCCACTGTAGAGCCAAAGGGGAATGAAAGGAATACATAAACTCCCAGTGCTATCTCCTTTGATCTATTTCCCTCCTTTCCTTTTCCCCAAACATTAAATTGTGATTATCTGTACAGCTAAGGAAAGTTATCAGTTGCATCAACTTAATGTTCAAAATCAGGCTCTGTTAATTAAATGCTGTGCTTCATTTGCTCTGCTTTCTAATGGACTTTGTTCATGGAAATTGTAGTACATGCAAACACATGAAGCCTGGAATTGACATTGCTCCTGGCCTTCACTACAGGTTCTCATTGTTCCTCATAAGGGGCAAGCAGCTATCAGAGAGGAGACACCTTGCCTCCAGAGAGAAATAACTCAGGAAAATCTAGCTTGTTCAGTGGATAATTAAAGTATTAATTTTTATTTGGGGCAGTGGGAGCAGAGCATACATTCATGCTCCCATCTGCCTCTCACTTGGTCCAGAGGTTTCTGGGGAGTGACAGTGCCTTCTTCTGATAATTGCAGAGCTCTGAGTCAATGTCATGAATCAATAATACTTTATTAAGGGATTAGAAGTCCACCTTTTGAAGCTGGAGGAAGGGAAAAGAGATATGGACAGTCTTGTCTCCTCAGAGGTAAGGAGAATTTGTCCATTTTAACAAAGATACCATTACTATGATACACAATTAGAATGATTTAGGAATGAGGGGAGTGTACAATGGACTCTGATTTTTTTGGGATTTTCTTCTTTTGATACATCTATTCAATGGTAATGTGTTTTCTTTTTTTAAGTTTATTTTTAATACCTGCCAAAACAAACACAGGAATTATATGAACATAAATATAAGACACCTTTTAGGCAAATAAACTCAGATCTAAATAATTAAAGTAATATTTATTATTTATGGATATGTAAAGCCAATATAATTTTTAAATGACAGTTTTATCTAATCTATTTATTCAATGTCATCCCAATTAAATTACTAAAAAATTATCTTACTGAGTTAAAAATAATAAAAACAAAGAACAGAAGGTCAGAAACTTCAAAGAAACCAGAAAAAAAAATAAAGGAAGTAGATTCTGTATCAAATTTTAAACTATATTATAAGGGAGAGCATTATTGAAATATAAAAGGATAATTTTGATTATTCAAAATTAAAATTTTCTTGTCTAAATAAAACCTATGTAGACAAGAATAGAAGAAATACAGAAAATTTGGGGAGGGAACTTTCACAGACAAGAGTGTGATTGGATTGGAATAGTGCTGTGGAGTAGGAAATGATAAGCTGGTTTAGTTAGGAAACATGGAAAAACTCGGGCCTATGAAGGAAGGTGTTATCCATCTTTAGAGAAATAGATGACAAGTGGAAATAAACATTGTACAATCTTTCATATATGTATGTGTGTATGTGTATGTTTACAAATATCTGTGTATTTTATATATATATATAACATATATATATAGCCACACTTAATTGTAATCTTCTTTAAGTGGAAAGAAGGATGGAAAAAATGAAGCAAAAAATGCACAGCAGAGAACAAAAGAAAACCAACAAGAAAGCAAAGAAAAACTGGTCAGTTTTGAAAATATGTTGAATTTATTATATAGCTTTTTTTGAAATGGAAATTGATTGTTTTATAGAATCCTCTCTTATAGTCTGCTGTGTACATAATGTTTTCTCATTTTCTCATTGTGTATAAAAGATTAAATTTTAGAAGATTATAAAAATAATAAAGTTTATTTTCTGTTCTATCTTTTATTTGAGAGGGTTGTTGGAAACAAAGACTTTTTAGAAGGCTGAGGACAAGCAAGGGTGCTTTATTGTTTTTTTCTGTTGTAACAGATGCTTGTGGTTAAAAGGACTTGACTTCCAATTGAATTTACTTCTCACTTCAGGGAGAGATAGATCTTTATCCTAAATACCTCATGAGGAATGATGGACAGGCCAAAGAAAACAGAGGAGTACTACATAATATGGGACTTGGGACTCTCTTGACTCTTGGAAAAATTTGAACTGTATGACTTGACTTATCCACTAATAAACATGAGTAAGTGACAGGACAGGAGAGAGACAATGTTGCTAATCCAGGACTCCAATATTGTGAAACTTTAAAAAAAAAAACAACCTCCTTTTTCTAAGAAATGATAGCCTGGTGAACCAGGTTCTCCTATAGAGGTAATATGGAAGGAAGGGATATCTCATCATTGAAATGGTTCAATTTTCTTTGGTTCAGAGAAAGGAGAAGAATTTTTTACTGACCACCCTAAGTGGTGGTAGCTGTCCTGAAGTCACTTAAAATAAGACTGCATAGAAAAATGACGTTCTGGCTTGCTGCTCTTGCTAGAGATATTCCCGTGCTTCCTCCTTTTTTATTCACGTTTTTGACTACATTTTACTCACTTGCTACTGCTGTTTCTCTGCACTGTCCAAATTGCTGGCCTGGAATTCCTAATACAATTCTATGCCAGCAATAGCTTTGGAAGTACATTTCAAATTTAGCAGTAACCAGCAGAGCACTCTGGTTGTTGCTGTCCATGGTACTAGTACAGTGTGAATTTTAATCTCTAAATCTGCTAAGAGGACCACTTTTCTTTTTGTCTGTTCTTAGACCCTAAACTAAAGCAGCTTGCTTAGTGCTCGAGAAATGTTTCACTCTGCTGGGCTTTAGATTTAACACAGGACTAGGCAAATGATGGATGTTTGGTAAGCATTTGTCAATTGATTGATTGTTTAATGGAAAAGAAGGTCTGGTGGAAATAGGAAAGGAGTTGAGGAAATATTACAGACATAGAGGGTGAATTATGATGAAGGTCAGGTGCCTACAGTCCTTTCTGGGCTGAAAGGTAGTTTTTATGGGCCATTATATGTCCAGCCACAAAAATGTCACAGATCAGATGTGGTATGGAGAGCGTACAAATGTTTCTCTAACCATCGATTCTTGGGCAGAGTTTTGAGCACAAACAACCTAACCCTCAGGGTCAGTCAATCGTAATCACTACTGATTAGTATTGAGGAAGAGTTCATACAACACTTGGAGCTCTTGTAGAAAAATGTATAGAACTTAAATGATCTGAGTTGTTATACAGATTGGTCCAGTCTGGGTCACTAATGAACAATGGGGACCAAGATAGAAGTTTGTTGATGAAGGGGCTTGCTGGTGATATTATGGCATGGCCAGTCTATTTTGTGAACAGTTCTTTATCCATAAAAAATAAGAATGTTCTTTCTTTACATGGGAAGGTTCTGTGGGACATGAAAAATAAAAGAAAAAATATAGATCAGTATCCCCAAGGAAATTGGAACAGGACTTTGGGAGAATTAAGAGGAGTCCAAGAGTTTGTAACTGATCCTATGATAAAAATTTTCTCTGTATAGTAACTCAGGCAAAAATGAGGAAGGAATCTTGGGAATTTGGGCCCATTTACTCAAGTTAACAACTAAGATATTTGCTTCCAAAAGAGTTTTTAAAGCTTTGTTTACTTAGCTCAGTAGGGATTGACTCTGTTACATTTCATAAATGTGTGGCTCACTTTGGCATGAGGTTGAGGTTCTGTTCAGCACTTGCGATTTGAAATGACTGAGGTAGTGGTTTGTTGGGGGGAACTCTCCTTAATAAGATATGTAGCTTCCAAAACAATTAGCACCAGCAGCCTCTCTCTTGCAGAATCAGGAGGGATTATACATATTGATGCTGAACCAGGTATGGAAGTTGTTTGGTAGAGGGAGAATTTCTGGTATATTAGGTTAATGAAAGGAGTGACTATGATAAAATATTTGAAAAGTGCTTAGCACAGTGCCTGACATATAATAGGTGCTTAACAAATACTTGTTCCTTCCTTTCTTTCAAAAAAGAATTTCCAAGACATTGATGGCAAATTTCAACCACTGTTTTCTCTAAACTGCATCCCTTCCCCTGGATTTCCCTTTTCCAAAATTGTCATGATACTTTTTTGTATTTTTCCTATCATCAGTCATTCCAGAAATGCTTATTAAGCACTCCCTATGTGCCAGTCACTTGCTAAGCACTGAGCATGCAACAGTTCACGTCCTCAAAGAGATCACAGTCAACTGGGGCAGACAACATGTAAATATATACAAGCAAGAGATACATACAAATATGGATACACACGTGATAGTATGGAAGCAATAAACAGAATAAAGTCACTAACATTAAGTGGGATAAAAAATGGTTCTTGTAAAAAATGGGATTATATATCTGGGACCTGAAGGAAATCAGAGTTGAGGGGGGAGAACTGGAAAATGCTAAGTGAAAATGCATAGAGTTGGGACATGAAGTTTCATATATAAGGAAAAGCAGAGACTAGCATCACTAGAATGCAGTGTACATGGTGAGGAAAATAAGGTGTAAGAAGATTGGAAAGGTAGAAAGAAACCAGGTTATAAAGGTCTTTGAATGTCAGACATAGGAGTTTTTATTTGCTCATAAATATCATGTATTTTTTCTCCTCCTTCCCCACTCCCCCATCCCCTCCCCTAGCTGGCAGGTAGTCCAATACATGTTAAACATATTGAAATACATGTTAGAGCCAATATATGTATACATATTTATACAATTATCTTGTTGCATATACATATTTATACAATTATCTTGTTGCATAAGAAAAATCAGAGCAAGAAGGAATGCACTGAGGTTGGACAATCGAGCACTTAAGGCTAATTACCGATTGGACAATAATCTATATGAATATGCTTGGAAACTGGCCCTTCTCACTATTCTGTGGTGGCCCAATCATTTGGTGTATACAGAGAATTATAGGAGGGATTAGGGGGTGGAATAAGACTGGCCAGAGTCACTTCTGGGCAGGCGTAGAAGAGGTGAGGTCATGGAGATCCTACGCGTCCATTCCCTTCACTTCTACCACTAAAGACCAAGAATAAAGACTAAGGACTTTAACTTACTTGACTTTGGCTGATTCTAAGGTACCCAAGGTGTTAACGTAGTCTTCACATAGGAAGAAAAAGAAAAACTGAGAAAGAAAACAAAATACAAGCAAATAAAAACAGAGTGAGAATGCTATGCTGTATTCCATACTCTGTTCCCATGGTTCTCTATCTGGGTGTAGATGACTCTCTTCATCACTGCACAAGTGGAACTCATTTGAATCATCTCAATGTTGAAGAGAACCACTTCCATCAGAATTAATAGTCGTATAGTCTTCTTGTGACTGTGTACAATAATCACCCTGCTCATTTCACTTAGCATCAGTTCATGTAGGTCTCTCCAAGCTTCTCTGAAATCATCCTGTTGGTCATTTTTTACAGAACAATAATATTTCATAGCATTCATATATCATAATTTATTCAGCCATTCTCCAAATGATGGGCATCCACTCAGTTTCCATTTTCTTGCCACTACAAAGAAGGCTACCACAAGCATCTTTGCACATATGGATCCCTTCCCCTCCTTTAGGATCTCTTTGGGATATAATCCCAGTAGAAACACTGCTGGATCAAAGAGTATGCACAGTTTGATAACTTTTTGAGTATAGTTCCAAATTGCTCTCCAGAATGGTGGGATCTGTTCACAGTTCCACCAACAATGTATCAGTGTCCCAGTTTTCCCACATCCCCTCCAACATTCATGATTATCTTTTCCTGCCATCTTAGCCAATCTGAGAGGTAAGTAGTGATATCTCAGAATTGTCTTAATTTGCATCTCTCTGATCAATAGTGATTTAGAGCACTTTTTCATGTGGCTACAAATAATTTCAATATTGTCATCTGAAAATTGTCTGTTCATATCCTTTGACCATTTATTGGAGAATGGCTTGAACTATTATAAATTTGAGTAAATTCTCTATATATTTTAGAAAAGAGGCCTTTATCAGATCCTTTAGGTGTAAAAATGTTTTCCCAGTTTATTGCTTCCCTTCTAATCTTGTCTGCATTAGTTTTGTTTGTACAAAAACTTTTTAATTTAATATAATCAAAATTATCTATTTTATGATCAATAATGATCTATAGTTCTTCTTTTGTCACAAACTCCTTCCTTCTCCACAAAGCTGAGAGGTAAACTATCCTATGTTCTTCTAGTTTGTTTATAGTATCATTCTTTATGTCTAGATCATGAGCCCATTTCAACCTTATCTTGGTATACAATGTTAGGTGTGGGTATATGCTTACTTTTTGTCATACTAATTTCTAATTTTCCCAGCAGTTTTTGTCAAGTAATGAATTCTTATCCCAAAAAGTGGGGCCTTTGGGTTTGTCAAATACTAGATTGTTATAGACATTGACTATTTTGTTCTGTGAATCTAACCTATTCCACTGATCAACTTCCCTATTTCTTAGCCAGTACCAAATGATTCTGATGACTGCTGCTTTATAATATAGTTTTAGATCTAGTACAACTAGGCCACCTTCATTTGTTTTTTTCTTCAATAATTCCTTTGAAATTCTTGACCTTTTGTTCTTCCAGATAAATTTTGTTGTTATTTTTTTCTAGTTCAGTAAAATAGTTTCTTGGAAGTTTGATTAGCATAGCACTAAATAAATAAATTTAGGTAGTATTGTCATCTTTATTATAATCGCTTAACCTATCCATGAGCACTTGATATTTTTCCAATTACTTAGATCTTACTTTATGTGGAAAGTGTTTTGTAGTTTTGCTTATATAGCTCCTGAGTTTCCCTTGGCAGATAAATTCCCAAATATTTTATATTATCAATAGTTATTTTAAATGGAATTTCTCTTTGTATCTCTTGCTGTTGGATTTTGTTAGTGATATATAAGAATGCTGATGACTTATGTGGGTTTATTTTGTATCCTGAATCTTTGTTAAAGGTGTGTATTATTTCTTTTTAGTAGAATATCTGGGGTTCTCTAAGTATATCATCATATCATCTGCAAAGAGTGATAATTTGGTTTCCTTATTACCTACTCTAATTCGTTTAATCTCTTTCTCAACTCTTATTGCCAAAGGTAGCATTTTGAATACAATATTGAATAACAATGGTAATAATGGGCAATCTTGTTTCACCCTTGATTTTTTTGGGAATGGTTCTAGTTTATCCCCATTACATATGATGCTTGCTGATGATTTATCATAGATGCTACTGACTAATTTAAAGAAAAGTCCATTTATTCCTATACTCTCTAGTGTTTTTAATAGGAATGGGTGTTGGATTTTATCAAATGCTTTTTCTGCATCTATTGAGATAATAATATGGTTTTTGGTAATTGGGTTATTGATATAGTTAATTATGCTAATAGTTTTCTTAATATTGGTATAAATCCTTCTTGGTTGTGGTGTATTATCCTGATGATGATTATCTGTAACCTTTTTGCTAATATTTTATTTAAGATTTTGCATCAACATTCATTAGGGAGATTGGTCTATAACTTTCTTTCTCTATTTTCATCCTACCTGGTTTAGGGATCAGTAACTTGTCTGTGTCATAAAATGAATTTGGTAGGAATCCTTCATTCCCTATTTTTTCAAAAAGTTTATATAGTATTGGAGTTAATTGTTCTTTAAATGTTTGGTAGAATTTACATTTAAGTCCATGTGATCCTGGGGATTTTTTCTTAGGGAGTTGCTTAATAGCTTGTTCTATTTCTTTTTCTAAAATGGGACTCTTTAAGTAATTTATTTCCTCTTCTGTTAATCTAGGGCATCTATATTTCTGTAGATATTCCTCCATTTCACTTAGGTTGTCAAATTTACTGTGATAAAGTTGGGCAAAGTAACTCCTGATAATTGCTCTAATTTCCTCTTCATTGGTGGATAGTTCTCTCTTTTCATTTTTGAGACTAACACTTTGATTTTCCTTTCCCCTTTTTCTAATCAAATTAACTAAAGGTTTATCTATTTTGTTGGTTTTTTTCCATAAAACCAGCTCTTAGTTTTATTTATTAATTCAATAGTTTTTTAAGTTTCAATTTTATTGATCTCTCCTTTTATTTTAAGAAGTTCAAGTTTGTTATTTGATTGGGGTTTTTTAATTTGTTCTTTTTTTAGCTTTTTTAGTTGCAAGCCCAATTTATTGATCTTCTCTTTCTCTATTTTATACAAGTAAGCATCTAGAGATATGAAATTTCCCCTTATTACTTATTACCACTTTGGCTGCCTCCCACAAATTTTGGTATGTTATTATTGTCATTCTTTTCGATGAGATTATTTAGTTTCCAATTTATTTTTGGTCTATTTTCCCATGGCCCTTTATTGAATGTAATTTTTATTGCATTGTGATCTGAAAAAATGCATTTCCTATTTCTGCCTTTCTGCATTTGATTTTGAGATCTTTATGTTCTAATATATAGTCAGTTTTTGTATACATTCCATTAACTGCCGAGAAGAAAGTGTACTCCTTTCTGTCTCTATTCAATTTTCTCCAAGATCTATCATATCTAGTTTTTCTGATATTCTATTTACCTTTTAACTTCTTTTTTAATTTATTTTGTGGTTTGATTTATCTAGTTCTGAGAGAGCAAGATTGAGATCTTCCATTATTATAGTTTTGCTATCTATTTCTTCTTGCAACTCTCTTAACATCTCCTTTAGGAATTTAGATGCTACACCACTTGGTGCATAAATGTTTAATATTGATATTGTTTCATTATCTATTATACCCTTTAGCAAGATATAGTTTCCTTCCTTATCTCTTTTAATTAGATCAATTTTTGCTTTTGCTTGATCTGAGATCAGGATGGCTACCCCTGCTTTTTTTTTACTTCACCTGAAGTATAATAGATTCTGCTCCAGCCTTTTACCTTTACTCTGTATGTATCACTCTAATTTCAATGTCTTTCTTGTAAAAAACATATTGTAGGATTCTGGCTTTTAATCCAGTCTACTATTCACTTACATTTTATGGGAGAATTCACCCCATTCACATTTATAGTTAGAACTATTAATTCTGTATTTCTTGCCATCTTATTAACCCCAAATTATACTTTTCTCTTTCCTTTTCCCCTTTCCCTCCTCCTCAGTATTTTACTTATGAGCACCACTTGGCTGAAACAGCCCTCCCTTTAGAATTCCTCCCCCTTTCTTATACCTTTTCCCTACTATTTCTGTTTTCCCTTCTATTTTGCCTACCCCTTCCCTTTTCCCCTTTCCCCTCCCACTTTTCTAAGATGACAGATGTTTCTTGGTGAAGCCAAATATATCTATATTCTTTCTTTGGGCCAAATCCTATGAGAGTAAGATTCACACAATATTTGTTATCCTCCCTTCTTTCTCTCAATTATCATATGTTTTCTTTGTCTCTTCCTGAGATGTAATTTCCCTCATTTTACCTCCACTTTCCCTTTTTTTTCTGTTAAAATCCCCTTTCCATCTCTAGTTTCTTTTTCATATTATAATAATAAAATCAGATTATACATGTACTCTCAATGTATACACATAACAGAAATACAGTTCTCGAGAATTTTTTTTCCTTTTACCTTTTTATGCTTCTCTTGAGTTCTATATTTGGAGGTCAAATTTTTTGTTTAGCTCTGGTCTTTTCATGAAAAATAAATGGAATTCACCAGTTTCATTGAACGTCCATCTTCTTCCCAGAAAGAAAATGTTCAGTTTAGCAGGGTTATTATTCTTGGCTGCATTCTAAGTTCCTTCACCTTTTGGAATATCAGATTCCAGGCCCTTTGATCCTTTAAAGTAGAAGCTTCTAGGTCCTGAGTAATCCTTATTGTGGCTCCTTGGTATTTGAATTCTTTCTTTCTAGCTGCTTGTAATATTTTTTCCTTGGTCCAATAGTTCTCAAATTTAGCCACAATATTCCTTGAGGTTTTAATTTTGGAGTCTCTTTCAGGAGGCATTTGGTGAAGTCTTTCAATAGTCATTTTACCTTCTGTTTCTATGCTATCCAGGCAGTTCTCTTTGATGATTTCCTGAAAGATAGTGTCTAGCCTCTTTTTTTTATCATGTACTTCAGGGAGTCCAATAATCCTTAAATTGTCTCTCTTTGATCTATTTTCCAGGTTAGTTGTTTTCCCAATTAGGTATTTTGCATTTTTTTCCCTATTTTTTCATTTTTTTGGTTTTGTTTGACTGATTCTTGTTGTCTCATTGAGTCATTCCATCCATTCTGAATTTTAGTGAATTATTTTCTTCATTTACTTTTTTTTTTTACTTCTTTTTGAATTTGTCCAATTGAATTTTTAAATGAGTCGTTTTGTTCTATGAAATTTTTTTCTCATTTCACAAATTCTGTTTTTTAGGGAATTATTTTCTTTTTCTATTTCACAAATTGTTTTTTTAAGGAATTATTTTCTTTTTCTATTTCACAAATTCTGTTTTTCTGGGAGTTGCTTTCTTTTTCCATTTTGTCAAATCTATCTCTTAATGAGTTATATGCTTTTTCCATTTCACTAAGTCTATTTTATAGTTTCTGTGTTGCCTTTTCTAAAACCTCTTGCAAATTTTTCATTTCCTTTCCTCATTTTTCTTCTAGCTCTCTTTTAAGATCCTTTTTAATTTGTTCTAGGAGAGCTAGGCGATCTAATGGCGATCAGGTTATATCACCTTTTGGGGCTTCATCTGGAGATGATCTGCCTTTAGTTTCCTCAGGGTTTGAAATCTGTTCTTCTCTTTTGTCATAAAAGCTATCAATCGTTAGAGTCCTCTTTACTTTTTTTACTCATTTTTTTTTTAAAGTTAAGGAAGGTCTGCCTTTAGGGAGGAGAGGTATGGCCACAACTGGTTCAGTGCTGACTCATTCCAAGTGCTGGATGGACGTGGTCAGGTCCCATGAGATTCAGGCATTTTGGGGTTCACTATTGATCTTTTGTGTTTGTGTTGGATGTTTTATAACTTCTCTGCTGATCTATGGGCTTGCAACCAGGGCAGACTGGCTAACACTGCCAGAGATTCCTGTGCATTCCTCTCCATAGATTCTCTGCCATGCAGAGTCTGCACTGCCCCCTGGAGTCCGCACCACCCAAGACTGTGCTGTCTGCGCTGGTATTTGTGGTCAGCTGTTTGTGTTTGGCTGCCTCCCTCCTGTTTCCAATTGAAACAGACCTTTTCTGGGGATCTGTGAAATTATCTTCTGCTGGTAATTTGTTGCACTCCCAATAATTGTGGGTTCTGCCCATCCAGAGCTGATTCAGAGGCTGGATTTCATAATTAGTATGAGGGTTGTAGAGAAGGTCAGAGAGAAACGTGTGTCGTCTCCTCCATCTTGGCTCTGCCCCCAGAAGTCCTAAATAAAGTCCTAAATATCATGTATTATAGCTATTTACACAGACATTTTGTCTTTTCTATTAGATTGTAAGCAGCCAGATGGCAAGAATTCTATTTTCTTCCTCTGTATTTCTTCTACATATATATGAAGAGAAACCTTTTCATATTATAATTCTCTTAAATATTTGTTCAATTAAATTAATTAATGGCGAGAAAAAAAAAACCTATAACTCCTTTCAAAAGAGAATGGTAATGACACAAACTACCAGGACTACAGAAAGCAGTGGTGGTAGTGGTAGTGGGGATTAGCTGCTTGAGAAAGAGGAAGTTTTTTTAATGACCCATCTCTGTTCTTAAACAGGCCAGTAGCTAGCTGGTTCCTTTAGCATCCATTCCAGGGAATGGTTACAGGAGATTCATAGTTTTCACTTTCACTTTCAGGAAAAGCAAATGGATAAGTTAGGAGAAAGCCCCTAGGTATCTAATACTGGCTAATACTAGGTAAGTAGAACTGGAATATCATGGAAAAGAAATGAGATCTGTGACACATCCAGGAACAAAACACAGGAGCACATAACAAAACTAATTATGGATCTAATATGACATTGTTATATTTTTTTAAATAAACTTTCCTTATTGAGCAAAAGGAGGAAGTGAAGTGAGAATAGTTAGATAATAATGGTGCCTTTGCCAGAGTGGCATTTATCTCTTAGGGAGTTCTCAGACCTTCAGAAAACATCCAAAGTCAAGACCCCCTGCCATGGGATCCCAGTCGCTTAACTAATGAGACTTTTGCTCTAGTGTCTGATCAAAGAGATTTTTGGGGTTCCTTCAGAAGAAACAGAAGACTGTTTCCTGTCATATGCAGTGAGGGTGGGAAGGAGGTGGGGAAGAGGGAAAAAGATACCTGCTAGACTAGAAACAGATTTCTCTTGTACCCTTTTTTGAACTCAGTGGACACAAATCAGGAGTGGGAATGCCAATTTTCAGTTCCTCAAAGACCAAGAAAAATAAGTCTCTTCATAGCCTCTAACTGACTTCTAAACCAGTGGTCTTTGTAATGACCCAGGCCCTAGGCAGTAAGGACTCACATCAGGAAAGGAGAGTCTCATAGATGTTCCCCTTGGAGCAATTAGCAGCTTGTCACAGTTCGAGAATCAGTAAATAAGCCTGTGGGAGAAAAGTTGGGTAGGGTAGAAACAGAAGATTGTCTCTCTCAGCTGTTTGTTATTCATCACATCACTCAGCCCCCAGGCATGTACTGAGCCTGAGGTTTTGCCAAATTGCAAGCAAAGATCACTCTCCCAATCCTATCTTCCTATAACTCCCTGAAAATGGAGGCCTGAACATGATAAGCAGCTGGAGCTGGAGTCATCCCAGTCTTGACTCATCTCCAGTACTCCAATCCAAACTTAAAGTCCTTAACTCTTTGGAATGGACTGTTGGTGAAAGACTTCCTTGAAGGCAGATACAAGTATGTGTTATCATGGCTTTGGGTAGATCCAGTCATTTCCTGGAGAGGTTTTCTGAAAAGAGACTGTGCATTGGAAGAAGATATAATTTGGCATATAAGTGCCAGGTCAGGATTACCATCAAGTGAAAGAGAAGTTTATCCATGCTTTTGTGGCTCTTCTATGCTAACTTTGACATAAGGTAAAGTTTTGGTAACCTATGGAGCAGAAGCTTATCAACAACAAAACCCAAAATATTCATTCATCATTAACAAGAAAAGGAAGAGAAATATAGAGAATCATCTGGCAACAGACTTCTAACCAAAGCTATTAAGAAATGGAGAAGTGAGCTCTAGAGAATTAGAGAACTTTCAAATTCAGTAGATTGCAGCATTCCAACTTCTAGAATAAATTAGAGTCCCTTGCTCTGATCCTTGACATTAGAGACACAAAGAAAGCCATCTGCTTTCTATGCTATCTGTGTATTTCTAGCTGTACTAGGTAAAATGAAGATTGATACAAGACAAAGCCTCTTCCATTGCAGTATTCATTTTCACCTTTATGTAGAGTAGATGGTAAAATCGTGTGTTAGCACATTATGTTTGGTACTTTGTTGTGTAATTAGATATAGTCCTAGCACTCTAGAAACCAGCATCAGGGATATAGACAGACATACACACTTACTATGAGTCAAAACACCATAACTGAACAAATAACAACCTTGTGAATCAGAGAGGCGTGTGTATGTCAATCTACATCAATATCTACACATATCTGTGAAGAATAATCATTATGTGTAAATCTAGGCAAGACCTTATGTATGTGAGTAAATTAGTACATGAAAATGTTAAGTCAGACAGCCAGAAAGACAACAAGCATTTACTAAGCATCTACTATCTACCAGACATTGCACTAAGTACTGAGAATACAAAGAAAGAGCAAAAGACAATTCCTGCTCTCAAAGACCTCATAATGTAACTGGGGAAATAGCAAATAAATATATATGTACAAACAAGCAATACAAAAGATAAATAGGAAGCAATTAACAAAAGGAAGGCAATAGAATTAAGAGCATGAATCTTCATTACAAAATGTAAGATCTACAAATCAAACAAACTTAAGGAAATGTAAACATATTTTCACTTGTTCATGGATGCTAATTGTAATCAACATGAAACTCACTAATGATTATCCTTAAAAACAACATCCCAATAGTGAATCTATTTAAGGTTTCTCCCTGTCACCAGCGCCCTGTGTCATAGACAACTGAACCACAGTAAATCCCTTTCCACACTTCACATCATCTATATATGATCCTAATGTTGGGAGCTGGTCACATCTTGAAAAAGATTGCTGGTTCCTTAAGATCAATTTGAAGCAATAGCACATCACAGGAAAGGGAGAGGAACAGTTGCCACAGATAGCAAAGTATCTGCCTCCCTCAAATCTTGAGTCTCTGGGATTTCTGGGAGTATTGGAATCACCTCCAGCAAAATTTACTCTTGGTGATTGAAAATTTACTTTGAGGGAGAGTCTAATTGATCTCTGATCTTTGGAATTACTCCTTTTATCTTTTCTTTTCTTTTTTTTTAAACTAAATAATATTTTATTTTTTTCCAATCACATGTAAAGATAATTTTCAACATTCATTTTTATAAAATTTTGAGTTCTAATTTTTTCTTCTTCCCTTACCTCCTCTCCTTCCAAGACAGCAAACAATCTGATACAGTTATACATGTACAATAATTTTTTAACACATTTCCATATTAGTCATGTTGTGAAAGAAAAATCAGAACAAAAAAAGAAAACCACAAGAAAGAAAAGAACAAACTAACAAAAAGTTAATATGCTTCATGTAACTAGTGATGGCTTTAATTTCATCTTCTGAAATTGTTCATATCTTTTGATCATTTGTCAATTGGGGAATGATTTGTGCTCTTATAAATTTGACTAAGTTCTCTATATATTTTTGAAATGAAACCTTTATTATAAACATTGGCTGTAAAAATTGTTTTCCAACTTTCTGCTTCCCTTCTAATCCTTGACTGCATTGGTTTTATTTGGGCAAACCCTTTTTAATTTAATGTCAAAATCCTTCATTTTGCATTTTACAATGTTTTTTATCTCTTGTTTTGTCATAAATTCTTCTCTTTTCCAAAGATTTGATTGGTAAAGTATCCCTTGCTCTCCTAATTTGCGTATCACCCTTTATGTTTAAATCATGAACATGTTTTGACCTTAACTTGATATAGAGTGTGAGATATTGGTCTATGCTTAGTTTCTGCCATACTATTTTCCATTTCCCCCCCAAAAAATTTTGTCAAATAATGAGTCCTCATCCCAGAAGCTGGGGTCATTAGATTTATCAAACTATTGATTGCTAATCATTGAGTATTGTGTCTGGTGTACCTAATTTATTCTACTGATCCACCACTCTATTTTTTAGGCAGTACCAAATGGTTTTGATGACTCATTTTGTAATATAGTTTTATGTCTGGTATGGTTAGGCCATCTTCCTTTACCTTTTTTCATTAATTCTATTAATATTCTTGAGCTCTTATTCTTCTAGATAAATTTTGTTATTTTTTCTAGTTCTATAAAATAATTTTTGGCAGTTTGATATAGCACTGAATTAATAGATTAATTTAAGTAGAATTATCATTTTTATCATATCAATTTAGCTTACCTATGAGAAATTGGTATTTTTCTAATTGTTTAGATCTGATTTTGTTAGAAAAGTGTTTTGTTGTGTTCATAAAATTCCTGGGTTTTTCTTGACAGGTAGACTCCCAAATAATTTATGTTGTATATGAACTACTCTTCTTTTCCAATGTCTATGGGTCAGACCAGTTCCTTCTCCTGTCCTGCACACACACACACACACACAAATAAAATTGATAAAACAAGACTAGTTGGATGAATGAATGAATGAATGAATGAATGAATGAAGGGAATCATCTATTATAATCCTTCCAAGTAAGTCTAGAGATCCACTGAGTTTTACCATCTGCCCTGACATTGCACCCTTAAAGATCATCAAATTTAGTATCTGCCCTACTATTATATCCTCCAGACCCCTAGGCAATGACATCTTTTTGCCTCTGTGGACTCCAGAACTTCTAGGCCAGTACTATCACTGGTCAAATTATAAAATCGGGTATATAGAAGGATAGGCGTAGAGAGTACATATTCACTTAGAAACCACATGCTAATGTTATCTATTATTCTATTGTATTTGTATTTATTTTGTTAAATATTAAAATTACATTTTCATCGGGTTCAGGATCAACAAGTTGGGGAAGGCATGGTTTTGACACTTCTACAAGCTACCTTCTAGACTTTGCCATCAAATGTTCCAATGTACTGCAAGGTCCACTGGGCCTGGTCATCTTCCCTGCAGCAGAACTTTCTAATTTGTGTTGTCTCCCACAATTAAAATGTAAATGCCTTAAGTACAGGACAATCTTCCTTTTCTATTTGTATCAGGAATGCTTAATACAATGCTTGAAACACAGTGTTACTTAATAAGGGCTTTTTCATTCATTTAGACACAATGCAATTATCCATAGTTTGAGGAAATATAGGGTTTCAGTAGACACTAGGAACTTTCACTATTGCTAATTGGAAACAATGAACTAACCCCAATTGGGCTGATGTTTCTGGTTTTCCTTGGTGGAAAAAGCAAGCCTGCTTATGTCATAAGACCAATACCATGGAGATAGAAATAGCTGGCATGAAGAGCAACCTTGACATTCCAATTTTTTTTTAATCCCTAATTGCTACACATATGCAAATCAAATACATGAATATGCATGGATTCAGAAGCTACCAGGAATTCATCATTTCTTTTTTTCAGAAAATTTTACTGACATCTTTTGCTTTTTATACCATGGCCATTTCTTTATGTATCTTCTCCCCCTAGACCACACCTTTGGAATAAAGAAAAACAATTAAGTAAAACTGACAGATTCAGCAACCTAGTCTGCAGTGTATGCGACGTTCTGAATCCATAGTTCCTTCCAAATCTATCAAAAGGAGAGAAATGAGTTTCATCATTTGTCCTCCAAAAGCCAAGACAAGTCATTCCATTTAATTTGTCAGAGACACAATCTTGGTTCTGGAGGACAAATGATGAAACTCACTTCCCTCCTTTTGATAGATTGGTAAGGGACTATGGATGCAGAAACTTGCCTATACTGTCAGTAGTGTCAATTTACTGAAGGCTTTTCCATTGTTTTGTTTTACTAGAGATATTTT
This sequence comes from Sminthopsis crassicaudata, assembly GCF_048593235.1. Taxonomy (NCBI): domain Eukaryota; kingdom Metazoa; phylum Chordata; class Mammalia; order Dasyuromorphia; family Dasyuridae; genus Sminthopsis; species Sminthopsis crassicaudata. The sequence continues at coordinate 473,475,592 of NC_133618.1, forward strand.
AAGCATCCAGACTATCCCACTCTAATGTCATAGAATTAAAAGAGCAGGCTGGTTGAACAGGGCAATACAGCACAAGCAGTTTTCAATCCTGGCCAAAAAAGAAATTGTCCAAGAAGAACCAACAAACCTCCCAGCTCCAAGCAGATGTTCTAGCTACTTACAAAATTCCACACCATCTAATTGCAAACTGATGTCAATCAAACCTTTCCTGGGGCTAGAGGGAGGCTTTCGACTTGGGCTATTTAGCTTTTAATATCAGGCTCCAGCTTGGCTCCATATTGAGGCAGCTGTCAGAGAGCCGACGGAAAATCCACTTTTATTGGAACTGAAAAGGTCAGTTTTGTTGGATGTCTCCATGGTAAAAATAATAAATTCAACATATTCAGACCCCTTATGATATTTAGGATCTCCAGCCAAAATGACCCCTGGGAGCAGTTGTCTCAGGTTTTAATTGCATTTCCTGTTCTTTCTGGCGACTGTCTTCCCTCCTAGAGAAGGCTTGCTTGTCCTGTCCTTTCCACAGGGTCACAAACAATCTGCAGAATGACAGAATACAGGATTGTGTTGCTGCCAGGACTGAGGGTGATCTAAAAACTGACCATGTGCCTCCATAGTGGAATTGACTGACTCCATTGGGTTGACACATCCATTCAGTCAAAAATCAGTTCAGTTCAACCAGCTGTTAGACTGACTTTGATGATCCTTTTGTTGTCATTGCTCTAGTTTGTAATAAAGTTTGCCATAGCCTAGCCATCTGTTCATGTGGAGAGGGGATTATTGTGTAAGAATCAATATTGCAAGCTTCTGAAGCCTTCCTTGAGCCTCTAGAGTTGCCCAATGGAATTTTCTGGTGCAATGGTTCTCAAATTGGGATCCTTGAGAGTCACTTAGACCCTTTTAAGAAATTTTCATACTAAGATGCTATTTGCCTGCTATCACCCTCCTACCTTTTCTAATCACATTATTTGCATGAGACTATTTTCATCATAAATTTCAACTAAAACAACTAAAACTAAATCAAAACAGATTGAATTCAATAATAATAGCTAGCATTATATAGAGCCTGTGCTAAGTACTTTTCAAATATTATCCCATTTGATAATCATAACAATCCTAGAAGACATTATTATCTCCATTTTCCAGGTGAGGAAACCGAAGGAAACCTAAGTTGAGACTTTTCCAAGATCACATAGCTAGTAAGCATCTGAGGCTGGATTTCAATTCAAGTATTACTCCAGTTCCATTATGTGCCATTCCCCTGTGCTACCTAACTTCCTCTAATGCAGAAACAGATATGAGAATCTACTTGTATTCTATTAAACTAGACAGTAAAATTATTTGCAAAAACATGTAAAAGAATGATACTTCTTGCTAAATATTTTTGTTTTAGAAAATATGGTTATTTTTCATAAAAATACTTAATATGTAATTATGTTACTTTTAAATGAATTAAAATATTTTAAATTATCTATTTTAATTTATAACATGATAAATATTTAAAAGTATAACCCACATAAATAAAAGTTCTTTGAAGTACTCAATAATTTCTAAGTGTGTAAAGAAGTCCTGAAATTAAAAAAAAAAAGTTTGAGAAGCAGTGCATTTATTGTCTCAATCTTATCCCAAGTTCATTCCAGAATGATCACTGCAAAACAACTTAGTTGCTAGATAAGGAAAATTTTTCCCTAATTATCTTTTAGGTGGCTGAGCTTCTGAGCAAAGGTATGAAGGGTCAATTAAAAAATGAAAACTCAACTACAGCAAAACAATTAATGTATGGCTCCTTCTAGATTTATATTCAACTGAGATTGTCAAAGCCTTAACCCAGAGTAACAGATTTAATGGTGGAAAGGACCTCAGAGATTATTGAGTCCAATCCTCTCATTTTGCAATTGAAAAAACTGAGGCAAAGAATTGTCATGATTTCCCCAGTGACACACAGGTCGGTAGAAGTGAACTGTCTTTTCAAGGACCTCTGCATTCAAAGCCAGGACTTTATTTCAAACTAGTGTCAGAATTCTTGACACAGTGATAGGCAATGGAAGATATTTTAGGCAGGAATACTTCTTGGGTCCTACTCTAGGGCTGGTACAGGTTTGTCAAGGCCATCTAAGATTATGTAAGCAACCTATAGAACTATATTTTCTATATAGGGACAAAGAGAGAAAGGTCATGTCAGATGATCCATGTGAGTTGTACAAAACAAGATATCGAATCCTTGTATTAATAAACTGATAAAAACAAGAAGTGGGTGAAAGGCAATTTCAAACACTGAGTGTGAATGCTTAATGAATTGATCAACATTAACTTCTGCTTCTCAAAAGAGGGCTTTTCTGCCATTTTTGAACATGGGTTGTATGACGATGGAGGGGGAACATATCAAGAAGATACATGCAATGGGAGGATCAGGAAGTCTGTTAACTTTGTCATTCCCAGCCAACAGAGTGACATGGAAGGGACCTTGTGCTTTGGGATAGGAAATTAAAAGGCTCATTTTCGTCTCTTCAAGTAGCGATCTGTCCAGGGACTGCCCCTAAGTGGATTGCCCATTTCTTGTAAGAATTGTAAATAAACCAACTTACTTCATATATTCCTGAATCCTTTTTATCTTGTTAGTGTATTTCTGATAGTATCTTCTCAGATACACAGGATTACACCTTTTATTCTTGATCTTCTCCTCTCCCTCTCCAACCCTAACCCTTCTAGGAATATCCACGTAGTCACCTCTGCCAAGGCTGATCTCTCAACCCCCAGCCAAACAACAAAAAGGTACCTGTGCAATTAGGCTGGCATGAACAAAGAACCCTGGAAGGAGGGCAATTTAAAATAGGCCTGGACAGGAATTCTTTGGAGATTCATTGCCCCCTGAAGGCATTCAGGAACTATAGTTTGGCCTCTTTGTAGACAGACCAAAGGCAGCCCCATTAGAAAGGAGGAGAAAATTGTCTTTGATGACCTCCTATTTCCATTTCAAAGAGTCCTCCCCCAATCCTTTGTTTATAGAGCTGCCAAAATTATGTTCTTTAAGACCCAGCTCAGACAGTTATCTCCCAGCTCAAAAATTTCTGTAGTCCCCTATTACCTTTAGGATCAAATAGAATCTGTTCATCTTGGCTGTACTTTAGCAAGAATCTTACTGCAAACCACCTTATTTCACATTACTCCTTTTTATGTATCAGCCAAAGTGGGCCATCAACTGCTCCTCAAACTTATTTATCTTATTTTCCTCTAGTTATATGTTAAAACAACTTTTTTAATATTAAGTTTTTATTTCCAAGCCCTTTTCACACAAATAAAGTCAGAGCTAAACAATTGGGAAAAAAATATCAATTGCTCATGGGTAGGCAGAGCTAGTAAATGAAGTGATAACTCTACCTAAAGTTTTGAGTTCCAAATTCTATCCCTTCCCCCTCTTTTCCCTTCACAATAATTTGGGAATTTCACCTGTTTCACTCCTACACAAATAACTTAGCCTGAAAAAGATCTTTCTAAAATTTAAAATATGTTTGAAATGTTTATAAATTAAACAATCATTAAATCTTAGTGATGAAAGGGACCAGAGAAAAAATCTGGCCTAAAATCTTCTGACCAATTGGCCAAGGGAAAGAATCCTACTGCTTTCTCAGGCAGCTCACTCCATTTTTGTATTCTCTAATAATTTAAAAGTTGTTTTTCATATCAAATCAAAATCTACAGCTATGCAGCTTCCACTCATTGCTCCCATGTTATCCCTTTGAGGTCAACAAAGTAAGTCTAATCCTTTTCCATACTGAAAAAGCATTTCAAACTGGGAAGAGCCAATTTGCTGGAATAAAGGCAGGGATTTGCCTGAGCTGTCCCTCAAATTTTTCCAAATACTATAATGACTCAAAACAAATTCTAGAAAGGCAAAGCCCACAAAAAGATGGAGTAAAACCATTTTCCAATCCAAGACAACTTAGAAGGGGAAAAGTATGCTGCATCAGGGTGAGAGAGGAGTACAATCCAGAAAAGCCTGTGTTCTACAGATTGGGTACCAGAAAATCAGGAGCAGGCATTGGGATGATTGAATCAACGGCAACAGTGGCAGTTTCCAGACATCTCAGCCCACAGAAGGTAAGGGCATCTGACAAAGGGCCAAAAGCAGATCAAAAGGAGAATTACAGGGATCCCTTTGATGAAGTCAGGGAACCAAATGATGAGGTGCAAACGATGAGGTTAGTGGTAGTTGTGATGAGGTACGAGAATTGGGCCTCTGGTTGGAGGCACAGGAGCTATTTGCAAACCCAAAATCTGTGTGGCAAAAAGGGATTTACTGGCACTGAGAAGCCAGCTTGCTAGGAAGACAGATAGCAAAGGTGAACATGAGAAGAGAAAATTTTCACCAGTGGGCAAAGGGTCCTGGCAGAACAGCTTGTTAAGAAGAGAGCTTCCTTGGCAAGCATAATCCTTTTTAGGACTTCTGCAAAGATATCTGGGCATGTAGCCCTAGAAATATTGGAGCTTGCTTTGATCTTTGGCCTGGGGAGGAGCTGCAACTCCTGAGAAACTGATTTTCAATTCAATTCAATTTAACTGGGAGTTGCTAAGCTGCTGAGAGTTGTTTGTGTCAATTTAATGGAGGGTGATTGACCAAGATCTCCAATTGAATGAAACCACTTAACTGGGAGTTTGCAGGCTTCTGGGCCCCCCAGAAGATCCCAGTTTTTTTTCACCTTTGGCACCAGGGGAAGGAATTTGTCTCTGTTTGGATCTGAGAGCAGTTCTGAGTCTTTGTCCCAGTGTGAGTTGGAGCATTAGCACAGTGCTACTTGAGGGCTACAGGGGAGCAGGGACCCTAGTCACAGTTCCAGAGTTGGAAAAAATGCTTGTGGTCATTAGTGCATTGTACAGGAAAGTATTAACACTTCTCTCCCTAGCTCATACCATCTTGGAATAGCTAAAAACTTACAGGTCCTCAGAATTACCTCTGAAAATGACTACACACAAAAAAAAACCCTTGGAACAGTGTTTGGGAAGTGCTTGGGAAGCAGAACTCCATTAGCATAGAGTTCATCGTTAAGAAATAGGCTGGAAAATGTGCAAAGAACAGAAAAAAATCTAACTTTAAAAAGTTATTTTGATGATAAAGAAGATCAACACACACACAGAAACAAAGTCAAAATTCTTCCATTCAAAGTCTCAGAGAAAAATATGGATTGGTCTCAAGCCATGGAAGAGCTCAGAAAGGATTTTTAAAATCAAATAAGAAAGGTAGAGGAAAAACTGGAAAGAGAAATGAGAGTGAAACAAGAAAATCATGAAAAAAGTCAACAACTTTGCGAAGGAGACAAAAAAATTCTGAATAAAATAACACTTTAAAAAACAAAACAGCCAAATGGGAAAGGAAGCACAAAAATCTAATAAACAGAAGAATGCTTAAAAAGCAGAAACTGACCAAATGGAAAAAATCAAAATATCACTGAAGAACTCCTTAAAAAGTAAGGTTGGTCTCATGGAAAAGGAGGTGCAAAAGCTCACTAAAGAAAAGAATTTCTTGAAAATTAGAATTGAACAAGTGGAAGCCAATGAGTTTATGAGACATCAAGAAACAATCAAGCAAAATCAAAAGAATAAAAAAAAATAGGAAAAATGGAAAAACAACTGATCTGGAAAATAGGTCCAGCAGAATTATTGAACTATCTGAAAGTCATGATCAAAAAAAGAGCTTACAAATCATCTTTTAAGAAAACATCAAGGAAAATAGCCCAGATTTTCTAGAATCAGATGGTAATATAGAAACTGAAAGAATCCACTGA